>NC_084795.1:210955619-211580619 GCF_963169125.1 Humulus lupulus
ATTTCTGCGGGCCAGACTCTGGCCTTGAGGAGGACGAGGGCTAACTACCCAGTAGCTCCCGCATTCTTTAGCCCGAAGGGCATGACCTTGTAACAATAAACGTTGGTTGGGGTCATGATGCTAGTATGTTCTGGTCCGCAGGATTCATAGCGATCTGGTTATAACCCGAGTATGCATCCATGAAAGACATGAGCTCGTGCCCCGCAGTGGCATCCACCAATTAGTCAATTCTCGGCAAGGGGAAGCAATTTTTGGGGCATGCTTTATTCATATCAGAAAATTCGATGCAGGTCCACCACTTCCCATTGGGCTTCAGAACCAAAATAGGATTGGTGACCCAGATCGGGTATTTTGTCTCGCGAATATAGCCGCATTTTAAAAGCCGAGCTACTTCCTCTTCTAGGGCCTCAGCTCGGGTAGTGCCCAGGCGCCTCTGTGTAACGCCCTGGATAACCAAGACCGTTACACTGTGTGTTTGAAATAGTGCAAGACTTGCTAATCAAGTCATTTAGTTGGAACTGTGTATCTAATGACACAAAAGATTAGGTTAAAAAGAATTTTTATTTATAAACGGTTAAACTTTACTAAAACGGATGTTTGTTGCATGGGATCCCAAATTAGGGTTTAAATAATGTAAATTCAAAACTCTTAATTACAAATAAATGACCAAGCCACTCTAATGGAAAAATATACGTTTTAGGTTCCCGTTCCTGTACAAATCCTTGACCGTGGCGGCCGAGCAGTTGACAATGTACACCTTGCCCCCAGAGCTCTCCAACCCATGGCCAACTTGCCTTACCTGCACCATGTAGCACCCGTGAGCTAAAGCCCAGCAAGAGAACATAATATCATATCATAACAGTATTAACAGCTAAACAGTTCACAGAGTATAATCCAATAACCACAAAGCATTACTCAGTTCTTTCAAGCCATTAAGTCCATTCAAGACAACACACTGGTCAATAACCAATAATCCAGCTCCAGATACTCATTAAGTCATAGAAAATATTCTACAACAGATATTCAGCACATATATTCAGATTCAAGACACAATCAATCACATAATACACTCATACCACATAATATCCAGGGCCGACGACTTAGGCCGCACCCTCTGTTTAACCCACTGACTCCAGTCCGCTTAAACCGAGCTCAGTGCATAATAAGCTGTCCTCGGATACCAGTGTTTGAGCCGCGCCCTGTGCGCAAGTGTGGATTTCGACACCCTTAGGCCGTTACCACATGTCCCCGTGGCATAATACCACCTTATGACATTCATACCATTATAGGGAACGCTTAGTCCCAACATATTCACATGGTGTATCACAATCACATAACAATACATTCAAATATAGGGAACACTTAGTCCCGTCCTATCCACATACACAGGTGCAGTTTTCTTACCTTAAATCCAAATGCTTTAATTAGAGAGGACGACCCCCGAGCACGATCCATTCCCGAGCCCTAGCTTATCACCTAGTCACAACCAAGATAATGAATTCCATTAATACTCAGATATAGGTTTCTGGTTATAAAACTAACTCCCAAGCAACCGAATTCCACCAAGCACGGTGGTGAAACCAATCCCGAGCACACTAGACTACCTTCCCGTGCTTAAAACCCTCAAAAACTCATGTGTGCAACCAAGGGCTGCGGCCCTTGAAGCTTAGCTGCGACCCTTCTCCAAAACAGAGCCAACACCACACTTGAAGGGGACACGCGCCACGACCCTTGCTTTGGGCACCGCGGCGCTTGCCCTTGGCCGAGCCTTCTTGGCTCCCTTGCAAGCTAGGGCTGCAGCGCTCTAGAACATAGCCGCGACCCTTCCCGTCGAACCCAGAATTTCCACCATTTTCAACCTCCAAACCTTAACCAAAACCATCCCAAAGCTCCCTATTTCCATATCAATCATTCCCAGCACTTTTAAGACAACTTTAACATCATGATTCAACAGGAAACCCAATCTAAAACTCATTGCAATCCATGTTTCAATCTCTGAAACTCAAGAACATCAAACACCATAACCAACCATTCAAAACTCAGATTTAAACTTCTAAATCATAAATTAAAGTTTACCTTTTCAGCTGAACCTCTTTTCTAAGCAGAACCCCAGCTAGTTCCCAAGTTTCTAGCTTCAATTCCACCTTAAACATCAAAATTACAATTATCTTACTACTCAGAAAACTCAGAGTTTCTAACCTCAAAAACACAGTTTGATTCTCACCTTGGCTTTGATTAAATGTTCCCGGGATAATCCTTGAGCTAAGCTTTTAAATCCCCACTGAAATCCTCTGAAATCCCAGCCTAAATCCTCCAAATTTCCTCTGTTTTCCTTGTGTTTTTCTTAGTTTTCTTGAGAGAGAGGAGGGAGAGAAAGTAAGAGTCGGTCTAATATTTCTTTCCACTAGCTTCTGTTTTAACTAAGTCTATCCTTTATCCCGTTAAGTCAATCCCGAGCCTCGGGGTGCCGGAAACGTCCCCGAGGGCAAAATGGTAAAATTCCCCAACATTCCCACCTAGACTTCCTAACCTCAAATATATCTCCATATATTTATTTTCATATCCCGATAGTCTAAATAATTACCTGATACCTATAATATCCCTGACTTATCCAAAGTCAACTATTAAGCCTCGTTGTGACTTTCCCCGCTACCTGCTCCCTAGGATCGCCTCGTGCCGCTAATTACAAACGCATACACCTGTACACGCACATATATTTATCCATCTATCCACATAATAATGTGTTCTCAACAATTATCATACACATTCACATTTATGCCCTAACGGGCCAAGATTACCATTATGCCTTACCAGCCAAACAGGGCCCGCATACTTATTCAATACCCATATTGACGCTTTCTTACCATTAATTCTCTTAAACTCCAATTATGCCCTCCCGGTACACTAATCAAGGCCCTTAAGCCTTATTAGTAATTTTGGGTCGTTACACTCTGCTTCTGGGACTTCGCAGGCATCTTTTTGTCCAAGTTAAGGGTATGCATGATAACACTTGGGTTGATTCCTATCATGTCTTCATGAGACCAGGCGAACATGTCTAGATTTTCTTGTAGAAATTCCAGCAGCTCCGCCTTTCTTTCATTACTAAGGTTTTTCGCGAGCCTAACCACCCTCGAAGGGTCTCTACGATTGATGTTCACCTCTTCGAGATCTTCGATGGCCTGGAGCTCGGATCTATCTTCACCTATTCTTGGGTCGATATCATCACTCAAGGTGGTACCTACGCCAACGACTTTCTGAGGTTTTTTTATCCCAAGATCAGATCTTACTTCCTAAGATTCCTCACTTCCGCCCTGAATGGTCATCGTCTGCTGCCCGGGTTTTGATTTTCCCTTCATGGAAATGCTATAGCATTCCCTGGCAGCGAGCTGGTCACCTCAGACCGTACATACCCCTATGGAGGAGGGGAATTTGACTGCGAGGTGGCAGATAGAAGTTATGGCTTCAAATGCCAACAACGTAGGCCAACCCAGAATTGTGTTGTACGCGGTGGGACAGTCGATAACCACGAACTCGAGGAGTTTGGAGACAGTTTGGGGTCCCTCTCCCAAGGTTATTACTAACTTGATCGTTCCTATCGCTGTTGATCCTTCTCCAGAAAACCCATACAACATTATGGAGGTGGCCTTCAGTTCAGCTACAGATAACCCCATTTTTTCTAGCGTGGATCGGAACAGTAGGTTCACCGAACTCCCATTATCAACTAGCATCCTCCTAACTCTCTGATTGGCGAGCTAGGCAGTTATGACTAGAGGATCGTTATGTGGGAGCTGGACATGACTAGCGTCCTCTTCGGTAAAACTGAGTGGTTGCCTCTCCAATCGCTGCTGTTTAGGTAGATGCTGCTCTGGGATAAACTCAATTCCGTTATGAGACCTCAGCTCATTGACGTACCTCTTCTGGGCACCTCTGCTCGTGCCTGCCAGATGAGGGCCTCCGGAGATGGTGGTTATCTCTCCACCTATTATGGGAGGAGGGGTATCCTGATTCACCCGGGCCCCGGGCTGGTTTATGGGAGCCTCCAGAACTTGCTGACTGGTAGGGACTCGATTTCACGCATACTGAGCCAAAGGTCCGGCTCTGATGAGTGTCTCGATCTCGTCCTTTAAATGCCTACAATCATCTGTGTTGTGGCCGATGTCATTGTGGAATCAACAAAATTTGGAAGGGTCTCTCTTGGCTTTCTGATTTTTCAAGGGCTCTGGCTTTTCCCAGGGAAGGCGGGCTGAATTTGCTAGGAAAATGTGCTCCCTAGTGTTTGTGAGTTCGGTATAAACCACGTAGACTGGCTTGAAATTTTCCACGGGTTTGTTCTTCTTTGGACCGTGCTGGCCGCCCTCATCGTTCCCCTTTCTCTTGCCTCCACCTCCTTGGTTATTCTGGGCAACGGTTTGAGTCATTTTCACGACGTCCATTTCCGATCCAACGGGTTGGTCAGGGATTTGGCTGGTTCCCGTGATCAATGCTCGCGCTTCTTCCAGGTTTATCCATTCCTAGGCCTTATTCAAGAATTCATCCACAGTGCTGACACCTCTCCTCTGGATTTCTTTCCACAGCTCGCTCCCAACAAGGATTCCAGTTCTCATTGCCATGAGTTTGGAACTATTGTCCGCGTCCCTAGCCCGGGCCGCAACATTTGCGAACCTGCTCAGATAAGCTTTTAAGGGTTCCCTGGGCTATTGTTTCACGTTCGCCAGGGTGTCCGCTCTGATGCGAGCTGCTTGAGAGGCTTGGAATGCCCTTTTGAAATCGGCAGAGAAATTCTTCCATGACCTGATCGACTATTTCTTACACTGCTTGAACCACTACCTAGCTGGCCCGATCAAAGTTGAAGGGAATATTAGGCATCTTAGCTCGGGGCTGATATTATGGGCCATCATCAGGGTATTGAACATCCCCAAGTGATCCGACGGGTCCCCGTCCCCATCGAATTTGGCTAGATGGGGCATCCAGAAACCAGGCGGGTATGCCGTGGCTGCAATGTTGGGGGAAAAAGCTCGAGCTCGTGTCCCGAGTCATATTCATCTTTGCCTTTTTCTGAAAGAGTTTCTTCATTAGCTCCTCCATCTGAGATAACCTTTCAAGGGTCTGATCCTTGATCCCCTGGTTGTTCGGGGGCTGTTTAACATCTCCCGTTCCATTGTACACGTTAGGCGGGTTATTATCCCTCCAAGCTTGAGCTTGGTTTGGTGGGATATTCCCATTGCCACGTATTTCAGAAGGACCATCCCCTCGACTAGTATGACTTTCATTTCTAGTTGTATCCCCCCTCTGCGAGTTGAGGTGATCTCAAAGGTCGGCTCTCGAGGCAGCCCGGGCTTTACGCCGAACTTAGATGATTACGCAGGTCTCCACTGGATCTGCCACTTCGGTGGCTCTCGGTCCAATAGCTCCCATTGGAAAAGCTTATAGCCTGCTGCCAGTGGTGAGGATCCGAGACAATTCCGCGCGCTCGCGGGTGATGGGTAGGAACGGTAGGAGGAGGATTCCTTCTGCTGCTCCCGTGCGCCGGAATATCTTGAGCAGGACAAGGAGGAGATGGGTATCTTATTAGCGAAGGGGGATGCCTAACTGGTGAAGCGATTCTAGTCCCGTCTGGTCGGATCAAGCTACCTCGCGGTCGTTCTACCCTACCACCTCCAGTTTCCTACGCCCTACGGTCTGACCGCGGCACGGGAGGGCTGGCCAGAGCAGGCTGTCTGCGCGAGCTTTCCCCGGACCTCCTCCGCGAGCTGCCACGAAATCTTCTTGGTGTGTTCGATGGTGGGGCCGAACTTGAAGTTGAAGTTCTGACTGATCGACTAACTTGATGATTGGCTCTGGGAAACTCCTCAAACATAGTTTCCTGGTGATGGTGCGACATGGGTACAGAACTCGGGGTTGAGGTTCTGACCGACCGACTGGGTCTGGACCGACTATCCCTGCGGGACTTGTGAGTCCTGCTTTGCCTCTTTCCGACATTAACGTCAGTTGCAAGAGGGGGTAGTCGAGCCAAGACTTCCTCGATTTGCTTATTCGCTTTGGACAGATGTCTCCTCAACTGCATGTTCTCCATTTCTATCGCCGTCAGGAAACCCGGGTTCGAATTTGGTGGTAGGGGCACCAAACTTCCGGTGTCGCCATGGCCCATCAGCTGCTTTCCTGATCGCTGCTGGACCTCTGGGTTTGGTTCGTTGGATATGGCGGCATGATGAGCCTCCTGCCCACCATTTTGATCTGCCTCGTTACCATGCCTCAAACGAATAACCACCATAATCAAGTTTTTGCGACCGCACTAATCTAAACCCTCTCAATGAAAGCACCAAATTGTTGACGCGGTTTTTCACCAACAGATAATTATACGAATAAATAGGATGGATTAGTGTTAATTGATAAACCGTAATACGAAAATGATAGTAATCTAGAATGTGGAAATTAATTGCAAGGAAAAGATGGTCACTTCTTTTTTAGGTGGTTCGGAGGTTAAAATCCCCCTAGTCCACCAGTCGATATTATTAATATCTCCTTACTATTTCTCACAAAGTATTTGCTTTACAAGAAGAAGCCAACCCCTTGCACTACCCAGGGTTTCGGTATTTATAGGAGATTGATCTCTGAGTAGGTATTGGGGTCATTTCGTGATCTCTTCATCCATCGTGTCATTTATGTGACACCGATGATTAATTCCTAAACCTTATAGTGAAGTGTGGTCTAATCAATAGGTAAAGATGGATTTGGGCCGCATGGCCCAAATCAGGCGTGGGACGTCTGAACACACACGTTTATACTGTGCACCCGAGAATTCAGGAATGGAATAGACACGTGATGTCTGGTATAGACACGTTTATATTGCGTGGTTGACTTTATAAGGATTCGGGGGTGTCAGACCTCTGATGCACCACGAGCTTAATGTGGCGCCAGCTCGTGGCTTCTATTATGTCGACACAATGGCTCCACACACGGAGCAGCTAAATGATCCCTCAGCTCGGGCTGATTGTTTAGGGGTCCGTAACAATCAGCTCCGGGTGGACGGTTGACACGTGGCATATCGATTTAGGCCTTGTTCTAGCTCGCCAAAGTGTGTGCGAATATTCAGGGTGTACATATTCAAATTTATTTAAAGACACTCTAATTAGGTTGAAAACACAAATTCATTATGTTCATTATACGATTCACAATTTATTGTATAAAATCAAAATGATCTACAATTAACAAAATAGTAGTCATTCTTAAGACAATTCCAAGGACATACAGAACTAGCAAATTTTTGCTAGAGAAAAACTTGTGCAGAGCTCCAAAGTTTTTCAAGCCAAACCATTCAAATGCAATAACTGTTACAATTGCCAAGTGGAACGCATGATCAGAACAAACTTATAGTGCCCCAGGTAATGCAAAAGTAACATAAAGATATCTAATTAACATAAAAAGTTAAAGTATAGCTATCACCACGAGTCTGTGATAAGCATTATGAATGTATAATAATAATATTCAATGGGAATAAAGAGAATATGTCAGTTTCTACCTCAATAAAATCTCAAAATTAAATAAAAAGGTCTAAGAAGTTGAAAATACTAATGAATGAAACAAAAATATGTATGCTATCATAACTTAGAGATTTACTCAACTAACTAAGGCTATTGAATGACATGATACAACGTGATACAAAATTTATTTATAGAAACTTGTACCACTTAGACTTTAGCTATATAAATGTAAAAAGTAAGGACCAACTTTTGAACCAAAACTAGGTCTAAAACTCTAAAATCATTGAACTGCAGAGAAAGAAAGAGTACCTTAAGAAGCCCATGTTGAAATTAATTGAGCATCAAACAATAATCATGAATTGATCAAACATATTCATGCTCAATATTGCACAATGAAATCATCTTATTTAAGGCATCAAACCCAATATGAAAAAGGAAGTTTTACATACCTTTGTGATCAAGTCTATGAACCATCACTCTCCATAATTATGCTCATCACAATTAACCCACCTACACATCAAAGATCAAATGGGTGCTTGGGGTGTAGATGAACACTACTCTCTCATTTTTCCTCTAAAACACCCATTGTCCATACACACTTAATAAAAGGGTGTAACCCTTTTTATAAACCATAATGGGCCTAGATACCCAATGAGAGGATTAGTTGTCTTGGCCCAATGGGCTGGCCTAAAGACATTGAGAGCATGTCCATGGGCCCCGAGCGTGTCAGTACATTATGTCAATCCCATTATGGCCCGATGGTAATAGTATGCAATACCGATTATATATTATCCTTACATGCTAATCACGACACTACGTGAGCAATGTATAATTATGTCAGTCCATATAAAATATTCTAACATTCTCCCACTTGGACTACATAATTACACCAACAAGTGCTCATTGAACAATAGTGTCTATACATAAGAATCTCAAGAATAAAAAATGTTTATAAAACCAATTATGCATCATATCGTATCGATATGATACAAATATGATACATAACGAGACATTGGAGATTCACAAAGCATGGCGATAGCTCCCATTATGGATCCACTCAAACATGATATCTAGACTAAGCCATTGGCTCGCATCATTATATCATTACCAAACGAGTGTGCACTCATAATGCCAAAGAGTGATCCACAATATACATATATTCAACAATAAATAGCAATCCTTAACATGTCTATCATATATGAAAACAATAACTTCCATTAATTAAATACATCTCTGGCACCTAACAATCCACATAAGAAGTATGTTCTCGGTACACACGGTTAGGTAAGCCTTGTCAGTGTAGTTATTGACATGTTATCTATAAGTTCATGTTATGATGCAAATAAAGGACTCCACAACTTTCTCACTACAAATGGAGCGCCATCATCATTAATGGAGTAACAAGACTTCGCAAGTTCTGAGAGAAAGATATGACTGCGACATTTATCACATAAGTTCAGTAAATTCACAATAAAGTCAACTACTCTTGACACTAAAATAAAATATCACAGCTGTACTGTATAAACCATGTCCTCATGACACGTCACTCACTCTAAATCTATGAATGAGGATGCTGTAAGTGTCCACCTAATACCTAATTACAAAATAACTCCTCTTACCATTATACATGCGTGTATGAGAGAGGAAATTGTAGGTGTTTATTTGATTAGACACTTAATCACAAAATAGCTCCTATACCATTATAAATTCTTAGAAAAGGATTTTGTCATCCATGCAGCCTGTCCAATCGATATCACTAAAACCAACTATTGAGTGTCATAATGTTGATTTTTCGATTGCAAACACATCCTTGATACCATAAGGATGACTACTCAAGTATCAATCCAATGTGCCCATGAAAAATATCACAATAGGGAATGTGTATACTTTAGTAAACTCGAGGCTGCCTTCAATAAGCATGTACGAAACAATCTCAAAATTGATCTCTTGTCATCATCAATACACAAGGACTTTAGGCCTTTCACAATACATCACATTTTAGACTATTCCAAAGTTCTCAATGAAATTGAAACATTACTCACATCAAAAGTCAGTCAACATAAACTATGAGATAATTCATCTTTCCGTTGATCTCATCATGAAGAATCTAAATACTTAGACCATGCAAGGCTTCTCTAAAATTCTTCATCCAACAGAGACGATCAAATAACAGTTTTACTTGTCTCCAGATTAGATCAGTATCATAAATTATGAGCAATGTACTATACCATGCAATAATATAAACATATCATTGTTCCCACTGATCTCTCACATAATATTGACTAGAGATAATGTTTCGAATTGTCCATTCTGAGAATAATAATAGTCATTGTCTTGATGCCTTTCCAAAATGAATTTAATCCATTGAATTCAGGTGTCCTTGTCAATTGCCTTCTCAAGGCTTGATTGAGCCAAATGAAATTCTAAAATAAGAATTTAGTTCTCACATCCTTATATATTGATTTCCAAATAGTCAGCACCTTACCATCCAATAATAATGTATTTTGAACAGTTCATTCCATCATAATTGTAACTAGCTATAGGCTTTAATCAACCTTAATTTGTTCCTCAAATAGTCTGTTCTCAACAAGAATTGCCATCAAGAAAAATCTCCCAATTATCATGTGATTAAGCCTAAACTTCAATGTTTGATCATATCTTGGAAATCGTGATATTAACATATCAGCTCTCCAAATAAGTATTAAGAACTACTAATGGCTCTCAATTAACAATTTTGAGGTATATGTCGTCAACCTTATTTCCTGCTTGTAATTGTAGGTCTGTAAAACTATTTCGATCCTATATCTTCGCTTCTTCACATATGGAGTTTCTTATCATATTCTGGCCGATTGTAGGGTCGACAATAATAACAACGGAAGCAAAACAAGGGATAAGTCCAGTTATTCCCTAAATAATCTTTTGAACCTTGACTAATCCAAACTTGAAACTCCAACATGGAAAACTTTATTTACTTATCATCAATAGTGGATAGAAGAGACAATTATATGAACCTTAGCACTCTCGAAAAATAACCATTGAGATAATCTTCTCTTTCACAATTAAACTTTGAGATTACGATTGCCAAAAAACAAGGTCTGCAAATTAAATCCTTATTCAGTCTCAACCTATATAAGGCTATTTGGAATGAAACGATACAAATCATCAAATCTAACTCCTTTTGAGAGTCATAGCAAAATACTCAACTCATATTGTCTCTTTAAACACCTAACATGGTTGTGAATATGGAATTATGTTTGTGATTATATTAGTCCATACAAAAATTCAAATATTTCCCCCACTTGGACCAATATATTAAAAAAACACCATATTAAACTTCATTATCTAATAGGCAGTCAAATAAATCATGTATAATATCATACCGATACGATACATATATTAAACATGATTTGGCCTGGAAGATATTCAAATATATTAACAACCATTAAAACAACATGCATGCAGTACAACCATTGCGACTATATATATACGTCCCGTTTTGTACTTGTCACTTCGTCAAACAATGCATATAAGAAGTGACTGCACAACATTATGCATGTTTGGATTAATCATTTAGGTGTTTTCCACTTTGAAGCTTTCCAAAACACAAAAACGTTTAAAACTTCGATGAGTCAAAGCTTGAGAAGACTGTGCTCAAGATAATGATCATGTGAGAGAGATTGTCAACTCTTATACATGATATTATAGATCATAAAAACTTTCTGGACAAAAGAATCAATATGATCAGCATGTGAACTATGCTTAAATAAGTTAAAACCTAGCTTCCCCTTATTCTTTCCATTGGTTATCCAAAAAATAATACTAAGTCATCAATATCACTATATGGCAAGCTTTGTTTCATTGAATTCAATCAAACCAAAATTGTTGCCTAAATATAACTTAGCTATCCTCAAATTTAGTAGCAAGAACGACATGATATTGAGTACACATGCGTTATTCCATTTAATTTGGATTCATCGTGTTTACGAACGTCTCCAAGTAATACGATTATCACTTTGAAATAGATAATGATCACATATCCATTGTCGTATTCATCCAAAATTGTCCACTTATGATCTATGTAATATCTTGAGCCTTAATTATAAGAAAACCACAATAAATGATTCACTAGTTCCACTGAAACTATCTTAGGGCATAAAAGCAATGCAATAGTCTCCTGAACTCATCATTATCGAAAAACGTAAGAGTTTTACTTCAATACCTCAAGAGATTCCTAAGCGATCTCATCCTCACAAAGTTTTCATAGAAGGGTCGATTAACACATATATACCTTACTACAACAATCTGACATCCATCTCAATATTCTCAATCTCCCACTGATCGTGGAGTAACTTGGCATCTATTTAAACAATGTGACTTCAAGATTTATCAATTTTAGGCCTAGTCCGTCTTTACAATGAGATATCGTTATGTCAAAACATATTATTGTCCCATCCGATAACTAAACGGTAGAGATTTTAGGATTGCTTGAAGCTAAGAGAAAATATCAATGAGCAGTGCCACTATGCATATGAAAGCAAGGATCGCGTTATCTGCTCGTTTTCTCAGCTTTCCAAATGATCTATCAACAGAAACGATCATGTCATGCTAGAGTCGTTCTAACAAAATATATGACTCTTACGTAGGTAAGGACAACCACTTCAAATGTCACAACCGAATTCATTAATCCACTACCGATAGGGTAGAAAAGATTGTGTGGTTCATGATATCCAATGTGTTTCCTTCACCATCTAAGCATCCTACCCAACAATAAAATCATCGACATGATGACTAAATTGCATGTATGGATCTTAGTATTAATTGAGATTAGAACAAATGTGAATTTAATCAGCAATAATCACAATCACAATATGAATATCCATAAAACATTCAATTACATGTTCGTCATAGATTATAATCTCATAATCATCAAATAATCCTAACTAAGCATCCATAAATGTCAAAGAATCTATTAACGAGAGCACAAATCAAATAGGTAATAAATCTGTAAATAAACCAAATATATGCCAACAATAATCCATTCATAATCATGAATCCTCAAAAGAAAATTATAAGGCATATGTACAAAAATTTGGTATAACATATTGCTCGATTATTAAGTCTTATGTGAGATTATAATTTTAAACTCCATAATTTGACATGTTTAAACTCACGATAGGCAAGCACATAAACATTCAAATTGTATTAATCTCACAATTATTATGAATGACAAATTGACATGCTTAAACTCACGATAGGTGAGTACATAAGCACTAATTTAACGTCACAACAACATAATCATATTTGCACATAATGCCAAGTATTTTAAAACAAAACATAAGGCATAAATTTCAAATAAATATAACCATGTTTACAATTAATAAATGATATAAGATAAATTGTGAGATAATAATTTTAATTTAATTTAATTGTGTGATTATGTGTCAATTAATCGCTAACATTGACCAAACCCAAAATATAATTACACAATGAAGTGGGAAAATAAATAAATAAAAAGTCCAAATGGTGAAAAATTGGTCCCAAAATGACCCTGCACGCGCTCCCACGCGCCATAAAACGTTCAATTTTTTTTTTGAAAAATAGGCCTAAAAAATGACATGTCGTTTTCCTCATGGCTGAGGAAAATCGACGTGTCGTTTCCCCTCTGTTTCTTGTGACTCTGTTCATAAAAACGACATGTCATTTTCTCCAGTAATGAAAAAATGACGTGTCGTTTGCAGCATTAGAAAATTCCCATTAAGTCTAATAAGCGACATGTCGTTTTTCTATTGGCTGAGGTCGAACGAATGTTGTTTAGGGTCATCCTTGACCTTTGAATCGAGTCGACTCGACCCAATTCGGACCCGCGACTTCGACCCTGTTGGATTTTGGCCTCCGGTACTCCATTTTTAACGTCGTTTAAGGGGTTTTCATGCCCAAGCAATTCCTAATGCTTCCCAAGCTCCAAAACAGCCAATAAAAGCCCAAAGAATTCCATTTCAGATCAAAATATGAAAGTCATTTTCATGCTTTAAAAAACCGGATTTCTCCCATTCTTGCTTATAATAATGCAACAAAATACTTTTACCCAATTTCTTTCAACAACCCAAGAACAATAGACCCAAAAAATGTCCAAAAAAATTCAAAAATAATTTTTTTGCATATGGGTCTCTAACAAAACTGTGGGTATGGAAAAATTTGGAGAAAAATGGAAAAAATTAAAATTAAATAGATTTAAGCCTTAAAATCAGATGACCTAGCTCTTGATACCAATTGTTGAAATTAATTGAGCATCAAACAATAATCAATAATTGATTCACGCTCAATATTGCACAATGAAATCATCTTATTTAAGGCATCAAACACAATATGAAAAAGGAAGTTTTACATACCTTTGTGATCAAGTCTATGAACCATCATTCTCCATAATTATGCTCATCACAATTCACCCACCTACACATCAAAGATCAAATGGGTGCTTGGGGTGTAGATGAACACTACTCTCTCATTTTTCCTCTAAAACACCCATTGTCCACACACACTTAATAAAAGGGTGTAACCCTTTTTATAAACCATAATGGGCTTATTGGGCCTAGATACCCAATGAGAGGATTAGTTGTCTTGACCCAATGGGTTGGCCTAAAGACATTGAGAGCATGTCCATGGGCCCCGAGCGTGTCAGTACATTATGTCCATCCCATTATGCCCCGATGGTAATAGTATGCAATGCCGATTATATAGTTATCCTTACATGCTAATCACGACACTACATGAGCAATGTATAATTATGTCAGTCCATATAAAATATTCTAACAGCCCATCATTTATTTCTTCATCATAATTGTTGCCTTTTCCCACTGGGCCAAGCATCCATTGTGCTATGCCACGAGACTCGTAACTTTTCGAAGAGACGAGATTAATCTAAGAAAAATATGAAACATTCAATATTATTTTAAATAATGAGACAATTAAATCCATCTTCTAATTATAGCTCATTGTAAGATTTATCAAATTTAATTATAGCCTCGAGAGAAGACCAATTATAAAGTTTACTGGTATGTTGAACTATAATTATAGCCCATTAAAAAAACTAGCTTTTTTACTTTTATATGTTGAACATTAATAAAACTAAAATATTAATATAAAATTTAAATGATATACACAAGACATATATAAGGAATGGATTTCGTCCTGCCCTTATAATAACAAAATGCATTCCATTTTTTTAAATATAGATGTTAATTTTTAATCTAAGGGTTGAGAACATTTTTAGGGTACATTGTAGGCAAATATGGGTAAGTATGGTATATTGTAAATCAAATGAAGGGCAATCAGTTTCATTTTTATTATTAAAAAAATTGTAATGATTAATTATGTAATAAAAATATATATTTTTAAAAAAGCAACTGACAGACGTGACAGTTACTTTAACCCCTTACCCCCCATTGCTCTCGAAAACTGCCCACAATTCGCTCATTACACCACTCTCTTCACTACACTCCCATTTTCTATTATTTTAAAAAAAAATTCTTTTCTCTTCATTACTCTGTAACCAGTCGAGAGGAACTGAATGATGCATGAGATTTGTTGAGGAGGGTTGAAAGAGAGAAAAATTTATTAGATATTCAGGTTGTACTTTAAGGTATTTTTTGAAATTTCGCTCATAACACCATTGTCTTCACTACTCCTTGCATTCTCTCATTTTCAAATTTTTGTTTTCTCTTCTTTTCTTTGTAACAAGTCGAGAAGAAGGGGTTTCATCAGAGTTGTTAAGGAGGGTTGAAAAAGCGAAAGATTTTTTAGAGATTTCGATTGTACTTTAAGGTATTTTTTCAAAATTTTCTCAATTTTTGTTTTCATTCGTGTTTGTAGGGTTTGAAGCCATTTATATCATCTACTGATTTTGTTCTTCTAGTTTTTCTTTTGTTTGTCATTTTTTATGGTTTTTCTCATTTTTTTTTAGAATTGTTAGTGCCGAGTAAGTATCGATGTACTTTTGGTGTTTCTCAAAAATTTATTCTCTGTCGTTGTTGGTAGTCGTGGGTTAGGATTAGATGGGTCCAAGTTTGAGAATTTATTTTTCATTTTATTTTTTGGGTGCATTCAAGGCCTGTTAATTTGTAAGTACATTTTGATTAGGACTTTTATAACTTTTTGAGGCCTTGAAATTTTTAGGGTTTAAAGTGAAGAGTTTATTTTGTTATTTAGTTTTGATACAAGAAATTTATTCAGTCTGTTTAGGGGCATAGTGTTTTTAAGTTTTGTAACAATTGTGCATTGATATGTTTATAATGTGCTTTAGTTTGGTTTGGGTCATGTGAAATTATTAAAGAATTGGTCTATTTATTGATTTAATTTTTGGTTATGAGAAAAGGGACTGGGTTCGAGTATTTTAATTTTGAGGTGAAATATGATGCAATTCATTGCATGGGATGCTATACATCTTATCACTATATATTCATAAATGGTTTTTAAAAGTGGAAAAAATCTTTTAAAAAATGATATGTACTGTTATACATGAAATGCTTTGGGTATCTTTCCTCGCCTTAGATGATTACAAATATAAATTGAAGAAGTTTTGTTTCTGTGACTTTGTTTTAGGTGGCTTCAATATCTTTGTTTTGTTTTGTCCTAATTTGTTCATAAAAATCAAAGGTAGAGCTAGAATATGTGAACTTAGTCAGATTAGCTTATATTGATATCACATTGTAGTATCATGTATTACTTCTTTGAATATGTGTACTTAGTCGGATTAGGTTATATTGATAATTAGGCATTGAATTGAAATTCTGGAATGAAGATACTTTTAGTAAGATAATATATTATTAGATTTGGTATATTTATAAGTTCCATTATGCTTAATAAGTCTGTATACATGGCTCCTAAAAGTAGGAAGAAGCGAAAGGCGGAAACTGAGGACATGGAGATCAATCCGAATAAGGACAATGCTGCAACAAGGCGGAACTTCTAGTAATATCTTTTCTTTTTTCACTGTTTATGCATTGCGTTTGATGGACATACCTTTTTTGCTAAATTAAAATTTAATTTGCTAACTCTTATTTATGCAGCAAAGCACAGTATAAACCATATCGGGCTTCACACAAGGAAATGACTGACAAAGAGGTTAGTTTGTACTAATTAATATTATTCATTGTCTGTTTGTTTTATTTTTTGTTTTTTTTATCCAATTCTTGTCCTAATTTTCCTGGTGCTAATGTAGTAATTAATTCTTATTTCCAGGCAATGGAGAATTTGCAAAAATAATTTACTGCCAGTTGACGAGAAGGAACGATGGAGAGGGGATGACCCCTTACAGAAGGAAGACTTAACTAAAAAGGATATGGGTTCGAAGGAGAAGACGGTCAAAGGTGGGGAGGAGAAAGATAAACATTCTGAAGTCGGCGAGGAGGAGGAAGGGACGTTGGAGGTGGAGGAGTCACATCGGGTTTATGGTATATGCTCATTTGAAAGGATATTGCACATTTTGATTGTTTGCACTTACATATTATTGATTGTTTTGCTCAAACCCTCAACCATGAAGAGAGGAAGAAGGAAGGGGCAGGATCAGGCCGAGTCTGGTTTATGCCCGCCTATATTTTGGTATGAATTCAATTAAAGATTATGTATTGACTAGTGTTGCATATTGTACTTCTATGTTTGATCATTTTTGTTGCAAATAAGAGAGGAAATTGGTGTTGTTGTTCTATAGAAGGAGCAGCTAGGCACTTCAATGACTACGAAAAGGATTGCCAAAGAACAAGAGTGGTCGAAGCTCTACTATGATGAAGATTTTAACTGATGCCATAAGGTATTTTCAATATGAATTATTTACTAATTTTAGTACCATGTACTACTTTCTTGAGTGATAATACATTGATATTTAATTTGCATTTCCTTCTTTTAAATGTACTGTAATGTAGATGCTTGTTCCACTTCAGCAAACAGAATGATTGGTTTTTAGCCCATATCAATATGCAAAATGCGATAGTCAATTTGATGGATTCTTTGGGAAGTGCAATGCACAAGGCCTCTTGACATCGGGTTTGCACTGAAATGGTAAGTGTGTTTCGACATTAAAATAATTGAACATGCGTAGGTGTAAATCATATCATCTTATAAATGTAAAATTTATGTGTAATTTAAGAATCTGGACTAGTTATTTGCTCTATCCAAGCCTAAAAATTTAAAATTTAAGAATTTTATTATTACCACAAGCAATGGGAACTTGCCCTAACAACAGAACAGGTTTGACTGGGGGGTGTACTTGTTGAAGTACATGGAGTGTGTCTTTATGGGCAAGGACCATGTGGATGAGGTAAATCATCTGCCTTTGTTTTGATTTATCGAGGCGGTCTTAGTAATTTTTTTTATATGTAATCTAAATCAAATTTTCTATGGAAGTTTGACCTAGAGGATGCATGATTAGAGTTAACTGTTAGGATAACTAGACACACAAATAATGAGCTTCGACTGAATGTGCAGCAACACTGCAAGCAGGACTGGGCTAAAACTTTTGTGTCATCGTCAGCCATACTAAGTGCACCCGCAGTCGTGCGTAGTCCATCAAAGTCTCCACCAGATAAGCGATTCAATACAAGAAAGGCTCAGTTCGAGAACATGTGGACTGGGTCTAAGAAAACTATTACTCATTTTTCAAAGAGGCTAGCATTGATGCAGAAGTGATAAACAATGATTTAATTTAGAATTCATATATTTTGCAAACAATGATATAATTTTTTTATAATTTTTAGTTTATTTCTGTTGCATTTTGAAACAATTAAGTACGCCATTTAGATGTCTTAAGTAAAAAATAACCAACTACTTTTGTGATTCGTATTTTGAAATAATTATTATCTATGAAGTGATTACTAATGCTTTGCTTAAAAAGACTATATATGTAATGATCTAAAATTTGCTAATAAGGCTTAAGGCCTTGATTAATGTGCCGGGAGGGCATAATTTGTATATGTGTTATTTTAATGATTACATGCATGATTATATGATTATGTGGATATGTGAAATGCGTGTTTATGAGTATTAAATATGCATGTGGGCTCTGTTTAGCTTATAAGGGCATATTTGTAATTTTTGCCCGTTGAGGGCGTAAATGTGATTTTATGTGATAAATTGTTGAGACCACATTATTATGTGGATATATTTGCAGTATATGGCTCGGGACGGTCCTAGTGAGCAGATTGGCGAAATAGTCACGGTGGGGATTTATACCCAGCTCGGGGGAGCTTGGGGGTATTTTTGGGAATTTAGAAAATATATGGGGGATTATTAGACATTGGGTAAATAATTGGTAATTAATTGGATAACGAGATTCATTGGTAAATATTAGGAACATATGAGGAATTAGCAGGAACCGGAGAGAATGAACACTTTACCCTTAGAACAATTAAAGGATTTAGGATATATGGAGGGGAATAATGGTCTTTTGGTAGGCTATTTATACTTAGGAATTAATTGAGTAGGTGGCAGAACCTCATATACTCTCCTCTTTCTCTCCCACGTATCTCTCTCTCATTTTCTCTCTATTTTTCTTTGAAGCTAAGGAAGGAAAGAAAGGGCTAAAATCCAAGCTTTGAGTTGGGTTCTTTGAAGGAATTGGAGGTGATAAAATGGGGATTTAAGCTGGTTTTAATTAAGGTCAAGCTAAGAAAAAGTTTAGAGAAACTTTAAGAGAAAAGCCTTGAAGAATTGAAGCAACAACCCAGGGAATTCAGCTTGGATATTGGAGAATTGAGTTGTAAATCGAGGTAAGATTCTAGAACTTCATCTTTAAAGTTGATGGCTAAATTTAGATGGAATTAGGAATTGGTTAGTTCTGTGGTGGTTGATGATTTGAGTAGAAGTTTCATTGGATATTGTTGTGATTTTGTGTCTAAATTGGAGTGTTGATTCATGTTCAAATTGTTGGGGATTGTATGATGAAAATATGTGAGTATAGGTCCAAACTCGTAGTTAGCTTCGTGTTGAATTAAGGAGGAAATTCTGGGTTGAAATCTTGGTGTTCTTGGTTGGGAGATGCATGAATAAAACCCAGATTTTCTGGGTCGAAGGGGGCGCGCATCGACCTAGCCTGGGGCGTCGCGACGCGTGTGTCCATTTTGGCCTAGGCGTGGCCTCTGACTTGGGGGCACGTCGTGTGACGTGCTGCGTCATGACACACCTCCAGGGGGCCATTTTGTATTTATGATCATGCCTTGGTGCTCGATCATTAGTCAAGTCTTGCACCAAGTAACCTCATGGGTAAGGGATGGCACTTTTGTAATTATGCATATGTCTCCCAGACAAAAATCATATATGTTCCTGGGAAGACTTCATTTCCTTAGAAAGCTTCTTAGGGGGAGGTGACCTGGTGACTTAAGGAAGCACCATGGCCACCAGCAGATAGGGGCTTAAGTTGTGTACTCCCTTGCCCTATCAAGGCCTTATATGAATAAAATGATGTTTTTCCATGTCCCTTTGTGTATGCTTTCTTTACGGTCTATGTGTTGCTTGTTTTTTACCTTCGTTGGTCCATTGCGTGCCACTTGACTATGTTGTATGCTCTGGTTGTCATGTGGGATGTTGTCTCTGGATAGCTTGCCTCATGCTTGCTCCTGACTTGTAATTTCCCTTACTTATGTGAGACTTGTAACGTGGCTAACCATTGAGTTTGCTTGCCACAGGTGTGAATTGTAGGCTGACTTGCTAGCTAAGAGCGCTAACAAGGGCCACACGTTCTGTCAATTCGAGTATCAAAGCTGGTGGCGGCCCGTGGTAGTTGGTATCAGAGCTAAGTTTGAGAATGCTTGGTGACCCTGCATGATGTTGAGCAACACTTAAAGGATTGGAGCACTGGAGAGGCGCGTTGGAGAGCTAGACAGCCTGGATGAAAGAGTCAGGGATCTTACCTCTATTAGGCTAGAACCGGAGACGACTAACGCACAAAACCGCATGGCTATGTTGGAGCGAGATACGACCAATCTACTAGCCCACATAATGGAAATCGAGCGGAGGGAGAACCTTTCAAGCACATCCAATAGTCCTCAGAGGGAGGAATGTATTGAGGCAGTAGAGAGAGAGGTGAAGGACCTACAAGAAGCATTAAATGACCTTGTAGAGAATTGTCGGGGGTCAGTTGAGGCATTGAAGGATGAGATGTTGGAGATGAACACCAAGTTGAACCTCACCATGAGGGCAGTTGGGAATCAGCCTGCAACTAGACCCATTGGCATGGAATATGGGAGAGTAAAAGTCCCTGAGCCGAGGCCCTACGGTGGGGCTAGAGACGCGAAGGACTTAGAGAACTTCCTCTTTGATATGGAGCATTACTTCAGAGCCGTCAGAGCTGAATCTGTAGATGGCAAGGTCGCCATGGCAACGATGTACTTATCTGCAAATGCCAAAGTGTGGTGGAGGACAAAGTACGACGACATTCAGAATTGTAGATGCACCATAGCAACATGGGAAGATCTAAAGGGAGAATTGAAGATGCAGTTTCTCCCTGAAAATGTTGCCTACATAGCTCGACGCTAGTTGAGAGAGCTGAAGCACACTGGAACAATCCGAGAATACGTGAATAAATTCTCTTGGTTGATGCTGGATATCAAAGACATGTCCGAAGTGGACAAACTCATCGCATTTTTAGAAGGTCTGAAGCCTTGGGTAAAGCAAGAGCTCAAGAGGTAGCGAGTGGCTGACCTAGCCACTGCTCAAGCTGCTGCCGAACAACTGACTGATTAGTCATCAGGGAACATTCAATCCAAGAAGACCAATTCGTTGACTAGTGGAACTAATGTTGGGAGTAAAAAGTTTGGGAAGTCTTGGCAGAGCAAGAGTGGGGGAGGAGAGAAAAGGAGTGTGGAGTCTAACTCTCCTAACAAAGGTAGTAATCCGCCGTACAAGAAGCCTCTTACATGTTGGATCTGTATCGGACCTCATAAGTCGACAGAGTGTCCTCACAAATCCAAGATGAGTGCCCTCCATGCATCATTTGCCCAAGGGGAACAAACCAACGAAGAGGAGGAGGAGTATACACACATGGGTGCCCTCCAGATGCTGAATGCTCATAAGAAACACGGTGCAAAAGTGAAGAAGACCCTTGGAAAGGGACTAATGTATGTGGACGCAACTCTAAACGGTAAAATGGCCGGAAGTGTGATGATCGACACGGGTGCCACTCACAACTTCATTTCAGAGATCGAAGCTAAACGTTTGGGACAGAAATGGGAGAAGGACCATGGCCACAAGAAAGCGGTTAACTCAGAAGCCTTGGCCACAACCGGTGTGGCTAAAAAGGTGAACATGAAGATTGACTCGTGGGAGGGGCAGCCTGACTTGGTGGTCATGCGAATGGACGACTTTGATGTGATATTGGATATGGACTTCCTTACGGAAAAAGGGAGCCATTCCCATCCCAGCTACGGGAAGCTTACTCATAATGGGGGAGACACCAGCAGTGGTGCCTGCTAAAGTAGAGCATCCCCCAAAAAACAAGTTGCTGTCAGCCTTACAATTGAAGAAGGGCGTGAGAAGACAAGAGCCCACGTATATTATCCTACCCACAGTATACGAGGATACGGTGGATGAAGTCATTCCACTAGAAATTCGAATGGTCTTGAAGAAGTATGGGGATGTTATGCCGGATCAACTCCCCAGAGCCTTACCACCTAGAAGAGGGATTGATCACCAGATTGAGCTGGTGCCGGGAGCCAAACCACCTGCAAATGCGGCCTATAGGATGGCACCCCATAAACTAGCTGAACTGAGGAAGCAGTTGAAGGAATTACTAGAGGCAGGCTTCATCAGACCATCGAAGGCACCATTTGGTGTGCCCGTGCTATTTCAGAAGAAGCACGACGGGAGCTTGAGACTGTGTATTGATTATCGGGCTCTCAATAAGGTGACAGTGCGTAATATGTACCCCATCCCCTTGATCGCCGACTTATTCGACCAGTTGAGTGGAGCAAAATTCTTTACGAAACTGGACTTGAGATTAGGATACTATCAAGTGCGGATAGCAGAAGGGGATGAGCCGAAGACAATGTGTGTGACTCGATATGGAGCATGCGAGTTTTGAGTCATGCCGTTTGAGTTGACAAATGCACTAGCCACATTCTGTACGTTGATGAACCAAGTTTTCCAGGAATACCTAAACAAGTTCGTGGTAGTCTACTTGGATGACATTGTGGTCTATAGCTCCACAATAGAAGAACATCAACGACACTTATCTCAATTGTTTCAGAAATTGAGAGAGAACCAACTCAATGTGAAGCGAGAAAAGTGCTCCTTCGCACAAGAGAAAATCAAGTTCCTAGGCCACATAGTAGAACGTGGTCGGATCCGCATGGCTCTAGAGAAGGTGCGAGCCATTCAAGAATGGAAGGCCCCCACCAATGTGAAGGAATTACGCTCTTTCCTTGGTTTAGCCAACTATTATCGAAGAATTGTGGAGGGCTATTCAAGAAGGGCGGCACCCTTGACCGAGTTGTTGAAGAAGGGTGTAACTTGGACGTGGACCGATATGTGTGTCGAAGAATTTAAGAGTCTGAAGGAAGCCATGATGCGAGATCCTGTCCTCGCCTTACCAGATGTCGGTAGGCCCTTCAAAGTGCAGACAGATGCGTCTGATTACGCTTTGGGAGGGTGCTTATACAAGAGGGCCACCCCGTAGCTTATGAAAGCTGCAAACTTACGGAGGTAGAGAGGCGGTACACTGCACAAGAGAAGGAGCTTCTCACAGTAATTCATTGTCTACGAGTGTGGAGGAACTACTTGTTAGGGTCAAAGTTTGTGGTGAAAACAGATAATGTCGCAGTGAGTCATTTCCTCACCAAGCCAAAGCTTACCCCTAAACAAGCACGATGGCAGGAGTTCATAGCAGAATTCGACTTTCATTTCGAAAACAAGGCGGGCCGTCTAAACCAGGCAGCTGATGCCCTGAGTCGCAAAGCTGAGTTAGCGGCTCTAAAATTTCTAGCAAATATGTCAGCTAGCATGGTGACCACTCCACTCCGAGAGCGCATTAAGGAGAACCTGGTGAAAGACCCGATGGTGAAGACCATCATGAATCTCGCAAAAGAGGGGAAGACTCACCAATTTTGGGTAGAAGACAATCTTTTGTGGGCCAAGGGTATCCACTTATATGTTCCAAAGACGGGAGATTTGCGGAGGACACTAATGAGTGAGTGTCATGACACCTTGTGGGCGGGTCATCCAGGGTGGCAGAGAACTCATGACCTATTGAAGTAGGGGTACTACTGGCCACAAATGCGCGATGATATCATGGAGTATACCAAGACCTATCTCACCTGCCAGCAAGATAAAGTGGAGAGACACAAGACGCCAAGGTTGTTGGAGCCTTTGTTAGTCCCAAGCCGACCATGGGAGAGTGTGTCGCTTGACTTCATTTCTAGTTTACCGAAGACAGGAGACTTGAGTGCGATCTTAGTGATCGTGGATAGATTTTCAAAGTATGCAACCTTCATACCGATGTCGAAATATTGCTCGACAGAAGAGACAGCGAGATTTTTCTTCAAGTATGTAGTTAAGTATTGGGGAGTACCCCAAAATATAGTTAGTGACCGTGATGGAAGATTCATAGGGACCTTTTGGTTCGAGTTATTCAACCTTTTGGGGTCACAACTAAATATTTCCTTGAGCTACCATCCTCAAACAGACGGACAGACTGAAAGATTCAATGGGATGCTGGAAGAGTACTTGCGGCATTTTTTCATTGCCAACCAAAAGAATTGGCTGCAACTGCTAGATGTAGCTCAATTTTGTTTCAACTCTCAGAAGAGTTCTTCGTCAAACAAGAGCGTTTTTGAAGTTGTTAACGGTCAGCAACTGCTGTTACCCCACACAGTGGATGAGTATCGAGGAAGAAATCCAAGAGCCTTTAATTTCACGAAAGACTGGAAGAAAACCACCGAGATTGCCCGAGCCTATCTGGAGAAGGCATCAAAGAGAATGAAGAAGTGGGCAGATCAGAAGAGAAGACCGCTGGAATTCAAAGCAGGCGACTTAGTGATGATCAAGCTGAGGCCCGAACAACTGAGATTCCGAGGGAATAAGGATATCAGACTCGTCCACAAATACGAGGGTCCTGTTCCAGTCATCTCGAAAGTGGGCCTGACCTCCTACAAAGTCAGCTTACCAGAATGGATGAAGATACACTGGTCTTGCACGTCAGCAACCTCAAGCCGTATCACGAAGCTCCAAAAGATCCAGCGCGCAACCAGTCTACCAGAGAAGGAGTCAGCATCAAGCCACGAAGCAGCAGACAACCTGAAGAAATCCTAGCAGAGAGAACCGTGGTTGTGGAGAGAAAGAAGAAGAAAGAGTTTCTGGTGAAGTGGAAAGGGATCGGAGATGAAGAAATTTGCTGGGAAAGGGCGAAGGACTTGCACAAGTGTACGCAGAAGATTGAAGATCAGCAAGGGGCAGGTTCGTCGAGGACGCTGAAGATTTAAGTGGGGAGAGTGTGACGTGCTGCGTCATGACACACCTCCAGGGGGCCATTTTGCATATATGAGCATGCCTTGGTGCTCGATCATTAGTCAAGTCTTGCACCAAGTAACCTCATGGGTAGGGGATGGCACTTTTGTAATTATGCATATGTTTCCCAGACAAAAATCATATATGTTCTTGGGAAGACTTCATTTCCTTAGAAAGCTCCTTAGGGGGAGGTGACCTGGTGACTTAAGGAAGCACCATGGACACAAGTAGATATGGGCTTAATCTGTGTACTCCCTTGCCCTATCAAGGCCTTATATGAATAAAACGATGTTTTCCATGTCCCTTTGTGTATGCTTTCTTTACGGTCTATGTGTTTCTTGTTTGTTACCTTTGTTGGGCCATTGCGTGCCACTTGACTATGTTGTATGCTCTGGTTTTTGTGTGGGATGTTGTCTCTGGATAGCTTGCCTCGTGCTTGCTCCCATTGAGTTTGCTTACTTGTGTGAGACTTGTAACGTGGCTAACCATTGAGTTTGCTTGCCACAGGTGTGAATTGTAGGCTGACTTGCTAGCTTAGAGCGCTAAGAAGTGCCGCACGTTCCGTCAATTCGAGTATCGAAGTTGGCGGCCCGTGACATGCCGTGACCCACTGGGCCAAGTCGCGGCCCGCCTCCCCCTTTGGTGTGGGTCTTTTCTCTCTGACTTGGGGCAAGTCGTGACCCGCCTAGGGAGTTTAGCCTTAGAATTGTTTCAAGAATTGGTAGGGCTCAGGGGTTCAAACCTAGGTGCTCGGGAAAATTTCTACTACCTGGTTTAGTAGAAATTGAGGTCCCGAAAGCTAGTTTTTGTCTCCTAGGTATTTTTATTTCGATTGGAAGTTGATGGATACCCATTGGCCTTTGTGACTAGGTTTATCGCCAAGGATCGGTGCTAGGGATCGTGCTCGGAACCATTTCACTTTCTCCCCTCAGAATTAAAGGTAAGAAAACTTCACCCTTGTGTGGCTGTGTTGGGACTAAGGTTCCCTATATTTGAATACAGATGTTGTATGATTATGATATGCCATGTGAGCATGAAATAAATGACCTAAGAGTGCCAGGACTGATATTTGTGCATAGGACGCGGCTCGGCCACTGAGAGCTGAGGTCAGCTAGATAATCACTGAGCTTGGCCTAAGTGAGAAGGAGTCAGTGGGTTAAATAGAGGGCGCGGCCTAAGGGCGTCGACCTTGAGTATTGTATGATGAGTATTTTTATGTTTTCCATTTCTAATTTTTTGCTTATAGTTTGTTAAATACTGGGATGAATGGCTTTTGAATTATTAATTATCCTCTCTGATTAGGTGACTGTTATGACATGCTAAATAATTGGTTAACTGTTTTATGGGTCATTTGACTGTCATCATTGTTTATGCTATGCTATATGATTTTCTTACTGGGCCTCGGCTCATGGGTGCTACATGTTCCAGGTAAAGGCAAGGGTAAGATGGATCAACCATGAGTTAGAGAGCTCTAGGGGCGAAGTGTACATTGTCAGCTGCTCGTCTGCCACGACCGAGGGATTGTACAGAGACAGAAAACCTAAAATGTGTATTTTTCCATTAGAGTGGCCTTTGCTTGTATTTGACTTTTGGAAGTTTGTAAATTTGTCATTTAACCCTGTTTTTGGGATCTCATGTACTAAACGTTTATTTAAATGAAAAATTATCTGTTTATGTTCAAAATCTTTTAATCCTAACTTGTTTATGAATTTAGGAGCACATTTTCAACTAAACGACTTGATTAGCACGTCTTTCATTATTTTAAATACATAGTGTAACGCTCTTGGTTACCCAGGGCATTACCATATAGTCTAGACATATGATAATGAAATTGAATTGAAACAAGTTTCTATTAATGGTTGTACTGGTAAACATAGAAAAGAGTAATATTAAAACATAAGGATGTACCACTAGAGTAATATTATTTGCCTTCGCATAAAAACTATAGTGTGCGCTTAGTAAATGTATTATTTTTAATTCAAAATGTATTTTATTAAGAAACATAATAACAGCTGGATAAAAACAACAAGTACAAGAAAATGGTCTTGTAAGTACAAGCTTAGATCAAAATTATAATTTAACATATGAAACACATAAATGAAATAGAAAAACACAATAAGGTCAATCATAAACTTAATACACGCCCAAAGGTCAATAGTTTAGTTTTCATAGAGTCAAATTAGTGGATGCTTATTGACTTAAAATTTACCATATGACGAATAATGAAACTATTACAATAAAAAACAACTTCCTAGTTATTTTTTCCTTAATCTTGTTCCCTTGGTCCAATACCTTGACTTTGTTCAGTAACCTGGGGATAACCTCAACCAATCTTGTGCACATGGATGGATCGAGTTTATTATATCTTATATAATTTATCCTCCACTTACATAGTTGAGACATCCAAAGAACCGACACCTTGAATTAGGCTTACTCCATGACACCTTAACAATTGAGGGATCTCCAAAGTAGCATTTGGGATGTTCAACCTTATTTTTGTTTGATGCTGAGGGCTCGTTGTCACTCCCATAATATGATTCTCCATCAATGTTTACCATCTCCTTTGTGATCTCTTTAGGTTTTGGATTGTGGCTACGTTATCTGTTTGAGAGGTTGGCTTAAAGAAAAGTAGTTAAAAGCCTTTTAAAATGAAACAATCAATGTATGGAGCGCGAAAGTGATATATTTTTTTAATTTGTCAATTTCAAATCGTTGATGAGTACATTGAGAAATATCAAATAGTACAAATGACATGACTGGACTATTACAATCACTACGTACAAATTGTTGGAATAGAAAATCCCTATGGCTGTCTCATCCAAGCTAGTATTAGTCAATCTTACATTATAGGGCATGGCTGGACAATGCCTTATGCAGTTCGTACACTGTTCATTATGTGACTTATTACTTTATGTCACATCAAGTACAAATTAAGTGATTTGGTCTACTAATACTGAATAAAAGGGTTAACTTAATCTACTTCTTTACAAGAGAAAAAATAAAGCTAATTTATGAGAGACTAAGATAATGGTAATTGAGATTTTATTGAATAAGTTTTACTTAACATATTGTCTTACATAAACAACATGTGGATGAGATTGCCCTACAAATATTCAACCTAAATTATGTTAATTTAAAAATTTCTCCACTGTTAGAAAAAATGAACCACACTAAAATACCTACTAAATATTCATCTCTCCACGTGTCATTCAATGCGCATTGAACTGAATATTAACAAATATGCTAAAAATCTTGTACTAGTACAGGCTTCATGTGCATCCCATTGAAGTTCGACGTACACGTGTCATTCAACAATAAAAGGAGAAATATATGTACCAAGTCATTAACACATAAAATTATATGTTTGATCTTAAGTGTGACAATACTTTGTAAATAATCAGCTATAAATCTTAGTAAAAATATTCATAACTTATAAATCTTACTCAAAATATTATTCAACATATTTTGGCTGCTAAGTGTGACAACATTTTTAATTAATAAGTTATAACTCTTAGTCATAATATTAATAAGTTATAGATCTTAGTAAAAATATTCATAAGTTATAAATTTGACTCAAAATATAATTAAACAAATTTTGGCTGCTAAATGTGACATCATTTTTTATTAATAAGTTATAAATCTTTGTCATAATATTAATAAGTTATAAATCTTAGTCATAATATTAATAAGTTATAAATCTTAATTAAAATATTAAACATATTATGCTTCTTCTTAAGTGTGACATCATTTTTTATCACTACTTAGTGTGACATTTGTATAACATTACTCGTTCGAGTCTCTGGGTCACTATTTAGTGTGACATTAGTAGAACATTACTCGTTTCGAGTGACTAGGTCACTAGTTAGTGTGAGATTAGCAGACCATTACTCGTTTTAATATCTAGGTGTTGACTAATTTTTTAGCCAACTGATGCTGAGTCAAATAATTAATTAGAGAGCTTTAAATTAGACAATTAATGAATAATAAATGAGCCAATAACCTAGTTATAATGAGCAATAAATAATAGAGAACACTAGGATTTATAGAGGTTCGACCCCAAAGATTGGTAATATCCTATGCCCTCTTAGATTTATATTAATCTTGAAGGTTTGCACAAGATCTCAAGGGATTACAAGGATTTTTCTGTGTAAAAGACAATACAGTATGACAGAATCGCTGCTCGGTATGTTTCTGGTGCTGGTCTATAGGCTATTTTTCTCTTTTCTCTACTGTGGTGGAGAGTTTGTATTTATACTATCCCTCTCATCCAAGGGTTGAGCCTAAGCATAATTGATGGGGAAATATCCCTTTCTTCTCACAGGTAGTTGCTTGTCCTATTCTTCAGGAGCCTTGACCAAATTTTTAGGGCTATTAGGCGCTCTTTGCAGGTGGTCGGGTGATTCATGCGAACTGTTAACGGTGAGTGTATCTGTTTTCAGCCGACAAGGTTTATCTATCTGTCATACCGACCAGCCACTCTGCTGGCAAGCGTACCGCGCAGTGACTGTTATTCATTTGTCAAGTGTACTCCGACCAGCTGGGCCTCCATGATAGTTTGCTGAGTAGTAACTTGTTGTATACCCTGCAAGTATACACTGATCAGCCTATCGGGGGGTCTGCCCAGTCTATTCCACGTGTCAAAGCTTAATGCCATGTCAGATATGTCAAATTTTAAGATAACACTAGGATAATAGTTAGTGTGAAATTAGTACACCATTACTCATTCCGAGTCTCTAGGTCACTAGTTAATGTGACATTAATAGAACATTACTCATTTCGAGTGACTAGGTCACTAGTTAGTGGGTGATTAGTAGACCATTACTCGTTTTGAGTTTCTAGGATAGTAGTTAGTGTGAGATTAGTACACAATTATTCGTTTTGAGTTTCTAGGTCACTAGTTAGTGTGAGATTAGTACACAAATACTCGTTCCGAGTCTCTAGTTCACTAGTTTGTGTGAGATTAGTAGACCATTACTCGTTTCGAGTATCTAGGATGATAGTTAGTGTGAGATTAGTACACTATTACTCGTTTCGAGTCTCTCGATCACTAGTTCGTGTGGAATTAGTAGAACATTACTCATTTCGAGTGACTATGTAATTAGTTACTCTGAGATTAGTAGACCATTACTCGTTTCGAGTATCTAGGATACTAGTTAGTGTGAGATTAGTACACCATTACTCGTTCCAAGTCTCTAGGTCACTAGTTAGTGTGACATTAGTAGAACATTACTCGTTTCAAGTCTCTAGGTCACTAGTTAGTGTGAGATTAGTAGACCATTACTCGTTTTGAGTATCTAGGATACTAGTTAGTGTGAGATTAGTACACTATTACTCGTTCCAAGTCTCTTGGCCACTAGTTTGTGTGGCATTAGTAGAACATTACTCGTTTCCAGTGACTAGGTCACTAGTTAGTCTGAGATTAGTAGACCATTACTCGTTTTGAGTATCTAGGATGCTAGTTAGTGTGAGATTAGTACACCATTACTCATTTCGAGTCTCTACGTCACTAGTTAGTGTGATATTAGTGGAACATTACTCGTTTCAAGTGACTAGGCACTAGTTTGTGTTAGATTAGCAGACCATTTGCTCATTTCGAGTTTCTAGGATACTTGTTAGTGTGAGATTAGAACACCATTACTCATTCCGAGTCTCTAGGTCACTAGTTAGTGTGAGATTAGTACACCATTACTCGTTCTGAGTCTCTAGGTCACTAGTTAGTGTGACATTAGTAGAACATTACTTGTTTCGAGTGACTGGGTCACTAGTTAGTGTGGGATTAGTAGACCATTACTCGTTTCAAGTATCTAGGATACTAGTTAGCGTGAGATTAGTACACCATTACTCGTTCTGAGTCTCTAGGTCACTAGTTAGTGTGAGATTAGTAGACCATTACTTGTTTGGAGTGACTATGTCATTAGTTAGTATGAAATTAGTAGACCATTACTCTTTTCGAGTCTCTAGGGCACTAGTTAGTTTGAGTTTAGTTGATCATTACTCGTTTAGAGTTTATTTGATACTAGTTAGTGTGAGATTAGTAAAATATTACTCGTTTCAAGTGACTAGGTCACTAGTTAGTATGAAATTAGTATAACATTATTCGTTACGAGTCTCAAGGTGACTAGTTAGTGTGAAATTAGTAGACCATTACTCGTTTCGAGTATCTAGGATACTAGCTAGTTAGTATGTGTACGCCCTGATTTTTCCACAGGCTATTAGCGGGCTGAGATACGGCCTAATCATGTCTACCATGTGGACATCCCCAAGACCGGAGCTGCCATCGTAAGATCCTACCTCCTTAGCTCGAGGTAACCTAAAGGTTCGCCAAGATTACTTAAGGACCAAGTCTGGACTCTGAAGGCCACAGGTCGAGGGAAGCATCCAGCTCGTGGTACGAGCTAGAGTTGGAGGCTGTGACCTTTTATAAAGTCAACCACGCAAGGTAAACGTGCATATATCAGACATCACGTGTCTGATATATCCCTGACTTCTCGGACACGCAGCATGAACGTGCGTATTCTGGCACCCACGACTGGGTTGGGCCGTGCGGCCCATTATCCCCCTTACCTATTGATTAGACCACACTTCATGTGTCAGGTTTTAGGAATTAATCATGAATGTCACAGAATTGACATGATAGGTAAGAAGGTCACGGGATGACCTTCTTACCAACTCCCAGGTGCCCTCTCCTATAAATATGGAGACCCTGGGAGTTGCAAAGGGTTGGATTCGATTGTGTAAGAAATACCCTGTAAAAGAATACCAAGCATATATCAATAATATTGATTGGTGGAGTAGAAGGATTTTAACCTTTGAACCACCTAAAAAATGTAATTGTGTCACCAGCCCATTTTCAAAAGATCATTCATCTATTTCGGTTCATAGTTAAGCACTAATCCCTTCCCCTTATTTTCTTAATTACCTGTTGGTGAAGAACCGCGTCAACAGTTTGGTGCTTTCATTGAGAGCTAGTTAGATCGGTGCTATCACAAACATCCAACTATGGTGACCACTCGATCCAGACACGGTAATGAGACAGAACAGCATGATGGGCAGGAGGCTCATCATATCGCCATCCCCGGTGAACAAATTCCTGAGGTCCAACAGCGGCCGGGCAAACAGCCGGTGGGCCAAGATGACACTGGAAGTTCGGCGCCCCGGCCACCTAATCCAAACCCAGATTTTTACACTGTGGTAGAGATGGAAAACGCTCAGCTGAGGAGCCAACTAACGAAAGCTAATCAGCAGATTAAGGAGGTGTTGGCCCGACTACCCCCTCTTACAACCGACGCTAACGTCGGAAAGAGGCAAGGCGAGACTCATAAGTCCTGCCGGGGTAATCATTCCAGGCCTAGCCACTCGAACAGACCTCCGACAGCAAACTCTATTCCCTCATCGCACCGTCGACAGGCAAACTTCGAAGAAATGCCTAGAGCCGAACAACAGTACAGCCGTTCGGTCCGAACTTCAACTCCCAGCTCCCAACCAGCCTCGAGCGCGCCTAGGAGAGCTCGAGGAAATTCCAGAAGGAGATCCGTGGAGGGCTCACAGCATCAGCCCGTCCCCACCAGACGTCCTGCGCCTCGTCCAGATCACCAGGCGTGGGACCCGCAGGTTGGCAGGGCTGAAAGGCCCCCACCTAACTTGATCCGCCCTGACGGAACCAGGATCGCATCTCCGGTCAGGCATCCTCCGTCTCCAATAAGATATCCGTCTCCTCCTCGGCCCATCCGAGATATTCCAGCCTACGGAAGTAGCAGGAGAAACCCGCCGTCCGCAGGACCTTCCCGACGCAGCAGGGCGCCGAGAGAGAGCCCGGATCCTCACCCCCAAAGGCGGACACCGAGCTTTTCTAACGGGAGCTACTGGACCGATAGTCGCCAGAGCGACCTATCTGGCGGAGACCTGCGTCAACGTTTAAGCTCAACACAAAGTCCTCAAACCACCCAGGGGGACGACCTGCGAGACCGCCTAAACTCTCATAGAGGGGAACCAGTAGGAGGTGGCAGCCATGCTCTCTCAGGGGGGGGGGGGACCTGTCCGAAGTACGTATTGGCGGGAATGCCCCAAATAACCTATCTCAAGATAGGAGGGGCAATAACCCACCAAATATGTACAATGGATCCGGAGCTGTTGAACAGCCCCGGAGTAACCAAGGAAATCAGGAAAAAAACCATCTAGCGCCTAGCTCAGATGGAGGAGCTAATGAGGAAGCTCCTGTCAGAGAAAGAGAAAGACGAGTATGATTCGGGGGACGAGCTGGAACTCTTCGCCCCCAGCATAGCAGCAACGACTTACCCACCCGGTTTCTGTATGCCGCACTTGTCCAAATTCAATGGGGACGGGGATCCATCAGATCATCTGGGGATGTTCAACACCCTGATGATGGCCCACAACATTGGCCCTGAGCTGAGGTGTCTGATATTTCCCTCCACACTGATCAGACCAGCCAGGCAGTGGTTCAAGCAAAGCGAAAGACAATCAATCAGCTCCTGCAAAACTTTCTCGGCTGACTTCAAAAGGGCATTCCGAGCCTCCCAGGCTGCCCGCGTCAAGGCCGACTCTCTGGATAACGTGAGGCAGCAGCCCGAAGAGCCTCTGAAGGCTTACCTGAGCAGGTTCGTGAACATCGCTGCTCGGGCCAGAGACGCAGATGACAGCTCCAAGCTCATGGCCTTGAGAACGGGAATCCTCGTCGGAGGGGGGCTATGGAAAGAAATACAAATGAAGGGAGTTAGCTCAGTGAACGAGTTCCTAAATAGGGCCCAGAAATGGATCAACTTGGAGGAGGCCGAAGCCTCAGTTGCAGGGACCAGCCAGGTCCCTGAGCAGCCTGCTGGAGTGGGGACGGAGGTCGTGACAGTGACCCAAAACGTCACACTGAATAACCAGTTCGGCGGAGGCAAAAGAAAGGGGAACGGCGAGGGCAAACAGCACGGCCCAAAGAAGAATAAGTCCATAGACAAATTTAAGCCGGTCTACGTGACTTATACAGAGCTCACCCACTCTAGGGAGAACATCTTCCTGGTGAATTCTGCTCGCCTCCCCTGGAAGAGGCCGAAGCCGTTGAAGTACCAAAAGGGGAAGAGAGACACCTCCAAGTTTTGCCGTTTTCACAATGACATTGGCCACAATACTGATGATTGTAGGCATTTGAAAGATGAGATCGAGACTCTCATCAGAGCCGGCCCCTTGGCTCAGTACGCGTGGAACAGGGTTCCAGCAAGTCGACCTGCTCCAGAAGTCCCGGTCAGTCAGCCCGGGTCTCGGGTAGACCAAGACGTCCCTCCTCTAGTGATAGGAGGAGAGATATCCACAATCTCTGGAGGTCCGCATTTATCTGGCGTGAGCAGGGGTGCCCAGAAGAGGTACGTAAACGAACTCAAGGCGCATAACGGAGTAGGGTTCGTCTCGGAGCAGCGTCTGCCAAAGCAGCAGCGATTGGAGAGACAACCTATTATTTTTACTGAAGAAGATGCCAACCATGTTCAGTTCCTGCATAATGACCCTCTGGTCATAGAAGTGCAACTCGCTAATCGGAAGGTTAGGAGGGTGCTGATCGATAATGGGAGCTCGGTAAACCTCCTATTCCGGTCCACACTGGAGAAGATGGGGTTGACTGTCGCCGAGCTAAAGGCAACCTCCATGATGTTGTATGGTTTTTCGGGAGAAGGATCAGCGACCATAGGGACGATCGAGCTGGTGATCACCCTAGGAGAAGGACCTCGGATAGACTCCAAACTCCTCGAGTTCGTGGTCATCGACTGCCCCGCTGCGTACAACGCAATTTTGGGCCGACCCACACTCATAGCTTTTGAGGCCATCACCTCCGTTCGCCACCTCGCGATGAAATTCCCAACTTCCATGGGAATATGCACTGTCCGTGGCTATCAGCTCGCTACCAGGGAATGCTACAACATTTCCATGAAGGGAAAGTCGAAACCCGGGCAGCTAGCAATGGCTATCCAAGGCGAAGGAGAGGAATCTTAGGGACCTTTAGCTGATCCTGAGATTGAAAAACCTCAGAGCGCCAAAGGGGAAAATATCGTCTTAAGTGAGGATATTGACCCCTGAATAGGCAAGGATAAGTCCGAACTCCAGGCTATCGAAGAGCTCAAGGAAGTAAACATCGATCCACAGAACCCTTCACGGATGGTCAGGCTCGGGAAAAACCTCTGTAACCAGAGGAAAGGGGAGCTGATCAGATTTCTGCTGGATAACCTGGATGTGTTCGCATGGTCCCACGAGGATATGGCGGGAATCAGCCCGAGTGTCATCATGCACACCCTTCATCTAGATAAAAGCGTTCCTGCAAAGTCCCAGAAGCAAAGGCGCCTGGGAACAACTTGGGTTGAAGCCTTATTGGAAGAAGTAGCTTGGCTCAAGAAATGCGGCTTTATTCGTGAAGCCAAGTTTTCGATTTGGGTCGCCAACCCCGTGCTGGTCCCGAAGCCCAATGGGAAATGGTGGACCTGCATCGACTTCTCCGACCTGAATAAAGCCTGCCCCAAAGATTGTTTTCCCTTGCCGAGGATTAACCAATTGGTGGATGCCACGGCGGGGCAAGAGCTCATGTCCTTTATGGACGCGTACTCAGGCTACAATCAGATCGCCATGAATCCGGTGGACCAGGAGCACACCAGCTTCATGACCCCAACTAACGTTTATTGTTACAAGGTCATGCCATTCGGGCTGAAGAACGCCGGCGCTACATACTAGAGGTTAGTAAATAGAATGTTCGCCAACCAGATCGGGAAGAACATGGAAGTGTATGTTGATGACATGCTAGTCAAGTCAAAGACTGCCGATAACCATGTTTCCGACCTGGAAGAGTGCTTCAAGATATTACAAAAGCATGGTATGAGGCTTAATCCACAGAAGTGCACCTTTGGAGTCGCATCTGGAAAATTCCTGGGTTTCATCATCAATACCCGAGGAATCGAGGCAAACCCCGACAAGATCAGATCATTGCTCAAGCTTCCCTCACCCAGGTCGCGCAAAGACGTCCAAGGCCTGACAGGAAGGGTGGCAGCCCTCAATCGGTTTATTTCAAAATCCACCAATAAGTGCCTGCCATTCTACAACCTGCTCCGGGGAAATAAAAAGTTCGAGTGGACAGAAGAGTGTGAAAGTGCTTTCCTCGAGCTAAAGGCACATCTAGCTGAGCCGCCCGTACTGTCCAAACCGAAGGCAGGAGAATCCCTTTTTCTCTACCTAGCTGTCACAGAGGATGCAGTTAGTGTCGTACTGGTCCGAGAAGAAGACCGGGTTAAGAAACCGGTCTATTACATCACCAAGAGACTTCTCGGAGCTGAATCCCGGTACCCGTTGATGGAGAAATTGGTGTTTTCTCTTATCACGGCCTCTCGAAAGCTCAGACCGTACTTCTAGTCCCACTCAATACACGTCATAACCGATTAACCTTTAAGGCAGATTTTCCAAAAACCTGTAGCATCGGGACGTCTGTTAAAGTGGGCTATCGAACTTAGTCAGTTTGAGATTCTGTACACCCCACGAACTGCTATAAAAAGTCAGGCCCTGGCCGATTTTGTGGCAGAGTGCGCAGGATTCCGAGAGGTTCCTGCAGAAGACTCACCCCAGGTCACCTCGGCCCAGGCATCGTGGAAGATCTTCGTGGATGGCTCATCCAACGAGAACGGCTCTGGAGCTGGAATCATTTTGATATCCCCTGAGGGACATAGATTCCACTCAGTGGCGCTGAGATTCGAATTCAAGGCCTCCAACAACGAGGCCGAATACGAAGCTTTGCTGGCCGGGCTAAGAATAGCCCAGGAGCTGAAGGCGAGCTCCGTTTCAGTGCTTCAGTGATTCCCAACTCATGGTAAACCAGGTGCTGGGTGAATATCAAGCACGAGGACCCAAGATGGCTGCCTACCTGGCAAAGGTAAAAGTCAAGCTGTCCGTATTTGGGCGAGGCTCAATCGAGCAGATACCTCGGGACCAGAACACCAACGCAGACACTCTTGCCAAGCTCTCCACCTCTGGGGAGACGGAGGCTTTGGGGTTAGTGCCGGTAGAATTCTTGGAGAAACCAAGTATAGAAGAAGTCAGGATGAAGGTCGAGATGATCGACACTAGGCCGACTTGGATGACCCCTATCCTTGAGTATCTCACAGAAGGGAAGCTACTTGAAGGGCGTAATGATGCGCGACGAGTACTGTATCAAGCCCCTGGGTATACGATAGTAGACGGGGTGCTGTACCGATGTGGGCACTCCCTACCTCTCCTACGATGTGTTCTTCCAGGCGAAGCAAAGGCCATCCTGCAGGAAGTGCATGAGGGTTTTTGCGGAGATCACACTGGGGGGCAAAGCTTGGCCCTAAAGGTCCTGAGGCAAGGATATTACTGGCCCACTCTGTCCAAGGACTCGATCTCGTATGTCAAGAAGTGCGACAAGTGCCAGCGATTCGCCACCATTGCCCGAGCTCCCCCGGTCGACCCGAAGATGATCTCTTCCCCATGGCCATTTGCGGTCTAGGGAGTCGACTTAGTTGGCGCCCTCCCTACTAGAAAAGGCGGGGTCCGCTACGCCGTGGTGGCCATCAACTACTTTACGAAGTGGGCTGAGGCATTATATGCCGATTCGGGCTGCCCAAGAAGATCGTTTCCGACAATGGGACTCAGTTCGACAGCAACCTATTCACTAAATTTTGCGAAAGGTACGTGATTGTGAAAAGCTTCTCCTCCGTGGCCTATCCTCAGGCGAATGGCCAGGTCGAGGCCGTCAACAAGACGTTAAAGGCGAGCCTTAAAAAGAGACTGGACGAAGCCAAGGGAGTCTAGCCAGAACAGCTCCCTCAGGTTCTGTGGGCATACCAGACCTTGCATCGGACTCCTACGGGTCATACTCCTTTCTCCCTGACCTTTGGGAGTGAGGAAGTCCTCCCTGTGGAGATTAAGGTACTTTCGCATAGGGTCCAGGCATATGACCAGGATCACAACCACGAGCTACTTTGTGCTTCCCTTGACTTGGTTGACGAAAGATGAGAAGATTCGCAACTCCAGCTCACACATTACCAGCAAAAAATCACTCGTTATTTCAACTCAAAAGTCAAAAAGCGCGCCTTTAGCATTGGTGACCTAGTCCTCAGGTGGGTTTTCTTAGCCGGTAAGGATCCTAAAGATGGATTATTGGGACTGAACTGGGAAGGGCCATATCAAATCATTGAGGTCATTAAAGAAGGAACTTACAAATTAGCTCGGCTCGATGGAAGGGCAGTCCCACGGACTTGGAACGCCATCCATTTGAAGAGATATTATCAATGACCCCCCTTGTAAGGCCTAAAAGGCCATTTTTATGTATTAAGCGATGAGAATTAACTTTTCGTTTATAATTGTACATATTTACAAGTGTAATCTAAAGTAACCATGTAAGACCCTTTCCCAGTTACTTGGGGGGCATATGGTACCTAGATATAATCAGGTCACCTTAAAGACTTAGAAGTTAATTCAAATCGATTGATCGTTGTTTTTCTTAAAAGACACGAGATAATTGATAAAAATTAACGCGAACTAAGTCCTATCCTGGATTTAACCAGGTCGCCTTAAAACTTAGAAGTTAATTTAAATCGATTGATCGTTGCTTTTCTTAAAGAGCACGAGATGTTGATAAAAATTAACGCGAACTAAGTTTTCAAACTAAGTTCCTGGACATAACCAAGTCATAAAACTTAGAAGTTAATTTAAATCGATTGATCGTTGTTTTTCTTAAAGAGCACGAGATATTGATAAAAATTAACGCGAACTAAGTTTTCAAACTAAGTTCCTGGACATAACCAGGTCATAAAACTTAGAAGTTAATTTAAATCGATTGATCGTTGTTTTTCTTAAGGAGCACGAGATATTGATAAAAATTAACGCGAACTAAGTTTTCAAACTAAGTTCCTGGACATAACCAGGTCATAAAACTTAGAAGTTAATTTAAATCGATTGATCATTGTTTTTCTTAAAGAGCACGAGATATTGATAAAAATTAACGCAAAATAAGTTTTCAAACTAAGTTCCTGGACATAACCAGGTCACAAAACTTAGAAGTTAATTTAAATTGATTGATCGTTGTTTTTCTTAAAGAGCACGAGATATTGATAAAAATTAACGCGAACTAAAGTTTTTTAAAGCAGTAACATAAATGCGTAAAGGCAACAGGAAATAAACCAATCAAAGGCAAAAATTGATAAAAATCGATTGTCTCGAGGTAAAAACAAAACCTCATGCAAAGTTACACAAAAAATGAGAATATTAAAGGAGTGGATGCGAAAAAGAAAGGCCCTAAGTTCCACCAGGCTGCCCCGTGGAGGTCGTCGTCTCGTCCTCCTATTCGGCTACGACGGAGACTTCCTCGGTCTCAGAAGGTGCCTCTTTTTGGAGGTAAGCTTTAAACCCCTCCAGCAAGGGCCCCCAAACGTCCGCTCCCAAGAAGGAAAATTCTTAAAAATTTCAAATGAACGGGTGGCCCATGCGTAAGGTGGCCACCCCTTTTATATACATGAAAGGCCACGTGAGATGGGCCGTTGGATTGCCTTGATGTGGGATCCAAGGCTCTCCATTCGAAAGACGAAACGGCGGCTGAGTATAGGCTAGGCCATTTAATGCGGTTCTCGGAAGATGTACCGTCACCAATCACGATGTTCCACGTATTTGGCGCCTGCGTAAAGTGTGGAATATGAAGAGTTCATGGGGAAGCCTAAAAGCCCCCACTGTGGCCCTATGCGACGTCGTGTACCACGAGCAGGGGCTTGGGGGGCAAATGTACGCCCTGATTTTCCCACGGGCTGTTAGCGGGCTGAGATACGGCCTAATCATGTCTACCACGTGGACGTCCCCAAGACTGGAGCTGCCATCGTAAGATCCTACCTCCTTAGCTCGAGGTAACCTAAATGTTCGCCAAGATTACTTAAGGATCGAGTCTGGACTCTGAAGGCCACAGGTCGAGGGAACCATCCAGCTCGTGGTACGAGCTAGAGTTGGAGGCTGTGACCTTTTATAAAGTCAACCACGCAAGGTAAACGTGCATATATCAGACATCACGTGTATGATATATCCCTGACTTCTCGGACACGCAGCATGAACGTGCGTATTCTGGCACCCACGACTGGGTTGGGCCGTGCGGCCCATTATCCCCCTTACCTATTGATTAGACCACACCTCATGTGTCAGGTTTTAGGAATTAATCATGAATGTCACAGAATTGACATGATAGGTAAGAAGGTCACGGGATGACCTTCTTACCAACTCCCAGGTGCCCTCTCCTATAAATATGGAGACCCTGGGAGTTGCAAAGGGTTGGATTCGATTGTGTAAGAAATACCCTGTAAAAGAATACCAAGCATATAGCAATAATATCGACTGGTGGAGTAGAAGGATTTTAACCTTTGAACCACCTAAAAAATGTAATTGTGTCACCAGCCCATTTTCAAAAGATAATTCATCTATTTCGGTTCATAGTTAAGCACTAATCCCTTCCTCTTATGTTCTTAATTACCTGTTGGCGAAGAACCGCGTCAACAGTATGAGATTAGTAAACCATTACTCGTTTCGAGTATCTAGGATACTAGTTAGTATGAGATTAGTAGAACATTACTTGTTTTGACTCACTAGGTCATTAAAGAGTGTGAGATTAGAACACCATTACTAGTTAGTGTGTGTTTAGTATATCATTTGTCTAAAAAATGGAGATGTAAACATTAAAAAAGAAAGACATTTTTGGAGAAAAAAATAAATTCATGGTTAAGGTTCCACAAAATGTCTAAAACACGTGGGAATGGATATTTCCCTATTTCTCTACAATTGGAACCGATGGCAATGTGGAGTATGTTTCTCCGTTTTCCTAGGTTGTGCTGACAACAAAAGTACAAAAGGTACTTCTAAGTGTACTTTCTGTAGAAAAATTTGCTATCAAATAATTACTCTTCTTATATTCTAAATGTTCAAACTGATGATGGTGATTGTAAATAAAAAATAATTAAAATATGAATTTAACATGCCAAAACAAATAAAATAAAGTTTACACTAGACAAATAATATAGTACAATAATTATTTTTAAGTTTGCCACACTATGATGATGAGAAGTAAATGAGAATTGCAGTATATGACTTTATCTTTTTATATCTAAATAAAACTCAGCTGGAAGAACTTTGAGATAAAAATAAAACAAATCATGTATGGATATATCTCTATTTATCTCAATTTTATTTGATGTTTCTTTGTGTTTAGTACATTCACACATTTTTGCAGGTTGTGCTGATAACAAATGCAGAATAAGGTACTTGTCAGTGTACTAGTCGTAGAAAAGATTCCATTTTCCCTGCACTGCCTTGTCTAGGTGTCACATCTCAACATTTTCCTATAGTTTCAACATTTAAATTTAAATTTTATAAACTAAAAAGTTATCTCCCTCTATCACGCAAATTAAAAATTTGAAAGTTCTATATCCTTCCCAGAGTGCATTATATAAGACATAATTCATTGTGCAAAATTACCTTCCCTTACTTATAAACTTCCATATAGTATTCATATATATATATATATATATATATCAATGGAGGAAAACAACACTAACGAAGATAAAATCCCAACCCTTGTTAACAATGGTCCTTGCGAGATATGTAAGATTTTGTACGGTGACCCCCACACTGCAGAAGAATGAATGCCAAACGAGTGGTTGCGTTGAGTAATAAACTTATGAAAAAGGATGAAGAAGTTCAGGAAGACACCAAAGTTTTATGCAAAGTCGTTGAAATACAAGAAAAGAAAGTGGATTTTCTCGCTGAAAACTTGAAGAAAGCATACAGTGTACTTTCCGATAGAGGTAGTACTTCTACCTAGTACTTTTTTGTTGAGGTTACGAAAATGATGTTCTAATTTCGTAAGAAGTTTATGTGGGGCTTCGTTTGATTTATTTTAATGAAGTTGTTTAAGTAGATTAATGTTAATCTAGTTTAGTTCTTTTCTTTAATGATATTTACGTTGTATTTTTCTCTTATAACATTATACTTCAATAATGGTTACTTGCCTGTCAATGCATACTCGATCTGTTTCTCAGTATTTTTAATATATTTTCATTTTTTATTTTACCTTCATACAATTAAAAAACAATTGACCACAAATAAGTGGATTTCAGGAAGCTTAGTGAGTTTAGTGAGTTGTCCTCATTTTTGGTACTTTATATCATTTTGTCAGATACAAATAAAACCAAATAAGATACGTCCAAGCAATTAATAATCTTTAATGTGTTTGTTAGAGTGGTAGTTCCAATTCGTTCTTATAAATGGAGATGTTCTTCTCCAAGGATTATTCAAACACATCAAATGCAATACTCACACAAAGTTTTACAAATGTAGAACTATCCATTCAACGGAGAGTTAACATCCCAGAGTTTGTGGATCATCTGTGATAGTTGCTGCACAATGACAAATGATTTAGCCGTGACACTGGGAGACAATTGTACTTGTCGGACTATACTAGACGAGACAAACCAGATAATCATGTACTTACAAATACAACTAAGCATCCAAAAGAAACTACTCGATGTACTCGAGCAGAAGGTGAAGTCATTCGGAGATGACTATACTAATCTTCAAAAAACTATTTCAAAAAGCACGGGGAATCATTACAAAGTCTGATTACTTAGTTATTAGATTTGGTTTAACTTTTCCCGTTCCATGCAAAAATCATCATTTGAGAATGTATTTTCATATTTACTTATGTAGTGATGTATTGAGACATTGTTTAAGCGAACTACATGTTTATTTTTCTGTACCTTTCTATGTTTTCTGTACATGTCTTATTGGTATTTTGGTGGATTGTTATTAATCATTATTGAAACCATGACCTCAAACATAAAATTTAATTTCTAATTGAAGGCCTTGCATACATGAGGAACATATGTTTAACGAACAATGCATTTTTTTTTAATAAATTAATGTTTAAAGTCACTAGGATATTACGCGAATAATCTCAAGGAAACTATCATTAAACACAATTTAAGATGTGGCTTGGGTTTTCTTGGTATTTAGTCGATTGTTTTTATATCTAGTGTTGGGATTTGTGCCCTTAAAACGTATTTCTTTATGAACGATTACTGTTAATTAAATAAAATTAATATTTTGCACTCATATTTGTATTTAATTATACATGCCATTTATCATGAAGATCCAATATTATTAATGTGGTCTTGAATTAATTGTATGTATAATGATATATATACAAGAGGATTTAATTCAATATAATATTATAAAAATTGTCCATAATCTCTAAATAAAGTGGGAGCTTTATTTAATAAAGATTATGGGTACGGTCTTTCTTCTGTTTAAACAGAACAGTTTATCCAGACTGTTAAGTGTAGCAACAGAAAGAGATAGAGGTACGTACCGTATACAATATAGATTGTATTGGACTGGGACACGATGAAAGAAAGAACTTCTCATAATCTCTATTAAAATATAGAAGTTCAACATTAATCAGTCGATGGTTGTTTGAGACTTAACCCCAATCCTAAAGTGAGTAATGAACTCCTATTTGTGATTTTATGACTTTTGACTTATCGAGTAAGGTTCAATATTCCGACGACCGATTCCTGATATCTTGGAGTCATAGAACTACCAGTGGCTGGGAACATACTACACAGATATGGAATCTGCTCCTTACTTAAATGAAAGCAGATTAATTGTTCCTTTTAGTGTTGATTCAGGGTTGAACATAGAGCGCTCAATTTCTATTAGGGAACATAAATTTAATTCTATAATTAAATTTATAGAACAATGTTCATTAAAGGATCCATGGAACTAATTGATAAAGACATAATTAAAGAGGTTAATGGACATCAAGGCCTAGCTTTAATTATGAACAACTAGTAGAGGGTCATAACTCATGCAATGACTAAATCAATGGATGACTTTATAGTTATAGCTTCTAATAATATAAGACTGTAGTTTTGAGAGTTCAATAATGAATCTCTAGTGGAATAATTCATAGTTAATAAATTAATTAATGGAACTAAGAGTTAGTGAACTTAATTAAATTATTGAAGATTAGAACTACGAGTCCATATTGTCCCCGTACTAGCTCGATAACACAGAGGAAAGATTTTGGTATTAAAGGAAATAATTAAAAATAATAAAGTATTATTTTTAATCTCACAAATTAATATTATTTGTGAAATGATATTTAAAATATCATTTATGAAATAATATTTAATGGAAAATAAAATTATATTAATAATTTTGTGTAATTAATTTAATCATATTTAATTTTGTGGTATAATTGTATACTACACAAAATAATATGATAAATGCCCAACAAATAGTATTTTATAGAGATAAAATACCACAGGCCCCAAAGCCCTGTAGTTGGCACCAAACCACAGTCCAAATGGACTGTGGCCCACGCAGATGCCCAATGTGATTAGAGCTAGGTCTTCTTTTGATTGTTATATTAATATAACATATCATCGTGAGAATGAGACATCAGATGCATTTTATTTTTTTTGCCAAGAGAGAAAAATAGAGATCTTTGTTATCTTTGTATTGTGAGAAGAACACTCTCTCATGTGTTGATATTAAATAGTGTGTTTTTGTATATCCTTCCAAATAGCATAAACATCCACCTCTCTCATTCTCTTTGTGCGAGTCATAGTATGAAAGATTGTGGGTTAGGAGGCTAAGATGCTATTTTATCTACACGTATTTTACATCTAGAAAATGTATTTGGAAGTTTCTATTTTATTCAGATTCATGCGCATTAGAAATACCTCATTCTAGTTATGGTTCGTAGAGTGATTCGTTCTTATGCTTTAATAATTATTTTTATTGCATTGAAATATTATCTTATGCTCCTGCTGCACTGTCAATCACATGATAAAAAACAATCAATTGGTACCAAAGCTATGGTTGAGATCATGTGTCATGAATTTAATTTGTGTTTATTTTAAATGTATGAACACTTAGAGCACATGTTTTATAAGTGAGCTTAAGGGTTCTTCTTTATTACATATTTTGAATATGTTGAATGTATGTGATGAATGAGATTGATAGTTAACTATATGATTCTCTTTGTTTTTGGTTTTGTTATTATTTTAAATTAGATTCAATGTACACCTATATTGTTTTGTTGGGTACAGAGTCTTTGTAATTCAATAATATTTCTGTGTTAGAGTTTGAGTTATGTTTTTGATTGAGACGTTATTCAGTAACATTGAATGATGAAAACTAATAAAATTATTTTATCATATTTTTTCTCTCATAATCCAGTCGGGAGGAATGAATTAATGAGTATATAGATACGTTTGATCACTTGCATTGATCAATTGATTGGATCATTTAGTGGCATGCGACAAGACTTGCTGAGAAGTCGGACTTTTCCATGCGTGTGTGTGCATATATGTCATAAGACATATATTGATCATTTTGATCATAGATGCCGTAATGCGCTTTGAGTGCATAAACGAGAATGAACTCTTTTAGTTTACATATGATATAATGCATTTTGCCGAGAATCTGACCATCGGATTGTTTGTTTTGAGTAGTTAATTTATTTTGGAAAGGGTTGAAAGACATGGATGTAATATTAAACTTTTGTGTATAAAAAAATTTACTTTACTCTTAAAATACATGTGGGACCAATATAAATTATTAACTTTACCCCTTATAATTTGAACCAAAAAGAATTTAGATTCTCATTCTCACTTTTATTTTACCTCATACCAAACATAAAAAGTGATTTAGATTCTCAAAAAATAGGTTCACTTTGAGTGCATGCTGTAATACATTTTGAATGTCGTACAGTATACATATAATCACATTAATTGGATCATGATCATATTTGATGATTTTGGTCTTGCCGTGATATATGCCCAGGTGCACATTTTGTGCAAAAATTGAGGAGGTTTAATATTATTTCATTAATTTTAAATATATTTTTTAATACATGATATTAAGATATTAGAATAATCAGGTAGTTAGTTGAATGAATCAAATCTTTTTCTTTAAGAAACAAGAATAGAATATTGATTAATTAATTAATTTAAAATTTTGAAAATTTTACTATATTAATTAAATTATTTACATAATTATTTTATTGCCAATTAAATTGTTAATTGATAATTTTTGGAAACAAGACATTTATGTCTTAATTCAAAATTAAGAAAGTAAATTCTTCACTTTTCTTAATTGTATTATTGGGAATATTTGACTATTAAATTAGTCAAATACATTGTTTATGAAACAATATTATTTGTTTTCATTTCATAATGAAAAATCTTTGATTTATTGAAATCAAATATTGGCTTAAGAAATCACTAATAAGATTAATAATTTATTTTCATTTAGAGAAATCTAATTTTTGAACACCTTAATTTGAGTCCAAATTTAATTTATAGAAACTAAATAATTATTAATTAAATATAATTTGAGTAATTATAATTCCAATAATTGTAATTATAATAGTAGTTCAAGAAACTATTTATTATAAATAAAAATAATTATGAATTATTCTTCCCCAAAATTTGAAAATAGTTTCGGAAACAATTAGTTATTAATTAATAATTTATGAAATTATTATTTTAATAACAAAAGCTTACAAACTTTTGTTAAAATCCTAATTTTGGAAATTAGATCATCTCATTTAGAATCTAGGGTTAGGGTTTGAATGTACAATTCTCAATGCACACAACAAAGGACGAAACCCATGGAGATTACAAGAAGCTTTGATGCCCAAAGAATGCCTTGGTATATTTTTGTAATTTCTTTTAACAAAGAGAACCCGATCAATACCCTAATATTTAATTATATTTTATGATTGGTAACATGTTGATATGATTGCTTCACATGTCATATAGAATAGTAATGCCCACTCATTGCATATCATTAAAATAGCATGCTATGTATGAATGTTAATTTTATAATTAACATGTCTCCTAGGATAAAAAAGTTGTATAGTTCTTTTTCTATCATAATTGGACATAAATAATGTGAATTAGATTTAAGTAGTTAAATTGGGTAATGTCACATTAATAACATGTCTGGATTACCTTAATATGTTTTAGGGTTATTTATGAGTTTAATACATAAGAAAAACATAGTTTAGAATTAATTAGTAATTGTTAGTAATTATTCTAAATTTGGTAATATTAGAATTTTAAGAGATAAAATTTGGATTTGCATAAGTGATTTAGATTTAATAGTTAAACTTTTGTAATAATCACTTAGTAATTAAAATATGAGATATTTTAATAGAAAACCTTTTAAAACTAAAATAGTGAGTGGGAGAAGGTTATAAGACACTATAACCTACGGTCTTTACTATTGGTTGAAAAATGTTGGTTCTAGTCAGGACCTTGAGACAATTTTTCTTTCGTCCTCCCTATTGGAATGTGTTTTGGCTAGGATTTTAGCAGGTAGACCTCTTTACGATAGGGTTTTAAGATGTATTCCATGTTTGACCTATCCTATTGACGACACTCAAGGGTTAAGTCAAGAAATCTGAAATAGTAGGTTACACTCACGGAAAATATATCTGCCCTAGCTGAATATATTTTTGACCAAAATAACGGTAATTGTTTATTATAAAGATATCTGATATTTTGATATAATAACAATTGAGAGTGTCTCGTTTTAACTAGCAAGTATTTGACCAATCCTATCGACGACACTTACTTGTGTTGGATATCTCATCGTTGTACTTATGTGAATATGTTTTTGTAAGCATGCATCATATCATGTTTATTTTTTTTTATTTCATTGTACGATTACTATGATTTATGGTGTATGAGTGTATGGTTGTATTTATTATTTTTTCTTTTGTTTAATTACAATAATACAGTGACTGGAGGAAACTCTAATATGTCCATTCTTGCTATTGACAAATTATCTAGTAATGTTAAAAATTAGAAAAGTAACAAGAATCTATTTCTAATGACTGAGCACACAACTCAGAAGCCTAGTATTAACAAAGGCAAGAGCAAAGAAGTTGCCCACTCCAACTACAATGTGAATTGTTCACACTATCATACATATGGGTATTGTAAGAGGAATTGTAAAAGGAATCTCGAGGAGTTAATGGACAAAAAGGAAAGTAAATCTGATTTGTTGGACACTGAGGCTTGTTTAGTGGAAAATAATTGTTATACCTGGATAGTTGATTCAGGAGCCACTAATCGAGTTTGTTCTGATTTGCAAATGCTTAGCTCTTGGAGAGATCCCAAGAAGGGGAGTTCACACTGAGAGTGGACAGGGGCTTTTGTTTCAGCAAGAGCAGTGGGAGAAGCGAGAATTTATTTTACTAAAAATAAATTTTTATCTCTAAAAGAAATCCATTTTATTCCTGATTTTAAAAGGAATTTAATTTCTGTTTCAAAATGTTTAGAACAATGCTATTCTATTTCTTTTAATAATAAATCTGTTATTATTTCAAGGAATGGTTCACATGTTTGTAACAGAAACCTAGAGGAAAGTCTATATGTGATAAGATCTGAAATGTCTTCACTACTCAATATAGAAATGTTCAAATCTGAACAACCAAAGCCAAAACGACAAAAAGTACATTAAGACGATACGTACCTTTGGCACTTAAGATTAGGTCATATTAACATAGACATGATTCAAAGACTAGTTAAGGACGGGCCTCTAAGTGAGTTATAGGTCGAAACTCTATTGGTTTGTGAATCTTGTTTTGAAGGAAAAATGACCAAAAGACATTTCTCCTCTAAAGGTATTAAAGCCAAAGAACCTCTCGAGTTAATTCACTCAGACCATTGCGGTCCAATGAATGTACAAGTTCGAGGTGGTTATGAGTATTATGTCACATTCATTGATGACTACTCAAGATACAATTACGTATACCTGATGCAAAGGAAACCATAAACTTTTGAAAAGTTCAAAGAGTTCCGAGCCGATGTTGAAAATTAGTTAGGCAAAACCCTTAAAATGCTACGATTAGATCGAGATGGGGAATACCTTGACAAGGAATTCGAAGATTTCTTGATAGAGCATAGAATTGTACTACAACTCACTGCATCGGGTACTCTGCAACAAAACGGTGTTGCAAAAAGAGGAATAAGACTTTGCTGGACATGATAAGATCAATGTTCAGTTACTCATCGTTGCCCCTATCATTTTGGGGATATGCTTTACAAACAGCTGCATACATCTTAAACCTAGTTCCATCTATGTCTGTAGCTAAGACTCCCTCAGAATTAAGGATAGGTTGCAAACCTAGTCTGAGGAATGTGCGTATATGGGGATGTACAACACATGTGCTAAAAGGTAAGATCAGGAAGTTTGAACCTAGATCTAAAGTATGTTTATTTGTTGGATGCCCAAAAGGCACTAGAGGAGGCTACTTCTATAGTCCGACATAAAAGAAAATATTTGTATCGACAAATGCTACTATTCTGGAAGAAGACTATATGAGGGACTTCAAACCTTGAAGTAAGGTTGTACTCGAGGAGTTACTTGGTGATAAAATCACACTACAGCAAACTTTAGAAGTTGGAGCAGAACATACCACAATCCCAAACCAGGATACTACAGTAGTCCGTCATGGTAGGAGAGTTGTTAGACAACCTGTTGGTTATACAGGATTCGGAGAAGCATAAGTTGCAATATCTGATGACAATGTTGACGACCCATTGACTTTCTGTCAAGCAATGTATGATCCTGATAAGTAACAATGGCTTGAAGCTAGTAAGCTCAAGATGGAGTCGATGTACTCCAACTCAGTCTGGGAACATGTAGATCAACCTCAAGATATAAAACCCATTGGGTGCAAGTGGATATACAAGAGAAAGAAAGGAGTTGTTGGGAAAGTAGAGACTTTCAAAGAGAGGCTAGTAGCTAAAGGCTACACACAGAAAAAAAGGTGTGGATTATGAAGAAACATTTTCTCCTGTGGCCATGCTAAAATCCATCTGGATCCTCTTATCCATTGCCAATCATTTTGACTATGAGATTTGGAAAATGGACGTCAAAACAAATTTTTTGAATGACCACCTTGATGAAAGTATCTTTATGGTACAACCAAAGGGTTTCATAGAACAAGGCAAAGAGCAAAAGGTTTTCAAACTACAAAGGTCCATTTATGGACTTAAGCAAGCGTCTAGATCATGAAACATAAGATTTGACCAAGCTGATAAATCTTACGGTTTTGATCAAAATATCGATGAGCCTTGTGTATACAAGAAAATTGATAAGGACAAAGTGGTCTTTCTAGTTTTATACGTAGATGATATATTACTCAATGGGGATGATGTGAATAAATTATCTGATGTAAAATTCTGGCTAGCCAACCAATTCCAAATGAAATATTTGGGAGAGGCAAGCTACGTTCTTGGGATACAATTAATTCATGACTACAAGAAGAAGCTGTTGCACTGTCTCAAGCATCTTATAAAGAAAAAATACTTGCGAAGTATGCGATGCAGAGCTCCAAGAAGGGAAACCTCCCATCTCGTCATGGTGTTCACCTTTCCAAGAACCAATGTCCTAAGACACCCCAAGAGAAAGAGGAAATGAGACGGATACCCTATGCCTCCGCAGTAGGAAGCTTAATGTATGTAATGTTATGTACCAGACCTGACATTTTCTATGCTATGGGTATAGTCAATAGATACCAGTTAAATCCAGGATTCGATCACTGGACAGCAGTCAAACACATTCTCAAGTATCTTAGGAGAATGAGTGACTATATGCTAGTATATTCAGGAGAGAATTTGATTCCAATCGGATATACAGATTTTTAGTTCCAATCCGACAAAAATTCTAGGAAATCTACATCTGGATATATTTTCACACTTGGGGGTGGAGCAATTATATGGAGGAGTATAAAGCAAGCTTGCATTGCTGACTCCACCTGCAAGTGAATCAGCTAAGGAGGTTGTATGACTTAGGAAATTTTTGGGTGATCTGGAAATTGTTCCAAATATGGATATACCAATCATACACTATTGTGACAATAGCGAAGTGATTGCCAACTCAAAAGAACAAAGAAGCCATAAGAGAGCCAAGTATATAGAGTTTAAGTACCACCTTATAAGAGAGAGTACATAGAGGGTATGTAATCATTCAGAAGATTGAATCAGCAAACAACCATGCTGATCCCTTTACGAAGACGCTGCCTGCTATGAGTTTTGATAATCATTTCTTAGATTTAGGATTACCTGACATGTCTCATCTGCTTTAGGGCAAGTGGGAGATTATTGGGATTTGTGCCCTTAAAGCGTATTTCTGTATGAACGATTACTGTTAATTAAATGAAGTTAATATTTTGTACTCATATTTGTATTTAATTATACATGCCATATATCATGATGATCCAATATTATTGATGTGGTCTTGAATTAAGATATGTATAATGATATATATACAAGATGATTTAATTTAAGATAAAAATATAAAAATTGTCTGCAATCGCAAAATAAAGTGGGAGCTTTATTTAATAAAGATTATGAGTATGGTTTATCTTCTATTCAGGACAGTTAAGTTTATCCAGACTGTTAAGTGTCGCAACACAAAGAGATAGAGGTGCCGTATACAATGTAGATTGTATTGGACTGAGACACATTGAAAGAAAGAACTTCTGGTAGTCTCCGTTAAAATATAGAAGTTCAACATTCATCAATTGATGGTTGTTTGAGACTTGACCTCAATCTTGAAGTAAGTAATGAACTCCTATTTGTGATTTTATGACTTTTGACTTATCGGGTAAGGTTCAATATTCCTACGACCGAATTCCTGATATCTTGGAGTCAAAGAACTACAAGTGGCTGTGAACATACTTCACAAATATGGAATTTTCTCCTTACTTAAATGAAAGTAGATTAGTTGTGCCTTTTAGTGTTGATTCAGGGCTTGAACATAGAGTGGTCAATTTCTTTTAGAAAACAAAAAATTAATTCTATAATTAAATTTATAGAACAATATTCATTAGAGGATCAATGGAACTAATTGATAAAGACATACTTAAAGAGGTTAATGGACATCAAAACCTAGCTTTAAGTATGAACAACTAGCTGAGGGTCATAACTCATGTAATGACTAAATCAATGGGCGACTTTATAGTTATAGCTTCTAATAATATAAGACTGTAGTTTTGAGAGTTCATCAATGAATTTCTAGTGGAATAATTCATAGTTAATAAATTAATTAATAGAACTAAGAGTTAGTGAAATTAATTAAATTATTGGAGCTTAGAACTATGGGTCCATACTGTCCCCATACTAGCTCGATAACACAGAGGTATGATTTTGGTATTAAAAGGAAATAATAATAAAGAATTATTTTTAATCTCACAAATTAATATTATTTGTTAAATAATATTTAATGGAAAATAAATTATATTAATAATTTTGTGAAATTAATTTAATCATATTTAATTTCGTGGTATAATTGTATACTACATGAAATAATATGATAGATGAACAACAAATAGCATTTTATAGAGATAAAATATCACAGGGCCCAAAACCTTGTAGTTGGCGCCAAACCATAGTCCAAATGGACTGTGGCCCACGCAGAGGCCCAATGTGATTAGGGCTAGGTCTTCTATTGATTGTTATATTAATATAACATAACATCGTGAGAAAGAGACATCGGATGCATTTCATTTTTTTTTTTGCCAAGAGAGAAAAATAGAGAGCTCTGTATTGTGAGAAGAACACTCTCTCATGTGTTAAGATTCAAAAGTGCGTTCTTGTATATCCTACTAAATAGCATAGACATCCACCTGTCTCATTCTCTTTGTGTGAGCCATAGTATAAAAGATGGTAGGTTAGGAGGCTAAGACGCTATTTGATCTACACGTGTTCTAAATCTAGAAAATATATTTGTAAGTTTATATTTTATTTAGATTCATGTGCATGAGAAAGATCACATTCTAGTTATGGTTCCTAGAATGATTTGGAAGTAAACCCTACATTACCTTACTATAGATTAGGGGACACTATTCCGCTCATTTTTTTACCGTAAACCCCATTACTGAGTTACTTAGGCAGATAGCCAAAATATTTTATTCATTTAAAAATGGAGCCTAATAGCCCTTTTAATCATTTTTAGGGTATTCCTACTCGTTCTCTTCCTCCTTCTGTTGGGAGGAACACTCCGTCAAGGCCTTCACATAGTCCTAGACTACGTACGACTTCCTTAAATGGCTATACAAACTGCATGAGACTTGAATCCATTCTACAAAAACATATGCACTTACTTTGTGAGGCCAATAATTTAGGGTCCCATGCAAGAGAGGAAACCCTCCAACTTACTGAATTCTTGTACCATTGTGCTCGATTTTTGCAAGATGCAAGCAAGGCAACAAGAAATGTTGAGCAGCACATTGATAAGCTTTTGGAGTTGACCGAGGTTGACATACCTCAATACCCACCGAAGGAGAAACAACCACAGAAAGTGAAGGATTGTATGAGTGTGATAGAACTAGATTAGCACCGGTTTGCCTCCTTTAGTTGTCTCCCCATGTTGGTTGTTCTATTTTTTCGTGATTTCTTGTGGTTAGTAGTAGTAGTACAGTGATGCAGTTTAATTGTTCAGTTTTTTCGGGTCTCTATTTTTACTATGCATTGGTTAGCTCTTATTATGTTCCATTCAAATCTTGTTATAATATCTAGTATTTTAGTACTTCCTGTAAACTTTTGAAACTCTAAAGATGTAGAAGTTACTTTGGGGAGCTTATTTTACGATAAAACATCAAGTATTGCGCATATTCCAAATCACACACTTAAACTTTATAATAGTATAATAAAATAAGAATACTAGATTAAACAACTTGTTAAACCATGAAAATAAACACGCAAACAATTTAACGATCTTATGTCTGGCCTCTACGTAGAAATGAGAATATAAATAAAGTAGAACATAATAGAAAGCATAAGTCACCGATACAGTACATTAAATGTTTAACAGTCTTACACTAAGCAAGGTTGGCAATATAAATATTTTAACCTAATGGTATGTATGAACTAGCAATATGAGTGAATATAAATGACAAACCCGTTCACAACGACCTTATTTAATTTATTCAAAACAGATTATGCGTAGCTAGGTAAGATTAAATAATTTATGTCAGTTTCATTTACTGTAGGTACTACAACACACGTTTCCATGCACTCTGGAAAGAGCATTAAATTTCCACTTAATGTTGTCAACTAACATATTCACTCTATATAAAGTAGAAACTTGTTAAGAAAAACCTACATAAAAAACTAAGAACAAATTACAGAGGATAGTATGAAAGCAAGTCAATCCAACAAGTAGGAGAAATGGATTCCAACCATAGTACTTGGAGCAAGTGAAGAATAATTCCAGATAAGAGATCGAGCCTTTTTTGAGTTACGTGTTATTGCTATTAGTGCATTCTCAAACTCTGGTAATTTTTGCTACATTATTACATGTAGTATAATTTAATTTTTATCCTACACGTTTAATATGTCCCCCACTAATAAAAACCAAGCTAGAGAACCAAAAATGAACTATAAACTACAAAAGTAATTTAGAATAATATTATGCTAGTCCTCAATACTAGTCACTCTTTTTCATGAACTATATCTAGCACCTTTACCTAAGTATTTCAGATCCATGCCCACACACTATGTTTGTTATGGCCTCATGCTAGCGGGCCTTATTGAACACTATACCCCATGACCCATACAAAAAAGGTGGTATTTCCATCACATATTCCTACAAAGTATCTAGTTTTCTTCACATTAAGGGTTAGGGTGTCTAATGTTTAAAAATTAATATTTTATGAAAAATAATGTGTGATTTTCAATTGTTTTCATTACAGATTATGGAAGACATACCAAGTACATCCGATTCAGAGTGGGAGAACATAGCTGCACAACTAAGCATAACTAAACCTATCAATGAGATTGAAACATCTGATGCTCTAGGGAAGATGCTTGACTCAGTACAACAGTGGGAAGAGTTTTATGAAATCTACGCAAAATGGATAGGTTTTAGCATAAGAAGAGATGATGTCAAACATGAGGAAGGACATATAATAATGTGTAGATAGGTTTGTTCCAATGAGGGTTATCGAAGAGAAAGCTCCTCAGAAAGGAAATGAAAAAAAAGACCACACCCTCTCATGAGAATAGGTTTCCAAGTTGCATTGTGTGTGGTTAGGTAGAATGACACAAACAACTAGTTATGCAAAGAGTTCAGTATAATACACAACATTGAAAGTGCATCAGGAAGTGAACTGCAGTTCTTGAGATCCAATCGCATAGTTTCTGATGGCTTGGTGGCTCAAGTGAGGTTTGTGAATAAGGTGGGTATTAAAACATCTAATATAATGGTTCATGTGGCTCTTCAATGTGGTGGTTTTAAGAGATTTCCATTCCAACTTCGAGATGTCTACAATAGAGTGGCTGGTGCAAAACGTGAAGAGAAGATAAAAACAAACTCTGAAAGAGCATTAGGCTTTCTCGATTACCTCTCTGAAAAGGATCCCAATTTCTTTGTGGTATATCAGGTTGATGAGGACAATCATCTTGCCAATTTATTCTGGGCTGATGGAACCTCATGCATGGATTATGTTGCCTTTGGTGATGTATTGGGGTTCGACACCACATACAAGATCAACAAATACAATAAGCCTCTCACTGTTATGGTTGGTTTACACCACCATTCCATACCTGTATTTTTGGGTTTGCTCTTTTACTTCACGAGAAGAAAGTCTCTTACTCGTGTCTACTTAGAGTTTTCCTAGAATGCAATAGAAAAAAGAAGTCGTGAATTGTGATGACTGACCAAGACCCGACCATGAAACAAGCAATAGACGAACACATGCTTGACGCTAGACACTGACTATGCACATGACATCTCAATACAAATGCCTCAACAAAAGTTAAAGATCCACTCTTCTTTGAACCATTTAAGGATTTCATGTACAACTACTACACCGAGGAAGAGTTTGAAACAAAGTTGGTCAAATTACTTGAGAGACTTTAGCTAACAAATAATGAATGGTGCCAACAAACATATGAAAATCCATATGTTTTGTCGAAGGAATAAGTAAGGGCACTTTTGTCGCATGAATGAGAACTACACAAAATTGCAAATCTATGAATTCAACACTTAAAAAATTCCTAGAGAAAAATTACTTCTTATGTGAATTTGTGACCACCATAGATTTCAAAGTGTCGAAGCTACACTGCAACGAGTGACAAAATGACTACTTAAGCAAGCACACAAGACCCAAACTCCCAACTCATGCAAGATTGTAGACAACGTACTATGAGCAATGTGGGAAATTTTTCACAGGAAACATTTATCACAAAGTTATTGTACAAATTGACATGGAGAGCAATTATTTTGTCCTTGGTGAGCAAGAAGATGACGAGTGGAATATCTTCACCATTGGGAAATTCCAACACACTGAGGTACAATACACTATTCATTATTCTCAATATCAAAACTACCTACACTGTAGTTGCATGCTGTTTGAGAGTCAAGGCTACCCATGTAGACATTTATGTTCTACCATGAAAATATTAAGCATGAGGAGAATCCCAGATTCCCTTCTCAATAAGCGATGAAGTGAAGATGCCAAGCTAAATGTACAGCTTCAATTTATCCATGCAACATCAAAACAAGAAATCCTTTTAGAGATGGCCAGGTATGGATCCCTTAATTTACAGATAGACACCATGAATTTTTATTCTTCCAAATTACCAAATTCGTACTACCACGCTGAGGAAGAAATTTCATGCCTCACAACAAAGTTCAAAGAGGATTTCGAGTTGAACTCCAATCCCGAAGGACAAACATCACAATTAGGAAGATATAATAAGAACCCCAACATTCTTAGAGACCTGAATTGGTCTGAACCAATGGCACATGTAATCCAACTCCACGGGAGCGAGGGGGAATCCCACGAAGGGAAAACAATTGTCGAATATGTCGATCCACCAGCCATGACTACTGTAGGCGCCCAAACAAAGATCAATACAATGCAGATCAGGATCCAGAAGCTAGACATCATCATGTTCACCCTACAGTCGACTCACAATTTGATTTCACAGACGCGTACGTCCCTGATCCACCAGAATCAACATAAGAACCATATTACAATGACTTCTTCTATTACTAGTTCTTCTCTATACTACTAATGCTTTTTATGCTATAACTCTAAGGACTGTTTCAGTTTTTTATCTTCACTTCTTCTATTACTAGTTCTTCTCTATACTACTAGTGTTTCTTATGCTATAACTCTAAGGACTGCTTCAGTTTATATTTTCTGTTGGGAAACTTATACAGGATCATTATTTATTTTTATTTATATCTAATATTAAAGAAATTAATATGAGATAACCTAGAACATGTTTCCAAAATTGAATTCAATGAGAAAAAATGATAAGATTACTTACAGTATACACAGCGGAATGAATGAGTCATTCCTTCAGTTTCTCTAACCCTTGTATCATTTCTATTGCAGAGTATTATCAAGAAACTGAACCGATCTTCTATTATCTTCACAGTCTTCCAAAGTATCCTTAGAATTACCTAGACTAGAGTGGGCAATTCTCAACACATGAGATAGATACAGAGAGAAGAATAGAAAATAACAAAGAGGCTTAGAAAAGGACTTGTGTTTAGAGAGAATCTAAAAACTATCAGAAAATCTTACTTGTGACTTGTGTTTTCTTCTCTCACTTAGCACTCCTTTTATAGACTCAATTAGGGCATGTAATTTAATTAAAAAATCAATAAAATAATAGCCAATTAACAGTCCTAGGTCGAAATTATCATGGGCTTTAGGCCCGTGAAATTTCCCATTTGATTATAAGCCCATTGGACTTAAAATCAAGGCCTGTATTATTTTCTATTGATTTTTTAATTAAATAATTATTTAAATCCTTTATCAAATTAATTATTTATAATTTGAACCTTGATTTAAACTTATTTACTAATTTAGATACCAATTTATCTTAATTAATAAATCTGCCCTAATTTCTCTTTTTTTCTCAAAATTACTTAACTATGTGAAACTATCCAAAATTGACCTGGACAACTTTGATAATTCTAATTAATAATTAAATCAATTAATTGAGAATATCTAGATGATTTTATCCAAGGTACAATGGGGACCATGGATCTATGAAATCAAGCTCCAATAAGTTATCATAAATCTAACAAATGAATTTACTAACTTATTAATTCCTCGCGACTCCACTAAAGACTCGGAATTGCACTCTTGAATTCATAGAACACTCTATAACAAATATGGATATGTTATTAATTATCCATTGTTACAACCATAATTGTTACTCAATTCTCTATAAGCGGTCTACAATGAGATGGGACTAAAATACCGTTTTACCCCTCATTGTATTTTATCCTTAAAACACTTAGTTCATTGTAAATGATATTTCACTAAACTAATATTAATTACAGAAATGAGATCTCTATCATTTAGCACCTTGAACCAAACTAAAAGGAAACCATAATTTCACTTCTTCATCAGAAGATATAGATGTTCATATCTATGATTAACACTCCCACTCAATTATACTAACGTGTTCCCAAGATGTAAGTATGGGCTAGTCCGTAGGGTAAGCTGGTAACGAACAAGTCAAAGAAGTCAAATATACAATCAGTTAGAATACTAACCACTCAGAATTGAGATTGAATTGACATATGGTCAACTATATGATACGACTAGAATATATAATAACAATATGTTTACTTATCTTATCAACTGTCAATATCGGTCCAGTTCGATGTAACAAATACATCCGATCTTATCTACTTTGCTAATGTTTTGGAAAGAACATAACACTACAATGTGTAAGTAGATCATATCATAGATTGGCAAGTCAGTGTAAATCATGTGCATTGACTAATCTTATGACTAACTTATTTTGAACATATAATCATATTTATATTCCAATGTGATTACGTCACTATAAATACGATTAGCAATATGCTTGGGATTTAATAGAAGTTTATAATAAACAAATAATCATGAAAATAAAACATGTGAGCAAAGTGATTGACCAAGTCAAAAAAATGATTTCTATTCTTTTGTTGATAATAAAATGAGATTACAAAAAAATTAGGTTTTAATTAGGGCATAAAACCCCAACATTTTCTATATGTCCTTATCTTTAATTCCGTTAGTTAAGAATATTGGTAACTTTGTGGCACATTACAACTTTAGGTCCAAGTTAAATTTATCTTTATTTTTGATAAATTAAAAATTACTCTGAAATTAATCTTAAAAATGACACTGTAACATTCTAATAACATCACGTTTCTTAGAAGAAAATAAATTAAAAACCAAAAAATAAATTATTATTTAAAATTTATTAATTTAAATTTCAAGTTATATACAATTATTTCGCCTTAAATTATTTCTACTCCAATAATATATATTCAATAAAAATTTATGTAAAAAATGTCATCTGCATGCGTTTTACTCATTTTGTAAATGTTCTCAAAACTCTCAATGTACTTTAACATTCATCTTGATGTACTCATTTGTATTACTCAACATTCACATTACGCGTTATTATGTACTTTCAATATATTATAAATCTCCCGCCCATATATGTACATGCGTTAAGACAATAATGCCATCCCCAATGACACTAGGACCCACCACCTATCATACTTGCGTCTGATAATACTGTCATAGTTTGTACTTTAAAACTTTAAATTTTTAACAAAATATAAAACAAGAAACCCAGCCATTCAATGAAATCTTTACTAGCCGGTTTCAACACAATTAAAAAATCGATAAAGTACGTGGAACCCACTCATTCCGTACAACGCAGTGCATTATGTTTTTTCCAAGAATGACACAAAATCAGGCGCATATATATATATATATCAAGAACGACACAAAAAGATACTTCTTTTGTGTCAATGGAGACTTTCTTCAACATTGAATTTTCCTTTGTGCTGCCCAAATAAACACCCCCAAAAAGACAAGAAATAAACACCAGTCACTTTCAAGATCTACTCATGATCAATCCCAATATGTAAGGCTATAAAAATTAATAATATTAATTATATATGTATGTCAATTACATATATCAAGAAACACTTACAATAATTTACAAAAATATTATGCATGGATAAATATAAAAGACATCCACATGTATATCATTAATTAATAAACACACATCTGATAGGAACCTGTGGCATAGGAAGAGAGTGAGAATGAGAATAAGAGAAACAACCGTGAAATCCAACTTATCATAGCCAACCATCAATCCCTTTAATGCTAGTCTCCAACCATCTGGCTTTTCTCCAAATGTAATTGCTAGATACTCAGTGAAACTTCTTGCACCAGCAATGCATACTCCATCAATGCATTTGCCATGGAAAATTACCCCATATACTCTCATATATAGAAACACATATATAAATATATATGTCCTTGAAATTTTTTGAAGAAATATAGAAAGGGCATATATATGGTTATAAAAGTAGTATAAGTAGTGCTAGATAAATATTAAAATATACTTCTAAGACATAATATTAAATATCTATTTGAATCGATGCCTCGTGCCCTTTGCCACCCCCCACAGACACACAGTTGCAAACAACGATCCCAAACTAAACCCCATATCAGCCCAACCCAACCAGAGAGACAAAGATAGCCTTACCTTTGCGTCTTCTTGAGCCCACCGTCACCATGATTGAGAGAGGAGTGAGCGAGTAATGAGATATAGAGAGAGGTAGAGAGGGACGGAGAAGACCAGGAGAGAGAGAGAGAGAGAGAGAGAGAGTAGAGTAATGGGGTTGAGCGACTGGTTAGGTTGAGAGAAAGAGAAAATGATAGAAATAAAGTGTAATGCCTCGAATTTCCTAATAAGGGTTAGGACCTTAATTGGGATGCCGGGAGGGCCATAATTTAATTATGATGCTATTAATGATCATATGCGTGTTAATGTGAATTATATTATTATATGATGATAAAATGCATACATATTGGTGTATTTATAATGATAAGGGCATTTTGGTAATTTGGCCTGTTGAAGACATAATTGTAAATTGGGTGCATATTGTTATTTGTGAATGAGATCTTATTATTATGGAGATATATTCGAGCTATTCGGCATGAGACGATCATAGATTATGAGTTAGCGGTTTTGTCATAACGGGGTGAAGTTTGGGGTAATAAAAATGTTTATTTGATGATAAATTGGGAGTATTTGAGATGAGGATGGAATTCTGGAAGTTTTGACTATAATGTCCCCGGGGGTGTTTTCGGGACCCCGAGCCCTAGGTTTTATTTGAGGTTACTTAAGCTTGAAGTAGCTTGTCAGATAAGAATGTACGTTGGAAAATCTCTCTCTCCCTTCCGGATAGCCTATTTTACCGTTCAAAGCTTTCTTGAAGGAATCTCGAGTTCTAGAAGTCGGAATCAAGCGAGGGTCGAGGCACAGCGATCCTAGGAAAGATTAGAAGCTTCTTAATCGAAGGATTTGACGGAAAACAACCCAATCAAAGGTAATGTAAGTTTGAAGTTTTGAGTTTCTAAAGTTTTTAAGCTTAGAATTGGACTTTGTGAATTGTTGAGTTTTTGGTTGGTTTGAACCTTAGGTTTTGAGGGTTATGGAGCTTTGGGAAGCTTGGAAACTTTGTTTTGATGATTGGGATATGTTTGGGTATGATTTTTGAGGCTTTGGAGTGTTAAAATCAAGTTTGGGAATGGCCCAGGGTTGGGGGCCACGGCCTTGTTCTTGGGGTGCCGCGGCCCTTGCATGAAGAAGTAGGTGGAGGAAGTGAACCTGCTGGGTGCTGCGGCCCTTGGCTTAGAAAATTCTGGGGGCCGCAGCCCTGGCCCTGTTTTCACCCCGTTTGCTCGTTTTGACCCCGGGAACTTAGCTATAGGCCTCAAGAGTGTTCCTACTACTTGGATTAGTTTGGGTTATGCCCGGAGGCTAGATTTTGGTTTTGTAACCTATGTTGATCATTTTATTGATGGTTCCAATATTTGGTTATGATTAGGTGACCGCTAAGGGCTTAAAGGTTGATTGTTCTCAAGGGTCATTCTTATATTGGTTCTAGCTCGAATCTGAGGTAAGAAAACTGCACCCTGTGTATATGTGACATGCATGGCTATTCTTGATGCATGTTGGTTGATTATTAAGTATGACATGCATGGATGTTATTGGTGCATGTTGGATTGTTAAATATAATGCATATGATGCACGAGAAACATGTGATTAGGACATGCTTTACATATTGAGTATGATATTGTTCAGAGCTTGAGCCTCTGTGTTCGTGCATAGTCCTAATTGTACTAGTACATGTTAAGTAAGCATGCTGAATACCTTGTATATGAATATTGGATATGTGATATATGTTTGGTGGCATGGCTTACTTGTGTGTGTGGAACTGACTTACTAGTCAGAATTGACAATGGTGTTAGATCCATCTGTGAAGCTGTGATTTACTAGTCAAGTTCATAATGGGTTGAACACTGGTCGTGTTTTACTGACCTAAGAGTCAAAAATGGCATAGCGTCATGAACGCTGAGCCAAATGAAGATTAGATCTAATCGATATCAGCAAGAATGACTCATATGGGATATTAACGATGGACCGACCCTAAGGTCGATGAACTTATAAGAGCTTGGCTAGTTTGAGACTTGTTATTCAGAGCCAGGGCATATGGCCCGGTGACTGTTTGTCACATGGCTAGGGAACGCTGTTCCAAGGTTATGACTCTATGGTCATGGGGAAAGGTTATGTTGGCGACTATTCACCATACACCTATCCTGTTCAGACTTATGAAAGATTCACTTATCTGTTAAGCCCTGGTGACCCTATCATCACATGGCTAGAGAGGGGGCTGTACCCACTTTTGTGACTTTTGCGACTGTCACCTATTTGTTTGGACTGAAAGTCCTAAATGATTGTTATGATCATTGGTTGATGTGTTATACTCAACACTATGTGGATCTGTTGCCTGTTGGAGTAGGGCGTGTGCCTTATGATCCGATGACATGTTATAACTGTTCATGAGAATATTAAGTTTTCTTGCTGGGCTTCGGCTCACGGGTGCCATGTGGTGCAGGTAAAGGCAAAAGAAAGGTGGACCATCCTTGAGTTGGAGAGGTTAGGTGATGAGGTGTACATATGCAGCTGCTCGTCCACCACGGCCGAGGTTGAGAAGGAACTAGCGTTAAACCCTGTTTTGCCGCATAGAATGGCCTGTTGTAAATATTTTCTTATAATAGACTCTAAAATTATATTTTTGGGATCCCAACATATATATATATATTAAACGTTCTAATGGAACATTACATCTTATCCAAAACTTTTAATCCCTAAACCGCTAATCATACTTAGTTACACGATTTTGGCCAAATAACTCGATTAGCGAGTTTAGCACTGTTTACAAGGCACACCGTAACGATCCCTATAGTTGGGGCATTACAACTTGGTATCAGAGCGAGCCAAGGTTTATGGTTCCTGAAGACAAGCTGGGCATGTACACTCATCTATGAAGATAACTTCACTCATGGGATGGTAACTATTTCTGTAGTTATGTGCATAGCTGCTTAAATGGAATGTAAATGCTTTACCTGCACATTGTATTAGGGAGCATGAGATTCCGGTAGAGCTTAACTCTTGACTATATGATTATATGCTCCGTGAATGTATATATATGATTGTGATCATATGATTGGATGCTCTATGAATCTATATAATTGTGATATTTGCATGCTGGAATTGGAGGCATGGTGTGAGTGTTGGAAGAGCAGGGAATATGAATAATGTATGAATGCTGTGGGCATGTTTTTAGCACTGCAAGTGATTAATGATTGTGGCATGGTAAGATTTATTCCATGGGGGAAAGCTCTTGATATGCTCATTGTGATTAATGGGTCAAGTTATTGACTACAGATTTAATCAGCAGGTTTATATTCAAGGCAGATTATGAGGCCTGGTGGTGGTTATACAGGGGCTGGGAGTTACAGCCAAGGTATCAGTTCTTCATCTGCTCCTGTGAATTTTCAGCAGATGCTTACAGATTTGCAATTAAGATTGCAGAGATATGAGGAAGAGATTAGATTCTTGAAGCAACAGCGGAGTCTGTTGGGGAGCACCTCTTCCTTTGCTATGCCAGGAGTGGCATCAGCTTTAGCTCAGCCTAGGGTTGAGAGTGGATGGGAATTCCTTTAAGGAAGATTCCTGAAGTTTTACCCTCCAACCTTCGAGGGAGGCCTAGATCCATTTAGAGCTGAACAATGGATAGGCATGATCAGTTTTATTCTTGATAGTATGGGGCTGGTGGGTCACGATAGAGTGATCTGTGCGACATATGTATTGCGGGATGATGCCCGGGCGTGGTGGGAGGTAGTGTCCCAGACACAAGATACAGCTGTGATGGATTGGAAAGAATTTAGGCAGCTGTTTAATGAGAAATATTACTGTGATGCAGCTAAGACTGCTAAGATGAATGAGTTTCTGAATCTCGTTTAAGGAAAGGCATCAGTAGCCGAGTATGTTAACAAATTTGATGGGTTGGCCAAGTTTGCCTTTGATATGATACCCACAGATATAGCCCAGAAGGAAAGGTTTGTTCAGGGGTTTAATCCTGAAATAGCTCAGGGCATTAGAGTTGCACCAGCGCATGAAGTCTCTACCTATGCTCAGGTGGTAGAGAAGGCTCTTGTTGTTGAAAGCATAATAGTTGAGAAGAAGAGTGCCAGAGAGCATGGAGCTCAGATAGTGGTATCTCCCCTCATTGAGGCAAGTAAGAATGAAAGCTGGAAGACTCGTCCAATATGCACGCGGTGCAAGAGGTGTCATTTGGGAGAATGCCGAGCAAGGTCATGTTTTGCTTGTGGAATGGTTGGGCATTTCAAGAAGAATTTCCCAAGGCTAAGGGAGTTTGAGCAAAAGAGGATAAACAGCTCGATTCCAACTCGAGTGTTTATTCCAGGACAGTCAGAGTCTGAGACTGAGACTAGTTCCTCAGGGGTGGCAGGTTAGTTTTCTAGTTTTGATTTCTAAGTTATATTGATTGGTTTTGGTGCCATGCTGTTCTTTTGTTTGTTGCATATACGGAAGCATAAGGATGATACGATGATCACATGGTTATGTTGTGATGGAAATGCAATATGGTATTGGTAACTTAAGAGATGAATTGGGTTATGGAAAGGACTCATCAGTGATTTTGGTAAAGCTGGTTATGACAAGCTTTGGTTTGATCCAGGGTATGGATTGGTTAAGTAATTAAAGAGTAATCCTAAATGACAAGGAAAGTATAGTAACTCTTGGGCTTGAGAGTGGAAAGCCTTGTGATAGTTGGCATGGTGTATGGTTCTTTATGCTTATGATACCTGTGGTGAGAGCTAGAGTTTTTTTGCAGGGAGGTGCATGGAACTCTTAACTAGTTTGGTGGATACCACCTAGATTGTGCTAGTGAGATCAGGACAGACTGGATTAGTCTGTGGATTTTGAATGTGTTTCCAGGTGGTCTGACAGGGCTTCTTTTTCTGAAAAGAGACTAGAATGATGATTGGTGTAACGCCCTACTTCCTTAGAGCCGTTACTAAGTGAGTTTTTAAGACAAAACAGTGTGCAATGGACTCGCTAACCGAGGTTTTGAAACAAAGTGTGACTAATTAAAAGTTAAGGCTGTAATCTTTGAAAATGCGTCATTTCATTAAAACTTCTATTATTAAACATTTGGGATCCCAAAATAAGGTTTGAAAACTAATTACATCTTGAAATAAGGTTACAGTTGAGAAATCATAAAATCATAGATTATTACAGGCATTTTCGAATAAACCCCCAACCAAAGCAGTCGGGCAGACCAAACATGTACACGTCGCTTCACGCTCTCCGTACTCATGGTTGGTTGACTCAGTCATTGCCCTTACCTGCAACACAGAGCACCCGTGAGCCGAAGCCCAGCAAGAAAACTCATGCAGAACATAACATATGCAATGTATACAGTTTATCATAACAGATAATCCCCAAATAAACAAGTCAATCATTAGACTAAGCAAACACGGCCATGCCGCCTCAGAAACCTTACCAAAGTCCTGGGGTATCGGTTCTCACCTTGAGGATAACTCATGTATCCTTTGGGTCCCACCCTGACTATAGCATCCCATGTGCTAGGTGTTACTTCCGGCCCCGCTGCCGTACCCGGCCTACGCCGTTCTCGGCCCTTGCCGTTCAATTCATCATAATCACACATAGCATAAATCAAGCAACATTCAAACAAATGCTAATTCAATTAAATCTGCACCCTAACATGTAATGCAGTATAGGGCCACGCCCTGCAATCATCTCATCATGCAACATGCAATATAGGGCCGTGCCCCGCAATCACACTATGGGCCTACGCCCCATCCTACGGGTGTTATAGTTTTCTTACCTTTCCCTTCAATAGCTTAGATCACCTGACTCCTTGAGCACGATCCCACCCGAGCCTTAGCGCACACCTAGGCACAAACATAGGACAAAGTCAACACCGAACCCCAAGTCCGAATACCTAGCCTCGGGACCAATCCCGAGCCCCCGGGAAGTCCTAAATCCCCAAAACAAAGTGGCGGAATCAAGCCCCGAACCCTAGGTCAAAATCCCTCATCAAAACTCAAAAATTCCCCTCTGTGAACAGTGCAGCGCTACAGCGCTCTAAAGAGGGCGCTGTAGCACTACAAGCAGAATGCACCCCCCCAGAAATAGGGACTAGCGCTACAGCGCCCACTGACTAGCGCTGTAGCGCTAGTTGCAGCCCAGAAAACCCAAAATCGCATTTCTGCGATTTCCTTCAACCAATTCAAGCCCAAACTTGCCCAAACCTTTTCCAAGCCCAAAATCAAGCTTATACACACCTCACACTCATCCCAAGCATCCCAAGAACTCAATCCCAAGCTCAAGCAACCCAACAACTCAAAATCTACCATGAACAACCCTAAACCAGAAATTCATGTAAACCACAAAGATAGAGTCTTAGAAATCATACCATTAATGCAATTTCGACCTTGATTCAACCCTAGGCCTCCTTAGCTTGCTCATCATCAAAGCTTGACCTGATTTTCCCCAAAAGTCCCATCCATTTAGCTCAAAAACACAGCTCAAAACCAGTAAAGCCCTAAAACTGAAATCCTCAAGAACTTACCTCAAGTTTCAGATGTTCTTGCTAATCCTTGCCAAGTCTTCAAGTGTGACCTTAAGATTCTTGATGCACAGCCTATCCTAGCTCCCCACTGAGCTTGACCTCAAGAAAAATGAAGAGAAGAGGTGCTAGAACCCCCAAACCGATCCCTTAGAAAACCCATCAGTTTTCTCTCTTTTCTTTCTTTCCTTTTTCTTTCTTTTCTTTCTTTCTCTCCACAGCCAACACTCTCTATAAATCCCACTAAGTGTAAAGCCTTATTTATTCTATCTTCAAAAGCCAATTGACCAAAATGCCCTCCCTATTAATTCTAAACCCTTTTACCCAAGTAGGGCCATTTTAGTCATTTACCCAATTCCCGCTAATCCTCAAGTGTCTCTAATATTTTCCCGTTGCTTCCCAATACCTGATAAATCACCAAATAATTATCCCCCATCATCAAAATAAATCTCAATCTATTTCTCTGAATTCCTGTTCATACCTCCAGGCTCGCCCCGAGCCGGGTATAAATTCCCGTCATGAATTTCCGCTAGCCTGCTCACTGGGATCGCCTCGAGTCACAAATCACAGATACATCCACATCACAATGTGGTCTCAACAATCATCACATATCAATGCAGTTATGCCCAACATGGCCAAAATTACAATTATGCCCTTCTAACACGATCCGGGCCTACATGCATACTAACATACATAGTCATGCATCTCAGATAAACAAATGGTCATATAACATGCTTTAAATCATAACAATGCATTTAAATCATTAAAATCACACATAAATCCCATCATGCCCTCCTGGCACGCTAATCAAGGCCCTTAAGCCTTAATAGCGGATTTGGGTCGTTACAGAAACTAGAATCAGTTGTGCGAAATTTATATTCTGGGCGGTTCAGGTAAATTTCGAGGACAAAATTTCTGTAAGGAGGGGATAGTTGTAATGCCCCAAAATCCCTAATGCAGTTTAATGGCTGGATTAGTGGGTCAGGAGGGCCATAATTATTTAATTATGCCATTAACTGATAATATGCATGTTTATGTGAATTATATTATAATATGATGTTATATGCATGCATGTGGGTCTACATTTGATTATTAGGGTGTTTTGGTAATTTGGCCCGTTGAGGGCATATTTGTATATTTGGGTGCATATTGTGATTTGTGAATGAGATCCCATTATTATGGAGATATATTCGAGCTATTCGGCATGAGACGGTCTTATATTATAAATTAGCGGTTTTGTCATAACGGGGTCTTTTATTGGAATATTGAGTTATGAGGATGTTATTTGATGATAAATTGGGAGTTATTGAGATCAGGAGGAAATTCTGGGAGTTTTGACTATAATGTCCCCGGGGGTGTTTTTGGGACCCCGAGCACTAGGTTTTATTTGAGGTTACTTAAGCTTGAAGTAGCTTGTCAGATAGAACCGTACGTTAGAAAACCTCTCTTTCTCTTCCCGATAGTTCATTTTACCGTTCAAAGCATTTTCAAAGAAATCTCGAGTTCTAGGAGTCGGATTCAAGCGAGGATCGAGGCATAGCAATCCTAGGGAAGATTAGAAGTTTATTCGTTGAAGGATTTAGTTGGAAACAACTCAATTGGAGGTAATTCAAGTTTTAAGTTTTAAGTTTTTAAAGCTTTTAAGCTTAGAATTGGACTTTGTGAATCATTGAGTTTTTGGTTCGTTTGAGCCTCGGGATTTGATGGTTTTGGATCATTGGGAAGCTTGGGAACTTTGATTTGTGGATTTGGAAGTGTTTAGGTATGTTTTTGGAGGGTTTGGGATGATGGAAACCAAGTTTTTAGATGGTTCTGGGTTGGGGGCCGTGACCCTAGCTCAAAGAAGCAGCTGGGGAGGTTTTGGCCTTGTTGGACGCCGCGGCCCTTGCTCCTGGAGTGGCTGGGGGCCGCGGCTCAAGGTGCTAGGGCCGCAGCCCTTGTTTGGTTTTGAGCCCGTTTGAGTGTTTTGACCTTGGGAACTCAGTTTTAGGCCTCGGGATTGTTTCTACAACCCAGATTAGTGGGGATTGATGTCCCGGAGGCCAGATCTTGGTTTGGGAACCTTTGTTATTCATTTTATTGATGGTGTCCCATATTCGGTTATGACTAGGTGATCGCTAAAGGGCTAAAAGTCAGATCGTTCTCAAGGGTCGTTCTTTTATTCATTCTCGCTCGAATCAAAGGTAAGAAACTGCACCCCATATGTGACATGCATGGTTATTCATGAGGCATGTTGAGTGCTCTATATGTGGACATTGATTGCATTGAAAATGCATAAGATACATGAGATTAGGGCATGGCATGAATGTTGATTATGAGATTGATCAAAGCTTAAGTCTCTGTAATTGTGCATGATTATAATTATGCTTTTGATTACTGAATGAGCATGCCAAATGCCTTATATCTGAATATTTGACATATGATATATGTCTGTTTGTATTACCTAAATGAGGAAGCACTGACTTATTAGTCAGGGATTGACAATGGTGTCAGTATCAACTGTGAAGCTGTGACTCATTAGTCAAGTTCGGCAGTGGTATTGAGCACTGGTCACATGGGATTGAATTATAAGTCAAGTACGGCCTTAGCGTGTTCAACGGAAGCCAATAAAGATTATATCTAATTGACATCTACATTGAATGACTCAAATGAGCATTAATGCCGGACCGACCTCAAGTTCGATGAAAATTAAAAGCGCTTGTCTAGTCTATGGGCTAGTTAATTAGAGCCAGAGCCAGAAAGGCTAAGGTAACCTACATGTCACATGGCTAGGAGGGTATGGGACCTCCAGAGCATGACTCATTAGTCACCTATACAGGATATGACTCATTAGTCATCCACACAGAGATTGACTTATTAGTCATCTATACCGAGTGTTACTCATTAGTCACCTATATAGAGTGTGACTCATTAGTCACCTAGACAAAGATGGACTCATTAGTCATCTACACAGGGTATGACTTATTAGTCATCTATACAGAGTGTGACTCATTAGTCACCTATACACGGCGTGACTCATTAGTCACCCACTCCGAGATTGACTTATTAGTCATCTATCCAAGAAACAGGTCCCCAGAGAATGACTCATTAGTCTTCTATTCTGATGCAGGACCCCATAATCATTTATTTGAACTTATTTGCATGCATGATGGAAGCTATTATTGCTAGGCATGCACATTATGATTCGATGACATGTTACTACTGTTCATGAGCATGTTGAGTTTTCTTGCTAGGCTTCGGCTCACGGGTGCAATGTGGTGCAGGTAAAGGCAAAAGAAAGTTGGACCATCCTTGAGTTGGAGAGCTTAGGTGACGACGTGTACATATGCGGCTGCTCGACCGCCACGGCCGAGGGTATAAAGAGGAACTAGGGTTAAACCCTATTTTTCCGCTTAGATCGGCATGTTGTAAATATTTTCTTATAATAGACCTTTAAATTATATTTTTGGGATCCCAATGTATACAATAAACGTTCTAATGAAACGTTATATCTTAACCAAAATTTTAATCCCTAAACCGCTAATCATACTTAGTTACACGATTTTGGCCAAATGACTCTATTAGCGAGTTTGGCATTGTTTACAAGGCACACCGTAATGGTCCTTGGAGTTTAGGGCATTACAGTGTCTGTGTGCATAAGTGTATTTAAAAGGAGGTCTATCATTGGAGTCAAAGCTTTTGGGTCTTTGAATCAAGGTAAGACTATTCATCAAAAGTGATTGTGTTGTTGACTTATCTGAGATGAAGAATGATTGTGTAATACCAAGCAAAAATATTGTAGCTATTAGTTTGAATGGATTTAGATTTTTGGAAAACTATATATTATTAGAGTTAGAAGTCTGTGAGTTCCATTATTTGTTGTCTTGCTAGTTATTCTGTTAACCAACTCTATTATATTTTTCCCTGGTCTATAAGACCCCCTGGTGTAATTACTGAGATTCAATTCAATCCAGATTATTTTTTTCCAAAATCACTCTCACTTTCTTAATATGGTATCAGAGAAAATACCCTCATTTTTCTCTTCTTCTCTTTCTTTCTTCCTCTATTTTTTGCACACTCATGGCTAAACCACGCACTCGGAGCTCTATCAACAATGGCGACCCAACCTCATGCATTAGCATCCCTCGTAACAATGGTGATGGTGATGTTCACTCTGTTGTCAATTGTTTACAATCTCCTCTAAATAACATGCATCAAGATCAACTTGTACCTGAAAGTCATTGACATAGGGAATCCCTACCTCCCGAGCATCAAAACACACAAAATCATCTTAACATTGAAGATACTCTATACTTCTTGAGCTCGGCTATCATATTCTCATTACTTCCCTCCTCACTGGCCCCACTTACCAATCATGGAAACATGGTGTCTTAGTATCTCTTAAAGCCAAGAACAAGACTGCATTTGTTGATGGGTTTCTTCCTCGTTCCCCTCCAAAGGATCATTTTCTCTCATCTTAGCTCAAATGCAATAACATGGTAATTTATTGGTTCTTGCATTCTGCGTCTCCCAATATTGCTAAGAGTATCATGTTTCGTGATACGGGTGCTGCTATGTGGCAAGATTTATCAGATCATTTCAATCACAGCAATGGACCTCGAATATTTCAACTTAGGGAATTGGCCACTGTTCTCAAACAAGGAGACCAAGATGTCCAAACTTACTTCACTAGACTTAAAGTTCTATGGGATGAGTTTTTTGAATTTCACCCTACTGTTGTCTTTACCAGTGGTGCCATGGAGAAACTAAATGATTTTTACAATCTTGATCAGGTTCTCCAGTTCCTTACAAGTTTGAATGAATCATACCATCCTATTCGTGCTCAAATTCTTTTGATCGAACCTCTTCCCAACATATCCAAAGTTTTTTCTATGGCCGTTCAAGAAGAAAGACAACACACTCTTGGCTCTACAACTATTCCAACCATTGTTGCGACAGCATCTACTAGCGATACTCAACCTTTAAGACCAAAGAAGCTTCGGCCAATCTGCATTCATTGCAACAGACCTGGACATTTAATTGACAAGTGCTACTTCTTGCACAGTTTACCCTAGGATATGGTGCTTCCTGAAAACCTCAAGCCAAACTTAAAGCCTTTGTCAACAATACTTCTTCTCTGACCGAGCTCCACACATCCAAAGATCCATATCCTTGTCTCCTAATTAATCAATATGTTCACTTAGCATTTGAACAAGGGTGCATCTACTTCAGAGTCTACTCCAACCCTTGTTTCAAACTTTGTTGATAGTGTGTATCCTTTTAATTGGATTATTAACAAGCAAGAGACCAAAATACAAAATTCTTCCATCAAAGGACGGGAGAGACATAGGAATATTTATATCAAATGTATTGTATTTTGTCTCTTCTCAACATATTGATATATATATTATTCATGTATTTATTTATATATGTTTTATATAGAAAATTATGTTGATAAAAAAGTAGATAAGTAAGGGTATAGTAAAATTTAGGGACTAGGAACTACTTACTGTATAATTATTATGAAGGAATTAAAAATGGTGTTGGAGGGTAATAAACATTAAGATATTATACAAATAGTAGTAATAAAGATTAATTTCATCAATTTCACTTTTATATGTATTACAGACTCTAAGAGCCTTTAATATCAAGAAATCATTTTACATCATATTTATAAGAGTCGGATTATGAAGAAATGATATTCAAGCTTTAATAATTATAGGCCATTCAAATTGGGTTATGTGATGGTTTTTTGTAAAATTATAGATTGGGTGAGGCATGAATCATGAGAGAAATTTGTGCCAAATACAATTTATTAAAATAATAAACGATAGATTTTTCTATGGTATGATATATAAGATTATTGAAAGTAGAGGAGGGTACACGAAAGGGTACTAGTTATGTTTCGAAAGAGGTAGTTCTAGTGCTGATATGTGTTGTTCAGTAGCTCCAAAATCATTTACTAAGTGACAGCTTAATTAAACATTTGGTCATGATTTCTTTGATAGGGTATGGATTAATTATGTAATTAATTATTTGATCTTCTTGTTACATAGTTTAAACAACCCTTCGTATTGTTGATTTTCGCGTTGATCCAAGAGGTTTTTTTTTGTGGGGATTCATATTTTTTAATCTTTAACACCATTATTGCAAATATCTAGGAGCGCTTGTCTTTCAGTAATGTAAAACAAATAATAGAAAGAAAAAAAATCGTCTTTACTTTAATATTTTTAAATTCAGACTATTATAAAGCTTATGGCTAACCATTATATCATGTGGGGACATTTTCAAATACAACTTATTGCTAAGATGCAGAAATTCAACTACATTATTTATGCTCTTAATCAATGGTTAGAAGATGTAGTGGCTGAGTAATGTTCTTAGCAACTATTTGCTCATTGACAAATTACAATGTGTGGATTAATATTTTAAGGGAAATTTGAATATTTATGCATTATTTGGGGTACTAACTGAAAAATATTCTACTCACTATTCACATCCTTAATTTGGTCGTTTTGTTTCCCTCAATTCCCAAAATAATCCTGGCATTTGTTTCCCACTCTCTCTATTCTCTCGGTCTCTCTCTATTCTCTCCTTCACTCTCTTGGCCTGAAATCGAAACCCCAAAAAATCCCCCAAATCTCTTCTCTAATCTCTCGGTGTCGAAACAAGAACCCCAAAAAAAACCCCAAATCTTCCATTGGCAGTGCTCGAATCCTTGATGTGATCGTTGGTGTGCCGGAGGGGACAAACAGAAAGGCGACGGCGTCAGAGGGGATGACCCAAAGCTCGAAGAAGCCACCCAGAAGAAAGCAAAGGTGAGTCCTCGATCCATTTCTGGGTTTGTTTGTCTGTGCTTGTTTGTTTTATGATTTTTTGTTCATAGGTTAGATCGATGTTGTTAATAGGAAAATTTGGGTTTTCTTTTTCAAATATTTGCCTCCACCTCGATAGAAATTAATAGGCCTCGACAACTATCAACTCGACAGTTATAGACACCTCGATATGCCTCGATGGGACTTGATTGACCTAAACAAGCCCAGAGGGATGTCACCTCGACATGTCTCTATAGACCTTGACGGGTCTCGATAGGGGTTAGATAGTTGTAGAGATGAATGTGCCTCGACAGACCTCGATAGGTCTCGACGCAGCTTGATTGAACGTAAATATAATTGTTACCTCGACAGGCCTCGATGGACCTTGATGATTACCAATATACTTTTTAAAACAATTAACTGAATTTAATAGTGCATTGATATGCCTCCACAAGGCTTGATTCAAATAGTTAGGCATATAAATTTTGATACCTCAATGGGCCTCGATAAGACTAGATAAATATAGATTGGCATTGAAACTGTGTTTCCTTGACATGTCTCGACGGGCCTCGATGGGCCTAGATGGTTACCCAATTACTTTAAAAAACCAAATTTTAACAGTATTTTTTTTAGATGCCTGGCCTTATTGTACCGTTGGAGAAGCACTTTCCATCCTGTGTTACTTATAGGGGGAGTGCTCACATGGAGACCCTTATATAGGATTTTCAGAAGCATGGGTTAATTGAATGGGCAAAGGCATGCCCATTGGGAAAGTTCTTCAAGGCGAAGGCCTTCATTTTTTCTGGGGTTCTATTGCACCAGTTGATGTTGTGTAAGGTTGAAAGCAAGAAGCTTGAAGAGGGCCAGTTCTACATGGGTAACAGTCTATGTAGATTCGGTATTGTGGAGTTTGCCCTGGTTACCGGCCTGAATTTTGGCAAGACGTCGTCCATAGATGAGTTGAAAGATCATCTTACCAGTGATCAGATCATCAAGAAATATTTTAATGGTGAGGTAAAGGTTAGCTTCGGTCAGTTGGAAGATGCTTTGAAGGATTGTTCAAACTCTGAAGATGCATTTAAGTTGGGTTTATGCTACTTGATTGAGAGGGTACTGCATGCCCCTAAGAAGATAACTAGCATATGGGGTGATTCATTGAAGTTGGTTGAGGATCTTGATTACTTCTTCAAGTATCTGTGGGGGAAGTTGTCCTTCAAAAAATTTATGAGAGGGGTTCAGAGAGACATGAAGAAACAATTGAGGTTGAACAAGGACAAAAAGAATGAGAGGTCTTGGAAACAACAAAAGGAGTCCAAGTACAGCTTCTATGGTTATGCCTCTGCACTTCAGTATTGGGCTTTTGAGGCCATACCAGATATTAGGAGGAAATATGATGAGAAGTGGGGGAACCAAATTCCCAGAATGCTTAGTTGGTCAACCAAAACTGATATATTTCCTTCTACAGCACAGTTGGTTCCGTTGTTTGGCAAGACTCGAGTAAGTTCCACTTTATCTTTTTAAATGTGACAAACTATTTTATTTAGGTTTTACGTTATTAAAGTATTTCTGACATATGTTGTTTGTTGTATTTTCCATGTTGAAGCCACATCCTGGTGAGGTAAAATATTATTATAGCCTCACAGATGTTGATGGTGATCTATTCCCTGACTTAGGAACAAGAGTGGGTGAGGCTGAGGGTGGAGCAAAAGAAGAAGTAGATCTAGAGAAAGTTGCACAAAAGTTAGCTGAGGTTGCAAAATCAACTTCTATTTTTTATGAGGATGAGCCCACTCCTACAGCAGTTGCATCATCATCGAGGAATCCCTCCCATCCTGAATGGGAAAAGTTGGTATAGAGTCTTGAGAGGGTAGAGCAAGGTCAGGCGAAGTTACTAGAAAATCAGTCAGTGATCATGGCTCAGTTGGAGAAGTTATTGATATTGGGTGAGAAGTGGTCCCATGCATCAGATACAAAGTCTGACATTGTGCCTACATATTTTAAGGCTAAGGATCCTCCTTCTACTCGTGTGAAGAAGGTCCTGGTGGCCAGTGATGATGGTATGACTGGTGTAGTCATTGTTGACCCTAGCGAGGTTGAAGGCCTTGAGGGTAAGAGGAACAAACGAAAGCTAGAGCACTACAAGGAATTCACCAACCCGACGAAGCGCACATGGATAAGCTCAGACAAAGGTATAGTCATTGTCAATCCTTTGAAGTCATGTGATGATAAGCAATTGCGTGCATTTGAGAAGTGGTTCCTAGAGAAGATAAAGAATAAGTGGAATCGGGATGTGAAGACTAGGAACCATAATGTGGCATGGTTCGTATAGTTGAACACAGTCAGGACTTGGCTTTGGGATTCAGTAAGTATTTTAGTTCATTTTTCTTTCTTTTAATTTTAAATTATTGATTTTTTTCCTAACCAAATTGACTTTATTGCTGCATATTGATGCGGCCTTCCATTTGTTGCGTAGGCGATGTCACTTTTTGAAGGGAACGTATCGCCAAGAAGCGGTTGTTTTAAATACAACATTCCCCTGGGTGCGCATGGTTCGTTGGATGAATGCTAAGAAGACTGGAGATAAGTTTATGTAGGAAGACGACATAATGAAATTCACCAATGGCATGCCTAAAAAGTTTTTGGAAATGTGGAAGAATGCAACCAGCATATACTTTACCTTGCATGTTCCACATTGTAGAGTCCCAGAATATTAGTAGTAGTAAGTAGCAGTAGCAGTAGCAATAGCAGTAGCAGTAGCAGTAGCAGTAGCAATAGCAGTAGCAGTAGTAGTAGTAGTAGTAGTAGTAGTTTGTAGTTTGTTAGATTCTGTAGATTTTGGTTCAAGCCGGGACTTAGTTGAACACTCGTAGCAACACTTATAGATTTTATAAGTTTAACCTATAGTTTAAGAATATTAATTATAACATAAGGTTTGATTAATGTAGCTGATTATAAAGATGTTATTTATTATACTATAAGGTTTAGATAGAATTAATAAGATCATGACACTTGTCGTGTGCATGTTTATTTAAGGATTTAATTATAGTTTAAATCAAAGAAATTTCAAGAAATCTCTAGAATCTTCCAAGACCATTAGGAGCATGACATTTGTCACAATCTTGTTTATTTGAGGATTTAAGCATTTTAAGAGGATAATTCAAAAATAGAAGTTTCTAGAAGCTGTAGACTCTTCCAGAACTTGCTGGAATCTCGTATTACTCAGTCAAACCTAATTAATCAATTCAAATTATGCTAAAAAAGTACAATTACGTGTTTAATATATTCATGTATGCCGATATATCGCAGCATAGGAGCCGATGTATTGCCACACGGGGAATACGAAAAATATGTCAACTTCGCACAAACGAATCGACGAGCACTCGAGACATAAGGTCAGGCAATATATCACCTATGATGGGCGATATATCAACCCTAGGGCCATATTTTCAAACAATGTTGAAACCGAGCTTGATTCATTTCCTAACCTCTTAACTAGCCTCTGAACGTTTTGACCGAGTCTTTAGCACCTGTTGAACGAATATTCAAATATTTTTCAATTAATACTCATTATTTTTATTCAAGCTAAAAGGAGATAGTTCACTCCTTGAACTCTATAAATAGGACCTAGTACCCAGCAATTTTTCTCATTCTTCAAGCTGTGTTCAGAGCCTTCAAGCTGCTAGGGTTGCTATAGAGTGATAAACACTTGGGTTGGGATAAAAGCTTTATCATCTTAAGCTTTACAAACACTTAGGAGGTGAGATTTATAGTGTGTTTTCAATATCAACGTGTAGTTCGGTTCTAGTACATTCAAAGGTATTCCTAATCTTAAGTTCATTTCTGTATGGTTCCTTAGTTTCCTTTAGTTATCTTTACTCAAATCCTAACTCGTTGTTTCCATTATTGGTTAGGTATTTAAGTTCTTTGAACTTAAAGTTTTTTTGTTGGTAAGTTTCATCTTGGTGGTTTAGTTCATTTCTTTATCATCTCTTTCAAAAGAATTACTCACATTCTTATTGTTGGTTTTAGGAGTGTTCCAAATCCCATCCTTGTTCTCATAAATCTCGGTATTGGTAAGGAAAATAGGATAGATTTTGTATGCTTTTATGTTATAATATATGTTTATGTTATGTGTATGATATGTTTTTAGTTGCTTTAGTATATGAATTGTTTAGATAGCAATCACATATTTTTTTTAGATAACAAATATATAACTTGTTTAGATAACAAGTCCCAACAATTTTTTCCTTGGGCATATGATTATTTAGATAACGAGCCCCATAAATTTATATGACTTGTTTAGATAACTAAGCCTTGTAAATTTATGGGCATATGATTGCTTAGCTAGCAAGCCCCAAGAAGTATGATGGCCATTATAATGTATGTTTTATAGTCATATGTTTTGTAGTCTTATGTTTATGTTTTATGATATATGTGCTAGTAGATTTTCCTTGCTGGGCATTAGGCTCATTCCTTTATTTTTATGTATGCAGGAAAATAGTTATGGCGGCGGAAGGATTCTTAGCAACTTGGTTTGTGTATTAAGGATGAAGGGATTCAATGAAATGTGTGAACGATTCGATGACGTCATTTTAGTCTCTTTAAATTATATTTTTATGTATTTTCCGCATTTAGTTTTGTAAACAATTTTCCTTTAGTTTAATGTTATGTTTTATTTTAAAACAATGGGATCCCATACCCCGCATTTATGTATTTCAATATTTACTTTGGAGTTTTCAATAAAGTTGTGAATATTTCTTATGTATGTTTTTCATCAAAATTAGTAGCTAAGTCTAGTAGTTTTTAATGGTCCAACGTCTTAGAATTAGTTGGGTCATTACACACATGCACAACATTGGGTCTCCATTGAGGTTTCTATTCTTACTTGGACCATTGTCTTTTACAATTCCAGTTTCTTGGTCCTCAGTGACTCAGCTTTGGGGGAAATCATGAATCATTGGTGCAAGCTCTTCCCTACTTTGCTATACCAGTCTGTGCTATTTGATGATCATGATAGACTATAGTTCTAGCCAAGTGAGCAGCCTCCGCCCTTTTAGTATGTACGGCTACTTCCAAACAAAGTCCCTCAATGAAAATCAAGGTACAAATACTAACACTAGTCGTAATATGGTGCTTCATGTTTATTATGTTGGAATTACTTTATTAACAATGTTTGTATGAACCTGAATGCAGTGGCAATTATGGCATGTATGCCATAAAACATATAGAGCATATTTTTGCGGATGTCCCACTTGACTCCATTGTGGAAGAAAGCATGCATCTTGGTGTCTTGACCAATGGTACCAGACATTAGTTCCATGAGTTCATAGACATTGTTTTTTCCCTTGTATATATATTTATAAGATTGGATATTTGGGGATAATTATTATGGTTGGTAATCTTATGTATGCACTAAACTATGAAAATATTTTATGCCGACCTCGACAAAAATCGATAAGACTAGACAAGTCACGATATGACTACTCTATAATTTGCAAAACACTTAATTTTAATAGTGCCTCGATAGTGCTCGATAGTTCAAACAATCTGCCTCAATTATCCATGATAGAACCCTAAACGTTAATATGAAACCATCTGTCTCGATGGGCCTCGATGAACCTTGAATCATCACATGAAACCATCTGCCTCGATGGGCCTCGATAGGCCACGAATCATAAAATGAAACCATCTGCCTCGATGGGACTCGATGGGCCTTGATAGAGCATGAATCATCAAATGAAACCATCTGCCTTGATGATCCTCGATGGTCCTTGATAGAGCTCGATGGCCTCGATAAGTATTCATATGAAACCATTGCCTTGATAAGGCCTCAATAGGTCTCGATTAGTCCATCTTTACTAAACATGCTTAGATTGCCTCGATATGCCTTGATTTACCTTGACATGTCAAGCCTGTTGAGGCATGTCGAGGTAAGTCGAGGCATGTCAAGGCAGACTAAAAAAAATTGTGTAGCTTTTTTCTATTTTGATTAAAACCAACAAATTAACAATAGAAGTACTTGAATTAAAAAAACACAGTAAAATCAATAAAATCCATACAACAATGTCCAATGTTAATATGAAATTGACATCTACTTAAAGCCTAGCATTACATGACTTTCTATTATGCCCACTGTCACCACATCTGCTACACTTACGTGGTCAAATGATACGTTCCTCATTCGAAGGATAGCAGTTTTTCTTTGGCCTCCCCAATTTCTTCTTCTTGGGCCTTCCTACAGTGTTTTTCTCAACAGGTATGCCGACAACAATATCTTTGATGTGATCAGGGAACACCCATTCATCCTCGTTACCAACAGGGTGAATAGTTTCCTTCTAAGTCTCCCTCCATGACTCAATTTTGTAGTAAGGGGAACAGAATAAGTAGATGCTCATGTTCTTTTTTCTCGCTGTAGCAAATGCATGGACACACGGTATCCCAATGGTTTGGAACATGCAATAGCAGCATGATTTTGTGGCCAAGTTCACCTCACCATCACCATCAACCACAAGAAATTCATGATGACCAAGGACTTGGACATCTAGGAAATTTTCTTTCACACCAATTTGCTTCAAATCTGCCTCCATTAGGGGTGCTAACACACTAGTTTCTTTTGCTGCTTTTTCATGCCTATTAGCAAACCTCATCTGAAGAGTGAATCATATGAATTCAAGAAAAGTTACAATTGGAAAGGACCTTGCCTCCATGGTTTTATTGTTGAAGTTTTCTGTGTAGTTTCTCATCATGATATTGTATCGATTTCTAGGAAAATACATTCGAGTCCACCTTTTAAAACCAATTCCCTCAAGATATTCAGCAATGGGAGGATCAATTACCTTTACCTTTTCAAAGAACTTTTGAAATTATGTCTTTCGATATGCATATGTTGCACACCAAATTATATCGTGAGTATGGTCGGTCTTGAATTTCGCAACCACATTCATGCAGATGTGGTTGTAACAAGCACCATGGTAGGCATCTGGAAACACAACCTCCAAATCATGAGTAATTCTAGCATGCCTGTCTGATATAAAAGCTAGGTTGTCTACGTTCTCTATGGCTTCCTTCAATTTTCTCATGAAATAAGTCCAAGAGTTATGGTTCTCACAGTCCACTAGTCTGAATGCAATTGGAAACAAATAGTTATTTACATCCAATGCAACAGCACACAGCATGTGGCCACCATACTTGGTCTTTAAGATTGTTTCGTCCACACAAATGACAGGATGATAACTGTAACGCCCTGGATAACCAAGACCGTTACACTGTATGTTTGGATAGTGCAAGACTCGCTAGACAAGTCATTTAATTCAAAACGTGTAACTAATGATGTAAGCAAGTTAGGTTAAAAAGAATTTTGGTTATAAACGACTAAGTTTTACTAAAACACATGTTTGATACATGGGATCCCAAAACAAGGTTTAAATAACGTAAATACAAAATTCTCGCTAACAAATAAATAACCGAGCCACTCTAATGGAAAAATTCACAGTTTAGGTTCCCGTTCCTGTACAATTCCCCCGACCGTGGTGGCCGAGCAGCTGACAATGTACACCTCGCCCCCAGAGCTCTCCAACCCATGGTCAACTTGCATTACATGCACCACGTAGCACCCGTGAGCCGAGGCCTAGCAAGAAAACATAACATCATAACATAACAGTATTAGTAGCTACCAGCTTGTATAACATAATCCAAATAATTACAAGGCATTAATCAGTTACCAGCAAACCATAAAATACATTCAAGGCAGCACACTGGCCAATAACCAATAATTCAACTCCAAACACTCATCAAGTCATACACAATAATCAACAATAGAACATATGTCAAGCAATAACTAGGGTTAATGCCCGCAGGCCGCACCCTCTGTTTAATTCACTGTCTTTGGCTCGCTTAGGCCAATCCCAGTGACATACCCACTGACTCCGGCCAGATTAACCGTGCTCAGTGATTAATAAGCAGTCCTCGGATACCAGTGTCCGAGCCGCGCCATGTGCGCAAGTGTTGAATTCGGCACCCTTAGGCCGCTTATCACATGTCCCAGTGGCATAATACCACCTCATGACATTCATATAATTATAGGGAACTCCTAGTCCCAGCATATTCACATAGCAATACAAACAAATATAGGGAACACTTAGTCCCAACCTATCCACCTACATAGGTGCAGTTTTCTTACCTTGATTCCAAGTGCTTTCATTAGAAAGGACGACCCCCGAGCACGATCCACTTCCTGAGCCCTAGCTTATCACCTAGTCACAACCAAGATAATGAATTCCATTAATATTCAAATATAGGTTTTCGTATACAAAACTAGCTTCCGGGAAGTCGAATCCCACCATGCACGATGGTGAGATTGATCCCGAGCACCCTAGGCTCAATCCCCGTACTTTAAAACCTTGAACGTTCAAGTATGCGTCTAAGGGTTGCGACCCCTAAAGCATAGCCGCGGCCCTTGCCTTGGGCGCCGCGGCGCTCACCCTTGGCCGAGCCCTCCTGGCTCATCTTCATCCTAGGGCCGCAGCGCTCTAGAACAGAGCCGCGGCCCTTCCCTTCGAGCCCAGAATTTCCACCATTTCCAACCTCCAAACCTTACCCAAAATCATCCCAAAGCTCCCTATTTCAATATCAATCATTCCCAACACTTTTAAGACAACTTTAACATCATAATTCAACAGGAAACCCAATCTAAAACTCATTGCAATCTAGGTTTCAATCTCTGAAACTCAAGAACATCAAACACCAAAACCAACCATACAGAACTCAAATTTAAGCTTCTAAATCATAAATTAAAGTTTACCACTTCAGCTGAACCCCTTCTCTAAGCAGAATCCCAGCTAGTTCTCAAGTTTCTAGCTTCAATTCAACCTTAAACACCAAAATTATAATTATCTTACTACTCAGAAAAACTCAGAGCTTCTAACCTCAAAAACACAGTTTGATTCTCACCTTGGCTTTGATTAAATGGTCCTTGGATAATCCTTGAGCTAAGCTTTTAGATCCCCACTGAAACCCTTTGAAATCCCAGCCCAAATCCTCCAAGTTTCCTCTGTTTTCCTTGTGTTTTTTCTAGTTTCCTTGAGAGAGAAGAGGGAGAGAATGAGAGTCAGTCTAATCTTCCTTTCCACTAGCTTCTGTCTTAACCAAGTCTATCATTTATCCCGTTAAGTCAATCCCGAGCCTAGGGTGCCGGAAACGTCCCCGAGGGCAAAATGGTAAAATTCCCCAACATTCCCACCTAGACTTCCTAACCTCAAATATATCTCCATATATTTATTTTCATAACCCAATAGTCTAAATAACTACCCGATACCTATAATACCCCTGACTTATCCAAATTCAACTATTAAGCCCCGTTGTGACTTTCCTGCTACTTGCTCCCTAGGATCGCCTCGTGCTGATAGTTACAAATGCACACACACATGTACACACATATATATATTTATCTATCTATCCACATAATAATGTGGTCTCAACAATTTATCACACACATTCACATTTATGCCCAAATTTATGCCCTAACGGGCCAAAATTACGATTAAGCCTTTACCAGCCAAATAGGGCCCGCCTGCTTATCCAGTAACCATATCCATACTTTCTTGCCATTAATTCTCTTAACCTCCAATTATGCCCTCCCGGCACACTAATCAAGGCCCTTAAGCCTTATTAGTAATTTTGGGTCGTTACAATAACACTAGAATCCTCTTCTAGAAACACCAAGGGAAAATAAGCAATACAAGAAATGACCATCTTCTGTGACAAAATTAGTAATTGTACCTGGATTCTTCTGCTGCAACTGAGACAGGTATCCAGGTAACATGGAGTATGAATCCTCAGGTGTGCCTCTGATATACATAAGTGTCTTTTATCTGCATCTCCATGCCTTCTCATATCTCATTTTGACCCCAAAATGGTGTTTCATGTCCTCCCTTGTGTTGTTTTCCATGTACCAAGTACCATCGGTAGCAAATTTACTATTGATTAGGTGGCCAACAACCCACGGTGTTGCTTGACTGTGGTCCTTCTCTCGTATTTCTTGTGAGCAAGTGTGTATATCGTTGTAGACAGTAATCTCAAACATTTCAGACAGCAATTTTTTCTTTCCCCTCAATCTCCATCCACAATCAAGATCCTTGCAGGTAAGACAACAGTACCAGATTTCTTCACCATAAAGTCAAAATTATTCTTCATCGCAATAATGACCACCCTGGTCTTCAAATCAAGCTTGTTCTGAAAGAACTTGCCAAGGTAGAATTCTCTTAAAGATGTGTCGATTGAGGAAGGATGATTTTGATAAGAGGCCTCTATATATTCTTTGGTAAACATGGGAGCATTCCAAGTTCTACGACCCTCGCCTAAGTCCAATGGAAAACTCCGTCTACTACTATCTTCATTCTACCTAGACTTGGACGACTACTGCTGGTCCCAGGTGTTTGCCGACCTTGTATTATGTGCTACTATTCCTCTACTACTTGTACATGCATAACATCTGAACTCTGGGTTGGCAAATCTACCCTATTATCTGGCCCATCAACATATGTTGCATCAGCAACAGGATCATCATTGACATAAGGATAGTAGTGATAGGGATCGTACTCCATTGTGTTAGGAACATATAGCGGATCTCTAATAGGGATATCATCATGGAAAATAACTTGAGGATTTGTCTTTGGAACAAATGTCTCAACCTCACTTTGAGTTCCCCTGAAACTAGGACATGGGGGAGAAATGTTCTCTTCAAATTGAACCTGTTTATTGACGTTTGGAGAGGTCAATGCATTTCCTAAAATGTCCTTCTTAATCAATGTTACACATAGATGAATCATCTTCTCAACAGATTTCGATGCCAATCCCATGAATGCGCGAACATGCCTATCATTTTTCGTAACAGTAGGTTTGAAGGGTTGTGAGAGGCACATGTACGAGACCTCAAGTTTCAAGTCGTACACACATTTATCCATTTCAAGCTCATCGTACAAAATTTAAAGCAGTTGCTCATGCGTTACACCCTTCTCCGAAGGTAGAACTTGATTTTCAGCATCCCTGAAAATCCAATCCCTATCTTCCAGTTCCCAAACACCATTGTATGCAACAAGTATGGAAACAGTAGAATCTATATTGAAAAAAAAGGTCAAAAATTAATATTGTAAAAAAACTACAAAAGATAAACTGCAAAGCATCGAGTTCCATCAAGCTTAATCGGGTAAGTCAAGGTAAAGCTATCGATTCTTGTCGAGTTATATTGTTTTCTATCGAGGTGGTTTCCCAAGTAAAGGCATGAGTATTTATCGAGGTCGATCAAGGAAAGTTGAGGACCATTGAGGTAATCTTTCTAATTCAATTCTTCTCGACATGTCAAGATCCATCACGGACTATCGAGTCACATCGAGGTGGCCTATCTAATTAAATGCATCTAGACTTATTGAGCTCCATCGAGGAATATCGAGTCACATCGAGGTGGCCTATCTAATTAAATGCATCTAGACTTATCGAGGTCCATCAAGGACCATTGAGCCACATTGAGGTGGCCTATTTACTTAAATGAATTTGGATCTATTGTAGTCCATCGAGGACAATCGAGCCTTATCGAGGTCCCCTAATCCTAACACCAATCAAGACACGTCGAGGACAATTGAGAACCATCAAGGACCATCTATCCTCTGATTATGTGAAACCATCGAGGCATGTTTAGTTGCATTTAAACTCATCGAGGCCGACAAAAAACCAGAAAAAACACAATTAAATGAGGATCCAATATGACAGTGAAATAGTACAATAAAACACGAATGCATACACAGATCTATTTGAAATAGTTAAAGCAATGTAAATAAACAAGTTTCATCACTACATATAACGAAAATATACTTACCCATAATATTTTTGCCCCTAGATCTGAAACCCAAAAGGGAGTTTCTTGCCTTGATAGGATCCAACACTTGCCAAAAATATGAATATTAGATGAGCTCCAAAATTATTATAGACTGAGAGAATAATTGGTGGTTGTCTTTTTTTTTTTTAGTGAAAGAGCATGAGAGAAGGGAAAACGTGAGAGAGAGAGAGAGAGAGAAAGAAAGAAAAGACAATATGAGAAAAAAAGAGAATCTCATATTACGTTAGGGGCATTTTAGGAATCTAGGGGAATGCTAGCATAAAAGAGTGATGTGTAATTAGCATGGAATAATTTTGTTATAAGACCCCCTTCTATGCATATATACTCAAATTTCCCTTTTTTTAATAATTTCAAGGTTCTCTGCATGTTAATATATAAATAATTCTCATATTTTGTTATACTATAGGCCTTTTCAATGATGAAAAAAAAATGGTGCACTAGCAACAAAGATATTAGTGAGATTATAAAGTAGCTTTACAGCTCTCTTTTCACATCCTCCTCCCCTCGAAAATAACAGATGAAAGAATTACTACAGGGGATTGAAATGTTAGTAACTGAAGATATAAACAGGGTTTTAGATTCCCCCGAGGAAATTAAGGATGCAATTTTCTCGATGCCTACAAATAAGAGTCCATGCCTTGATGGTATGGGTACACGGTTTTATCAAGAACATTGGGATATTGTAGGTCCATCAATATCAAAAACTATTTTTGTAACAACCCAAAATTACTAATAAGGCTTAAGGGCCTTGATTAGTGTGTCGGGAGGGCATAATTGGAAGTTTTGTGAATCACTGGTAAAAATGCATGATTATGTGATATGCACGATCCTATGATTATATGGATATGTGGAATGCATGTTTATGAGTATTAGATAAGCATGAGGGCCTTGTTTAGCTTGTAAGGGCATAATTGTAATTTTGGCCCGTTAGGGCATAAATGTGGTTATTTGTGATAAACTGTTGAGACCACATTATTATGTGGATATTAATTTGCAGCATACGACATGAGGCGATCCTAGGGAGCAAGTTAGCGGGAAAGTCACAACGGGACCCGATACCCGACTCGGGGCGAGTCAAAGGGTATTTTGAGTAATAGACATTTATTTTGGTTATTGAGTTATAAAAATAAATAATTGGAGATATATTTAAGGTTAGGAAGCTTAGGAGGGAATACTGGGGAAATTTGCCATTTTGCCCTCGGGGATGTTTTTGGTACCCCAAGCCTTGGGATTAACTTAAGAGATTTAAGTTAGATAAGACAAAAGGTAGGAAATGTTTAGAAGCCTGCTGAACCGACTCTCCCCCTCCAGTTACTCTCTCTTTCCTTTCAAGAAGTCTCCCAAGCTAACTTGTGGAAACCAAGGGAATTCGGGCTAGAAACTCAAGGATTTGAGCTAGAATCTTGGGGATTAATTGAGTAACAATCTGGTGATTCAGGCACGAATTTAGGTAAGTATTGAGTTATAATTTAACTGTTTAAATTCTGTAGTTTTGGCTGGGTTCTAAGTGTTTTTGGGGTTCTTGATATTGAAGATTGAATTGAGGCTAACTATTTGGGAATCAGCTCAGCAACTACTTGGTGGACCTATTCTTCAGTAAAGGTAAGCCTTTAATTATAGTTTAGCATCTGAATTCTGGAATTCCTGTCTGTTCTAAGAGGTTTATGAGCTTTTGGGTTTCAAGGATTGAAGTGGGATTTTGAAGAGTTTCTAAGTTAGGTTTTTGTTGGGTTTTGTTGCTGGAAATATGTTAGAGTGTTTGTGATAATTAATTTATGTCATTGGGATGGATTTGGGTTGATTTGAGTGAGGTTTGATTGCTAGAAATGGTGAGTTTTTTGGGTTCGAAGGGGTCGGGCCGCAGCTCTATTCTTGGTGTGTCGCAGCCCTCTAGAACAGATGTGTGCCAGGAAGAGGGCAGACTGCGGCATGGGAATCTTAGGGTCGCGGCCCTTGTGTGTTGTCTGGGGAGGTTAGGCCTCTGGTAGGGGGCAGGCTGCGGCATGGAGGGCCTAGGGCCGCGGCTCTTAAAGGAATTTTTGGCCTTGATGAGGTTTAAGGTGTGGGGACTTAACCTAGGGTGCTCGGGATCGATTCCACTACCATGCTTGGTGGAATTTGATGTCTCGAAGGCTAGAACTTGGTCCGGAAACGTTTATTCACTTATTATTGATGAACTCCTTTATCATGGTTATGTGTAGGTGTACGCTAGGGCTCGGGACAGGATCGTGCTCGAGGGTCATCTTTCTTAATCAAAGCACTCGGAATTAAAAGTAAGAAAACTGCACCCGGTTGTGTAACTATGTTAGGACTAAGGATTCCCTATACTTGTATGCATTATTATATGTTGGCATTACGCCATGTGAACATGAAATAAACGGCCTAAGAGTGCTGAAATCAATATTGGCGCAGAGGACACGGCTTGGCCACTGGTAGCCGAGGAAAGCTTAATAATCACTGAGCTCGGTTTAAGCGGATCGAAGTCAGTGGGTTGAACATTGGGCTTGGCCTAAGTGAGCCAAAGAAAGTGGATTAAACAGAGGGTGCGCCCTAAGGGTGTCAGCCCTAGTTGTTGCATGACATGTGTACTGTTGTTAATTTGATGTATATGATATGCTGAATATTTGGATGTTAGATCATTGGTTTATTGACTGTTGTCCTTGATTAAGTGAATGTTATGGCTTGCTGGATAATTGATTAATGTCTTGTAAATCATTTGGGTATGCTCTGTGAACTATTTGGTTATTGATATTGATAGTGCTATGATGTTATAGTTTTCTTGCTGAGCCTCAACTCACGGGTGCTACGTGGTGCAGGTAAAGGCAAAGGTAAGATGAATCAACCATGGGTTGGAGAGCTCTGGGGGCGAGGTGTACATTGTAAGCTGCTCAGCCGCCAGGGTCGAGGGATTGTACAGGGACGGAAACCTAAAATATGTATTATTCCATTAGAGTGGCTTTGATTATTTATACCATTTGGAAATCTTGTAATTATTACTCGTTTATAACCAAAATATTTTAAACCTAACATGTTCATGTCTTTAGATTCACATTTTTATTTAAATGAGTTGGTTAGCAAGTCTCACACTATTTTAAACACACAGTGTAACGATCTTGGTGATCCAGGGCGTTACAATTTTGGATTGTTTGAATGGGTTTGTGGACTTGTCTACCATTAACTCCACTATAGTCACCCTAATTCCAAAAGTGAAAAATCATGTTGCTATCAATGATTTTCGACCAATCAGCCTTTGTAATGTTCTCCATAAATTTATCTCTAAGATTTTAATCAACAGATTAAAGCCCTTTCTTTCATCTATCATCATTTCTCAAAGTGCTTTTGTTCCAAGAAGAATCATTACAGATAATGCATTAATAGCCTATGAATGTCTACATAGTTTAAAACTTAAAAAGACAAGGAGTAAGTGTTATGCAACAACGAAGTTTGATATGAGTAAAGCATATGATCGGGTTGAATGGATTTTTGTGGAGAAAATGTTATTAAGAATGGGGTCCAGACTGGGTTGGGTAAACAAGATAATAAAATGTGTAACTTCAGTTTGATACTCTTTTCAAATTAATGGCCTAGTATACGGAGAAGTGATCCCATCAAGAGGTTTGAGACAAGGTGATCCTCTATCATCATACCTTTTCTAATTAGTGTTGAAGGTTTTTCAGTTTTACTTCAACAAGCAGAAAGTAGGAGGGATATTATGGGATTGAGATTTGCTACCAACACTCCTGCCAATACTCATCTGTTTTTGCGGATGATAGCCTCATCTTTTTTTAGGCAACAAAAAGATCTCTACATGTTATACAGCATATCTTCTTTCTATACTCAGCATGTTTAGGACAGGTAAAGTCACATCTCACAATTGAATTTAATCTAAAAAATGAATATTATTATTTGAGATTAATTGTTTCTTCTTTTTTAGTAGGTGGTCAACTTCATTAAGTCTCTATTATACTTCTCTCCAAATACCCCAGAAGAGATTACTTTTCTTTATACATCCTCTCTGAACATGCAAATGACAGATGAAATAGAAACTTATATGGGGTTACCTATGTTGGGAGGTAGAAATAAGAGAGCTTTATTTAACTCGATAAAGGATAAAGTCTAGATGAGGTTACATTCATGGGAATCAAAAAAAATCTCAAGCTGATAAAGAATTCCTCCTTAAAGTTGTTATCCAAGCTATGCCTACATACCTGATGTCGTGTTTCCGTATCCCAGTAGGGCTATGTCAAGAAATTGAAAAATTACAAGCACGATATTGGTGGGGATCTATAAGTTACAATAAGAAAATTCATTGGCGGGCATGGCATAAGATTTGTAGACCAAAGGATGAAAGAGGATTAGGATTTAGGGGTTTTATTCAGACTAATCATGCATTATTGGTGAAACAAGCTTGGCAGTTACTAATAAATCCTTCATCTCCCATTGCACGAGTACTTAAAGCAAGGTACTATCAACATTCAATTATTATGGAAGCTAGGAAAGTTCATTATCCTTCTCTAACATGGTAAAGCATCATCTGGGGAATGGACCTTTTAAGAAGATGAATAGGTAATGGTAAGGATACAATGGAATTTAGTGATCCATGGATACCAAGGCCTCCATCTTTCCTAGTATATGTGACATATCTGATCCTCTAAAAGTCTCTAATCTCATACAAGTACCTGGTTCGTGGAACAAGACATTGGTGAAACTATTATTTAATGCCTTAGACACCCAACACCTTTTTACCATACCATTGACCTTTTTTTATCATCCAAACTTGTGGCTTTGGCATTTTACAAACAATGGGAACTACTCAGTCAAAAGTAGATATAAGGATGATATGTCTATTGATATTTCAATATCCTCTTCATCTAGTGCAGTTTTATCAATATGGTGGAAGCCTTTTTAGGGAATAAAAATACCCTGTAAGATTCTATACTTTGCATGGAGGGGGTTCCACGAATTCCTGCCTACCTTCAAAGGGTTAAATCGTTGTTATATTGCCTCAAATAGTAATTGTCTTATATGTTTGTTTGGAGAGGATTCCAATGCACATTCAATTTTATATTGTCTCTTTTCTAAGGAAATATGGGATTTTTGGGACTTTCCCTTCATGTCACACAAAGAAAAAGACATTTCTTTCAAAGACATTATACTTTATGCTTCTGAAATATTAGAAATGGAATATTTTCAAAACATGTCAATTGTAGCATGGATCACATGGTTTGAGATGAATAAGAGAACTCATGGACAACTAGCAATACAGTCCTACCAAGTGTTTCAATGAGTTACACACTAATATGAATCAATAAAAAGTACACTAACAAAGACTGAGCAAAATTTACCAACTATTCAATTTTGGTATCAACAAAGAGAGGAACTAGGGAACCCTCCCATTTTTTAATGGTTGACGCGGCAATATCTACCCAAACAGAAACAGCGGGATTTGGAGCAATTATTCTTTCTTCCAAAAAACAAGTATTGTCAGTTTTATCAAAACCTCTAAAAGGTAAAGTGGAGTCCAATTATTTTTGTTCTAAACTTGTACTCAACTATTAGAAAATTTATGTATATCTCCTTATGGGTACCTAGGAACCCTAACCAAGGGAATTCCTTTGTGTTAGGGTTGTTGTGTTTGGATGGTGGCCCTACTTAAATTATTTCTATTTTCCTTTTTTTTTTCTTTTAGATTTTATATCTTAAACTTTTTTGGTTTGTCATGCAGGAGTCTTATAAGCTTTTCAAGTAGAAGTTATGGCGCTACTAGTGGAACTTGTCTAGGCACAAATATTAGGACTTCATTTTGATGTAGTTTCTTCTGACTCTCTATCTCTTGTATTGGCATTGAACAATTATTAATTCTACCAAATGAACTTGGAATAATTTGTTCCGACATAAAAACTTTAATGTCTAATTCTCTCAGGGAATATCTTTCTCATGTTGGTCACAAGTTTAACATGGCAGCCCATCGATTTGCTAAACATGGCTAGATAGTGAGTTTTGTTGGTTGGAGGAAATCTCTCCTCCAATTTGTACTATGTTTCCTTTGCAATCTGAATAGAAATAAAATCTATTCCCAACAAAAAAAAATGAACCATGTCAATAGCAAAGATAATCTAGCAGACGTTTTAACAAAAGTATTATTTCCTTTTGTATTCACTGAACTCATCATCAAAATGGGTGTTAAAAATATGTACACTCCATTTTGAGGAGGCTATTAGAGTTAGAAGTTTGTTAGTTCCGTTAGTTTGTTGTATTAGTTGGTTATTCTGTTAACCGGTATATTTTTCTTCGGTCTATAAGACCCTCTGATATAATTACTGAGATTCAATTCAATACAGATTGCTTTTTCCAAAATCACTCTCTCTTTCCTAATATATGCTTCTGAGATACAAAAAGACAAAAAATATATATATACTTTTTTTTAGAAAAAAAATATGTGTGTGCTTCTCTCACATTTATTCTTTTATAAGTGTGTTTAAAATATATGTATATGTATATGAATATGAATATAAATTGGTCAATTCTAAGTCGAATTTATTATCTATATGTTTGTTTTTGTCGAATTTGAGAAAATTAAGAATTTGGATCTATTACTTTCAATGAATTCCATCTAATTACATTGAATTACATAGATGCCCAATGAATCTCATCCAACAAGCCTAAGAAAATTACATTTATTCTCATCTATCTTAAACCTTCATGGCCATTGAAAACCATCAAATATTGCCTAATAAAACAATTTCGCATACCATCAAAATCTATCCAAAACCAGAGAGAACAAAAAAACATAATTATATGAATATTAGAATACAATTAGCTATTTTTTTATGAATTTTCACATTTATAAACATGCAGTTTTAAGGGTGTTGACAGTGAAATCTCGTCAACGAAATTAGGTCGGAAAACTTAAAGGTAAATGCGGCGAAGTTTAGATAAGAACTTAGAATTAACTTATGAAAGGATAAACACAGATGAACAATGGAGTGAAAAATGTATATTGCTTAATAGCCTCTGCATACAATGAATTTTCCAACCCTCTTCTCTGTGGAAGTGGGGTTCATTTTATAGTAGGCTCTAATGGCCCTGGGTACATGGTGGTCCAGGGGACCAGATGGTACACGAGTACACTAACAGGAGAGTGGTTCCAGGGGTAGTGGTGTCGGCTCTGGTACAAGGTCAGAGATCATGGGAGCACCTCACCTTCTGTACCTGGTCATGCCTCCACTACCTGCCTGGTATGGGTGTCAGAGGAGTGGCTGGTGAGGACAACAGATGGTACTTTGTTCGTACCTCCACTACTTATCTGACGTGGGTACTATGTCCGTACTCTAACTCCTTTCAGTTCGTCAATGGATTCCATACCTCATGAGATCAATGCCATGTGACCCTCATTTGCAAGGCATAGATGCGAGGCGGTAATGACCCATGCACTGGCCGTGCCTTGCAAGGCTCCTAATGGCGAGGGGCCTGGCTATACTTTTCTCCTTGCGGCATGGATCTAGACTAGTGACGCGATGGTGCAACGGCCTCCCAAGAAGATGGTGGCCCACGGGCCTCACGGGGGCGCGTGCGCATGAGCGCCTTGCTGGGGGTGCACGCTTGACGGCCTTGCTGGGGGCGTGCGCGCATGAGGGCCTCGCTGGGGGCGTGTCCCTGATGGCCTTGCTGGGGGCATGTGCCTGATGGCCTCGCTAGGAGGTTGCGTGCCTGATGGCCTCGCTGGGGGCGTGTGCCTGATGGCCTCGCTAGGAGGCATGCGCTTGATGGCCTTACTGGGGGCGTGTGCCTGATGGCCTCGCTAGGAGGTGTACGTGCCTGATGGCCTCGCTGGGGGCGTGTGCCTGATGGCCTCGCTAGGAGGCGTGCGTGCCTGATGGCCTCACTGGGGGCGTGTGCCTGATGGCCTCGCTAGGAGGCGTGCGCCTGATGGCCTTACTGGGGGCGTGTGCCTGATGGCCTCACTGGGGGCAAGTGCCTGATGGCCCGAGGACCCAATGAGAGTGTAGGCGTATGGGGGTCTAAGTGCGTTCTTTGGGTCTTTTATAAGCGTGGAATATTGAGCATCCATAGGTGTATGTCCCGGGCGTCTTTGGCAGCATTCACGCGTATGAGTGCATCTTGACCCATGAGCATGTCAGCCTTGCGCGGGCACGTCGAACCTCACTATGTCAGGGCCTTGTGCACCTATCCTCTTGCAGTATTCATTGTGGCCCCTTAGCTTACCAGGGCCAAACCTTGTGGCTCATAATGTGTTGTTTCTCATGAGATGATCTCCTGTATTCAACAAGGCCTACAGGCTTGAGCCCAATAGCATGAATAAGCGACCCTTATCCCTATGTTCCAACCAGGGACTAAAGAGTTTCTTTTTGGTGGATTTTTGGCATCCACAAAGGGCATGAGACTCAGCTTCTCTCTCTTCCATGGCGAGGAGGAAGAAAATGATTCAGAAGCCTAGCACAAAGAAATCGATCAGTGAGCTCCCTTCAAACCAGATAATTGATGATGAGATTATGAACCAATAGGAGTTAGGGCATAAGGAGGGCTCGATTGACGAGATCCCAATTAACAATGGGAAGGCTTCGGTAATGGATGCAACTGGGATGTCGGTGTCGACGAGATGCGTGGTAGTAGAGCAAATGAGTGAAGGAAATGTGGGGGTTTGGGTAGATGAGTGTGATTAACTGACTGATTTCCAGGAGAATGCAAAGAAAATTTGGGCCAACTTCAGGAGGGTCGTGAGAAGAATCAAGGAGGCCAGCTACATTTGGAGAAGGCAATGGATAAGGAAGGTAAATTGATTGCAAAAATTGATTTTTAAGAGGTTGAATCTAAGACTCAATGTTGAAATACTTCTATTGTGTGTGTTGTGTTGGGATATAATCCCCCATTTTCAATATTTGAGGGGTTTGTTAGAAGGATTTGGGGCATGTTAGGGGTTGAGAAGGTGGTTAGAATGAGGTTAGGCTTTACTATTGTGAAATTTAGGGATGAGGTGACTAGGGATTTGGTTCTAGAAATTGGGGTTGTGCATTTTGATAAGAAACAGGTTATACTTAGGCCTTGGTCTACTGATTTGGACTCTTTGAGACTGGTTCATTCTGTACCAGTATAAATTAGGCTCCATGATCTTGGCTTGCAATATTGGGGTATCAATTTCCTTAGTGCTTTGGTGAGTACCATTGGAAGACCTATTATGGTAGACAAAGTTACAAAAGATCGTTCAATGGTTAAGTTTGCAAGAGTTTTTGCTGATGTGGAAATTTCAGACTAATTGCCGAGACTGATCAATTTTATTAATGAAAGGGGGCAGCTGGTGGAGCAACATGTTGAGTAAGAATGGTTGCCAACAAAGTGTATTGGTTGTGGGTAGTATGGGTATGGGGCTGCAAACTGTAAAAGGGTCACAGGACAGGTCTGGGAAAAGAAAGGTAATGCTAATGGTGTATCTTCCCCCAAGGAAGATGGTGGTGTAGATTCAAAGATTACTGATAGAGTAGCGGAAGCCACTAGGAGTAAGGAGGTCAAAGATAAATCATCCAAGATTGGGACCCTTGACATTGTTATTGAGCATAGGAATGTTCAACAGGATGTTGGTTCTTGTTCAGAGACTAGAAATGGGGTATGGATTACACCAAGGAAGAAAGGTGGTGGGAAGAAGGTGAGTGGTATTGTTATTGATCATTCCAAGAATGCTTTCAGTGAATTACAGGTTGCTAAGGAGAATTTGAATGATAGGGATGCTATGAATACTCACTTAAGGAATGGAGTTTTGCAACCTGCTATGTTGGAACATTGGGGGATTAAATAAAAAGAATAAGCAGTGATCTATTGTAGATCTCTGTAAGCTGAATAAGATTGGAATAGGGGCATTTCTAGAAACTAAAGTGAGAGGTGATAGAATAAAGGAAATCATGGAAGTCTCTTTTGCTGATTGGGATTACTACAGCAGTCGGCTTGTTGAAGGGCGTATTCTGCTTATGTGGAAGAAAACTTTTGTTCAGATTATGATGTTGGAGGAGAACTCTCAGTTTATTCATTGTAGAGATAAAGTGTTTGGGCAATCTCAGGAGTATTGTTTGATAGTTGTATATGGTTTAAATACCATTGAGGAGAGAAAAATTTTATGGACTAGTCTTACTTCTCTTGCTTCCCTGTGCAACCTTGGATTATGTTGGATGATTTTAATACTGTGTTTGACCATGAGGATAGAGTGGGTGGGAGGGGTACAAGTGGTAAGGAGATGGAAGATGCTAGAAATTGGCTTGCGCTTGGGATGGCTGATGAATTGAAAAGTTTGGGTTCTCGGTTTACTTGGTCCAACAAACAGGAAGGTAGGGCTAGGATATATTCAAAGCTTGATAGGGTGTTTAGTAATTAGGCTTGGTTGGATGTTCACCCCAATACAGAGGTGGTTTTTCAATGGGAAACTATTTTGGACCATTGCTATTGTGTTGTGAAATCGTTGAACTTGGGTAGAATTAGCTTTAAATCTTTTAGGTTTTATAATATGTGGGCTGAGAATAATCTATTTAAAGAGATGGTTTTGAAGGATTGGTGTGCTCCCCATTAAGGGGATTGGTCTTCACCGAATAGTGTTGAAGTTGGCTGGACTTAAGCTTGTGTTGAAGAAGTTTAATAAGGAAGTTGTGGGGGATATTCAAGTGGGTCATGCAAGTTTGAAGAAGCATCGAGAAGAAAATAGAATTGCTTCATTTGTAGATTCTCATGGAGTTATTGTTGATAATTATGAGGCAGTTGTTGCTCACTTTTTGGATCACTTTAAGAGTTTTATGGGAAGTCTTAGTTCAGCCACTACTCCGTTGCAGCAATTAGTAGTGGATAATGGTCCTAAATTGGATGTGGATATGTAGTTGAGGCTAATTAATCCTTTTAGTTCCAATGATGTGAAACAATTTCTCTTTAGTATCCATTCAATAAAGAGTCCAGGTCCAGATTGTTATGGGTCGGGATTTTTCAAAGCCAATTGGCAAGAAATTGGGGCGGAAATTTCCACAACAATGTTTCATTTCTTTGAGACAGGAAAGATTCCATCATCTTTGAATATGTCATTAATGTTTCTGATTCCAAAGATTGATAGGCCTTCGAAAGCGGTGAATTATTGACCTATTGCTTGTTGTAATACTTTGTATAAATGCATCTCTAAGATGATTTGTAGTAGGCTTTCGGAAATTATGCCTTATTCGATAAATAACAATCAAGGGGCTTTTATCAAATGTATATCCATTGCACATAATATCCTTATATTGCAGGATCTTTCGAGGGGTTATAATAGGAAGGGTATCTCGGCTAGATGTGTTATGAAGATCAATTTGAGCAAGGCTTATGACACTATAGATTGGAATTTTCTCAAAGATTTGTTGGTTGCCTATTGTTTTCCTTCAATGTTCATTTCATGGTATATGATTTGTTTGAGAGGAACGCCTTATTCTCTTACAATGAATGGCAGAATCCAGTGTAGATTTAAAGGTGAAAAGGGGCTTAGGCAAGGTTACCCAATCTCTCCTTTGCTCTTTGTTTTGGTTATGGAATACTTGACGAGACTCTGGATTCAAGCTTTGTTGACGCGGTTCTTCGGTAACCAATAATTATATGAATAAACGGGAAGGATTAGTGCTAGATAATGAACTGTAATATGTAGATATTTATGTGTTAAACTAGCGAGAATAGTTTACGCGGAAGGTTATAACTCCTTTCCTTTTAGGTGGTTCGAAGGTTAAAATCCCTCTAGTCCACCAGTCAATATTATTGATATATCTCTGGTATTCCTTACAGGGTGTTTCTTTACAAATTAGAAGCCAACCCTTTGCAATGCCCAGGGTCTCCATATTTATAGGGAGAGGACACATGGGTGTTGGCAAAGGGGGTCATCCCGTGACCTTCTTACCCATCATGTCACTTATGTGACACTTATGATTAATTCCTAAAACCTGACAATGAAGTGTTGTCTAATCAATAGGTAAGAGGGATAATGGGCTGCATGGCCCAAACCAGTCGTGGGGTGCCTGAACACGCACGTTTATGCTGCGTGTCCGAGAATTCAAGAATGGAGTAGACACGTGATGTCTGATATGCGCACGTTTACATTGCGTGGTTGACTTTATAAAGGGTCAGAAGTATCAGCTCTAGGTCGTACCTCGAGCTTGACGTAGTCCCAGCTCGGGGTGACCACACTGCTAACCCAATGCCTTCGAGTATTCTTACTAAACTTTGACTACCTCGAGCTAAAGAGGTAGAGACTTGTAACAGCAGCTCCGGGCAGGTGGCTTCCACGTGGCTGATAGGATTATGCCTTTTTCCAGCTTGCTAATAACCCGTGGATGTTTAGGGCGTACATTTTTCCCCCAAGCCCCTGCTCGTGGCATATGACGTCATCTATGGCCACTGTGGGGGCTTTTAGGCTTCCTTGTCAACTCTTCATGTCCCACCCATTGCGCTGGTATCGGACATGTGGGGCATCGTGGTTGGTGACAGTCCGTCTTCCGAGAACCGCATTAAATGGCCTAGCCTATCTTCGGCCGTCGTTTTGTCTTTCGAGTTATGACCCTCGTATCCCACATCAAGACGATTGAACGGCCCTCATTCTTTTGCCTTTTACGTATATATAAGGTTGGCCACCTTTCGCATGAGCCACCTTTTATTTGAAAAAATTTCTCATCTTCTTTCTTCTCTCTTCTTAGTTTCAAAACCCTTTTTTCTTCCGGTCACTGTTCCAGACGTTCCTGAGTTCCAGACACGAGGGTTTCTCCATGACTCCGGTTCCAAAGATTCCACCAGGATTCCAACTCCTACGCTCTTTTCAGTTTTTACGCAGCAAAAAGCTTGTGTAAGTCCTCTGCCTGCTGTATGCTTTAAATGTTTCCATTTTTCTTTGCTTAGGTAAACTCCCTTCTTAGCTGCATACTGTAGGTTCTTTTTCTTTTGTTTTTCTTTTTGGCTGGTATTTTGTGCATAGGTTTTTATCCTAGGGGTATTGACCATAAGAAAGAGAGTGCTTAGGAACATGACGCATAGGACAAAATTCTGGGGTGATTTTTCTAGGTAATCTTTTTAAATGCCTATTTGGAGCGGGGAAGGCAACAAGTTTCTAGGGTACAAAAACTGGGTACCTTAAGGGCCACGCTTCCCAGGCGGTTTTGCCTTCTGAAACTTTCCCTCCAAGGCAAACATTATCCTGACCCTCCTGACACACGGATTCCGAGAAATCGAGGACCCGTTGGGAGCATAGGCGCGTGTTCATAGAACTGCGTGGTCTCACTCGTCGCGGGCTGAGATTACCTCAGCCCGTGTAAAGGAAACCATTCTTCGCACTAGACTCTTTCTTATGCTTAGGTCTCCTTTTCTAAACTTTCTTCATCTTTGTTCGTTAGGCGACCAGATGGGACCCAGGAAGAGTATGTCCAAGAAGAATGCCGCCAGCTCGCCATCCCAGCATACTAGCAAGGGGAAAGAGGTGGCAACAGACTCCCCTATTCCCCACTTCGGTCCCACCGTGGAGAAGGAGGTCAAGATGGGACCTGACGCCTTCTTTGAGGCCGAGAGGATTGCCTCGAAGGTTACAACCAAGGGGAAAGTTAATAAGATTATGCTTTCCCACAACATCGAGATAGGGAAGGGCGCTCTGGTCGCCCGTCCTCCCCTTTAGGGCGAGCAGAGCTGCGCACCGCTCAATGAGAAGTTCGCGGCCTGGAGCGATGAACACCTCAAGGCTAGGGCCTTTCTCGCCTTGGACCAGTACTTCACGGACTTCCTGAATTTCGTGAAGCTGGCCCCCTTTCAACTCCCCCCTAACTCTTACTGTCTGTTATCGGGGTTGAGGTACCTGTTCCTGAAGCAGGAATGGGAGGTCCCCACACCGACGGACATCCTCTACTTTTTCTGCCTCAAAGCCAGCCGGGACGAACGGGGGCAAGGTGACGGGTTCTACTACCTGACCCGTTTTCCCAACTCGGCCACGGTCATCGAGCTGCCCAGCCACCCCAATGACTTCAAGGATCAATTCTTTATGTCAACGGGGTTCCGCAACTGCGAACACCATTACTTCAACCGTCCACGTAAGTTCCTTCTAACTTTAGCTTGCAAGATTGTCGCTGATTATTTTCTTTCCATTCGTTATTGACTTGAAAACTATCGTGCAGCTATTTTTGCGAGGATGGCTAAGTCGGTGACCCTTGGGGGTCAGTACGGAACCTTGGCGGGGCTCCCCTCAATTGAAAAAGACTACCGCCAACTTGTGTCTGATGAGACGATGCTGGCGTGTAAGTTAATTTCTCTGAGCCAGACTGGCCTCGAGGAGGCCGTGGACCACCCCCACAGCTCGTGAGATGGTGCCCATCCCCGAGGAGGAGGCCGCAGATGACGACGAGGACGAGGAAGACGAGGTGCCCCTCGTGCATATCTCGGTCCAGGGCCAGGATTGACGAGATCAGGGGCGAGCACCAGGCTGCCCAGGCCACCCTCGCGTCTACTCAACAACAGAAGCATGATGCCAAAGCTGCCCTGGCGACTGCTCGGGAAAGCGAGAAGGTCGCGCAGGCTACCTTCGTTGCTGCGCAGGCCAACCTGGAGGCATCCCGGGCCAAGCTGCGGGAGACCAAGGCTACCAAGGTTGCCCTGGACGCTGCGAAGGTCGAACTTGAAGAGGCCAAGGCTGCCCTTGTGGTGGAGAGGGCATCTTCCAGCTCCTCCATGGAGACCATGCTGTACCATTGCTGGGCCTTCAACTAGGATGGTGACTTTTCCTTCCTGGGGCCGGAGGTGTGGGAGTCCTTTTTGGAGAAGTTCAAAGCCCGCCTTCAACAAGAGGCGCCCTCTGAGACCGGGGAGACTTCCACTGTAACTGAGTAGGACGCTGAGGGGGTGACTTCGTCGGAGCGGCCTGGCAGGGCCTAGGATTTTTCGCTCCTTTTTCTCTTGTTATTTTATTTGTAACTTTACATTACGAGGTTTTTCATGCTTGAGACAATTGGTTTCCTTAGATTTATTTTAATCTATTTATATACACATTTTTGGTTTTACCTTATTGTTATTCCTCTTTAATGCATTTGGTGAGAACTTAGTTTTTGTTGGTGTTATGATTGACATTTCATGCTTTTTGGGAAAAACATCTATTAATCAATTTGAACCAACTTCTAAGTCTTTGGACCTGGTTGTATCCAGGACATTAATTTTAAAAACTTAGTTCGTGTTAATCCTTTATCGATATCTCGCACTTTTTAAGAAAAACGCCGATCAATCAATTTGAACTAACTTCTAAGTTTTAGGACCTGGTTGTATCCAGGACATTAATTTTAAAAACTTAGTTCGCGTTAATCCTTTATTGATTTCTCGTGCTTTTTAAGAAAAACATCGATCAATCAATTTGAATCAACTTCTAAGTTTTAGGACCTGGTCGTATCCAGGACATTAATTTTAAAAACTTAGTTCATGTTAATCCTTTATTGATATCTCGTACTTTTTAAGAAAAACATCGATCAATCAATTTGAATCAACTTCTAAGTTTTAGGACCTGGTTGTATCCAGGACATTAATTTTAAAAACTTAGTTCGCGTTAATCCTTTATTGATATCTCGTGCTTTTTAAGAAAAACATCGATCAATCAATTTGAATCAACTTCTAAGTTTTAGGACCTGGTCGTATCCAGGACATTAATTTTAAAAACTTAGTTCGCGTTTATCCTTTATTGATATCTCGTGCTTTTTAAGAAAAACATCGATCAATCAATTTGAATCAACTTCTAAGTTTTAGGACCTGGTTGTATCCAGGACATTAATTTTAAAAACTTAGTTCGTGTTAATCCTTTATTGATATCACGAACATATACGATAATGTCATGGATATAACCAGGTCCTAAAACTTAGTTCGTGTTAATCCTTTATTGATATCTCGCACTTTTTAAGAAAAATATCGATCAATCAATTTGAACTAACTTCTAAGTTTTAGGACCTGGTTATATCCAGGATATATGCCCCCCAAGTAATCAGGAAAGGGTCTTTCATGGTTACTTGACGTTACATCCACAAACATATACGATAATGCAAAAATATTAATTCTTATTACTTAATAAACAAAGGTGGCTTTTCTAACTAAGCCTTACAAAGATATTACTGATAATATTTCTTTAGGTGTATAGCGTTCCAAGTCCATGGGACCGCTTCTCCGTTAAGCTAAGCTAGCTTGAAGGTTCCTTCTTTCACGACCTCCGTTATTTGATAGGGCCCTTCCCAGTTTGGTCCCAACACTCCGTCCTTGGGATCCTTACTGACCAGGAAGACTCTTCTGAGTACCAGGTCGCCAACGCTAAAGACATGTTTCTTGACCTTTGAGTTGAAATAACAAGTGATCTTTTGTTGATAATGCACGATCTGCAGCTGTGAAGCTTCTCGTTTTTCGTCAATTAGGTCGAGGGATGCGCAGAGCAATTCGTCGTTCCGTTCTTGGTCAAATGTCTGGACTCTATGCGAGGCTACCTTTACTTCAACAAGAAGGACTGCCTCACTCCCGAAAGCTAGGGAGAAAGGAGTATGACCCATTGAAGTTCGGTGTGAGGTCCGGTATGCCCACAGTACCTGGGGGAGCTGTTCGGGCCAAACTCCCTTGGCTTCATCCAGTGTTTTCTTAAGGCTTGCCTTTAGCGTCTTATTGATAGTCTCGACCTGCCCATTGGCCTGGCGATAGGCCACGGAGGAGAATCTTTTAACAATGTCGTGCCTCTTGCTATGGAACTGCGTCCCATTATCCGACACGATCTTCTTTGGCAGCCCGAATCGACAGATAATACTCTTGACCACGAATTCGAGGACTCTCTTTTAAGTGATCGTCGCCAGGGGCTCTACTTCTGGCCACTTTGTGAAGTAGTCGATAGCCACCGTCGCATAGCGAACTCCTCCCTTTCCAGTAGGGAGGGCACTAACCAGGTCAATACCCCAGACCGCGAACGGCCATGGGGACGAGATCATCTTCAGCTCGACCGGAGGAGCCCGGGAAATTATGGCGAATCGTTGGCACTTGTTACACTTTCAAACGTAGGAGATCGAGTCCTTTGACAGAGTGGGCCAATAATACCCTTGCCTTAGTATCTTCAGGGACAGGCTTTGCCCCCCAGTGTGATCTCCACAAAAACCCTCTTGCACCTCCTGCAAAATGGTCTTCGCCTCCCTTGGAAGAACACACTGTAGGAGAGGTAAAGAGTGCCCACGCCGATATAATATCCCATCTATCACTGTATACCTTGGAACCTGGTAAAGTACCCTCCTTGCATCATTTCGCCCCTCGGGTAACTTTCCTATTGTGAGATATTCGAGGATGGGAGTCATCCAAGTTAGTCTGGCGTCAATCATCTCGACCTCCGCCCCGACTTCCTCTATGCTTGGTCTTTCCAAGAACTCTATCGGTTGCAGCCCCAAAGTCTTCGCCTCCCCATAGGTACGAGTTTTGCCAGGGCGTCCGCGTTGGCATTCTGCTCCCGAGGTATCTGCTTGACTGAGCCGCGCTCAAATGCGGATAGCTCTTTCTTTACCTTGGCCAGGTAAGCAGCCATCTTGGTTCCCCGTGCTTGGTATTCTCCTAACACTTGGTTTACCACGAGCTAGGAATCGTTGTAACACTGGACGGAGCTGGCCCTCAGCTCCTGGGCCACCCTTAGCCCAGCCAGTAAAGCTTCGTATTCGGCCTCGTTGTTGGACGCTTTGAATCCGAATTGTAACGCTGAGTGGAATCGATGTCCCTCTGGGGATATCAATATGATTCCATCCCCGAAGCCATTCTCATTAGACGAGCCATCTACGAAGACCTTCCATGAGGCCTGAGCTGACTCTTCTACAGGATCTTCTCGGAACCCTGTGCACTCTGCCACAAAATCAGCCAGGGCCTAGCTTTTTATTGCAGTTCGTGGTATGTATAGTATCTCAAATTGGCTGAGTTTGATAGCCCACTTCAACAGACGCCCCGATGCTTCAGGTTTCTGCAAAACCTGCCTTAAAGGCTGATCGGTTATGACGTGTATTGAGTGGGACTGGAAATACGGCCTGAGCTTTTGGGAGGCCGTAATAAGGCAGAAAGCCATCTTTTCCATCAACGGATATCGGGATTCAGCTCCGAGAAGCCTCTTGTTGATGTAATAGACTGGCTTTTGAGATCGGTCTTCTTCTCGGACTAATACGGCGCTAGCTACATCTTCCGTGACAACTAGGTAAAGGAAAAGAGGCTCTCTTGCCGTTGGTTTGGATAATATGGGCAGCTTGGCTAAATGTGCTTTCAGGTCGAGGAAGGCACGTTCGCATTCCTCGGTTCACTCGAATTTTTTATTTCCCCAGAGCAGGTTGTAGAATGGCAAACACTTGTCGGTGGATTTAGAAATAAACCGATTAAGGGCCGCCACCCTTCCTGTCAGACTTTGAACGTCTTTTCGCTACCGGGGTGAGGGCATCTCGAGTAGCGACCTGATCTTATCGGGGTTCGCTTCTATTCCTCTGGTTTTGACAATGAAACCCAGGAATTTTCCTGACGCGACCCCGAAAGTACACTTTTGGGGGTTTAGCCTCATGTCGTATTCCCTCAAAATCTTAAAGCATTCCTCCAGATCGGAGGCATGGTTATCGGTATTTTTGGACTTGACCAACATGTCGTCAACATACACTTCCATATTTTTCCCGATATGATTGGTAAACATCCTATTTACCAACCTCTGGTACGTAGCTCTTGCGTTTTTCAGCCCGAAAGGCATGACCTTGTAACAATAAACGTTAGTTGGGGCCATGAAGCTAGTGTGTTCCTAGTCTGCTGGATTCATAGCGATCTGGTTATAACCCGAGTATGCATCCATAAAAGACACGAGCTCGTGCCCCACCGTGGCACCCACCAGTTGGTCAATCCTTGGCAAGAGGAAGCAATCTTTGGGGCAGGCTTTGTTCAGATCGGAAAAGTCGATGCAGGTCCGCCATTTCCCGTTGGGCTTCGGGACCAACACAGGATTAGCGACCCAGACCGGGAACTTTGCTTCGCGGATAAAGCCGCACTTTAAGAGCCTGGCTACTTCCTTCTCCAGGGCCTCAGGTCGAGTCGTTCCAAGGCGTCTTTGTTTTTGGGACTTTGCAGGCACACTCTTATCCAAGTGGAGGGTGTGCATGATGATGCTCGGGCTGATCCCTATCATGTCTCCATGAGACCAGGCGAACACATCTAGATTTTCTCGCAGAAACCTAATTAGCTCCGCCTTTCTTTCGCTACATAGATTTTTCCTGAGCTTCACCACCTTCGAGGGGTCTTGTGGGACGATATTTACCTCCTCGAGCTCTTCGATGGCCTGGAGCTTGGATCTATCCTCGCCTACTCTGGGGTCGATATAATTACTTAAGATGATATCCTCCCTTCTGGCATTCTGAGGTTTTTCAATCTCAGGACTAGGCACAACTTCCTGAGATTCCTCACTCCCGCCCTGGATGGTCATCGTCTACTGCCCGGGTTTTGATTTTCCCTTCATAGAAATGCTATAGCATTCCCTGGCAGCGAGCTGATCACCTCGGACCGTGCATATCCCTGTGGAAGAGGGGAATTTTAGCGCGAGGTGGCGGATGGAGGTTATGGCTTCAAATGCTATCAATGTAGGTTGGCCCAAAATAGCATTGTATGCAGCGGGACAATCGATGACCACAAACTCGAGGAGTTTTGAGACAGTCCGGGGTCCCTCTCCCAAGATGATCACGAACTCGATTGTTCCTATTGCTGCCGACCCTTCTCCAGAAAATCCATATAGCATCATGGAGGTGGCTTTCAACTCGGTGACAGATAAACCCATCTTTTCCAGCGTAGACCGGAACTGCAGGTTCACCAAGCTCCCATTATCGACCAGTATCCTCCTAACTCTCCAGTTGGCGAGCTAGGCGGCTATGACCAGAGGGTTGTTATGAGGGAACTGGACGTGACTGGCATCTTCCTCGATGAATATGATCGGTTGCCTCTCCAGTCGTTGCTGTTTGGGTAAATGCTGCTCTGGGATGAACTCCACTCCATTATGAGCTTTTAGTTCGTTGACATATCTCTTCTAGGAACCTGTGCTCGTGCCGGCTAGATGGGGGCCTCCAGAGATCATGGAGATCTCTCCCCCTATCACAGGAGGAGGGGTGTCTTGATTTATCCGAGACCCGGGCTGGCTTATCAGAGCTTTTGGAGCGGGTTGACTGGCGGGAACTCTATTCCGTGCATACTGAGCCAAGGGTCCGACTCTGATGAGGGTCTCGATCTCATCTTTCAGGTGCCTACAATCATCAGTGTTGTGGCCAATGTCGTTGTGGAATCGACAAAACTTGGAGGGGTCTCGTTTAGCCTTCTGGTGCTTCAAAGGCTCCGGCTTCTTCCAGGGGAGGTGAGCAGAGTTCGCTAGGAAAATGTTCTCCCTAGTGTTTTTGAGCTCGGTATAAGTCGCGTAGACTGGCTTAAACCTTTCTGCGGGCTTGTTCTTCTTCGGGCCGTGCTGGCCGCCCTCGCTGCTCCCTTTTCTCTTGCCTCCACCAAATTGGTTATTCTGTGTAACGGTTTGGGTCGCTGTCACGACATCCGTTCCCACTCCAGCGGGCTGGTCAGAGGCTTGGCTGGTTCCCGCGGCCGATGCTCGCGCCTCCTCCAGGTTTATCCATCCCTGGGCCCTATTTAGGAATTCATTCACAGTGCTGACACCTTTTCTCTGTATCTCTTCCCAGAGTCTGCCTCCAACGAGGATCCCAGTCCTCAAGGCCATAAGCTTGGAACTATCATCTACGTCCCTGGCTCGAGCCGCGACGTTTGAGAATCTGCTCAGGTAAGCTTTCAAAGGTTCGTTGGGCTGTTGTCTTATGTTTACCAAGGTGTCGGCTTTGACGCGGGCAGCCTGAGAAGCTCGGAATGCCCTCTTGAAGTCGGCAGAAAAGGTTTTCCACAAGCTGATGGACTGCTTTTTATTCTGTTTGAACCATTGCCTAGCCGACCCAGTCAAGGTGGAAGGAAATATTAAACACCTCAGCTCGGGACCGATGTTGTGGGCCATCATCAGGGTGTTGAACATACCCAAATGATCTGACGGGTCCCCGTCTCCATTGAACTTGGACAAGTGAGGCATACGGAAACTAGGTGGATACGCCGTAGCTGCTATGCTGGGGACAAAGAGCTCGAGTTCGTCTCCCAAGTCGTACTCATCCTTTTCTTTTTCCGATAAGATCTTCCTCATCAGCTCCATCATCTGAGCCAGACGCTCCAGGGTTTAGTCCTTACTTCCTTGGTTGTTCTGGGGTTGTTCAACAGCTCCAGTTCCAGTGTACGCATTAGGCGGGTTATTGTCCCTCCTATCTTGAGATAGGTTATGTGGGACATTCCCTCTGTCACGTACTTCCGACAGACCCTCCCCTTGGTGAGCACGACTACCGTTTCTAGCTGGGTCTCCTCTCTGAGAGTTGAGGCGATCTCGGATGTCGACCCTCGGGGTGGCCCGAGGACTTTGAGCCGAACTCAAACGATGGCGCAGGTCTTCGCCGGACATGCCACTTCGATGACTCCCAGTCCAGTAACTTCCATTTGAAAAGCTCGGAGCCCGCCGCTGAGGGTGAGGATCCGGGATTTCCCCGCGCGCTCGGCTGCGATGGGCAGGTCAGGCGGAAGGAGGATTTCTCCTGCTACTCCCATGAGCCAAAACGTCTCAGACTGGACTGGGACGAGATGGGTATCTTATTGGTGACGGGGGGTGCCTAACTGGTGACGCGATCCTAGTCCCGTCAGGGCAGATTAAGCTAGGTCGCGGCCGCTCCGCTCTACCATCCCCCGCGTCCTGCGCAAGCCGCCTTGGGCCCTCCTGGCCGGGGTGGGCTGTCGTCGCGAGCCCACCCCAGATCTCCTTCGCAAGCCGCCTTAGGCCCTCCTGGGTGGACTCGAGGGTGGAACTGAGCTAGGAGTTGAGGTCCAAACCGATCAGCTGAATTGCTGATTGGCCCTAGGAAGTTCCTCAAATACAGTTTCCTGATGGTGTAACGTGGGAGTAGAATTTGATGTCGAGGGTCTAACCGACCGACTGGGCTTGGACCAGTTACCCTTCCAGGACTTATGAGTCCCACAATGCCTCTTTCCGATGTTAGCGTCGGTTGTAAGAGGGGGCAATCGGGCCAGAACTTCTTCGACCTGCCTGTTTGCTTTGGCCAGCTGACTCCTTGTAACGCCCTACTTCCTTAGAGCCGTTACTAAGTGAGTTTTAAGACAAAACAGTGTGCAATGAACTCGCTAACCGAGGTTTTGAAACAAAAGTGTGACTAATTAAAAGTTAAGGCTGTAATCTTTGAAAATGCGCCATTTCATTTAAAACTTCTAGTATTAAACATTTGGGATCCCAAAATAAGGTTTGAAAACTATTTACATCTTGAAATGAGTTTACAGTTGATTAATCATAAAATCATAGATTATTACAGCCATTTTTCGAATAAACCCCCAACCAAAGCAGTCGGGCAGGCCAAACATGTACGCGTCGCTTCACGCTCTCCGTACTCATGGTTGGTTGACTCAGTCATTTCCCTTACCTGCAACACAGAGCACCCGTGAGCCGAAGCCCAGCAAGAAAACTCATGCAGAACATAACATATGCAATTTATACAGTTTATCATAACAGATAATCCACAGATAAACAAGTCAACCATTAGACTAAGCAAACACGGCCATGCCGCCCCAGAAGCCTTACCAAAGCCTGGGGTCTCGGTCCTCACCGTAGGGATATCACACGTATCCCCTGGGTCCTACCCTGACCATAAGCATCCCATGTGCTAGGTGTTACTTCCAGCCCCGCTGCCGTTCTCGGCCTTGCCGCCCTCGGCCATAGCCGTTCATTTCACTATAATCATATATAGCATAAATCAAACAACATTCAAACAAATATCAATTCATTTAAATCTGCACCCTAACATGTAATGCAATATAGGGTCGTGCCCGGCAATCATCTCATCATACAATATAGGGTCGTGCCCCGCAATCACACTATGGGCCCATGCCCTATCCTACGGGTGTTATAGTTTTCTTACCTTTCCCTTCAATAGCTTAGATCACCTGACTCCTTGAGCACGATCCCACTCGGACCTAAGCTTAGGGGACCTCTTGTTAAGCTTGGCTCGAATGAGTTCAAAGAGAATGACCAAAGACTCAAGTTTTACTCAAAGGAAAAGGCCACATAGTGACCGATCAGATATGATGTGGAAGAAGTGCACTTGGGCTTGAATGAGGTGAGGAAAAGTTTACCTTGGACCATTTCGGACCAAGGAGATGACTATGCTCGATCGAGCTTTGGTTGAAAAAGAGAGCTATGTCCGATCGGACATGCTCATAGAGGAGGTACCTTGGACCATTTTGGTCCAAGGAGATGTAAGTGATGGCTCGGACCACATTGGTCCGAGGAGAAGGAATGTGTGCCCGATCGGACATGGTACTTATGAGGTACCTTGGACCATTTTGATCCAAGTAGAGGTGGTGACTCAGACCACCTAGGTTCGAAGAGAAAGGACCAAGGTCCGATCGGACCTTGGTTAAACGAAAGAAGCTTGGACCATTTAGGCCCAAGTAGAGGGGCATTGTGCCCAATCGCACAAGACGCCTCCCCCGATCGCACAAGACGCCTGAAGGAGTGCTTTGGACCATTTTGGTCCAAAGAGATGCTAGGAAGAAGATGGCTCGGACCACCTTGGTCCGAGGAGCAAAGTGCAAGGTCCGATCGGACCTTGATTGAAGGAGTCAAATAGGGTGGTTTGAACCACCTTAAGCCAAAGAAGACAACCATTGTGTCCGATCGGACACAATGGAGGAGTATACCTCGAATGTACCTGACCTTTGGTCCAAGGAGAGCCATGCACATACCACCTTTGACCTACGTAAAGCTTGGAGAATAATCAACATGCATGAGAAGCTACGTCAAACTGCCCGAAACTACTTCGGTGAGAATTGGTCCAAGCATCCGGGAATCACTCAATCCTCACTTGAAATTAGGGATCAGTTATATTTTGAATGTTTATTTTGTAATATAAATATTAGGTAAATAATGGAATATCCATATCTAAAGGGGATATCAGTTGAGAATCCCAGGTCTATAAATAGAGACTTGGGAGGATCGTAAAGGGACTTTTGGCAAAATCAAGAGTGAACTTGTGTTCTAGAGAGAGAAAGTGTTTTCCCTGAGGGAACCCCTTTTTGTATTCTGAAATATTTCATACTGAAGAAACTCAGTTGACACGGTTCATCTGAACTTGAGTGTGATTACATAATAAAATCTCTAAGTGGATTAGGCTATTACCGATCATCGGGGCTGAACCACTATAAAAACCTCGTGTTATTTACTTTCGTTCATAAAAAACTGTCTGTTGTCGTTTATAATTCTCTTGAAGGTTGTCGTAGTTGACGTTCTTACGTCGTTGGCTAAATTCACAGTCAACAAAAGTCAACACCGAACCCCAAGTCCGAATACCTAGCCTCGGGACCAATCCCGAGCCCCCGGGAAGTCCTAAATCCCCAAAACAAAGTGGCGGAATCAAGCCCCGAACCCTAGGTCAAAATCCCTCATCAAAAACCCAAAAATTCACCTCTGTGAACAGTGCAGTGCTACAGCGCTCTAAAGAGGGCGCTGTAGCGCTACAAGCAGAATGCACCCCCCGAGAATAGGGGCTAGCGCTACAACGCCCACTGACTAGCGTTGTAGCGCTAGTTGCAGCCCAGAAAACCCAAAATCGCATTTTTGCGATTTCCTTCAACCAATTCAACCCCAAACTTGTCCAAACCTTTTCTAAGCCCAAAATCAAGCTTATAAACACCTCACACTCATCCCAAGCATCCCAAGAACCCAATCCCAAGCTCAAGCAACCCAAAACTCAAAATCTACCATGAACAACCCTAAACCAGAAATTCAGTCAACAACAAAGTTAAAGGCTTAGAATTCTTACCATTGATGCAAATTTCGACCTTGATTCAACCCTAGACCTCCTTAGCTTGTTCCTTCACAACCTTGGCCTGTTTTCCCCAAAAGTCCCATCCATGTAGCTCAAAAACACAGCTCAAAACCAGTAAAGCCCTAAAACTGAAAACTCTAAAACTTACCTCCAAAAGTTGATGTGTTCTTGCCAAATCTTCAAGTCTAACCCAAGATCCTTGATGCTCAGCCTACCATTGCTCTCCACTAAGCTTTGCTCCAAGAAAAATGGAGCGGAATGGTGCAAAAATGCACAAACCGACCCTTGTGAAAACCCCTCTGTTTTCCCTCTTTTCTTTCTTTCCTTTTTCTTTCTTTTCTTTCTTTCTCTCCACAGCCAACACTCTCTATAAATCCCACTAAGTGTAAAGCCTCATAAATCAATCTCTAAAAGCCAAATGACCACAATGCCCTTCCTATTAATTCTAAATCCTTTTGTCCAAGTAGGGCCATTTTAGTCATTTTACCCAATTCCCGCTAATCCTCAAGTGTCTCCAATATTTTCCCGTTGCTTTCCAACACCTGATAAACCACCAAATAAGTATCCCCCATCATCAAAATAAATCTCAATCTATTCTCTGAATTCCCGTTCATACCCCCAGGCTCGCCCCGAGCCGGGTATAAATTCCCGTCATGACTTTCCGCTAGCCTGCTCACTGGGATCGCCTCGAGTCACAAATCAATGATACACCCACATACCACTGTGGTCTCAACAATCATCACATATCAATGCAGTTATGCCCAACATGGCCAAAATTACAATTATGCCCTTCTAACACGATCCGGGCCTACATACATACTAATATACATAGTCATGCATCTCAGATAAACAACTAGTCATATAACATGCTTTAAATCATAACCATGCATTTAATTCATAAAAAAATCACACATAAATCCCATCATACCCTCCTGGCACGCTAATCAAGGCCCTTAAGCCTTATTAGCGAAATTGGGTCGTTACACTCCTCAACTGTGCATTTTCCATTTCTACCACCGTGTAGAAATCCGGGTTCGGATTGGGTGGCTGGGGAGCCAAACTTCCAGTGTCGTCTTGGCCCATTGGCTGCTTTCCCGGTCGCTGCTGAACCTCCGGGTTTTGCTCATCAGATATGGCGGCATGGTGGGCCTCCTGCCCATCACATTGATCCACTTCATTACCATGCCTTGAGCAAGTAACCACCATGGTTGGGTTTTTTTCAATAGCACCAATCTAAATCCTCTCAATGAAAGCACCAAACTGTTGACACGGTTCTTCGGCAACAGATAATTATATGAATAAACGGGAAGGATTAGTGCTAGATAATGAACCGTAATATGTAGATATTTATGTGTTAAACTGGCGAGAATAGTTTAGGGGGAAGGTTATAACTCCTTTCCTTTTAGGTGGTTCGAAGGTTAAAATCCCTCTAGTCCATCTGTCAATATTATTGATATATCTCTGGTATTCCTTACAGGGTGTTTCTTTACAAATTAGAAGCCAACCCTTTGCAATGCCCAGGGTCTCCATATTTATAGGGAGAGGACACCTGGGTGTTGGCAAAGGGGGTCATCCTGTGACCTTCTTACCCATTATGTCACTTCTGTGACACTTATGATTAATTCCTAAAACCTGACAATGAAGTGCTGTCTAATCAATAGGTAAGGGGGATAATGGGCCACATGGCCCAAACCAGTCGTGGGGTGCCTGAATACGCACGTTTATGCTGCGTGTCTGAGAATTCAGGAATGGAGTAGACATGTGATGTCTAATATGCGCACGTTTACATTGCGTGGTTGACTTTATAAAGGGTCAGAGGTGTCAGCTCTAGGTTGTACCTCGAGCTTGACGTAGTCCCAGCTCGGGGTGTCCACACTGCTGACCCGATGCCTTCGAGTATTCTTACTAAACCTTTGACTACCTCGAGCTAAAGAGGTAGAGACTCGTAACAGCAGCTCCGGGCAGGTGGCTTCCACGTGGCTGATAGGATTATGCCCTTTTCCAGCTCGCTAATAACCCGTGGATGTTTAGGGCGTACAAGCTTCTATTGCAACTGGTTTTCAGTTTCATCCTCAATGCAAAAGATTGAATTTAGTGAGCTTGTGTTTTATTGACAATCTCATTATTTTCTGTAAAGGTGTTCTGAAGGTGATTAGCATAGTTAACAATGCTTTCCTTGCATTTTGCAGTGTTTTTGGTTTGGCAGCAAATAAATCTAAGTCGCGCATTTATTTGAGAGGTGTTTCAGAAGCCACAAAGGAAGACATTCTAGAGATTGTTAAATTTGAAGAGGTGATGTTTCCTCTTAAGTACCTTGGGGTCACTGTTGCGATATTTTTGCTATGCAAGTGCACACAGTCGCAAACTCGTAATAAAATGGTAAAACCAAGTATCGTCCTCAAGGACTAATTTATCAATTACCAGTCAATTAATTTCTTATCTATTTGATGAATTGAAATTCTTGATTTTTGTAAATACACCAAAAGAAACTATAAATTGCAGAAACAATAATTAAAAATTGAATGGAATAACAAGTAATAGAAAAACTTTTAATTTAATCACTGAGAAACAATTAGGATATTCAATCTCATCAACTATCCTCCCTATTATTCTCTAATGCAAAGTGTGAATTCTTCTTCTTTTGACCTAATTCAATTAACAAGTTGATATAGCAGCTTATAATCATACTATGAATTATAAACCCAACCTAGGTGACAATTTCTTATATTTCTATGGTAAATTGAACCACACAGGTAGCATTAATCTCAACAACTTAATAACAGTAACACAATTAATTCAGATACTTTCGTTCTAAATTAGAATTATGTCCAATATAACCACAGCAGAATTAAATCTCACTTCTCAGATTTTGACTTAAAAACATATGTAAATGACTAAATATGGCCAACCAATAATCAATCTATAAGAACAGGTTATATGGAATTGAAGAAGATTGAAGAAGAAGAATATTAAAATTGCATTAGTTCATAACAGAGATTCAAGTGATTCAATTAAACATCCTAAACAGAAAATTAGTTCCTAGCCATAGTGCTAATCACAACAGAAATTAAGAATAACATCAGGAAGAAGAAAAACATGTAAAAATACTCTAAGCTTGAGTCTTCAAAACCAGCCTTTCTCTCCCTCGTCCGTACCTCCCTTCTCTCTTCTCTTTCGCCATATTAAAACCTAGGATTTCAAATTTTAAAGAGGCGGGCCGCGGCTCTACATACACTATGCCGCGGCCCGTGTCCAAATTCCTAGGCAAAAAGCCCTCTCCATGCCGCGGCCCTCTGAAACCATTCCGCGGCCGGATCGACAAGTTCTGGGCAAAATGCCCATCTATGCCGCGGCTCTCTATAGCCATGCCGCGACCCGAGGATTTCCTTAAAAAACAATGCTTCTGTTTCCCCCCTAGCCGCGGCTCCACTTTGCTCATGCCGTGGCTCTTAAGGGATTTCTCAATTCTTCAAGTTTTCATCCCAAAATTTCACCAACACTTCCAAATTGTGTTGAGAACCATTCTTTATCAAAATATGATGAAAAACTTGGTTATTTCTTCCCTTTCTTTGGCATTTTCTTCCACATGCTCAATTCTTCCTGATATTCACAAAGACAGACAAACAAAGCATAAACTCGCACTAAATGAAAGAAAAACGAAATAAAAGACTACTAAAAACATCACCAAAACATAACAAAAACTAGACTCAACAAACTCCCCCAAACTTAACGTTTACTCGCCCTCGAGTAAAGACCAAGTTAAACTAACAAAAAGAAACAAACACAAACGAACAAGCTAAACCATCATTACCATCTACAATGCTTTGCCAAAACTCATGAAATCTCAATTGCAATATTTATAACCAGAATTTCAGCTCAATTGCCTTAGAGTCCAATTTGTACAGTTCAATTAGGGAAATCAATAATATATCATGAAAATGACTACAACACTTGGATTCTATCATATGTGCTCAACTCATTCCAGACAATTCCACAAACCAACTCTTCAATATGCTTGCATTACTTGACCTTCTCCACTAATGTCAATAACACATGTTTTGAAATCAAAAGGACTTTCACAGGTTATAGCGTTAGGCTTAGGCAAGGGTAGATAAAATTGTCATTTAGGCTCAATCATTACCATAAGCATAAAAACCTTGAAACCAGCCAAATTTCTCTTCACCACACCAAAAATCACCCTTTTATACAATTAGAGAGAGAGAGATTACAACACTTTCATCATTTTCTTCTTCTTTTTTTTTTTTTTTTTTGAATCACACTTCCCCAAACTTAAGAGTTTCTATATCTATATAATCAAGGAGTGTGACAAAGTGATTCTTTTTTTTTTTTTTTCTCAAAGACTTCTCTCTCTCTCTTTTTTGTACAATCATACTACATTCCAATCATACCAATTCCTTACTATTTTTCATTCTTCTTTCCCACAAATTATATGCTTATGATAACAAAGGAAAAGGAAAACAAAAATAAAGAAGTTAGGAAATTTAGGCTCAAATAGTATAATCAAGAACAAAAACCAAGTTTAAGGCTCAAAAAGGGTAACTAAGGATAATTAAATCAAGGTTGGCTTGAAAGGCACAATTGATCCAATAAAATTTCCTAAATCACTTTTCTAAACACATGTCATCAAGGATTTCGCCTCAAAGGCCAAATAATGCAAGTTCTATCAAAGTCAAATTGTCATTCCACCAACCCTAGTCAAGCTCATATAATAAAATCCAAAGTGTTGCATTTTCAAAACATATTAAAAATTTCCCACAAAACTTTTAGATTAAACTCTAAAACAATTGAACCAAGCACACAGTTGAATTCAATTTCCTTTTCATGAGCAAAGACAAAGCAACAACAGACAAGAATGATGGTTTAACAATTACACTAAACAACACAGAAAATAACACAATAGACTAAAAACTAAACTAAGCAACGCACAAAACAAAATAAGCTCTCCCCCAAACTGGAAATGCACATTGTCCCCAATGTGATAAAGAAAAGAACAAGGGAAGAGAACTTACCTGACGCCACATCAGTATGGCGGAGGAGGTGGTGGAGGTGGCCACTGGTATGGAGTGTACTGGGGCGGAGGAGTGAAGTAATTCTCATCAGCGGAGCTCATAGTCCACCTTGTTACTAAAGCATTCAACTCCTCAATGTGAACCCGCCCGTACTCATTTTGTTGCACCATGAAGTCATTATAGTGCTGATTTTGCGCATGATGCGATTGGATTAAGTATTGATTTTGCTGAATAAGGTAATCCAATCGAGCATGCGTGCGCTGCGTGTGCTCATCAATCGGTCCACCAATTGCCAAATTCGAAGGTGGGTTACTGGGACCTGCTTCATTTGCTTCCTCCTCCTTAGCTTGATCGATGTCCACTGTGTCATCAGCCCGGCTGCGCTTATTTTGCTGGCTAGAGGCAGGTGGCGTAAGAGAGGCCGAAGGGAATGCCGTAAACATAGTCTGATTGATTTCCCCCATTGGCCTGCGGACTAGATCGCTCGGGTAGACTGGTATCTCATAAGTGTTGCATAGAGTCGAGAGGAAGGTACCATGGGCGACACCAGCTGTAGTATTGAATCTGCTAATGTTGTGAATGCTATAGCGAATTATACGGCCCACATCAACTTTCATTTGGGTCATGATAGCATACACCAACAAGCAGCGCTCTCTATCAATAGAAGACAGATGAGATGTCGGCAGTAAACGTGAACTCACAAAATAAACCCACGCCTTCGCAATTGGATTTAGCTGCCACCTGTACAACTCTTTGGGCTTTCCGTTATGATAGTTAAAGCATGCACCTTCCACACTCAAAACGGCAGCCACAGTATCATAGTCGAGCTCCTCAAAATGGGCCAACTGCCGATGTTCATCCTCTTGTGCAGACAATGAGGGGAGGCCCAGTAATTGGTTAAAAGCATAAGATGTTGTAGGCACCAATTTACCCCTGATAAAATTGTTCTGTTCTGCATCAAGATATGAGAAGTTGGCAAAGAATTCATATATCTGAGAGCAGTTGGCTGAGCCCAGATGAGTAGAGTCACATAGGAAACCCCAATTACGTCGCACTATTTCAGCTTTGATAATGTCATAAGCAGGGTTTTGTACAACAGTGGCCTCATTAAGCTCAAACCCCCTTTCCCTTACCACCGATCTCTTATGAATCTTTTTAAATAAATCAGCTGCGTCCTTATTGACAAATAAATTCGTGTCATAATCAGCTGGGGCAGGTGGTGTTTGTGGTGGTTGAGTGCGGGATGAGGAGGCTTTCTTCGAGGAGGTACCTCTAGGGGGATTTCTCTTAGGACCCATAGTGTCTTTCAAAACAAGAACAAACTAACCCCCAAATAGGTTTTCAAGACTTGAGTACAATTTTCCTTTGGTGTCACTCCCCCAAAACTTACTGATTAACACAATCAACAGCCCAAACACTAATTCCCAGATAAACAATCGACAAACCCCTTAAACGTCTCACGAGAAAAGCATAGAGCAATCCACAATACCACAATGCAAACTATTCTCCAATCAAAAGCACTAGAATAGATAGGAGACACTTACTTGAATGGCACAAAAGTTCTTCTTTTTGTCTCCTTGGCTGATGGAAGTCTCAAGATTTAGAGAGAAAAAGAGGTTTTGAGTAGGAGAACAAATTATGAAAGTGATAATGACTGAAAATGTGGCCAATTTAGGCCTTTTTATCCCAAATTTCAGACTCGGGCCGCGGCATTAATTTGACCATGCCGCGGCCCGCATAAAATCTCCAGTGTATAATGCCGCGGCCCTCTGATACCTATGCCGCGGCCCGCCTCGATATTCTGGGAAAAACTGGGGTTCAATGCCGTGGTCCTCCTCATTCATGCCGCGGCCCGCCCCTATACTTCAAAATCTGTGGGCCTCTGGAACCCCCAATGCCGCGGCATCATATGGCTATGCCGCGGCCCTTAAGGATTTTCTATTTTTTTGATTTTTCACGTTTTTCACGATTCTAAAAGTCCAAAAATAAACCAAATCTCCATTGTTTACAAATACAAAAGTAAAATAAATAACAAGTAAAACATAGGGTGCCTCCTACAAGCGCTGTCGTTAACGTCATTTAGCCGGACGCTGAACCCCTCTTCAGAGAGGCTTCAGAAGAAGGATAGACTTCGCTTGATCAAAACTACCACCCAAGTATGGCTTCAATCTCTGACCATTGACTTTAAAGGACTCACCTGAGTTGCCCCAAACTTCTACATAACCATATGGAAAAACTTGAACAGCAGTGAATGGCCCTGACCACCTTGACTTCAATTTGCCAGGAAACAGTCGCAGTCTTGAATTGAAAAGAAGTACCTGCTGTCCTGGTTGGAACTCTTTTCTGATTAAGTTTTTGTCATGCCAAGCCTTTGTTCTTTCTTTATAAATCTTGGCATTCTCATAAGCCTCATTTCTGAACTCGTCAAGTTCATTTAGTTGCAACAGCCTTCGTTCACTAGCGGCACTCCAATCAAAATTCAACTTTTTCATAGCCCAGAATGCCCTATGTTCCAATTCAACTGGTAGATGACATGCTTTACCAAACACCAACCTGTAAGGAGACATGCCTATTGGTGTTTTGAATGCAGTTCTGTAAGCCCAAATCGCATCATCTAACTTTTTCAACCAATTTTTCCTTGAACTGTCAACGGTCTTCTCAAGGATGCTTTTGATTTCTCTGTTTGAAACTTCAGCTTGCCCATTTGATTGAGGATGGTAAGGCAAAGCTTTTCAGTGATAAACTCCATAACGAGCCAGCAATGCATCCAGTTGCTTATTCACAAAGTGTTTCCCTTCATCACTAATCAGAGCTCGGGGAGTGCCAAATCTAGTAAAAATATGTTTATGCAGAAAATTAAGCACAGTTTTACCGTCATTGGCTCTAGTGGCTGCAGCCTCCACCCATTTGGATACATAATCCACTGCCAATAGAATATATTCATTGTTGTAAGATGGTGGAAAAGGCCCCATGAAATCGATGCCCCAAACATCAAACAGTTCCACCTCAAGAATCCCCTGTAAAGGCATTTCATTTATCCTCGAGATATTACCAGTTCGCTGACACCTATCACAGGCTTTGACAAAAACATTGGCATCCTTGAATAATGAAGGCCAATAGAAACCACTTTGTAATACCTTACCCGCCGTTCTTGATGCTCCAAAGTGCCCTCCACATTGTTGAGTATGACAGTGATTAAGAATGGACTGCATCTCTTCTTCAGGAACACACCTTCTGATAATCTGGTCAACACAGTGCCTATAGAGAATAGGTTCCTCCCAATAGTAGTGTTTCACCTCAGAAAAGAATTTCTTTAATTGCTGCTTTGACATCTCAGGCGGCACAATCTTGGCGACCAAGAAATTCACTATGTCAGCAAACCAAGGGACAGCTAAAGTCTCACTTACCCCAAACAACTATTCATCAGGAAAGTGATCATGGATTTGCACTGCTTTCTTATTTTCAGTCTCCCCCACCTCAAGTCTAGAGAGATGATCAGCCACCACATTCTCGCTGCCCTTCTTGTCACGAATCTCCAAGTCAAATTCTTGAAGCAAAAGAATCCATCTAATCAGTCGAGGCTTGGCATCTTTCTTTGACATCAAGTATTTAATGGCAGAGTGATCAGTGTAGATAATCACTTTGTTACCAATCAGATATGGTCTGAATTTATCACAAGCAAACACAATAGCTAGCAACTCTTTTTCTGTAGTGGCATAATTCAGCTGAGCATCATTTAGAGTCCGACTAGCATAGTAAATAGACCTGAATACCTTGTCAATCCGCTGTCCCAGAACTGCCCCCACTGCGTAATCACTGGCATCACACATCAACTCAAAAGGCAATTCCCAATTCGGAGCTATCACAATTGGAGCAGAAATAAGCTTTTCTTTCAAGAAATTGAAAGCCCTCAAACATTCATCATTAAAATCAAAGACAACTCCAATCATAAGCAGATTTGAGAGGGGCTTGGACACTTTAGAAAAATCTTTTATGAATCTCCGATAGAACCCAGCGTGACCAAGAAAACTTCTAACTCCTTTGACTGAAACTGGTGGAGGCAGCTTTTCAATGGTAGAAATTTTTGCTCTATCTACCTCAATTCCCTCTCTTGAAATTTTATGGCCAAGAACAATCCCTTCTTTCACCATAAAATGGCATTTCTCCCAATTCAGCACCAGATTTGCCATCTCACAACGACGCAGCACGTTCTCCAAGTTACCCAAACAGAGGTCGAATGATGAACCAAAAACAGAGAAATCATCCATGAAAATCTCAATACACCGGTCTACCATGTCTGAAAATATGGCCATCATGCACCGTTGAAATGTTGCAGGGGCATTGCATAGTCCAAATGGCATTCTCCTGAAAGCAAATGTGCCATAAGGACATGTGAAGGTTGTTTTCTCTTGATCCTCTGGTGCAATAGCGATCTGATGATACCCAGAATACCCATCCAAGAAACAGTAGTAGCTATGGCCTGCCAATCTGTCAAGCATCTGATCAAGGAAAGGCAAAGGAAAATGATCCTTCCTTGTGGCCATATTGAGCTTGCGGTAGTCTATACAAATCCGCCACCCCGTTACAGTCCTTGTTGGAATGAGTTCATTGTTCTTATTTTTCACCACAGTCATTCCACCCTTCTTAGGTACCACTTGCACAGGGCTCACCCATGCGCTATCAGAAATTGGGTAGATTACCCCAACATCCAACCATTTAAGAATTTGCTCCACCACTACTTCCTTCATAGCTGGATTGAGTCTTCTCTGGGCCTCTATGGATGGCTTGCTATTCTCCTCCAACAAAATTTTATGCATCACTGTCGATGGGTTGATTCCTCTAATATCTGCCAAGGTCCACCCAATGGCCAATTTATGCTCCCTTAGAACCCTCAACAATTTCTCCAATTCTACCTTTGACAGGTCAGCTGACACAATGACAGGTAAAGTTTCATTCTCTCCCAAATAAGCATAGCGCAAGTGATCTGGGAGGACCTTTAATTCCAACAGCGGTGGCTGCTGAATGGAGGTTAGCGGTTTATCAGTCGCATCTGCTATTTCCTGAAACTTCTTCCAATATGGTAAGAAGGAGTTTATCCAGTTTACACATTCTCTGATCTCAGCATCATCCTCATCATCTCCCTCATCACCCAATAATACTGCCTCTAAGGCATCACTGCTCATCCTTCTCTTGGAGACTGCCTTTTCTATCACATCCACACTAAAGCAACTGTCACTAGCCACCGGATACTTCATAGACTTGAAGACATTAAAGACCACCTCATCTCCTTGAACTCTAAGCTTAAGCTCTCCTTTGTGAACATCAATAAGAGCTTGGCCTGTGGCTAGAAATGGCCTACCGAGAATAATTGGGACATTTGTGTCCTCCTCCATGTCCAGAACAATAAAGTCAGCTGGAAATATGAACTTATCCACCTTCACAAGAACATCCTCAATAATACCTCGCGGATGTGTTAACGATCGGTCTGCGAGCTGTAAAGTGACAGTTGTTGGTTTTGCCTCCCCCAAACCAAGTCTTTTAAACACAGATAAGGGCATCAGATTGATACTTGCCCCCAGATCACATAAGCCGTGCTTACATTCAAACTTGCCAATGGTGCAAGGTATGGTGAAACTCCCTGGATCTCTCAGCTTTTGGGGTAACTTCCTTTGTAAAATCGTGCTGCACTCTTCAGTGAGTGCTACAGTCTCATAGTCCTCCATTCTCCTTTTCTTTGACAGAATCTCCTTCATGAACTTAACATAACTGGGCATCTGCTCCAAGGCCTCAGCAAAAGGAATGTTTATGTGCAGCTTTTTAAACACCTCAAGAAACTTAGAAAACTGTTTATCAAGTGTAGTCTTTCTAAGCCTCTGACGGTATGGAACTCTAACTAGCTGCTCAATAACAACTGGCGGACTCTTTTCTGACTGCTGGTGGTCCTCAGTAACCCTTTCTGAATCAGACTGTGCACCCATCTCTTTATTCTGAACCACTGCCTGTGGAGGTCTAGGCTGCTCAGTTTGCTTCCCACTCCTCAGAGTAATTGCCTGAACTTGCTCCTTGGGGTTGACTTCAGTATTACTAGGCAAGTTTCCCTAGGGTCTGTTATTGAGCATATTGGCCAACTGCCCAACCTATGTCTCAAGGTTTCGAATAGAGGATCTGGTCTCAGTCATAAATTGAGTCTGAGTATTAGTAAGAGTCAACAAGGCAGCTTGCAGTTCATTAGGCCTCTCAGGTTGAGGCATTGATTGTTGAGGCCTAAGCTGTTGTGATGACGAAGCTTGATTCATAGGTGGCTGAGGCATGTTATTCTGAAATTAGCCCTGAAACTGAGGTTGTTGGCCTTGATTATTCTTCCACGAAAAATTGGGATGATTTCGCCACCCAGGATTGTAGTTGTTGGAGAATGGATTATTGAGTGGCCTTTGAAAGTTTCCCACCGCTTGAACTTGGGCATGATCCATTGGGGTGTTATTATTCATACAGATAGGGCACTGATCGACAGAATGAGCACCACCACACATTTCACACCTCACTGCCATCTGAACCGCATTAGCAGATACACTGCTCTGTTGTAACTGCTTTGTCAGAGAGGCTACTTGCGCTGTTAGAGCAGTGATTGCATCCAACTCATGCACCCCAGCTACCTTTCTAACTCCTGATGATCTTTCCTCAGACCATTGATGATTGTTTGTGGCCATGTCCTCTAGCAGCTCATAAGCACCAGTTGCGCTCTTGCTCATAAAAGTGCCACCTGCTGCAGCATCAATAATGGTTCTGGTTGTAGGACATAAACCATTGTAGAAATTCTGTACTAGCATCCACTGTTCAATGCCATGATGAGGACATCTTCTCAGGAGTTCCTTAAACCGTTCCCAAGCTTCATACAGTGACTCTCCGTCATTCTGGAAAAATTTATTTATCTCTCCCCTCAATTTAGCAGCTTTGGACGGAGGGAAGAATTTGGACAAAAATTTCTGAGCTAGATCTTGCCAGGTGACAATAGAATTTGGCTGCAGCGAATTCAGCCAGCTTTTAGCTCTATCCCTCAGAGAAAATGGGAAAATCCTAAGCTTGATAGCGTCATCACTCACCCCATTATATTTGAAGGTTCCACACAACTCCAGAAAGTTGGACAAATGGGTATGAGGATCTTCAGAGGGCAACCCATTGAATTGCACAGAGGACTGCACCATTTGTAGAATAGCGGGCTTTATTTCAAAGTTGTTGGCCTGTACAGCTGGTGGGCGTATACTATTTTGTACTCCCGTCAGAGTGGGTAGCACATAATCTCTCAGGCTCCTCTCAGCATTGGTCTGAGCCTGAACCCCTTGTACAACTCCAGGAGTTAGAACATTCCTGCCATCCCCGTCATTCTGTGCCATCTTCACAGATTTCTGGGCCTCTCTCTTGTTCTTTCTGATTTGATTGCAAGACTTTTCAATCTCAGGATTCAGAGGAACAAGTGTGTCTTTCCTTTTCTGCCACGCATATACCAAAATTCACCTGAGATAGACAAATTAAGCAACTAAACAAATTAGAAACAAGAGAAATTAAAATCAAATTAGAATAAAAATTAATTAGACTGATATTGATAATTATTTTCAGTCCCCGGCAACGGTGCCAAAAACTTGTTGCGATATTTTTGCTATGCAAGTGCACACAGTCGCAAACTCGTAATAAAATGGTAAAACCAAGTATCGTCCTCAAGGACTGATTTATCAATTACTAGTCAATTAATTTCTTGTTCTATTTGATGAATTGAAATTCTTGATTTTTGTAAATACACCAAAAGAAACTATAAATTGCAGAAACAATAATTAAAAATTGAATGGAATAACAACTAATAGAAAAACTTTTAATTTAATCACTGAGAAACAATTAGGATATTCAATCTCATCAACTATCCTCCCTATTATTCTCTAATGCAAAGTGTGAATTCTTCTTCTTTTGACCTAATTCAATTAATAAGTTGATACAGCAGCCTATAATCATACTATGAATTATAAACTCAACCTAGGTGACAATTTCCTATATTTCTATGGTAAATTGAACCACACAGGTAGCATTAATCTCAACAACTTAATAACAGTTACACAATTAATTCAGATACTTTCGTTCTAAATTAGAATTATGTCCAATATAACCACAGCATAATTAAATCTCACTTCTCAGATTTTGACTTAAAAACATATGTAAATGACTAAAGATGGCCAACCAATAATCAATCTATAAGAACAGGTTATATGGAATTGAAGAAGATTGAAGAAGAAGAATATTAAAATTGCATTAGTTCATAACAGAGATTCAAGTGATTCAATTAAACATCCTAAACAGAAAATTAGTTCCTAGCCATAGTGCTAATCACAACAGAAATTAAGAATAACATCAGGAAGAAGAAAAACATGTAAAAATACTCTAAGCTTGAGTCTTCAAAACCATCCCTTCTCTCCCTCGTCCATACCTCCCTTCTCTCTTCTCTTTCGCCATATTAAAACCTAGGATTTCAAATTTTAAAGAGGCGGGCCGCGGCTCTACATACACTATGCCGCGGCCCGTGTCCAAATTCCTAGGCAAAAAGCCCTCTCCATGCCGCGGCCCGCATCGACGAGTTCTGGGCAAAATGCCCATCTATGCCGCGGCTCTCTATAGCCATGCCGCGGCCCGAGGATTTCCTTAAAAAACAATGCTTCTGTTTCCCCCCTAGCCGCGGCTCCACTTTGCTCATGCCGTGGCTCTTAAGGGATTTCTCAATTCTTCAAGTTTTCATCCCAAAATTTCACCAACACTTCCAAATTGTGTTGAGAACCATTCTTTATCAAAATATGATGAAAAACTTGGTTATTTCTTCCCTTTCTTTGGCATTTTCTTCCACATGCTCAATTCTTCCTGATATTCACAAAGACAGACAAACAAAGCATAAACCCGCACTAAATGAAAGAAAAACGAAATAAAAGACTACTAAAAACATCACCAAAACATAACAAAAACTAGACTCAACAGTCACAATGAGGCCAACTAAATGGCGTGCTACTGATTGTGAGCAAATTATTAGGAAAAAAAATTTGAAGCTTAATGCTTGGGCGAGTAGGCATTTGTCGTTTGCGGGGAGAGCCCAGCTTGTGCATGCTGTTCTTTTGGGCATTCGTTGCTATTGGATGAGTATCTTCATGCTGCCTCAAAGTGTAGCTAAAGAAATAGATAAACTTTGTAGAAACTTTGTGTGGTTGGGACGAGGGAATTCAAGTAAGATGCACTTAACCTCTTGGGAGCAAGTTTGTCTTCCTAAGAAGTTTGGGGGAATTGGGTTTTGAGAAGGCTCCAAGTGGAACAAAGCTTCTTTAGTTCTGGGCTATTGCTTCCAAGCAAGATGTGTTGTGGGTGAAATTGGTCAATGCAATTTATCTTAAGGGGCAAGATGTTTGGAGGTATGATCTGAAAATTGATGTTAGCTGGTATTGGCGAAAACTTATGAAAATTCGAAGTTTGTTCTCTAATTCAGATTTGATGATGGCTGAGATGAATGGCAGGTTCAAGGTTAGTAAAGCCTATAACATGCTTCTATTTTCACTTGAGAAAGTGAGTTATTATAAAGTTGTGTGGTGTAAATTATCTGCTCCCAAGCACAGATTTATTTTATGGCAAGTGATTAATAAGCATCTATTGACTAGGGACAATTTGTTGCGTCGTCAAGTGAATATTTCTTCTGCTCTATGTCCAGTCTGTGAGGTTCACTTGGAATGTCAACATCATCTTTTTTTTAGTGCACCTTTTCGCAGATGATTGTTCAAAGAGTGCAATGTTGGTTGGGGGCTTCCTTATGTTCGTTACAGTTTCAAAGGTGGATAGATTGGGTGGGTTCCATAAGGCATGGATGTGTACAATTTAATTACACATCTTACAAAAAGAATATTATGTTTTTTGCACTAATGAAGAATAAAGTGTAAATACGTGCTAACAATCCAAAATACATGATATTTAAGATGAAAGAAGATATTTGAAGAAGAAAATTCCATAAACTTTGTTACACAAAATGGGAAATCAACATACAAAATAAATACTATCTAGTTACATATTGTTTCATCATCACCTTAATAATCTTAAAAAGATTAGAAACTCATAACTAGAATAGCAAATACAAACTAAAAATTACAAACATAAATAGGAAAATTTGGAGGATGAACCCCCAAATTTTTCCTCTAAAAACTCATAGGAAAAATGACCAAAAAGAAGAAAAAGATGAAGAGAATTAAGAGGTCTTGAAAGTGTAGAACTTGTGGTATGGTAACCTCTTCCAAAATGAGCACACCAAATGGTCTTGAAAGATCCCTATTTATAGTCAAAATGAGAGTATTAAAATAATCAATTTAAATTGATTAAATTAATAATAATATGGCAAATATGAGTAAATTGTAGAGTGTAATGATGATTTTTGGGTAAAATGTGTAGAAAGTGGGGTAAAAATGTGGTATTTTTAGACATAGGGGACAAGGGGACATTGGGAAATTTTATGGGCTCAAGAAGGGAAAGAATGTTGTGGCAGAGAGCTGGGCCAGGCGGCTGCTGGTGGCTTTGTGGCGTGGGGTCGGTTGTGTGCACTAGGCCGAAGGGTGCTGAAGGAGGAAACGTGATGGCGTTGGGCCTGGGGAGGCTGGGCCGAAGGGGCTGCTGTGAGGGCCTGGTGGGCTGTTTGGAGCATGAGGTGACAGCTGGCGAGCCTGGGCCTGAATTGGTGGGTTGAAGGCTCATGTGCCATTTTTTCCTTTCCTCCTCAAAACTGCCATAATTCCTTCATTTTTCTTGCTTTTTCAAGAGCAAAAACATGCAACAAATTCTCTACAAAAATAAACATAAATTAAATTAAAACTAAATATTTTCAATAATAAAATATACAACAAAAGTTCCATGAAAATATTAATTAAAACTTAATTTACTTAAACATTTAAGCTCAAAATTGCATCTTTTTACTCATAACTTAACAATATTAATTTTAAATAATTTAACTATAACATTTTACAATAATATAACTATAAAAATACCCAAAAATATATAAAATCAAAATAAACCTAATAAATTCAAAATTACTTAAAAACTTAATAAATCAATTAAAAACTCAAGAATTAAGCAACAATTAGCACATAAAAAGTAGCAAAATAATTATATTTTGTAGAGTTATCAGTAAACAAGAATGGTGAACAAGATTATTGCAACTACTGTGGCAGAGACGATGTATTGTATTTGGATTAACATGAATTTGTGTATTTTTTAAGAAAAATGTGTCATAGTAAATTGTGCTGATAGGCTAATTAGGCAGTCTATCAAGGCTAGAGTTTCTCTTATCAGAAGTGGGAATTTGACTGAGAGGGAGAGGTATATTTTGGATTATGTTTGTAAGTTGTAATGCTGGATTTTTTTAGTGGTATGCTCAAACGAGCAGAGTGACTGTATTTTGTTTGTTTTTGTTTTATGAGAGATCTTTCTTTTTTATCAAAAAATAAAAAATACCCAAAATATTTGCATTGAAATATCAAAAACCATCAAAAATCACCAAGAAAATGTTAAAAGTCAGTTAAAAAAAATCATGGAAATGTATCGAACTTATGCTACATTATTGAAATTCATTACTGTTTGATATATATTCAAGTCACTATTCATATATAATTTAAAAGTATTGAAGTATAATTTTAAAATATCAAAATTATTGGGTCCAACAACCTTAAAAAAAATCATATTATTGACAAAAAAAAAACTTTTAAACATAAAAATTTATCCCTAACATATTAATAATCCATATCGTTTTAAATGTGTATCCATAACAAGAAAACACATTTAATTAATCATCCAAATATTTTTTTTTTAAGTAATTAGCAGCAAAACTCTCTCATCTTTACATTCTTATATACTTAACCCCAATTCTTTTTTTTTCCGCCGGCTAAACCTCTTAATTTACGGTTCCGTTAGCAAATCTAAAATCTCTATTTGTTGTGGCTATTAACTGCCAACAAGACTATCTAGGTCATTAATAAATAATTATTTTAATTAATTTTAGAATAAATTGCTGATGTGGCAATCCTTAAATTAATTTTCTATTAAAAATTTTATTTAAAAATTAATTAAATTAATAAAATTTATAAAAATATATATATGTAAAAATATTTTTTTAGAAAGATTAAAGATTAAACATTTTTAAAAAAATGAATAAAGTTTATTTAAATTAATTAAAAATAAAAAATTTTATTTTAATTTAAAATATAAAAAAATTAACGTTAAACTTTTTTTCTTCTTTTCTTCATTAAAATTTGAGATGAACACCAAATTTTACAAATCTCACAGCAATAAACAAAAACTTAACTCAAATCTCAAATGAACAATCAAACATGAATATCATCTTGTTGTTGTCAATTCCTCTAGGTCGTCCCTCCATCTGCCACCATCAAGTTTTACCTCAGTCCAGTACCAAAAACCAAAATTTTAATACCAAAAATTCATATTTCAACACTTACGTACCCATGAAACCTAGATTTCAACACAGAAAACCCAGACCCATGAAACCCAGATTTTGTTACATCAGATCCCACAACCTTCGAGCCACCATCTTTGCCTCAGCCCATCACCACCACAACCACCTTACCACCACCACGCAACCCAATCATCTGTCCCATCACCCCACCCAGCTCCGCCAACCGCAACCTAGTTCCAAGAGCTCGAAAAAGAAAATCGTTGCCTCTCTTTTCTCTCACCCAGCTCTGAGTTTCCCATATTCAATAACCTACCATGGCTTTGCCCTTCCATTGGTCACACCGTGCCTGTTTCGAAAACTCAGAAGGTCATGTTCTTCATTAGTTGAGTCATTCAGAGGGTTGGGGCTGGGCTGCGTTGGGTTGCGCAAGATAGGGCAAAGGCTTGCGAATGGAGAAGTTGCAAGAAGAAGAAGCGGGAAAGAAAGAGAGAAAAAAATTAGGGTTTATTTTTTTAATTTTTAATTTTATTTCAAATTTAGAAATTAATATTAATTTTTTCTTTTAATATATATTTTATGTTTTTAATATTTTTTAAGTAATTTTTTAATTTTAATTAATCTATTTTAAATTAAAATGATATTTACTTATTTTTTAATTTAAAAAATTATAACGTGGCATTGGTATTTAATATGTGACCTAATAAATTATGGACATGTGTATCCTCGTTGGCAATTAATAACCTCAACAAAAAAAGCTCTTAGATTTGCTAACAGAACTATGGATTGGAAGGTTTCACATGCGAAAAAAAGAAAAAAAGAATTTGGAGTTAAGTGTATAAAAATGTAAAGATGAGGAGGCTTAGTTGCTAATTACTCTTTTTTTATATCTTTAAAACCAAAAATGCCCCTAGGATTATCCAAATAAGTTCCAAAAGCATAGAATCCAAATATTTTAAATTAGAAGCATAAAATTTTGAAAAAAGGAGTACTATAAAGCATAGTTTATCGAATTTTTTAATAGTATTTTAAAATAATTTGACCAAATGAAAACTTAAATGTCTTTTTTAGCCAAATTACTAAATAGTAGAATACATTAAAAAAAGTTTTAAAAATAAAGAAGGTACGTATCTAGTTTGAAAACTTGTTTCAAAATCAATATTCATTATATAATATGCAATTCCCCGATTAGAGAATATGCAAAACTTCATTTGAAAGAAATATCATTAAGTGAAGGAGTTTTCGTAAGCGCATAGACAAAAATCCAAACTGAAAAACAAATCAATGTTCTTACATCACCTACTATTTTTTTTTTTTGGAGGATACTATTTTTTTCCCATTAAAAATACTCATAGAAACACAAATTAATAAGTGAAATAAAAAAAAAACAAATATAGTTTTTTTTTCCTTCTATTGCTTGCCAATGGAGCAACCAGATTCCTTCTTGAAAAAAAGTTGATGGCGAATTCCAGACATGTCCTGATGGACCCATCTCTAAAACATTATGAAATTTCACATTCTCAGACCACAACAACAACAAACAATAACAACAACAACAATAATAATAATAATAATAATAATAATATGATGATAATAATAATAATAAACCAAATAATTCCATCATGTTCTCTTTTCTTTGGTCTAAAATGCTTAGCAAATTATAAACCAGATAAAAAGAAAAAAGAAAAGGAAAATCCATTTGGGGTTCTCACCAATGTGCTATCAAAAACTTTTATGGGCATTTGCTCACTCTTTAATCTACAATACACAATAAATTCAGCATGATGATCTCAGAAAGATTCATTACTGATGATCTCTTTTTATTCTCCATTTTTTGTATCTTACATGAGAATGGTATACAGAAAATTGTAGCAAGAAACCTTGGCTGCTCACCTTTCCATCTTCAATTTTTTAGAATTCTTTTTCTACAAAAAATACTTAAAGACACCCGTGCTAATAGAAACCACACTTATTAAAGTAAAAAAGTTCACATAATAATTTATTATCTCTCACAACATAACCTTCTCATAATAATAATCATTAGGTGGTCTAGATCCCACATCAATGACCAAATTATCTGAAACAACCTCGCAAAGTAGTCATAGACTTCTGTCAATGTAAATTTAACCTTATCTTACTACTACTATTCATGCTGTCCATTTCAACTATCATCTATCAACTACTATATCTCATCCGGCTACTAAGCCCACTGTACATAGACCATTTAGTCTTCTTATAAGGATTTCAAATTCAAGAAATAATTAGTTTTTCATTAGTTGATCTTGATCACTTTATTAGGTACCTTTAATATGTTCTCTGATGATTAAAAAATAAGCAATACACTATATGGTATCAGTGTTACATAAAGTAATTTGCCCACCAAATTAAATCAATGCTTCAAGTACAAATATAATGATGCTATTGTAACTAAGGGCTTCTTTTTCTTCTTCTCTAATGCTAAAGTTAAGAAGGGTTTGACTCTATCAGTTATCAACGTCAGTACGAAGGCTAACACCAAAGACTTTGGTTCTACATAATCATAAAAGTCATTAGTGGCTGATGTAATACCATGCATTCCATTTCCACTTTGGCTGCATGTTTTCCTAACATGATCCCACGTGCTTTCCATTCCTTCATATACATTATATATATAAAGAAGCAAGGATGTAGACTAAGTAAAAGATGAATAAACGTAGTAAGAAAAATGTTGTCAGTGAGGGCTTTAGATCAATTACATCAAAAAGGAAAGGAAAAGAAAAGAGAGAGAGTACATTTTCAAGTCTTTCAACCAAAATCACCCAATTCTTGAGGGATTGGACCAAAAAATTATAAGGTGAAAAAAGAAAAAGAACATACCGCAGATGTGTAAACTGATATGGCTTGCCTTACTTGCGTAGTTACTATATGCAACAATTAACAAGAAGGTAAGCAACCATTTTCAAGGGCTCACTAGTCAATTGCACTCAACTCCAGCTTCAGCAGCCCGGTGAGGCTTGTTTTTCCGCCTACTGCTAATGTGGCGGAAACCAACAAACTTTGTCGAATCATCTGGTGTGGATTTTGTTTCAATGCCATTCTCTTCTTTGACTGAATCCATATTTTCTTTAGCTGGTGTAGACCTTTTTCTTTTCCTACCATTCTCTGTGACACCTTGATATAACAAAGTCTTTGCTTCGTCGCTATCCTCTTCTATTTTCTCAGTTTCCTCCTCTCTTTGAACATCATCGTTCAATGGTTTCTGCGGTCTTCCTCTTCTCCGGTAAGCTGGAACCTTTTCTTCTCCACTTCCAGGCTCTTCACGAACAACTGTAACAGTGTTCTTCTTCCCCTTTCCTCTACCTCTGCCCATAGTCAAAGTTCTAAGACTTTCTTCAACTTTCAACTTTCAAAACGAATAAAAACTTCTGCATATAGAAAAATGTGATCTTTAGAAGCCAAGTCAACATCAGCTAATTGAATGAACTGGATCAATATGGGAACTGCAAAGTTTATAACAAGACAGGAAATTCAACATAAACCATATTCAATCCCAAATGAGGATAAAGTGAAAACAACATCAATACACCATAGAAGAAATTGATACTTGTAATCTGAATTAAGTGCACAATTTTAAGGGTCGGGGCTTAATCAAGTTCAATCAAATCTAACAGGAGCACAAGCCAAAGATAAAAATATGTGTTTTTATCATGAAAGCACAAAATCATTTTTCAACCTCTCCTTATATTGAATACTTGATCAAAAAAACAAGAAAACGCAAATTCAACTGTTCTCTTTATCATAATAACATACATTCCCAAATCGAAAAAAATATATTAAGCATCCTAAATCAAACAAGAAACATATAAATTGGAACCATATAATGGCATGAAGAGAAAGGACATGGATTAAAAATGGATTCCAAAAGTAGTATATAAAGATATTCACACAGTAGAGCAATATAATAACCCAAAAGTAGCCTTATAGCCCACATCAAGATGAACTATGCAGACAAACAAGAACACCAATTATCTTTTCATTCAAAACAAAGACGAGCCCATTGTAGCTTCATTTTAGACAATAACAGTTTGAATCCGTAGTGATGAATCTCAAGTTTAGATTCTCAAAATATCTAATAAACAGAGTTGAACCCCAAATTTTATATCTTCAACTGTTTCTCTCTAGATTGGGATGGTAATAGTTTAATTAAATCTAAGCGGAACTACTCTTAATTCTAATTAAAACAGATGACTTCGATTCCTTAGGTTCAAGATCAAGAAGAGCCCACAATTGAAGACAATATTTTTTTTGTTTTCGTTTTTTTTTTCACAAGCGAAACATGATATATTCTTTTCTTGAAAACCAAACCAAATCAATAGAAAATATGTTTTTATAACTTTCAATTGAATAGTTATCGGAACCCAAAAAAGAAACAGAAAACAGGTATGAAACTAACCTTAAAAGTTGATTTCACATAGTCTGAACACTCAAATAAAGAAAACCATGAATAACCCGAGAACCAAATTGGCTTCTTTCTACTAATAGTTCCAAAGTGGGAAGCAACAGAAGCCAAAACACTTAATGAGATTAGGATCTGAATGAGAAGTAAAGAAAACCCAGATCAGAAAATGATGAGAGTAAAGAGAAGAGGGAGAGTTGGCATGAAAAAGTTTGAAGCTTTGAAGAAATTAATGGAAGCCGCGTTAAGTTGGTTGAGTTTCAGTGCTCAGACAATTGTGAGAGGCACGGAGAATTTGGAAAGAGCGCATTGACGAAAATTAGAAATAAAGGCTTTTTTTATTTTCTTATTTGCTTTTATTATTATTTTTATTTTAAATCCAATTGGAGACAGTAATTTTCAAGTACTTTTTTGACATATTCAAAAAAAAAATAAAGGAATACTTTTGTACGGCCCGATTTTCCCACGGGCTGATTAGCGAGCTAAAGTACGACCTAATCATGATTACCAGGCAGACATCCCCAGGACCGGAGCTGCCATCGTAAGGTCCTACCTCCTTAGCTTGGAGTAACCTAAGGGTTCGCCAAGATTGCCTAAGGATTGAGTCTGGACTCGAAAGGGCGCAGGTCGAGTGAAGATCCAGCTCGTGATACGAGCTGGAGTTGGAGGCTGTGACCCCTTATAAAGTCAACCACGCAAGGTAAACGTGCATATATCAGACATCACGTGTTGGATATATCCCTGACTTCTCGGACATGCAGCAGGAACGTACGTATTCAGACTCCCACGACTGGTTTGGGCCATGCGGCCCATTATCCCCTTACCTATTGATTTGACCACACTCATGTGTCAGGTTTAGGAATTAATCATGAATGTCACAGAGTTGACATGATAGGTAAGAAGGTCACGGGATGACCTTCTTACCAACTCCCAGGTGCCTTCTCCTATAAATATGGAGACCTTGGGAGTTAATAGGGGTTGGATTCTCGATTGTAAGAAATACCCTGTAATCAAATACCCAGTATATAGCAATAATACTGACTAGTGGAGTAGAAGGATTTTAACCTTTGAACCACTTAAAAAACGTATTTTGAGTCACCATTTCATTTCCTAAGATCATATATCTGTTTCGGTTCAACCTAAGCATTAATCACTTTCTCTTCTTTTCTTAATTACCTGTTGGCGAAGAACCGCGTCAACAACTTTAAAAGCTTAAACTTAGCCATTAAAAGAAAAATATGGATTAGTTGTTGTGGTCGTTGTTTTTGGTTAAGGTAGTAGAATTCATAGCGGCTACTCTTGATTATGAAAAATGGCAAATTAGGGATGTTAGTAAACGGGGCGGTGTGGGGTAGGGGATGCCTCCTCCATCCCGGCCCTGTCTCGGGGTCGGGGCTCCTTGGGTACTCGTTTAATAAAAATATTTAATTTTTTAAAAAAATTGATCAAATAAATTAAAATAATTAATACTTTTTAATATAAAATAATTAAAAAACAATAAATTATACCATTAATAAATATATATTTTATACAAATTATTATATTATATATTTTTAAGAATATTTATATTAAAAATATAAATTACAATGTAAACGGGGCGGGTTCGGGACAGGGGTCATGTCCCTCGCCCCCGCCCCATTAGGGGCGGGTCCCCACTGAGACCCTACTCTGTGGGTTAAATTGACATCCCTATGGAAAATGGACATCAAGATAGTGTTCATTAACGAAAACCTAGACGAAACAATTTATATGGATCAACTAGAAGAGTTTAAAGTAACTGAAAGTGTGCAAATTGAATAGGTTCATTGATGGACTTAAGCAAGTTTCAAGTTCCTAGAATCTAAGGTTTAATGAAATCATTAAAACTTATGGTTTTGAGTAGAATGTTGACGAGTCTTGCGTTTACCAACTCAAGAAAAACAACATTGTGATATTCTTGATTCTCTATCTGGATGATATATTTCTCATTGGAAACAATGTCAAGAAATTATCAAACAAAAAGAACTAGCTGAGAACTCAATTCCAGATGAAGGACTTGGGTGAAGCAAGTTGTGTTCTTGGTATCCAGATTTTGAGGGATAGAAAGAACAAAACTTTGGCTCTATCTCAAGCAGCTTACATAGATAAGGTGCTTGAGTGTTTCTCTATGAAAGATTCAAAGAAAGGACGTTTATCGTCTCGACATGGATTCCATCTTTTTAAGAAGCAATCTCCCCAAACTCCTGAAGAGTAAGAAGATATGAGAAGGATTCCTTATGCATCTGAATGCTATGTTGTGCACTAGACCTGTAAAATCTTTTATTGGCTAACTTTAATTTAGACAAAATATTTTAAAGTTATTAAGGAAAATCAGTAGCATATCTCCTTATTGATTCATGGTTTAAATATCAAATTGATTCAGCTGATTTGCTAGTGTGAAAATATCTTTTAAGTGTAAATATATTTTTTACCTTATTTATCACAAATAATCAATATTTGGTAAAAATATGTATTGCAATTATCTTGATATTATTTTCAGGGATTATGTTTATTCTAGAATAAAGAAGGTGTCGAAAATGAACATGGTAAAAAAAAATGACCATGTTCGTTCTGCCAGATAAAACTGATTACATTGCTGACTCATCAGTTTCCTTTTCTGTCGACACAGAATTCATCTGGCTGGCTGATTTCCTAAATCAAAGGAATTCGCAAATTGATTTCAAAGATACCAGAAAACGATGACCTTGGACGATTTCCCTGCCTATAAATATCTTGCCAATGCCTTTGTAATTTTCACCTCTTCCATTTTGAATATTTGTAAACATTATATTATTTTGAAGAGTGTCTTTATTTTTAGAGATTAAGTTTGTTCACCTTAATCTTTGTAATAGTGCTGAGTGTACTTGTGGATATCTATTTAGTCAATTATAAACAGATAGTGTCTATTGTGAACGTTTTCATAAGGATCTTCGGGAGAGGATTCTATCTAAGTCTCACTTCGGGAGGAAGTGTGCACTCGCTATTCTTTGAAGGGAGTTCAAGAGAATCAGCGTTTCATCAAACCAGATTCGTAGAGAAGAGTACAACAAGATTGCGGCAATAGTTTAAGAGGGAGTCTTACATTGTTTAAGTCAATGCTTTTGTACACATTGTTTCTTTACTAATTGATTTATTCTCTGGGCGTGGCCCCGTGGATGTAGGTTATCTGAAAAGATTTCTGAACCACGTAAAAATTCTCGTGTGTTGAATTTTTACATGTTTTTTTGTTTCTGTTTAAACAGTTGCATAAGTAGTGTGAACAAAACTTAAATCTGTCTAAACAACTTAATCAGTATTCCGCATTTAATTAAGTTGTTTATTTTAAATCACTTGGTAATATTAAAATACAGAATTTTAATTGGTATCAAAGCAGGTCACTAAACTCTTAGTGAGATTTTGTGGTTTTCCGTTTGTTTTGTTTCTTGTGAAATGTCTATCTTTGTAGAAGGAGGATCTATCACTCGCCCTCCATTACTGAATGATACAAACTATCCATAGTGGAAAGTAAGGATGAAAGCTTTAATCAAATCCCTTGATGAAAGGGCTTGGAGATCAATATTAACTAGTTGGACACCACCTGTCGAGATAGATTCAAAATCCGGTAAGACACAGGTAAAATCTGAACTTGAATAGTCTAATGAAGAAGATAAATTGTCAATTTATAATAATAAAGCTTTACATGCAATTTTTAATGGAGTTGGTAAAACTTATATAAAATTGATTTCCTCTTGTGAGTCTGCTAAAGATGCTTGGGAAATCCTTCAAACTCAATTTGAAGGAACCACTGATGTTAAGCAATCTAGGCTTGTAATGTTGACTACTAGATTTGAAAATCTTCGCATGTCAGAAAAAGAAACCCTCACTAAGTTTTATGAAGAATTGTCTGACATTGCTAATGAATATTTTGCTTTAGGAGAAACTTTGTCTGACTCTGTTTTGGTTAGGAAAATTGTTAGATCTCTTCGTGACAGGTTTCAATCCAAGATCACAACTATTGAGGAGGTAAAGAACCTTGACACCTTGAAAGTTGAGGAATTGATGGGATCTCTTCGAACTTTTGAACTAAATCAAAAGATTTGCCATCAAGAGAAACCAATTGTTGTGAAGGAGAAATCAATTGCCTTGAAATCTTCCAAAGAGAAAATGGAAAGCTCAGATGAGGAAGATGATTGTACGCCCTGATTTTCCCACGGGCTGATTAACGAGCTGAGATACGGCCTAATCATGACTACCACGTGGACATCCCCAAGACCTGAGCTGCCATCGTAAGATCCTACCTCTTTAGCTCGAGGTAGCCAAGGGTTTGCCAAGATTGCTTAAGGACTGAGTCTGGACTCTGAAGGCCGCAGGTCGAGGGAAGCATCCAGCTCGTGGTCCGAGCTAGAGTTGGAGGCTGTGACCCTTTATAAAGTCAACCACGCAAGGTAAACGTGCATATATCAGACATCACGCGTCTGATATATCCCTAACTTCTCGGACACGCAGCATGAACGTGCATATTCAGACACCCACGACTGGGTTGGGCCGTGCGGCCCATTATCCCATTACCTATTGATTTGACCACACTTATGTGTCAGGTTTAGGAATTAATCATGAATGTCACAGAGTTGACACGATAGGTAAGAAGGACACGGGATGACCTTCTTACCAACTCCCAGGTGCATTCTCCTATAAATATGGAGACCCTGGGAGTTACAAAGGGTTGGATTCTATTATGTAAAAAATATCCTGTAAAAGAATACAACATATAGTAATAATACTGACTGGTGGAGTAGAAGGATTGTAACCTTTGAACCACCTAAAAAACGTATTTTGTGTCACCGTTCCATTTCCAAGATCATTCAACATAAGCACTAATCCCTTCCTCTTTCTTTTCTTAATTACCTGTTGGCAAAGAACCGCGTCAACAGTTTGGTGCTTTCATTGAGAGCAAGTTCGATTGGTGCTGTCGCAAACATCCAACCATGGTGACTACTCGATCCAGACATGGTAACGAGACGGAACAACATGATGGGCAGGAGGCTCATCATGTCGCCATCCCCGACGAGCAAATTCCTGAGGTCCAACAGCGGCCGGGCAAGCAGCCGGTGGGCCAAGATGACACTGGAAGCTCAGCGCTCCGGCCACCTAATCCAAACCCAGGTTATTACACGGCGGTGGAGATGGAGAATGCTCAGCTGAGGAGCCAGCTAGCAACGGCTAATCAGTAGATCAAGGATGTGTTGGCCCGACTACCCCCTCTTACAACCGACGCTAACATCGGAAAGAGGCAAGGCGAGACTCGTAAGTCCCGCCGGGGTAATCGGTCCAGGCATAGCCACTCGGACAGACTTCCGACAGCCAACTCTATTCCTTCATCGCACCATCGAGAGGCAAACTTCGGAGAAATGCCTAGAGTCGAACAACAGCAATACAGCCGTTCGGTCAGAACTTCAACTCCCAGCTCCCAACCAGCCTCGAGCGCGCCCAGGAGAGCTTGAGGAAATTCCAGAAGGAGATACGGGGAGGGCTCGCAGCATCAGCCCGTCCCCAACAGCCGTCCTGCGCCTCGTTCCTATCGCCAAGCGTGGGACCCGCAGGCTGGCAGGGTTGAGAGGCCCCCACCTAACCTCATCCGTCCTGACGGAACCAGGATCGCCTCTCCGGTCAGGCATCCTCCCTCTCCAATAAGATATCCATCTCCTCCTCGGCCCGTCCGAGATATTCCGGCCTATGGAAGTAGCAGGAGAGACCCGCCATCCACAGGGCCCTCCCGACGTAGCAGGGCGCCGAGAGAAAGCCCAGATCCTCACCACCAAAGGCGAACTTTGAGTTTTTCTAACGGGAGCTACTGGACCGACAGTCGCCGGAGTGACCTCTCTGCGCGGAGACCTGCGCCAGAGTTTAAGCTCGGCACAATGTCCTCAAGCCACCCAAGGGGGCGACCTGCGAGATCGCCTTAACTCTCATAGAGGGGAACAAGTAGGAGGTGACAGCCATGCTCGCTCAGGGGGAGCCCTGTCCGAAGTACGTAACGGCGGGAATGCCCCAAATAACCTATCTCAAGATAGGAGGGGGAATAACCCACCAAATATGTACAATGGATCCGGAGTTGTTGAACAGCCCCGGAATAACCAAGGAAATCAGGACCAAACCCTCGAGTGCCTGGCTCAGATGGAGGAGCTGATGAGGAAGCTCATGTCGGAGAAAGAGAAAGATGAGTATGATTCTGGGGACGAGATGGAGCTCTTCGCCCCCAGCATAGCAGCAACGGCTTACCCACCTGGTTTCCGTATGCCGCACCTGTCCAAGTTCAATGGAGACGAAGATCCGTCGGATCATCTGGGGATGTTCAACACCCTGATGATGGCCCACAACATTGGCCCCGAGTTGAGATGTCTAATCTTTCCCTCCACACTGACTGGACCAGCCAGGCAGTGGTTCAAGCAAAGCAAAAGGCAATCAATCAGCTCCTGGAAAGCATTCTCGGCTAATTTCAAAAGGGCATTCCGAGCCTCCCAGGCCGCCCGCGTCAAGGCCGATTCTTTGGCCAACGTATGGCAGCAGCCCGACAAAACTCTGAAGGCTTACCTGAGCAGGTTCGCGAACGTCGCTGCTCGGGCCAGAGACGCGGATGACAGCTCCAAGCTCATGGCCCTGAGAACTGGAATCCTCGTCGAAGGGGAGCTCTGGAAGGATATACAACGGAAGGGAGTTAGTTCAGTGAATGAATTCCTTAATAGGGCCCAGGAATGGATCAGCTTGGAGGAGGCCGAAGCCTCAGCTGCAGGAACCAGCCAGGTCCCTAAGCAGCCCGCTGGAGTGGGGACGGAGGTCGTGGCAGCGACCCAAAACGTTACATAGAACAACCAGCTCGGTGGAGGCAAAAGAAAGGGGAACGACGAGGGCAGCCAGCACGGCCCAAAGAAGAATAAGCCCGTAGACAAGTTTAAGCCCGTCTACGCGACCTATGTGGAACTCACCCAGTCTAGGGAGAATATCTTCCTAGCTAACTCTACTCGCCTCCCCTGGAAGAGGCCAGGGCCGTTGAAGCACCAGAAGAGGAAGAGAGACACCTCCAAGTTTTGCCATTTTCACAACGATGTTGGCCACAATACTGATGATTGTAGGCATTTGAAAGATGAGATCGAGACTCTCATCCGAGCCGGCCCTTTGGCCCAGTATGCGCAAAACAGGGTTCCAGCAAGTCGACCTTCTCCGGAAGTCCCGGTCAGTCAGCCCGGGTCTTGGGTAGATCAGGACGTCCCTCCTCCCGTGATAGGAGGAGATATTTCCACAATATCTAGAGGTCCGCATATGGCTGGCTCGAGCAGGGGTGCCCAGAAGAGGTACGTAAACGAACTCAAGACACATAATGGTGTAGAGTTCATCCCGGAGCAGCGCCTACCAAAGCAGCAGCGATTGGAGAAACAACCGATCACTTTTACAAAAGAAGATGCGGACCATGTCTAGTTCCCTCACAACGACCCTCTGGTCGTAGCAGTTCAGCTCGCTAACCGGAGGGTTAGGAGGGTGCTGGTCGATAATGGGAGCTCGGTCAACCTTCTGTTCCGATCCACGTTGGAGAAGATGGGTTTGACTGTCGCCGAGCTGAAGGCGACCTCCATGATGCTGTATGGTTTCTCAGGAGAAGGATCAGCGGCTATAGGAACAATCGAGCTGGTGATCACCCTAGGAGAAGGACCTCGGACAGTCTCTAAACTCCTCGAGTTTGTGGTCATCGACTGCTCCGCTGCATACAATGCAATTCTGGGACGACCCACGCTCATAGCCTTTGAGGCTGTCACTTCCATTCTCCACCTTGCGATGAAATTCCTTACTTCCATGGGAATATGCACTGTCCATGGCGATCAGCTCGCTGCCAGGGAATGCTACAGCATTTCCATGAAGGGAAAATCGAAACCCGGGCAGCTAGCAATGGCCATCCAAGATGGTGGAGAGGAATCTCAAGAACCCTTAGCTGATCTTGGGATTGAAAAACCTCAGAGCGCCGAAGGGGAAAATATCGTCTTGAGTGAGGATATTGACCCCGAATAGGCGAAGACAGGTCCGAGCTCCAAGCTATTGAGGAGCTCGAGGAAATAAACATCGATTCACAGAATCCTTCACGGATGGTCAGGCTTGGGAAAAACCTCTGTAGCAAGAGGAAGACGGAGCTGACTAAATTTTTGCAGGATAACCTGGATGTGTTTGCGTGGTCCCACGAGGATATGGTGGGAATCAGCCCGAGCATCATCATGCACACCCTTCATCTGGATAAAAGCGTTCCTGCAAAGTCCCAGAAGCAAAGACGCCTAGGAACAACCCGGGCTGAAGCCTTAGAGGAAGAAGTAGCCCGGCTCAAGAAATGTGGCTTTATCCGTGAAGCCAAGTTTCCGATTTGGGTCGCCAACCCCGTGCTGGTTCCGAAGCCCAACAGGAAGTGGCAGACCTACATCGACTTCTCCGACCTGAATAAAGCCTGTCCCAAGGATTGTTTTCCATTGCCAAGGATTGACCAACTGGTGGATGCCACGGCAGGGCACGAGCTCATGTCCTTTATGGACGCGTACTCGGGCTACAATCAAATCGCCATGAATCCGGCAGACCAAGAGCACACCAGCTTCATGACCCCGACTAACGTCTATTGTTACAAGGTCATGCCATTCGGGCTGAAGAACGCCGGTGCTACATACCAAAGGTTAGTAAATAGAATGTTCGCAAACCAGATCGGGAAGAACATGGAAGTGTACGTTGATGACATGCTAGTCAAGTCAAAAACTGCCGATAACCATGTTTCCGACCTGGAAGAATGCTTCAAGATACTACGGGAGCATGGCATGAGGCTTAATCCACATAAGTGTACTTTTGGAGTCGCGTCAGGAAAATTCCTAGGTTTCATCGTCAATACTCGAGGAATCGAGGCAAACCCCGACAAGATCAGATCGTTGCTCGAACTTCCCTCACCCAGGTCGTGCAAAGATGTCCAAGGCCTGACAGGAAGGGTGGCAGCCCTTAATCGGTTTATTTCAAAATCCACCGACAAGTGCTTGCCATTCTACAACCTGCTCCGAGGAAATAAGAAGTTCAAGTGGACAGAAGAGTGTGAAAGCGCTTTCCTCGACCTGAAGGCACATCTGGCCGAGCCACCCGTATTGTCCAAACCAAAAGCAGGAGAACCTCTTTTCCTCTACTTAGCTGTCACGAAGGATGCAGCCAGTGCCGTATTAGTCCGAGAAGAAGACCGGATTCAGAGACTAGTCTACTACATCAGCAAGAGACTTCTCGGAGCTGAATCTCGGTACCCATTGATGGAGAAATTGGCGTTCTGCCTTATCACAGCCTCGCGAAAGCTCAGGCCGTACTTCCAGTCCCACTCAATACACGTCATGACCGATCAACCTTTAAGGCAGGTTTTGCAAAAACCTGAAGCATCGGGACGTCTGTTAAAGTGGGCCATCAAACTCAGTCAGTTCGAGATTTTGTACACCCCACGAACTGCCATAAAAAGTCAGGCCCTAGCCGATTTTGTAGCAGAGTGCACAGGATTCCAGGAGGATCCTGCAGAAGACTCACCCCAGGTCACCTCATCCCGGGCGTCGTGGAGGATCTTTGTGGATGGTTCATCTAACGAGAACGGCTCCGGGGCTGGAATCATTTTGATATCCCCTGAGAGACACAGGTTCCACTCGGCGCTGAGATTCGGATTCAAGGCCTCCAACAACGAGGCCGAATACGAAGCTTTGCTGGCCGGGCTGAGGATAGCCCAGGAGCTGAAGGCGAGCTCCGTTCAGTGCTTCAGTGACTCCCAGCTCGTGGTAAACCAGGTTCTGGGCGAGTATCAAGCACGAGGACCCAAGATGGCTGCCTACCTAGCAAAGGTAAAAATGGAACTGTCTGCATTTGGGCGAGGCTCGATCGAGCATATACCTCGGGAGCAGAACGCTAACGCAGACGCTCTTGCCAAGCTCGCCACCTCCGGGGAGACGGAGACCTTGGGGTTAGTGCCGATAGAATTCTTGGAGAAACCAAGTATAGAAGAAGCTAGGACGAAGGTCGAGATGATCGACGCTAGGCCAACCTGGATGACCCCCATCCTTGAGTATCTCATCAAGGGAAATCTACCTGAAGGGCGTAATGATGCGCGGTGAGTTCTGTATCAAGCTCCCAGGTACACGATGGTGGACGGGGTGCTATACCGACGTGGGCACTCCCTACCTCTCCTACGATGTGTTCTTCCAGGCGAAGCAAAGGCCATCCTGCAGGAAGTGCATGAAGGTTTTTGCGAAGATCACACGGGGGGCAAAGCTTGGCCCTGAAGGTCCTGAGGCAAGGATATTACTGGCCCACTCTGTCCAAGGATTCAATCTCTTATGTCAAAAAGTGCGACAAGTGCCAGCGATTCGCCTCAGTTGCCCGAGCTCCCCCAGCCGAGCTGAAGATGATCTCTTCCCCATGGCCGTTTGCATTTTGGGGAATCGACTTAGTTGGCGCCCTCCCTACTTGGAAAGGCGGGGTCCGCTATGCCGTGGTGGCCATCGACTACTTTACGAAGTGGGCTGAGGCAGAACCTTTGGCAATGATAACTTCCAAAAAAGTCCTCGACTTCGTGGTTAAGAGCATTATCTGCCGATTTGCGCTGCCCAAGAAAATCGTTTCCAACAATGGGACTCAGTTCGACAGCGACCTCTTCACCGAATTTTGCAAAAGGTACGGAATTGTGAAAAGTTTCTCCTCCGTGGCCTATCCTCAGGCGAATGGTCAGGTCGAAGCTGTCAAGAAGACTCTAAAGGCGAGCCTCAAGAAGAGACTCGACGAGGCCAACGGGGTCTGGCCAGAACAGCTCCCCCAGGTTCTCTGGGCATATCGGACCTCGCATCGAACTCCTACGGGTCATACTCCTTTTTCCTTAACCTTTGGGAGTGAGGCAGTCCTCCCCGTGGAGATTAAGGTACTTTCGCATAGGGTCCAGGCATATGACCAGGACCGCAACCACGAGCTACTTTACACTTCCCTTGACTTGGTTGATGAAAGACGAGAAGATTCGCAGCTCCAGCTCGCACATTATCAGCAAAAAATCACTCGTTATTTCAACTCAAAAGTCAAAAAGCGCACCTTCAGCATTGGCGACCTGGTCCTCAGAAGAGTTTTCTTAGCCGGGAAGGATCCCAAAGATGGAGTATTGGGACCAAACTGGGAAGGACCATATCAAGTCATCGAGGTCATTAAAGAGGGAACTTATAAATTAGCTCGGCTTGATGGAGGGGTAGTCCCACGGACTTGGAACGCCATCCATTTGAAGAGATATTATCAATAATTCCCTTATAAGGCCTAAAAGGCCACTTTTTATGTATTACGCAATGAGAATTAACTTTTTCGTTTATGATTGTACATATTTACAAGTGTAATCCTAAGTAACCATGAAAGACCCTTTCCAAGTTACTTGGGGGGCATATGGTACCTGGATATAACCAGGTCGCCTTAAAAGGCTTAGAATTTAATTCAAATCGATTGATCGTTGTTCTTCTTAAAGAGCACGAGATATTGACAAAAATTAACGCGAACTAAGCTGTACCCTGGAAATAACCAGGTCATAAAACTTAGAAGTTAACTTAAATCGATTGATTGTTGCTTTTCTTAAAGAGCACGAGATATTGATAAAAGTTAACACGAACTATGTTTTCAAATTAAGTTCCTGGATATGACCAGGTCATAAAACTTAGAAGTTAACTTAAATCGATTGATTGTTGCTTTTCTTAAAGAGCATGAGATATTGATAAAAGTTAACACGAACTAAGTTTTCAAATTAATTTCCTGGATATAACCAGGTCATAAAACTTAGAAGTTAACTTAAATTGATTGATTTTTGCTTTTCTTAAAGAGCACGAGATATTGATAAAAGTTAACACGAACTAAGTTTTTTCAAAATAGTAACTAAAGTGCGCAAAGACAAGGAAATAAGTCAATTAAAAATAAAATTGATAATTGGATTGTCTCGAGGTGGAAACACCTCGTGCAAAAGTTACACAAAAAAAAAAAAAAAGAATAAAAGAGTGGGAGCAAAAAGGAAGGCCCTAAGCTCCGCCAGGCTGCCCCGTGGAGGTCACCGTCTCGCCCTCCTGCTCAGCTGCACTGGAGGCTTCCTCGGCCTCGAAAGGTGCCTCTTTCTCGAGGTGAGCTTTAAATCCCTCCAGCAAGGGCTCCCAGACGTCCGCTGCCAAGAAGGAGAAGTCGGCGTCTGGGTTGTAGGCCCAGCAGTTATAGAGCATGTCCTCCAGGGCGGTGCCGGAGGCCGCCTGCTCGGCTTCCAGGGCGGTTTTGGCCCCAGCCTTCGTAATATCTAGCTCCGCCCGAGCAGCGGCGAGGGCGGCCTTGGCCTCCTCGGCCCCAGCGTTCGCAGTGTCTAGCTCCGCCCGTGCAGCGGCGAGGGCGACTTTGGTTGCCTCGACCTCCTGAAGCTTGGGACGGGCTTCTTCCAGGTCGGCCTATGTGGCCGCCAGGGCGTCCTTAACCACCTGATGTTCGCCCCTCATATCTTCGAGCTGGGCCTTGGTCCTGGCTATGCTCCGATGAAGGGCAACGGCGCTCTGCGAAAACGGAGAGGCAACTGCCTTAGAAAAAAAAGAGAAGGGAGAAAGGAAAAACAGGGTAAGGCATGATAGTCCAGAAACCATAAAAAGGTTGAGGTCAGCTTATCGTTAGGGCCATGCCCAATGAAGATTCCAGCACACCCACCGGGTTCCTTGTTTCGATGGCCCTGAGCTCCTTCTCGTTGAATTTGTAGATGTGGCTGATGGCGTAGTTCGCCGTCTTATACACTGTCCCCCGGAAGGCCTCTGGAATCTTCTTCAGGTCCTGGGGGTCAACCGGGATGCGCACCTCGGAGGTTGAAATTGCCGAAGTCCCGAGCTCCGCCCCTGTGTCCCGGACGAAGGCCGGAGCTCACGGAGGGGGTGGGGGCATGTTGCTCCCCCCTGCAACAGGAGGAACAGTTCCCACGACCTGAGCGGCTGGGGGCTGCTCTTTCTCCTTTGCAGGAGACTTAGTTGGGGTCCCGACGGCTTTCTTCAGCATCCGGAGCTTCTTCATTTTGGGCCCAGAGGCCCCAGCTGGGGAGTTCCCCCCAATGAGCGCAGCTCGCAGACTTTTTCCCCCGGACTGAGACATCTCTTCTGTCAAAACAAAGATATGGTTAGCTCACAAGTCAGCATTCATGCGAAAACAAAAGCAAAGGAAAGAAAAGAAAAAATGCAAAATTCAAGTATATATATGTACTAAAGGGGAATCCTACCCCCCGAGCTAGAGGAAGAGTCTACTGTTACGACCATCGGCCCCGGAGCTTCTTCGGGGGAATCTAAGACAATCACTTCTCGAGCTGGCGTGAGTTCTGGATCTGAGGCCGGCTCAGGACTAGGCTCTTCTACATATTGCCTAAGTCCTGGAGCTACAGTACCCTCCCGGAGTGATGGCCATTACTGAAGGTTAGTCCCATACTTCTCGAATAGGACCGACCTAAAAGCTAGGGTGTTATCTACAGCTATGGTCCCCCTAGGGCGACTACTTTCGTAATCCAGCACGAGCTGGTCGACGCAGTGGAGCAGGGTTTCATCTAAGTCTGTGTCACTTTGGTGGCGTTTTACGATCTGTTTGGGATTGTACCTAGCTAGCCGGGGGTTGGCAGTGGCCCTATCTAAGCTCCTAAACATGTATGGGTTATCATGGCCAGAAGGACCCGCGGCTGCTCCGGACCGGATCCTCTCCTCGTCCGTTCTTTGGGCGACCTCCAACGCCCGCTTCTTCGTCCTCACGAGAGGCACCTCGTCCTCCTCATCGTCATCCTCCGCGACCTCCTCCACGATGATAGGTCTGGTATCGCGAGCTGGGGGAAGCGCCCGGAGCCTCCTCAAGTTCAGAGTCTGTCCTGGGGAGATCAGCTTACAGGCCAGAATCGTCTCGTTTGTCACGAGCTGACGATAGTCCTTTTCACTGGGGGGCAAGCCCGCCAGTGTCTCGTACTGGTTCCCGAGGACCACAGACTTCTCTGTCCTCGCGAAGATAGCTGCAGAATTAATCTAAGTTAGAAAGGGATACAGGAGGAGCTAAATGGTACTTAACTTACGAGCTAAAGTTGAAAGGCACTTACGAGGACGATTGAAGTAGTGCAGCTCGCAGTTTTGGAACCCCGTCGACATAAAGAATTGATCTTTAAAGTCATTGGGGTGGCTGGGCAGCTCGATGACTGCAGCCATGTTGGGGAACCGGGTTAAGTAATAAAACCCGTCACCTCGCCCCCGCTGCTTCGGGCTGGCCTTGAGGCAGAAGAAATAAAGAATGTCCGCAGAAGTGGGGACCTCCCACTCCTGTTTCAGGAACAAGTATCTTAACCCCGCCAACAAACGATAAGAGTTGGGGGGGATCTGGAATGGGGCCAACCTCACGTAATTGAGGAAGTCGGCGAAGTACTGGTCCAACGGGAGGAAGGCCCCCGCCTTGAAATGCTCGTCGCTCCAGGCCGAGAGCGCCTCATCAAGCGGCGCACAGCTCCGCTCGCCTTCTAAAGAAGGTCGGGCAACCACGGATCCTCTCCCCAGCTCGATGTTATGGAAGAGGAATATTCTGTTTACCCTCGCCTGGTCAGTAATCTTTGAGACGATCCTCTCCGCCTCAAAGAACGCGTCAGGAGCCACCTCGAGCTCCTATTCCACTGCTGGGCCGAAGTTGGGGATCGGGGATTCAACCATCACCTCCTTTCCTTTGTCTTGGCAGGAGGACGAGCTGCCTACAGGCTTCTTGGGAGCATTCTTCTTGGGTCCTATCTGGTCGCCTAGCGAACAAAAAGAAGAAATTTTAGAAGAAGGCGACCTAAGAATGGAGAAAATCTGTGTTTCCTTGACACGAGCTAAGGTAAGCCCAGCCCGTGGAGAGTGAGACCACGCGGTTCTATGAACACGCGCCTGTGCTCCCAACAGATCCCCGATTGCTCAGAATTCGTGTGTCAAGAGGGTCAGGATAGAATTTTGCCTTGGAGGGAAAGTTCCAGTAGGCAAGAGAGGCAAAACCGCCTGTGAAGCGTGTCCCCTAAGCTACCCGGTTTTGCACCCAAAATACTAGATATTTTGAATAAGCCTACCAAAAGTCCTACCCAGTAAATTTTCCCCAGAAAATGCATCCTATAAACCATGCTCCTAAACGGTTTTCTACTACAAACAATACCCTAACCTAAAAGGCTTTCACCCTTGCATGCAGCTACAGTAAATAGTTACCTAAGCTACAGTGAAAAATAATTTCAACACATGCACGGTCAGAAGACTTACTGAGTGTTCTGGTTGAGAAGAGGATGAAGGAATCGCCTGGGTTGGGGCTTCGTCGGGGTTTTTGGTTCCAAAGCTTCGAAGGAGACCTTGCGCCTGAGTTTCTGGAACGCCGGAGATGGTAACCGGAAAGAGAAAAAAGGGGGGATTTTTTAGAGCAAGAAGAAGAGAAAATTCTGTAAAATTTCAAATAAACGGGTGGCCCATGCGTAAGGTGGCCACCCCTTTTATATATGTGAAGGGCCACGTGAGGAGGACCGTTGGATTGCCCTGATGTGGGATCCAAGGCCCTCCACTTGAAAGACGAAACGATGGCTGAGTATAGGCTAGGCCATTAAATGGGGTTCTCAGAAGACGTACCGTCACCAACCATGATGTTCCACGTATTCGGCACCTGCGTAGAATGTGGAATATGAAGAGTTCATGGGGAAGCCTAAAAGCCCCTACTGTGGCCCTATGCGACGTCGTATACCACGAGCAGAGGCTTGGGGGGCAGATGTACGCCCTGATTTTCCCACGGGCTGATTAACGAGCTGAGATACGGCCTAATCATGACTACCACGTGGACATCCCCAAGACCGGAGTTGCCATCGTAAGATCCTACCTCTTTAGCTCGAGGTAGCCAAGGGTTCACCAAGATTGCTTAAGGACTGAGTCTGGACTCTGAAGGCCACAAGTCGAGGGAAGCATCCAGCTCGTGGTCCGAGCTAGAGTTGGAGGCTGTGACCCTTTATAAAGTCAACCACGCAAGGTAAACGTGCATATATCAGACATCACGTGTCTGATATATCCCTGACTTCTCGGACACGCAGCATGAACGTGCGTATTCAGACACCCACGACTGGGTTGGCCCATGCGGCCCATTATCCCATTACCTATTGATTTGACCACACTTATTTGTCAGGTTTAGGAATTAATCATGAATGTCACAGAGTTGACACGATAGGTAAGAAGGTCACGGGATGACCTTCTTACCAACTCCCAGGTGCCTTCTCCTATAAATATGGAGACCCTAGGAGTTACAAAGGATTGGATTCTATTATGTAAAAAATATCCTGTAAAAGAATACAGCATATAGTAATAATACTGACTGGTGGAGTAGAAGGATTTTAACCTTTGAACCACCTAAAAAACGTATTTTGTGTCACCATTCCATTTCCAAGATCATTCATCTATTTCGGTTCAACATAAGCACTAATCCCTTCCTCTTTCTTTTCTTAATTACCTGTTGGCGAAGAACCGCGTCAACAATGATGATGAAATGATCTTGTTATAAAAAAACTTTAAGAAGTTTATGAGAAAGATTGGTAACAAGAAAAACCTGTTTAAATCCTCCAAAGGTAATAATTTTTCCAAACCTTTTGAATATACTAATAAAAAAGGTATTCATTGCAGGGAGTGTGAAGGTTTTGGACATATTCAACCCAAATGTGCCAATACCATAAAGAAAAATAAGAAGGTCTTGGCAGCCACTTAGAGTGACAATGAATCTGAAAGTAGTGATGAGGAAGAAAATTATAATCTTGCCTTAACTTCAGTTTTTTCTTGCTTACCTCTTTCTGTGCATGAGAATGAGAACCATGTTTGTTTAAATAATACTATTTCAACAGATGAGGGTTCCCATAGTGATTCATATGAATTCGATTTGGATGAGGATTCCTTGAAAGAATAATACAAAATCATGTATGATCAATGGTTGAAAGTGTGTTCAGATAATCATTTGATGGCAAACAATAACAAAGTTCTCAAGAAGAGAAATGAAGAACTTGACTCTCTTGTTAGAAAATATGAAATTGATATTGTTGCTAAAGATTTTGAAACTAAATGTTTGTCTAATGAAGTTGATCAAATTGTGAAAGGTGTCAAAATGCTTATTCATAGATCTATTGTTTTGGATGATATTCTGCTTGCAGGTCAAAAAGCTTGTGATTCTTCTGGGTTAGGATCAAATGGATCTAAACCTAAAGGAAAAACAATTTTTATTTCTAGAAATCTTCCTGTTGTTCAACAACTGACCCTTCTGCAGGTTCTACTCAGACTCATGTGGCCCCATCTTCTCAATCTGTCACAACCCATGAGAAACAGACCAGAAATTTCCAGAATAAAAAAACTGGTCATTCTATTCCAATTTGCCATTTATGTGGAGTGAAAGGTCATATTCGACCTAAATGCTTTACCTTGATGAATTTTCTTCACAAAAATTACTTTAATCATCATGGTAATTTGAGACAAATGCCCTTGAAGAAAAGGACTCCACCAAAGAAAGTTTGGGTGAAGAAAAATAAATTCAATTGTCTTGCTGCCTTTACTTGTCTTACAACATGTGCTTCTAACTCTTGGTTTTTTGATAGTGGTTGTTCTAGGCATATGACAGGTAACAAAAGCATACTCACTGACTTCAAGACTTTGAAAAATGGGGAAGTCACATTAGGAGATGGTAAGTCTTGTAAGGTACTTGGTAGTGGCACTCTAAATTCTGAAGGACTACCAAAGTTGCAAAATGTTCTTTTGGTTCATGGACTTAAAACTAATCTAATTAGTATAAGTCAAATTTGTGACCAAGACTTGTTTGTAAATTTTTCTCTTGATAATTGTTTTGTGCTTGACCAAGATAGAAATTGTGTTTTGAAGGGTTATAAATCTGTTGATAATTGTTACACATGTTTAACGCCCAAAATGTGACTACCACTAAGCGGTAGCTGTAGTAAGATCGGGCGGTCGATCCACAAGGCGGTAACCTAAAATCAAAAGATTAGTAGAAAGTAACACAAAAAGTTAGTAACAAGAAATAAATAAAATTGTAAATGGAAAGAGGTTTGAGATTTTGGTATTGTATTTTTGATAAAGTGATAAAATGAGATAAGTGAAATAAAGGTAAGATGTAATCAAGAGTTGAGAAAATGAAAGGTGTAATGCCCCGAATTCTCCGATGTGTTTAACGGCGTGAATAGTAGGCCGGGAGGGCCATACTTGCTTAATTGTGTTAATAATTGATAAAATGCATGTATATGTTGATTATATTATGATATGATGTGAAATGCATGCATGTGAGTCCATATTCTTAATTACAGGGGTGTGATGGTAATTTGGCCCGTTGAGGGTAAATTGTTTATTTGGATGCATGTTGGTGATATGTTTTAAGGCCACATTATAATGTGGATTTGTTCGAGCTATTCGGCATGAGACGATCTTTAAGTGTTAAAGTAGCGGTTTTGTCATAACGGGAATAAGTTCAAGGCTCGGGGTGAGTCTCGGGATGTTTTAATGATTATAACGTTGCCGGGAGTAAAAAGGGTAACGGGACATGAATTATTGGTGTTTGGGAATTTTGAGAATAGCGGGAATTGGGAAGCGTTAATTACGATTAACGGTATAGGTTCGGAAGTACCAACTTTGCCCTTGGGAAGGCTTTAGAAACTCTTAAAGACCTAGGGGTATTTTAGTCATTTGGGTTTGGATATATGTGAAGTTTGGATGGCTGTAGAAACCGTACAGAACAGAGCAAAAACAGAGCAAGAATTACCCTTCCCGTACATCCATTTCTCTCTTTCTTCCTTTGAAGTTTTTGGTCCCAATTTGAAGATACAAGCTAGGAAATCAAAGCTTGGGAGTTGTAGACTCGGTTCATCCATTGAAAAGGACTTTAATCTCATTTGAGGTAAGAATTCATCCATGAAAAACAAGCCATACTCTGTTTTACTTTATAGTTTTCAGCTTATAGTTTTGGTGTGGATAGTAGGAATCAATGGGAGTTTTTGTGTAAGATTGATTGGGTTTTGATGAGGGTATGATGTAGATGAGGTTTGGGGGTTGAATTGGGTGTTTGGTAAGGTTTTGGATTGGTTTGGAGGGTTTGGTTTCAAGAGAAATCGCAAAGAAGATGAACCAGGAAGTTTCTGGTCTGTTGTTGGCGCAGCAGCACCACTTAGGGCGCAGCAGCGCTATTCAGGGCTCAGAGATGGGCTCTCTGACTTGGAAATAGGGCTGCAGCGCCATTTATTAGGGCTACAGCGCCACTCATAGGGCTGCAGCGCCATCTGATGGGGCTGCATCGCTAGTCCATTTTTCAGCAAACACATTTTAGGGCTCGGAATGATCCTTAAGGCTCGGGGTTTGGTTCCTTTGCCCCGTTTGAGTATTTTAAGCATCCCGAGAGTGGGGGATTGATCCCGGGAGTGTGGTTTTAGATTGTAAACTATTTATTAATTTATTTTATTAATGGATTATAATTGGTTATGATTAGGTAACCGCTAAGGAATCTAAAGGTTGATCGTTCTCAGGGTTGTTTTTCTAGTTCATTCTCGCTCGAACCAGAGGTAAGAAAAATGCACCCCAAGTGTGACATGCATGGATATTCATGAGGCATGTTGGTTGTGTTAATATGGACTTGGATTGAATAAAGAATGTTTGGCATATGTTGCTCACTTGCACATGGTACTGACTCATTAGTCAGATTTGGCAAAGGTGCTAGTATCAACTGTGAAGCTGTGACTTATTAGTCAAGTTCGGCAGTGGTATTGGGCACTGGTCACATTGCGCTGACTCATTAGTCAGGACGGCCTTAGCATGTAATGCAGGGCAACAAAGATTGGATCTAATCAACTATCAGCATTGAATGGCTCAAAGAGCATTAATGCCAGATCGACCCCGAGGGTCGATGAATGAAATAAGCGCTTGGAGGCTAGTGGCTTACCTAGCAGCCACTCTCCCACTTGAATTAGTGACATGCTAGTCAGTCACTCAGTATGGTTTATCGGAACCTCATGTGATGTTCACTCATTTGTTTGAAAGCTTTATGCTCAGTGTGATTATAATGATAATCATTTGATAATGTTTATGCAAAGTGTTATGTTTTCTTGCTGGGCTTTGGCTCATGGGTGCTATGTGGTGCAGGTAAAGGGAAAGAGAAGCTCACCTAGCCTTGAGTGGAGAGCTGATGTGGTGATGTGTACATATTTGTCCGCTTGACCACCACGGCCAAGGAGTTCTCAGAGGAACTAGGGGGTTTACCCTATTTTTGCCGCTTAGGTCGGTGGGGTTGTAAATTTTAAACAGTAGTGACCATTTTGTGTTGAGAACGACTTGTAAACGTTTTGTTTAGCTCTGCAGAGCAGTTCGTAATGAAAGCTTCCATTTCCTTTTTATCGGTTTTACACCTTAACCTGTTAATTACACTTAGAGCACGTTTTTGACCAAAGGACTCGGGTAACGAGTCAAATTTCCGATCCACCGTTCACCGTAACTGTTCTGGGGCAGCCAGGGCGTTACAAAAGGTTTCAAGAATCATCCATATGCTTGTTTAGTTACTTGGTTACTTGATTTACAAAAATACACAAGTAAATAGTTCACTTCCCAACATTTACTTGGAAAATCTAACATTAAAGTCCATAGTCTTTTCTAACAAAAGTTCTTGTAACGACCCAAAATCGCTAATAAGGCTTAAGGGCCTTGATTAATGTGCCAGGAGGGCATTAATGGAATAATTGTGATTTAAATGAGTAATTATATGTTTAATAATGTATATATGATAATTGATGATATTATGTGATAATGTGATATGAAATAAATATGTGAGAACCACATTATTATGTGGACAGGTTCGCAGAGCACGGCTCGAGACGATTCTAGGGTCAGATAGCGGGAAAAGTCACAACGGGACTTAAGATATGACTTTGGATAAGTCGGGGGTATTTTTAGATAGCGGGTAGCAATTTGGACTATCGGGTCATGAAAATAAATATATGGAGATATATTTGAGGTTAGGAAGTCTAGGCAGGAATATTGAGGGATTTTACCATTTTGGCCTCGGGGACGGTTCCGGCACCCCGAGCCTCGGGATTAACTTAACGGGTAAGATAGACATAAGGAAGCTTTTAGAAGAAAATACAAACTGACTAAAACTTTTACCTCAGTTCTCTCTCACTCTCAATGAAAACAAAGGGAAGGAAAAACACAGAAAACTTAAGGGAATCAAGCTGGAATTTCTGAGGATTAAGGTGGGGATTTGGAGGCTTAGCTCAGGGATGAATCAAGAACTAAAACATGGTTAAGGTAAGCTTTTAATTTTCTTCTCTGTGGTTAGAATTCTGGGTTTTGGTTAAGTGTTGAAGCAAATATGGTTTTGATGTTTTAAGGCAGAATTAAGGAGGAAACTTGGGGACTTAGCTTGTCTTTGGGTTGGTGAAGTGATTCAACAGAAAAGGTAAGTTTCAACTCATGGTTTAGAGGTTTTAAATTGGGTTTGAATGGCTGGTTTGAGTGTTTATAGCTCTTGAGCTTCAGAAATTGAAAGGAGAAGATTATTGTGTGTTAGGCTGTGTTTTTTGTGGAATTATGTTGTTTAAGTCATGCTAAAGGAGTTGGGATTAATTGGTTGTGAGTTGGGGAGCTTTGGGATGGTTTAAGGTGAGGTTTGAAGCTTAGAAATGATGGGTTTTCTGGGCACAAAGGGGAGGGTCGCGGCTCTGTTCTAGAGCACTGCGGCCCTAGGATGAAAAAGGGCCAAGAAGGCTCGGCCATGGGAAGGCGCTGCGACGCCCAAAGCAAGGGCCGTGGCGCGTGTGTGGTTCAGCATGGGAGTGGTTCTGTTTTGAGGCTAGGGTCGTGGCTAGGCTTCAGGGGCCGCAGCCTTTGGTTGCACACATGAGTTTTTGAGGGTTTTAGGCACGGGAAAGTTGTCTAGTGTGCTCGGGATTGGTTTCACCACCGTGCTTGGTGGAATTTGGTTCCCGAGAGTTAGTTTTGTAACTGGGAACCTATATCGGAGTATTAATGGAACCTTATACTTTGGTTGTGACTAGGTGATAAAGGCTTAAGTTCGGAAACGGATCGTGCTTGAGAGGCGTTGCTCGTAATTCATTAATTGCACAGACTAAAGGTAAGAAAACTGCACCTGGTTGAATATATGTGACGGGACTAAGGGCTCCCTATTGTAAATGCTTGAAAAGATGGTATTATGCCATGCAAGCCATTTAGTGAACCAGCGGCCTAAGGGTGCCAAGGGTTACACTAGCGCACAGGGCGCGGCTCGGCCACTGGTAGCCGAGGACAGCTTATTATGCACTGAGCTCGGTTTAAGCGGGCCGGAGTCAGTGGGTTAAACAGAGGGTGCGGCCTAAGTTGTCGGCCCTGAATACTATGTGATATGGGTGTAATATATGATTGATTATATCTTGAATCTGATTGTATATGCTAAATATTTGTTGGGGATTATCTGATGGGAATACATGCATAATGAATTAATTGTCTGTTATTATTGTTTGAGTTGTTTATGATGTTTTCTTGCTGGGCCTTGGCTCACGGGTGCTACGTGGTGCAGGTAAAGGCAAGGGCAAGTTAGATCAGCCCTGATTGGAGAGCTCAGCGAGCAGAATGTACAAAGCCAGGTGCTCAGCCGCCACGGTTGAGGTCTAGGCAAGGACGTGAAACCTGAAGACTTTCTGTTTTTCCTTAGTATGGCTAGTGAATACTCATGTACTTTTGGGAGTCTGTAAACTTATTCTAACTTTGTTTCTGTATGAGATCCCATGTTTACTACAGTTTAAATATATGAAATGAGTCTTTTGAGACCAAAACCTTTTTAACCTTAGCTCTTACATGTTTAGTGACACGTTTTCTAAATAACGACTTGATTACCAAGTCTTGCACCTTTATAAGTACACAGTGTAACAGTCTTGGCTATCCAGGGTGTAACGCCCTACTTCCTTAGAGCCGTTACTAAATGAGTTTTAAACATGCATTCAACTCGCTAATTGAGATTTTTAGGCCAAAAGTGTAGTTAAATCATAAACAGCGAAACAAACTTTGAAGATAATTCCATTTACTATAAATCGTTGAGAGTTTGACACTTGGGATCCCAAGATACTATTTAGAAATATTTACAACATATAATTAACAAATTTGAGTCGACTAGACGACAAAATCTAGGTTTTAATACAATCATCTCCCAAAACCATTGGCCGTGGCAGCCAGGCAGGCCAAACATGTACACGCCGCTTCACGCTCTCCGTACTCATGGTTGGTTGACTATCCCCTTGCCCTTACCTGCACCACAGAGCACCCGTGAGCCGAAGCCTAGCAAGAAAACCCTCACAAACAGTTAACATGTGCATAACAAACACTTAGAATATAATCAAGCCACCAATAGGCTAAACACATACGGCCATGCCGTCCCAGGCGCTTTACCATGCCCTGGGTTCACGATCCACACCGTGAGGATATCCCAGGTATCCTTTAGGGTCTCACCCTGGCAACTCGCACTCCACGTGCTTAACGCTGCTCCCGGCCCCTTGCCGTACTCAGCCTTGCACTCAACGTGCCAAACGCCGTTCCCAGCCCCTGCCGACCTCGGCCTGCACCATTCCCGGCTCTCGCCGAACATTCATCTAATCGCATTCATAGCATAACAAACATATACTGAATACTAACAAATTCAATCAAAGGGCTACGCCCTGCAATTCAGACATATTGGGCTCAGCCCTGCATACAAGCTCTATGGGAACAGTGGTTTTCTTACCTGTATCCCGAGCTTTCCGATGCACCAAGGCCGTGAGCACGGTCCTCTAACCCGAGCCTCTCCGAAGACCTAGTCACAACACATATAAAACATCCTTTAATACAAACCAATCCAAAACGACTTCCCGGGACCAATCCCACACTCTCGGAATCCTCAAATTCCTAAAACAATTCATCGAAAACATCCCCCGAACCCCCGGAGCAAAAGCTCAAAATTGCAAAATTCCATGTTCTGAAAATAGCCTAGTGCTGCGACATTGCCCTAGAGGGCCGCGGCGCCCAGCAAGTCAGAAAGCCTTCCCCTATCCTGAAGCAGCCTCGCGCCGCGGCGCCCAAGAACAGGGTCGCGACGCTCCTTCGCGAACCCAGAAATCTGGGTTTTTCCCCAACATTTTCCCGAGCCAAAACACTCCCAAATCAATACCAAGGCATACCTAAGCCCCAAATTCAATCCAAAACCCCATATAAACTATCTAACAACTCAGAAACATCAACAACAAGCCTAAACACACAATCAAATCCCCAATTCACAAATTGGCTTGAAACTTTATGAAACTTAAACTAATAAACCAGAAACTTGAATCACAGCAGCTAATATATAACAGAGATGCATAAAACCCTTACCTCAAGCAGAAATTCGCCCCTGAGCCTTCTCCAAGTCCAACTCCAAGCAAATCCCTCTTAATCCCAAACTGAACCTAGGCAAGCTTCATCCCCAAGAATCCACCAAACAGCCACACACCAACTTTCAATTTTCATGCTAACACTCTAGAAATCAAGCTTAGAAACTTAACAAAATAGAGATAAATCCTTACCTCAGAGAAATCTTGGTTTATGATCAAGTTTAATTGCCTCCAACCACTTGGTTCTCCTCCTAGGTCTTTCAAATTTCAGCTCCCTTCCTCCTTTCCTTTTTTTCTAGTTTTCTCCTCAAACTTTCAGCCAAAACATAATATGCCTAAGTGTTAAAACGTGAATGACTTCTCTTCTCAACTGAAGTTATCTAAATCCTTGCCAAAAGACCATCTCACCCTTCCATCTAATTCCTTTTTCTAACTAAACCTCAAGGGCACTCTTGTCCTTTCACCTATATTACAATTCTACCATTTTTCCATCTAAACTTGTTACTCTTAGCGGTTACTAATGGTTACGCAGGTTACCTAATCACCAATAACCATTAACCACAAATTCTCAACTCAACTCACGAAATTTCCCCAGAGTAACCCTAGGCTCCTCCTGATCCGGGTGTGAAATCCCGTTGTAACTTTTGAGTTATCTAGCTCTCTAGGACCGTCTCGGCACGTGCATCACATTATTATTACCACACTCACGTGGTACAAACCACATAATACAATTATCACATTTATCCCCTCAACGGGCTAAAAGTACCAATTTACCCCTATCATGCAAACGGGGCCCACATGCATATTTATACCACCTAAACATGCATTCTAGTCACAATTCATTTAAATTCATATATTAGCATATTAATTCACTTATTGCCCTCCAGGCACGCTAATCAAGGTCCTAAACCTTATTAGCAAATTGGGGTGTTACACAGGGCGTTACAGTTCTTTACTTTAAAAGCACAATGTTAATCTTATGAAAAATCTAAAAATGACAAAATACCCAAAGGCAATAATGCAATAAAAGATTAGATATAAAATTAGGTATCAATATTACTTTTACTAATTAGAAGTACATAGAAAAAGCATGACTAATCCTATATACTATTAGCATAAGTAAATAAAGATAACAAAATAAAGATAGAGATGAAAGAACATAAATAACTCAAATATATTACATTAAGAACATAGTAAATCAAAGTAGCAAAATAACATCACTAGCATATGGAATCATCCCTAACCTTCCTAGGAAGATTAGGCCATTATGCACATGATTCTCACAAAATTCTAAGAAGAAAATATGAGAAGAAAGTGAGTAGAAATTTTGCTATAGTTTCTTTACTCTCAAAATTACATACCAAATGTGAAGAAAGTGTCCCTATTTATAGATGGAGAGAAGGACTAAAAAGAAATTAAACAACAAAATGGGGTTTACAAAATAAATCTGAAATATTAATAATAAAATATGATTTAAAAAAAATCAAATCTTATTATTAATATTACCCTAGCTATTTTGGTGTATGGTCAAAATGTTCTTTTTTAAAGACACCAAAAAAAGATGAGCTTTAAAACTCATAATGGCAATTTTGCAAGGCCCAACACCCACAAAATATGGTTTGAAGGTGGCTGGTGGTAGAGGTGGGTTTTGACCCATTTCCAGCCAATGAGGAGGTGACACGTAGGCGGGCTGCTGAGAAATTGGGCTCTTTGGGCCGAATTGATGCTGGAGCTATTTTCTTTGCTGGAAGGTGCATGGCTGAAGGAAGGGACTTGGGCCTGCGTTGGGCTTTAGCTGAAGTGAAGCTTGCTGTCGTGAAGTGAAGGAGCTGAAAGAGGCTTGGAAGGAGGTAGTGCTGGACACATGGCGCGAGGAGGAGGCGGCACCTGGGTTACTGTTGGGACGTGTGGCGCAAGGAGGAGGCGGCACCTGGCTATGGAGGGGCTGGCAGCTTGGGCCAACGGGCCTGGGCTTCTCCTTCAGTTGGGTCGGCTGCTACAAAACAACAATTACTCCTTAAAAATGCCATTTTTAATTCACTTCTTTTCTCTTTTCTCTTTTCTCTTTTTCTTTTCTTTTGCTTTTATTAATGTTAAAATGCAACATACTTTTTACAAATTAAATTAAAATTAATATTTTCCATTAAAGAAATATATCAAAATAAATTTAAGAAAATATTAATTAAAACTTAATTTAATTTAAACTTTAAGCTTAGTAAAATGTCATTTTTAAGTACTAATCACAACCCCCAACCAGCTTATTGCGAGTCCCTAGCAATTCAAGCGAAAAAGAAAATGATCAAATTGAATAATCAGGTCAAACCAAGCAAAATCATCTAAGCATTTTCAAAGTATCAGCAAGAAGTCAGAAATTACTATCTAAGCTACTATAGTTGCGATTTCAGAGTTGTGTGTGTGTGTGCACCAAACCATCTTCTTTTTATCACAAGTCATAACACAAATAGTATCGAAAAATCTCAAAAGTATAAAGATCTCAACTCCAAATTCCTCACGGGCATTGAAAGTATTTGTATGGGAAGGATTACACTCTTGGAGTTGGAAATGTAACAGTCTATGCTCAAATGAGAAAAGATAAACTTTTTAGGACAAGCAATTTGAACAAATATTGATCACAAGCTAGGCAAATCAACTTATTGGAATTCAAATGACAAAAAACCTTTGGGATTTACATGAGAAGACTCCAAGAACAAAATGACAACTAACTAACAATGATAAATAAGAAAGTGAACTATAATGATAATAATTTTTTTTAATGCAATTACACAAAATAATAGTAATAGATATATATATATATGTTTGTTTTTTCAACAACTACAAAATAATAGAAGGAAGTGTTGCTCTTGTTCTTTTTTTTTCATTCATTTTTTTTTTCATTTATTTATTATTTTTTCTTTTTCTTTTGTTTTCTTCTCTTTTTTTTTTAATTTCTTTTTTTTCATTATTTTTTTTTTGACAAGAGACAACACAAAAATAAAAAGGAAATTACAAATACAATAAATAGAACACAAATTTATTACAAAGACTTTTCTTAAATGAAAAACATCCCTATAGTAAATGTCATGTTTTAAATTCCAAAGATGTGACTTTACCAACTCAAATGATCAATAAAAGTTCAAAAAGTTGTTTTCTCAACTCTCACAACTCACCATGAAATGAAAAACTTTAAACTTGAAATTTCTCTCAACTATTTGTGTTAACAACCAATTTATCACATGTTTGGAAAGTGCACAAAAGAACCTTGAAAATCACTTCTTAATAGCTAAACATAGTAAGAACTGACTCAAACCAACAAGTTGTACTCATGCTTGGATAATTTTGAGAAAAGTTGACTTAAAAATTCAACAAGACAATAATGTTTTCCAAATGAATGCTAATGACGTAACAATAAGATTTTCCAAATGAAAGCCAATGCATGCTCACCACCCCCAACCAAAAATCAGATAGTGTCCTCAATGTCAAAATGAATAAGTAATGAAAAAGGTAAGGAAAGAGAACGCCTGGATGATGACCATGTCCATGAGGCGAGAGCGAAAATAGCCTGGTAACAATACCCCAAAACGAAAAGCATACAAAAATAAAAGAAAGACAGAAAAATAAAGATAATGAAAAATAAAAATAAAAAGAACAACAACAAACCATACAGAACTTCAGAGTGTATAGATTGGGACCTCTTCAACACGACTCACACTCTCAATGTAATGCTTCAGTCTTTGGTCATTGACGCGAAAAATTCTCCCATCGGTTGGGTCCTCGACCTCCACCGAACCATTGGGAAATACTTGCTTCACTACAAATGGACCAGTCCATCACGATCACAGTTTACCAGGATGCAAGTGCAAGCGAGAATCGTACAAATGCACTTTCTAATTTGGCTCAAAGTATTTTCGCAGGATTTGTTTATCGTGAGCGATTTTCAATTTTTCTTTATAAATCCTAGAATTTTCATATGCATCGTTTCTCAACTCCTCAATTTCGGACAACTGGAGTTTGCGATTGATACTGGCGGCATTCAGATCAAAGTTTAGGGCTTTGATAGCCCAATATGCTTTATGCTCGAGCTCGACAGGTAAATGACAGGCTTTTCCAAAGACAAGCCGATAGGGAGACATCCGAAGAGGGGACTTGAAAGCAGTGTGGTATGTCCAAAGAGCGTCTAGAAGGCGTGTAGACCAATCTTTGCAGTCGGGATTTACCATCTTTTCCAGAATGTGTTTTATCTCCCTATTTGCTAACTCAGCTTGACCATTGGTCTGTGGATGATAGGCATTTGCAACTTTATGAAGTACACCGTACTTGCGCATAAGAGCCTCAAAGGATCGGTTGCAAAAATGAGTGCCTTGATCACTGATGATAGCGCAAGGGGTACCGAACCTTGACAACACATTTTCTTTCAAGAATTTGACAACTGTAGCATTATCATTGGTTCGACATGGTACAACCTCGACCCATTTGGAAACATAATCCACAGCGAGGAGAATGTAAAGGTAGCCAAAAGAAGGTGGAAATGGTCCCATAAAGTCTATCCCCCAACAATCAAATATTTCGATAACAAGAATTGGGTTCAAGGGCATCATGTGCCGACGGGACAAGGGTCCTAACTTTTGGCACCTTACACAAGAACGACAGAAATCATTGGTGTCTTTGAACAACGTGGGCCAGTAAAGACCGCATTGTAAGATTTTTGCAGTGGTTTTCTTCACAGAGAAGTGACCACCACAAGCATCATTGTGGAAAAAATTCAACACACTAGACACCTCATCGTCGTGGATGCATCTTCGCATGATTTGGTCGGGGCAATACTTGAATAAGTATGGGTCATCCCAAAAGAAATTGTGCACCTCGACCAGAAATTTGCGTTTGTCTTGTGAACTCCATTCAGATAGGAGTTCACCTGTTACTAAGTAGTTTACAATGTGAGCATACCACAGTAACTTAGCAACAGAAAGCAATTTTTCATCGAGGAAATCATCATGAATAGGTGGACCGTCAGCAGGATCGCTAAATTCAAGTCGGGACAAGTGGTCTGCGACGACATTCTCAACACCTTTCTTGTCTTTGATCGTTATGTCAAATTCTTGCAGGAGAAGGATCCACCGTATTAATCGCGCCTTAGCATCCTTTTTGGAAAGGAGATACTTAAGGGCGGAGTGATCTGTGAAGATCGTAATAGGCGATCAAATCAAATAAGATTGGAATTTGTCAAGGGCAAAGACAACGACAAGCAACTCTTTTTCAGTAGTGGAATAGTTCATTTGAGCACTATTGAGAGTTCGGCTTGCATAGTAGACAACAAAGGGTTTCCCCTCCCTTCGTTGTCCTAGCACAGCTCCCACAGCAAAGTTTCTGGCATCACACATGATCTTGAAAGGAAGACTCCAATCGGGTGACTGAATGATGGGAGCGGAAGTGAGTGAATTGACAAGCGTTCAGAATGATTCCTCACACTTAGGTGTCCATTCAAAAGTTGCATCTTTAGCTAGGAGGTTGCTTAGTGGATGGGCAATCATTGCAAATTTTTGTATGAACCTCCTATAGAAACCAGCATGACCAAGAAATGACCTAACGTCTTTGACAGTCTTAGGAGTCGGAAGGTTGGAGATAAGGTCGACTTTGGATTGATCAACCTCAATTCCTTTTTCAGAAACAATGTGGCCTAAGACTATGCCATGAAGTGACATTTCTCCCAATTGAGTACAAGTCCTTTCTCAATGCATCATTTTAAAACAGCTTCAAGATGAAGAAGACATGTCTCAAAGGAGTTTCCAAAAACGGTCAGGTCATCCATGAATACTTCCATTGATTTTTCGATCATGTCACTAAAGATGCTCATCATGCATCTTTGGAACGTAGCTGGTGCATTACACAAGCCAAATGGCATACGCCGAAAAGCAAAGGTGCCAAAGGGGCAAGTGAAAGTGGTCTTATCTTGATCCTCTAATGCAATCTCAATTTGATAATAGCCAGAATAGCCATCAAGAAAGCAATAGAAAGGATGATAAGCTACACGTTGAAGAATTTGATCAATGAATGGGAGTGGAAAATGATCTTTGCGGGAGGCGGCGTTTAATTTTGTATAATCAATGCACATGTGCCACCTCGTCATCGTTTTTGTGGGGGACAAGGACCCCTTTTTCGTTTTTTATAACGGTGACACCAGATTTCTTGGGCACGACTTGAGTAGGACTGACCCATTTGCTATCTGCTACCGGGTAAATAATACCAGCGTCTAGCAATTTCAAAACTTCATTTTTTACAATTTCTTTCATCGTGGGTTCAGCCGCCGTTGAGGGTCTCTTCGAGGGATGGCTTCGTCCTCCAGATTGATTCGATGGGAGAAAATTAAAGGGCAAATACCTTTGATATCAACAAGTGTCAAACCTATCGTAGATTTATGCGTTCGCAATAGCTCGAGTAACTGCAATTCTTGAGAATTTTGAAGGTTGGGCAAGATAATAACTGGAAAGGTTTCACCGTTTCCCAAGAAGGCATGTTTCAACCCCTTTGGAAGTTGGGTCAATTGAACAATTGGAACCTCTTCGGCTAAAGTTTTTGGCTGTGCCCTCTCGCGAGGTAGCTCTTCAAAGCGAGGTTTCCAAAACTGAGTCCTTCTATGGTGTGAGTCTATGCGATCTGATACTGCAAGAGTATACTCAATAGAACTGGGACTTTCGTTGTCAGACAGAAGGAGGAGCTCATCAAGATTATCAAAGTTACTTCGCAATTGAACCTCCTCGGGAATTAAAGAGTCAATCATGAATGTTTGGTAGCATTCATCATCTTCTCGGGGTTGTTTCCCGATGTGGAAGATATTGACTTCAAGAGTCATGTTTCCAAATGATATCTTCATTAGACCATTCTGACAATTGATCAAAGCATTTGTAGTAGCAAGGAATGGTCTTCCGAGGATAATAGAAATTTTAGACTCCATGTTCACCACAGATTGGGTATCAAGAATAAGAAAATCCACGGGGTAATAGAATTTTTCAATTTGAACCAATACATCCTCAACGATACCCCTAGGCTTTTTGGTGGAACGATCAGCAAGTTGTAGTACAACAGATGTTGGCTTCATTTCTCCAAGACCAAGTTGCAAGTATACAGAATAGGGCATGAGATTGACACTCGCACCAAGATCAAGTAAGGTTTGGCTGACTTCATGGGTCCCAATTTGGCAAGAAATGGTGGGACAACCAGGATCTTTGTATTTCGGCGGTGCCTTTTGTTTAATCACCGCACTCACTTGCTCGGTCAAGAAGGCAGTCTTCTTGACATGGTGCTTCCTTTTTGCAGTGCAAAGATCCTTGATGATTTTGGCATAAGCGGGCACTTGTTTAATGATGTGAAGCAAAGGAAGATTAATCTTCACTTGTGTCAAGTGCTCAAGGAGTTCAGCTCGATTATCAGGAAGTTTCCCAACAGGTTTCAAAGCCTGGGGAAATAGTACTCTTGGAGTGGCATTGAGTGTTGGATTTTCGGAAATGAATTTTGGAGTACTGGGAATGTTGGATTTTATGGGTGGGTCTTGCAGAGTTTTACCGCTTCTCGTCGTGATGGCATTCACTTCCTTGACATTTTGATCATTGGAATTTGAAGATTGGACCATGTGTTGGCCTTGCACATTGAATTTCGGTTGGGAAGGAAGTTTGCCTTTTTCCGGAATGGCCAAGGATTCAGTCAATTTTGAGAATTGACATTTCATTTCCTTGATTTCTTCCATCATTTGGCGATTCAGTTTGGATTGTTCCTCCATGAATGCATGAAGAGTGTTCTCGAGAGAATTTCGTTGTGGATGAGCATTGTATTGAGGTGCAGAATACGCCTTTGATGGTTGAACTTGCTGCTCATTTCTCCATTGGCCTCCAGACGATTGAGCTTGGTTGGAATCTCTCCAACTGAAATTTGGGTGGTTTCTCCAACCAGGGTTGTACGTATGGGAGAATGGCTTGTTATATGCCCCTAAGGCGTTGCATTGATCCTCATAAACCCCCCTCATTTCATTCAAAGCTAACCAGTCCTTAGCTAAGTGCTCCGTTCTTCCACAAACAAAGCAAGGTTCCTGCGGTTCCGCTTGAGCGATCATGTGCGATTTTTGGCTATTCTTCGTCTTTAAGACCTCAAACTGCTTTTTCAAAGCTTCGAGTTGGGCCTTAACACTATCCTCTTCTCAAAGTTGATAGATCCTTGATGGGTTGTGTCGGTTGGTGTTGTCAGTAGCACTTGGACTAGTCCAGGTGTGAGACTTTTTTGGGGTTTCTTCGAGATATTCAAGAGCATCGTCTGGCTCTTTTTCGGCATAGCATTTCTACAAACTGGCGCTCATGACTCATGAGGCCTTCATAGAAGTAACTGACCAAACGCCAGTTCTCATATCCATGGTGCGGGTACTGATTTAACAGATCTTTGAATCTTTCCCAGACTTGATAGAACGTTTCATTGTCTTTTTGGGAAAATGTGGAAATCTGTCATTTTAGACTATTGGTCTTATGGCTGGGGAAGTGTTTCAGAAAGAAAGATTTGGTCATCTCCTCCCAAGTTCCAATCGACCTAGGTCTCAAAGAATACAACCAGCTTTTGGCTTTATCCTTCAAGGAGAAAGGGAAGAACTTCAGTCGCACAACATCGGCATTTTCGGCTCGGTTATAGAACGTGGCTACTACCTCCTCGAATTCTCTGATATGCACGTATGGGCTTTCATTTTCCATTCCATGAAATGTGGGCAAGAGTTGAATCATGCCAGGTTTAAAATCTAATGTGGGCATATTAGGAGGGAAGATAATGCATGAAGGCGTGGAAGTGCGAGTAGAATGGAGGTAGTCATTGAGAGTTCTTGGTTGGATTTCATCACTGCGAACCATTGCGAATGGGTTATTATCAGCGAAAGTTTATGGAGAAGCAGGATTGGTGGAAGGAGTTCCAGTAGGAGTGGCAGATGAATTGGAAGAAGTGTCACTAGAAGTTTCGTGATGATTCATCCACTCTTGGAAATCAGAATTAGATTTATTTGATGTCATTTTTATTTTTTTTATTTTTTTGATTTTTTTTTGTTAAACTTGTTCCCAGGTAGATTTGGAGGTTTTCGGGTGATCTCCAACACCTTACTAGAACTCCCCGAGGTTACTGAGTAAGTATGGTGGATCACAAGTCAACCTTTTCGACCAAACAACCTTTAAGCAGAGTGAAATTGCTTATTTTGACAGAACAAGCTTGGTTTTCTTATAGTAATAAGTTCAACAATGTAATAGTGCAAAGGTAGATACTTGAAATGTTCCCAGGCCGATTGGGAAGGTTGCCAAGGTACCGCTTTAGGCCCACACTTTCCTAGACAGAACTCCCCGAGGTTTCCAGGTAAGTGTGGAGGGTAACGCTATCACAAACCTTATTTAATAACCAATCTTTCTAGACAGAACAATATCGGTTTCTACCATTTATAATATTACACAATTGGTCCCAATACTAAGCGTTTTATGATTGAAATTTTATGAATACTTTTATGCAATTTTATGTTGTTTTTTGTTTTTTTTTAAACCTAAATTCTAAGGAAAACTAAGAAAAAAAGAAAAAAAAAGGAAAATCCTAAACTAAGCAACAAAATAAACAACATAATAATAAAATCAAGAAAAGAAAATTAAAGTGAAGATAGAATAGCAAGATTAATCTTTTTTTTTTAAATATGTATTGAACTAAAAAAATAGAATAGAAATTAAGAAAAAAAAATGGAGTAAGAATTAGCTAAATAGAAAAAATATATATGGTTTTTTTTTTAAACCAAAAGAGAGGAAAATGGGAAAAAAAGAAATAAAGATAGAAATAAGAATAAATATATATTTTATGTTTTTGGTTTTTTGTTTATTTACTTTTATTTTATAGATATGTATATATATATGAATATTTATATATGTATATATTTTTTTTTTATCAAAAAAAGAAAAAAAGTAAAAGAAGAGAAGAAAAATATACATATATATATTGTACGCCCTAATTATCCACAGGCTATTAGCGAGCTGAGGGATGACATAATTATATCAGCCACGTGGATGCCACGTACCCGGAGCTACTGTTACCAGGTCCTACCTCTTTAGCTCGAGGTAACCAAAGGTTTACTAAGATTACTAAGGGGTCGGGTCAGAAGAATGGACACCACGGGCTAAGAATACATCAAGCTTGAGGTACGAGCTTGAGTTGGCACCTCTGACCTCTTATAAAGTCAACCACGCAATGTAAACATGCATATATCAGACATCACGTGTCTGATATATCCCTGAATTCTCGGATACGCAGCACAAACGTGCGTGTTCAGGCACCCACGATTGGGTTGGGTCATGCGGCCCATTATCCCCCTTACCTATTGATTAGACCACACTCCATTTGTCAGGTTTTAGGAATTAATCATGAATGTCACAGAAGTAACATGATGGGTAAGAAGGTCACGAGATGACCCCCCTTGCCAACCCCCAGGGGCCCTCTCCCTATAAATATGGAGACCCTGGGAGTTGCAAAGGGTTGGATTCTATTGTGTAAAGAAATACCCTGTAAAGAATATTAGAGGGATAGCAATAATATTGGATGGTGGACTAGAAGGATTTTAACCTTTGAACCACCTAAAAAGAGTATTCGTGTCACCATTTTATTTTAAGATCATTCATCTGTTACGATTCATCACTTAGCACTAATCTCACTCTTTATTCTAATAATCATCTATTGGCGAAGAACCGCGTCAACAGTTTGGTGCTTTCATTGAGAGCCTTTTAGAGTGGAGCTATCAAAAATACCCAACCATGGTGATCACTCGCTCAAGACACGGTAACGAGACGGACCCACGTGATGGGCAGGAGGCCCATCATGCCGCCATTTCCGAAGGTCAGAACCCTGAGGTTCAGCAGCGGCCGGGCAAGCAGCCAATAGGCCAAGATGACACTGGAAGTTCGGCTCCCTGGCAACCCAATCCAAACCCAGATTTCTACATAGCGGTGGAAATGGAGAATGCCCAGCTGAGGAGTCAGCTGGCGAAAGCTAACTAGCAGATTCAAGAGGTGTTGGCCCGAATACCCCCTCTTACAACCGACATTAACGTCGGAAAGAGGCAAGGCGAGACTCATAAGTCCCGCCGGGGTAATCGGTTAAGGCCTAGCCGGTCGGTCAGACCCACGACCTCAAACTCTACTCCCACATCGCACCACTGGGAGACCACTTTTGAGGAACCACCTAGGGCCGAGCAACAGTGTAACGCCCCAACTCCTGGGACCGTTACGGTGTGCCTTGTAAACAGTGCTAAACTCGCTAATCGAGTCGTTTGGCCAAAATCGTGAACTAAGTATGATTAGCGATTTAGGGATTAAACATTTTGGTTAAGATGTAACGTTTCACTAGAACGTTTAATATATACATTGGGATCCCAAAAATATAATTTCAGAGTTTATTACAGAAAATATTTACAACAGGCCGTTCTAAGCGGAAAAACAGGGTTCAACCCTAGTTCCACTTTGAACCTCAGCCGTGGCGGACGAGCAGCTGCATATGTACACGTCATCACCTAAGCTCTCCAACTCAAGGATGGTCCAGCTTCCTCTTGCCTTTACCTGCACCACGTAGCACCCATGAGCCGAAGCCCAGCAAGAAAACACAATTCAACATGATATAATATCAACAGATAACATGACGTAATATCAACAGATAACATGGTATAATACCAACAGATAACATGATATAATATCAACATCGATCATAATAACCATTCGGGACTATCAGTCCAAGCAAATAGGTGACAATAGCCAAAAGTCACAATAATGAGCATCGCTCCTTCTAGCCATGTGACGATAGGATCACCAGGGCTTAACTGATAAGTGATTCTTTCTTAAGTTTGATTAGGACAGGTGTAAGGTGATTAGTCACCAACATAACCTTCCTCACGACTCTAGAGTCGAAACTATGGACAACGTCCCTTAGACATGTGACAAACGGTCACCGGGGTCATATACCTTGGCTATAGTCATCTAGTCGTAGACCAGGCAAGCGCTTATAAGTTCCTCGATCCTAGGGTCAGTCTAGCATTAATGCCATAGAGCCATTCAATGCGTGATTCTCGACTTTAGAGTCGGTCCCTAACTAGTCAGTGTCATTCACAAGTAAGACATGCCACCAATCATATATCACATGTTCAATATCCATAAACAAGGTATTTAGCATGCTTACTAAATAGATACCGGTACAATTAGGACCATGCACAACCACAGAGGCTCAAGCTCTGAACAATATCATACCCAATATACAAAGCATGTCCTAATCACATGTTTCTCATGCATCATATGCAATATATCCAGCAATCCAACATGCACCAATAACAGCCATGCATGTCACGTTTAATAGTCAACCAACATGCATCAAGTATAGCCATGCATGTCATACATAATAACCAACCGACATGCATCAATAATAACCACGCATGTCATACTCAATAATCAACCAACATGCATCATAATAGCCATGCATGTTATACATAATAACCAACTGGCATACACCAATAATAGCCATGCATGTCTCATATACACAGGGTACAGTTTTCTTACCTCAATGTCGAGCTAGAACGATTAAAAGAACGACCCTTGAGAACGATCAACTTTTAGTCCTTTAGCGGTCACCTAGTCATAACCAAATATAAGGTATCATTAATAAAAATGATCAACATAAGTTCCCAAGTCAATATCTAGCCTCCGGGACATCAATCCCCACTTAACCGGGTACTAGGTTCAACCTCGAGGCTTATGGCTTGAATCCCCAAGCTAAAAACATGTTTTTGGTCAAAATAGCCTTAAAGGCCGCGGACCTCCCCTGCTGCGCTGCGGCGCGCCCTCAAACAAAGAGGGCTCTCCCTCTGCCAGACGCCAAGGGCCGCGGCGCACCCCTGCTGCGCCGCGGCGCCCAGCCCAGACCAGCAATACGGCCACACGCACCAGAAATTTAACCCTGCGTTCTCCCTCTCAAACCAGCCTCTCAAATCAACTCCAAACCTCCTCCAATCATACAATTAAACCCCCAAATAACACCCATAGCTCACCCTCATCAAATCCCAATCAAACCAACACAAAAACTCCCTTTGATTCCCACTTTCTACATCAAAAAATCATGAGCTGAAAACTAAAATGAAAACAGAGCAACACCTGAAACCAAAGTCTAAAACTCACCTTGAAACTGGTTTTGGACCTCCCTCACAAGCTGAATCAAGCCACCAACCCAGCCTTAAGTTTTCCTAGCTTGAAACCTCTCCTAGAGCTCAAGAACACCAAAGGAGAAATGAAGAAGATAATGTACGGGGAGGAGTAAGCAAGTCTCTGTTTTGTTCTGTTTTAATCTACCACTTTCTACAGCCAGCAGCCTTCTAAATCATATATATCCACCCCTAAAATGACCAAATTACCCTTGTGTCATCTTAAGCCTCTAAAACCATTCTAGGGGTAAAATTGGTACTTTTTGCTTAACCCGTTAATCATAATTAACGCTTCCCAATTCTCGCTAATCTCAATATCCTCAAACCAATAATTCATATCCCGTTACCCTAAAATCCCCGGTAACGCTATAATCATTAATATCACCCCGAGACTCACCCCGATCCCCGAGCTTAAACCCGTTATGACTAGACCGAACACTTACATCTCATGATCGTCTCATGTCGATAGCTCGAACCAATCCACCTTATAATGTGGCTATATTAATTAATCACAATCATGCACCCAAAATATACAATTACGCCCACAGTGGCCAAATTACCAAAATACCCTCACAATAATAAATTCTCCCATATGCATGCATTCACCATCATATAATAATATAATTCACGTAAACATGCATATAATCATTAAATACTATAATAAATCAATTATGGCCCTCCCGGCCTCCTAATCAAGGTCCTAAACCTCATTAGGAAATTTGGGGCATTACAAACAGTACAGCCGATAGGTCCAGACCTCAACTCCCAGCTGACTTCCGCCCTCGAGTGCACCCAGGAGGGCTCGAGGGAGTTCGCGAAGGAGATCCGGGGAGGGCTCACAGCGTCAGCCCGCCCCGGCCAGCCGTCCTGCGCCTTGCTCAAACCGCCAAGCACAGGACTCAGCGGAGGGTAGAGCGGAGCGGGCCCGACCTAACCTGATCCGCCTTGACGGGACCAGAATTGCATCTCCGGTCAGACATCCTCCTTCACCGATTAGATACCCGTCTCCTCCTCAACCAGTCTAAGATATTCCAGCTCATGGGAGCAGTAGGAGAAATCCACCTTCCGCCAGACCTTCCCATCGTAGTCGGGCACCCAGAGAAGTCCCGGATCCTCATCCCCAGAGGTGGGCTCCGAGCTTCTCAAATGGGAGCTATTGGACCGGAAGCCGTCGAAGTGACCTTTCCGGTGGAGACCTGCGCCAACGTTTGAGCTCGGCGCAAAGTCCTCAGGCCGCCCCGAGGGGCGACCTCCGTATCGTCTAAATTCTCAAAGGGGAGATCCGGTGAGGAACGGTAGCCACGCTCGCCAAAGGGAAGACCTGTCCGAGGTACGCGACAACGGGAACGTCCCGTATAACCTATCTCAAGATAGGAGGGACAATAACCCGTCAAACGCATACAATGGATCTGGAGCTGTTGAACAGCCCCGGAACAACCAAGGAAGTCAGGACAAAACCCTTGAACGGCTGGCTCAGTTGGAGGAGCTGGTGAGGAGGCTCCTATCATAAAAAGAAAAAGATGAATATGATTCAGGGGACAAACTGGAGCTCTTCACCCCCCAGCATAGCAGCAACGACATATCCACCCAGTTTCCGTATGCCTCATTTGTCCAAATTCAACAGAGACGGGGATCCATCAGATCATCTGGGCATGTTCAATACCTTGATGATGGCCCACAACATTGGCCCTGAGCTGAGGTGTTTAATATTTCCATCCACCTTGACTGGGCCGGCCAGACAATGGTTCAAACAGAGTAAAAAACAGTCAATCAGCTCGTGGAAAACCTTCTCCACTGACTTCAAGAGAGCATTCCGAGCTTCCCAGGCTGCCCGCGACAAGGCCGACACCCTGGAAAACGTGAGGCAGCAACCCGACGAACCCTTGAAGGCTTACTTGAGCAGATTCGCGAACGTCGCTACTCGTGCCAGGGACACAGATGACAGCTCCAAGTTCATGGCTTTGAGGACTGGGATCCTAGTCGGAGGGGGACTCTGGAAAGAGATACAAAGGAAGGGATTCAACACCGTAAACGAATTCCTAAATAGGGCCCATGGATGGATTAACCTGGAGGAGGCGCAAGCCTCAGCCGCAGGAACCAGCCAGGTCCCTGAACAGCCCACTGGAGTGGGAACGGAGGTCGCGACAGCGACCCAGACCGTTACACAGAATAACCAGTTTGGTGAAGGCAAGAGAAAGGGGAACAGCGAGGGTAACTAGCACGGCCCAAAGAAGAACAAGTCCGCAGAAAAATTTAAGCCAATATACGCGACTTATACCAAGCTCACCCACTCTAGGGAGAACATCTTCCTAGCAAATTCTGCTCGCCTTCCCTGGAAGAAGCCGGAGTCGCTAAAGCACCAGAAGGGTAAGCGAGACCCTTCCAAGTTTTGCCGGTTCCACAACGACATTGGCCACAATACCGATGAGTGTAGACACCTGAAGGATGAGATCGAAACTCTCATCAGAGTCGGGCCCTTGGCTCAGTATGCGCGGAATAGAGTTCCCGCAGGCCATCCAGCTCCGGAAGTCCCGGCCAGTCAGCCCGAGTCTTGGGTAGATCAGGACGTCCCTCCTCCTGTGATAGGAGGAGATATCTCCACGATCTCTGGAGGTCCCCATCTGGCTGGCACGAGCAGAGGTGCCCAAAAGAGATACATCAACAAACTTAAGGCTCATAATGAAGTGGAGTTCGTCCCTGAGCAGCATCTCCCAAAGCAGCAACGATTGGAGAGGCAACCAATCATATTCACTGAAGGAGATGCCAGCCACGTCCAGTTCCCTCATAGCGACCCTCTGGTCGTAGCAGTGCAGCTCGCTAATCGGAGGGTTAGGAGAGTGTTGGTCGATAATGGGAGTTTGGTAAACCTACTATTTCGGTCCACGCTGGAGAAGATGGGTTTGTCTGTCACCGAGCTGAAAGCCACCTCCATGATGCTTTACGGATTCTCTGGAGAAGGATCGGCGGCAATAGGAATGATCGAGCTAGTGATCACCTCGGACAGTCTCGAAACTCCTCGAGTTTGTGGTCATCGATTGCCCCGCCGCGTACAATGCCATTTTGGGCTGACCCACACTAATAGCGTTTGAAGCTGTTACCTCCATCCGCCACCTCGCGCTGAAATTCCCCTCTTCCACGGGGATATGCACGGTACGTGGCGATCAACTTGCTGCCAGGGAATGCTACAACATTTCCATGAAGGGAAAATTAAAACTCGGGCAGTTAACAATGACCGTCCAAGGTGGAAATGAGGAATCTCAGGAACCTTTGCCTAATCCTGAGATTGAAAAACCTCAGAGTGCCGAAGGGGAAAATATCCTCCTAAGTGATGATATTGACCCCAGAATAGGCGAGGATAAATCTGAGCTCCAAGCTATCGAAGAGCTCGAGGAGGTAAATATCAATCCACAGAATCCCTCACGGATGGTAAAGCTCGGGAAAAACCTATGTGGCGAGAGGAAGGCGGAGCTGATTAAGTTCCTGCAGGAGAGCCTGGACGTGTTCGCATGTTCTCATGAGGACATGGTGGGAATCAATCCGAGCATCATCATGCACACCCTCCATTTGGATAAGAGCATGCTTGCGAAGTCCCAGAAACAGAGGCGCCTAGGAATAACCCGAGCTGAAGCCCTAGAAGAGGAAGTAGCCTAGCTAAAAAAGTGTGGCTTTATCCGAGAAGCTAAGTTCCCAGTTTGGGTCGCCAATCCCGTGTTGTTCTCGAAGCCCAACGGGAAATGGCAGACCTGCATCGACTTCTCCGATCTGAACAAAGCTTGCCCCAAAGACTGTTTCCCCTTGCCGAGGATCGACCAATTGGTAGACGCCACGGCGGGGCACGAGCTCATGTCCTTTATGGATGCATACTCGGGCTATAATAAGATCGCCATGAATCCAATGGACCAGGAGCACACTAGCTTCATGACCCCAACTAACGTTTATTGTTACAAGGTCATGCCATTCGGGCTGAAGAATGCCGGAGCTACATACCAGAGATTGGTAAACAAGATGTTTTCCAACCAGATCGGAAAGAACATGGAAGTGTACGTTGACGACATGCTGGTCAAGTCAAAAACTGCCGATAACCATGTTTCCGACCTGGGAGAATGCTTCAAGATATTGAGAGAATACGACATGAGGCTTAACCCGCAGAAGTGTACTTTCGGGGTCGCATCTGGAAAATTTCTGGGTTTCATTGTCAATACCAGAGGAATCAAGGCAAACCCCGATAAGATCAGGTTGTTGCTCGAGCTACCCTCACCTCGGTCGCGAAAGGACGTTCAAGGCCTGACAGGAAGGGTGGCAGCCCTTAATTGGTTTATCTCTAAATCTACCGACAAGTGCCTGCCATTCTACAACCTGCTCCGGGGGAATAAGAAGTTCGAGTGGACCGAAGAGTGTGAACGTGCCTTCCTCGACCTGAAAGCACATCTAGCCGAGCTGACCGTATTGTCCAAACCAACGGCAGGAGAACCTCTTTTACTTTACCTGGCTGTCACAGAAGACGCAGCTAGTGCCGTATTGGTCTGAGAAGAAGACCGGGCTCAGAAGCCAGTCTATTACATTAGCAAGAGGCTTCTCGGAGATGAGTCCTGATATCCGTTGATGGAGAAGATGGCTTTCTTCCTCATTACGGCCTCCCGAAAGCTCAGGCCGTATTTCCAGTCCCACTCAATACATGTCATAACCGATCAACCTTTAAGGCAGGTTTTGCAAAAACCTGAAGCATCGGGACGTCTGTTGAAGTGGGCTATTGAGCTCAGCCAGTTCGAGATTTTGTACATTCCACGAACTGCAATAAAAAGCCAAGCCCTGGCTAATTTTGTGGCAGAATGCACAGGATTCCAAGAAGATCCTGTGGAAGATTCACCCCAGGCCACCTCGGTCCAGGCCTCATGGAAGGTCTTAGTAGATGGCTCATCTAACGAGAACGGATCTGGGGCTGGAATCATTTTGATATCCCCAGAAGGACATAGATTCCACTCGGCGTTGAGATTCAGATTCAAGGCATCTAACAACGAGGCTGAATACGAAGCTTTACTGGCCGGGCTAAGGGTGGCCCAGAAGCTGAAGGCCAACTCCGTTCAGTGTTACAACGATTCCCAGCTCGTGGTAAACCAGGTGCTAGGTGAATACCAAGCACGGGGAACCAAGATGGCTGCTTACCTGGCCAAGGTAAAATTCGAGCTGTCTGCATTTGAACGGGGCTCAATCGAGCATATACCTCGGGAGCAGAATGCCAACGCAAACACCCTCGCAAAGCTCGCTACCTCCGGGGAGACAGAGACTTTGGGGTTAGTACCGGTAGAGTTCTTGGAGAAACCAAGCATAGAAGAAGTCAGGGCGGAGGTCGAGATGATCGATGCCAGACCGACCTGGATGACCCCCATCCTCGAATATCTCACCGAAGGGAAGTTACCTGAAGAGCGTAATGACGCAAGGCGGGTACTTTACCAAGCTCCAAGGTATACAGTAGTAGATGGGATACTATACCGGCGTGGGCATTCTCTACCCCTCCTATGATGTGTTCTGCCAGGCGAAGCGAAGACCATTTTGCAAGAAGTGCACGAGGGTTTTTGCGGAGATCACACTGGGGGCAAAGCTTGGCCCTGAAGGTCTTAAGGCAAGGATATTACTGGCCCACTCTGTCAAAAGACTCGATCTCTTACGTCAAGAAATGTGACAAGTGCCAGCGATTTGCCACAGTTGCCCGGGCTCCCCCAGTCGAGCTAAAGATGATCTCGTCCCCGTGGCCATTCGCGGTCTGGGGAATCAACTTGGTTGGCGCCTTCCCTACTGGAAAGGGAGGAGTCTGTTATGCGGTGGTGGCTATCAACTACTTCACCAAGTGGGCAGAGGCAAAACCCTTGGCAACAATCACTTCAAAAAGAGTCCTCGACTTCGTGGTCAAAAGCATTTTCTACCAGTTCGGACTGCCGAAGAAGTCGTATCAGACAATGGAACGCAGTTCGACAGCGACCTCTTCACTGAATTCTGTGAGAGGCACGACATTGTAAAAAGCTTCTCCTCCGTGGCCTATCCCCAGGAAAATGGGCCGGTTGAGGCCGTCAATAAGACACTAAAGGCGAGCCTTAAGAAAAGACTAAACGAAGCCAAGGGAGTCTGGCCAGAACAGCTCCCCCAGGTACTGTGGGCATACCGGACCTCGCATCGAATGCCGACAAGTCATACTCCTTTCTCCCTAGCTTTCGGGAGTGAGGCAGTCCTTCCTGTCGAAGCAAAGGTAGCCTCGCATAGAGTCCAGGCATATGACCAGGACCACAATCACGAATTGCTCTGCGCGTCCCTCGACCTGATTGATGAAAGACAAGAAGATTCACAGCTCCAGCTCGCGTATTATCAGCAAAAGATCACTCATTATTTCAACTCAAAGGTCAGAAAGCGTGCCTTTAGCATTGGCGACCTGGTCCTCAGGAGAGTCTTCTTAGACAGTAAAGATCCCAAAGATGGAGTATTGGTATCGAACTGGGAAGGGCCATACCAAATAACCGAGGTCATTAAGGAAGGAACCTATAAGTTAGCTCGGCCTAATGGAGAAGCACGCGAACCTGGAACGCTATCCATTTGAAGAAATATTATCAGTGATACCTTTGTAAGGCTTAATCAGAAAGGCCATCTTTTGTTTATTAAGTAATGAGAATTAAATCTTTTTCCATTATTGTGTATATTTGTGTATGTAATCTCAAGTAACCACGGAAGACCCTTTCCTAATTACTTGGGGGGATATGGTGCCTGGATATAACTAGGTCATCTTAAAGACTTAGAAGTTAATTCAAATTGATTGATCATTTTTTTTCTTAAAAAGCACGAGATATTGATAAAGGATTAACGCGAACTAAGTCGTACCCTGGATATAACCAGGTCGTCCTAAAAAACTTGGAAGTTAATTCAAATTGATTGATCGTTGTTTTTCTTAAAAAGCACGAGATATTAATAAAGAATTAACGCGAACTAAGTTTTCAAATTAACGTCCTGGATGTAACCAGGCCCAAAAACTTAGAAGTTAATTCAAATTGATTGAGTGTTGTTTTTCTTAAAAATCACGAGATATTAATAAAGAATTAACGCGAACTAAGTTTTCAAATTAACGTTCTGGATGTAACCAGGTCCTAAAACTTAGAAGTTAATTCAAATTGATTGATCGTTGTTTTTCTTAAAAAGCACGAGATATTAATAAAGAATTAACGCGAATTAAGTTTTCAAATTAACGTCCTGGATGTAACCAGGTCCTAAAACTTAGAAGTTAATTCAAATTGATTGATCGTTGTTTTTTTTTGTTTTTGTAAAAAAGCATGAGATATTAATAAAAAAATTAACGCGAACTAAGTTTTTAGAGGCAAAAATATGTAAATCAATTAAAGATAAAGTTGATAAAATCAATTGTCTCGAGGTTAGAAAACCTCATAAAATAAAGTTACAAAAAAAATGCCAAGGATAAAAAAGAGGAGAAAGTTCCTAGGCCCCGCCAAGTCGCTCTATTGAAGACACCACCTCGCCGTCCTACTCGGTCGCGGTTGGAGTTTCCCCAGTCTCGGAGGGCGCCTCTTGTTGGAGGCAAGCTTTGAACTTTCCGAGGAAAGACTCCCACGCTTCCGTCCCCAAGAAGGAAAAGTCACCCTCTGGGTTGAAGGCCCAGCAGTGGTACAGCATGTTCTCCATGGAGGTGGTGGAGGTTGCCTTCTCCGCCGCAAGCGCGGCCTTCTTCTCCGCAAGGGCGACCTTAGCCTCTTCAACTTCCACCCTCGTAGCGTCCAGGGCGACCTTGGTGAACTCGGCCTCTAGCAGCTTAGGTCGAGATGCATCCAGCTCAGCCTGCGCGGTTGCCAGGGCGTCCTTGGCGTCCTGCTCCTGTTTCTTGGCAGTCGCAAGGGCGGCCAGGGCAGTCTGATGCTCGCTCCTCGTATCCTCGAGCCTAGCCCTAGATCGGGATATGCTCCGGTGAAGAGCCAAAGCACCCTACAAGACCAAAAGATAATAAGGCAACTGCGTTAGAAAAAAAAAACATGTGATGCATACGAGCAAGGAATACCAATGGCAAGGCCAACTTACCATGAGAGCCATCCCCAGCGAAGACTCCATCATGTTCTCCGGGCTCCTTGTCTCAATCTCCCGCAGGTCCCTCTTGGTGGTATTGTAATAGTGGTCCACGGTGTAGCTCGCCGTCTCATAGACCATCCCCCGAAAGACGCGGGGATCTTCTCCAAGGCCCGGGGATTCACCGGGACGCGCACCTTGATGGGCGTAGTTAGCGAGGTCCCAGCGGCCGCCTCCTTTTCCCGACCAAGGACGGGAGGTCGAGAGAGAGGTGGAGCCATCTCCTTTGCGGCAGGAGGGGGTGGAGGCACCTTTTCAGTGGCAGAAGGGCCTGGATTCTTTCCCTTAGCCGGGGACTTAGAGGATGTCCCAACGGTCTACTTCGTCAACCAAAGCATCTTCACCAGAGGCCCAGACGGAGGATTGCTCCCTTGGAACATAGCTCGTAGGTTGTCATCCCCGGCCTGCGACATCCCCTCTGTTGAAGCAAAAACAACAAAGCATTAGAATACATGTAAAAATGTTTGTGTAAGGCAACGAAAATAAAAGGGAAAGCAGAGCTCAAGTATGTATTGAAAGGGATCCTACCCTCCGAACTAGAGGAGGAATCTATGGTCACGACCACCGGCCCCGGAGCTGCAGCAGGGGAGTCTAAGATAACGACTTCGGGGGCTGGGAGAGGCTCTGGGTCCGAATCTGCCTCGGGAATAGACTCTTCTACGTACTGCCTAAGACCCGGAGCTACTACACCCTCCCGGAGGGAGGGCCACGACCGAAGGTTGGTCCCATACTCCTCAAAAAAGACCGACCTAAAGGCTAGGGTATTATCTACGATTACAGTACCCCTAGGGCGGCTCATGTCATAACCCAGCACGAGCTGGTCAATGCATTGGAGTAGGAATGTATCGCGGTCTGGGTCATTTCGATGGTGATGAACGGGCTGGCTGGGATTGAACCTAGCTAGCTGAAGGTCTGCGGTGGCCCTATCTAAATCCCTAAACAGATAAGGATTACCTTGGCCAGAGGGGCCGGCTGCTGCCCCGGACTGGGCCCTCTCCACGTTTGCTTCTTGGGCGACCTCCAACGCCCGCTTCCACCGTACGAGGGGCACCTCATCCTCCTCGTCCTCTTCCTCTTCCGCGGCCTCCTTCTCGGGGATGGGCTCCATCTCGCGAGCTGGAGGGAGACCCCACGGTCTCCTCAAGGCCAAAGTCTGGCCTAGAGAAATTAGCTTGCACGCCAGCATCGTCTCGTCGGACACGAGCTGGCGATAATCCTTTTCGCTTGAGGGCAGCCCCGCCAAAGTCTCATACTGACCCCCAAGGGTCACGGACTTGGCCGTCCTCGCGAAAATGGCTGCATGATTATTTCTAAGTCAGGAACGAATAAAAGAGGCTAATCCACAAATCAACTTTCAATCTAAGAGTAGAAGGTACTTACGAGGGCGGTTGAAATAGTGGTGTTCACAGTTGCGAAACCCCTTGGACATGAAGAACCGGTCTTTAAAGTCGTTTGGGTGGCTGGGTAGCTCGATGACCGCAGCCGTGTTTGGAAAACGGGTCAGATAGTAGAACCCGTCGTCTTGCCCCCGCTGCTCCGGGCTGGCCTTGAGGCAAAAGAAGTAGAGGATGTCCGCCGGTGTGGGGACCTCCCATTCCTGCTTCAGGAATAAGTATTTCAACCCCGCTAACAAACGATATGAGTTAGGGGGGAGCTAGAAAGGAGCCAGCTTCACGTAATTAAAAAAATCCATGAAGTACTGGTCCAGCGGGAGGAAGGCCCCAGCCTTGAAATGCTCGTCGCTCCAAGCGGCGTACTCCTCATCGAGCGGCACGTAGCTCCGCTCACCTTCGAGGGGAGGTCGGGCGTCTAGGGCGCCCCTCCCTATTTCAATGTTGTGGGAAAGGAAGATTTTATTCACTTTCCCCTGGTTGGTGACCTTCGAGGCGATCCTCTCGGCCTCAAAGAAAGCATCGGGTCCTACCTCGAGCTCCTGCTCCATGGTTGGGCCGAAGGTGGGGATTGGGGAGTCTATGACCACCTCCTTCCCTTTGTTGGCTTGCTGGGAAGACGAGCTGCCAGCACTCTTCTTGGATGCGGTTTTCTTTGGTCCCATCTGGTCGCCTAACGAACAAAAGAAGAAAATTTAGAAAGGGCAACCTAAGCATAAGAAATAATTTATCGCGAAGTGTTTCCTTTACACGATCTGAGGTAATCTCAGCCCGTGGAGAGTGAGACCCTTTACACGATCTGAGGTAATCTCAGCCCGTGGAGAGTGAGACCACGCGGTTCTATGAACACGCGCCTGTCCTCCCAACGGGTCCCCGATTACTCGAAATCCGTGTGTCAGGAGGGTCAGAGTAAAAGTTTGCCTTGGAAGGAAAGTTTCAGTAGGCAAACAGTGCAAAACCACTTGTGAAGCGTGTCTCCTAAGCTACCCGGTTTTGTACCCTAAAAATCTGGTTATTTCAAATAGGCATACAAGAATTCTACCCAGAAAATTTCCCCAGAGAATGTACCCTATGAGTCATGCTACTAAAATGGTTTTTCTACAGGCGGTGCCCTAGGATAAAAACCTACGCCTAAAAAACCAGCAACACAATGCATGCGACTACAGAAGCAATTTACCTAAGCAACAGTGAAGGAAAAAATTTAAAAGCATGCACAAACGGAGGACTTACAGAATGTTTTGCTGTGGTGAAGCTGAAAGGGTCGTCTGGGTTGGAATCCTGCTAGGATTGCTGGTACCGAAGTCTCAAAGGAGCTCTCGTGCCTGAATTTCTGGAAAGCTGGGAACAGTAACCGGAAGAAAGAGAGGGTTTTTTGAGACTGAGAAGGAAGAAGAAGATGAAGAAAATGAGAAAATTTTCAAATGAACGGGTAGCCCATGCGAAAGGTGGCCACCCCTTTTATATACGTAAGAGGCCAAATGAGGAGGGTCGTTGGATTGCCTTGATGTAGGATACGAGCACAACTCGAAAGGAAGAACGACGGCCGAGTATAGGCTAGGCCATTTAATGCGGTTCTCAGAAGACGTACCGTCACCAACCACGATGCTCCACGTATTTGATACCAGCGTAATGAGCAGAATACAAAGAGTCCACAAAGAAGCCTAAAAGCCCCCACTGTGGCCCCAGGTGATGTCATATGCCACGAGCAGGGGCTTGGGGGGGCAAATATACGCCCTAATTATCCACGCACTATTAGCGAGCTGAGGGATGGCATAATTATATTAGCCACGTGGATGCCACGTACCCAGAGCTGCTGTTACCAGGTCCTACCTCTTTAGCTCGAGGTAACCAAAGGCTTACTAAGATTACTAAGGGTTCGGGTAAGAAGAATGGACACCACGGGCTAAGAATACATCAAGCTCGAGGTACGAGCTTGAGTTGGCACCTCTGACCTCTTATAAAGTCAACCACGCAATGTAAACGTGCATATATCAGACATCACGTGTCTGATATATCCCTGAATTCTCGGACACGCAGTACAAACGTGCGTGTTCAGGCACCCACGACTGGGTTGGGTCATGCGGCCCATTATCTCCCTTACCTATTGATTAGACCACACTCCATTTGTCAGGTTTTAGGAATTAATCATGAATGTCACAGAAGTGACATGATGGGCAAGAAGGTCACGAGATGACCCCCCTTGCCAACCCCCAGGTGCCCTCTCCCTATAAATATGGAGACCCTGGGAGTTGCAAAGGGTTGGATTCTATTGTGTAAAGAAATACCCTGTAAAGAATATCAGAGGGATAGCAATAATATTGGCTGGTGGACTAGAAGGATTTTAACCTTTGAACCACCTAAAAAGAGTATTCGTGTCACCATTTTATTTTAAGATCACTCATCTGTTACGGTTCATCACTTAGCACTAATCTCATTCTTTATTCTAATAATTATCTCTTGGTGAAGAACCGCATCAACATATATATAAATAAAGAAATTTTTTTTTTTATGATATTTTTTTTTTTAGTTTTTTTTCTTTTTATTTTTGTTATAATAATAATCTAATTAATTAAAAATTAGTAAATAAAAAAAAACTATACTAACACAATATTTATTCCAACAAAAACACAAATAAAGTTACTAATATTTTTGTAAAAATTTCACTAAACCTTTGAAAATTACCTCCCCGGCAACGGCGCCAAAATTTGTTTAACGCCCAAAATGTGACTACCACTAAGCGGTAGTTGTAGTAAGATCGGGCGGTCGATCCACAAGGAGGTAACCTAAAATCAAAATATTAGTAGAAAATAACACAAAAAGTTAGTAACAAGAAATAAATAAAATTGTAAATGGAAAGAGGTTTGAGATTTTGGTATTGTATTTTTGATAAAGTGATAAAATGAGATAAGTGAAATAAAGGTAAGATGTAATCAAGAGTTGAGAAAATGAAAGGTTTCAAGAATCATCCATATGCTTGTTTAGTTACTTGGTTACTTGATTTACAAAAATACACAAGTAAATAGTTCACTTCCCAACATTTACTTGGAAAATCTAACATTAAAGTCCATAGTCTTTTCTAACAAAAGTTCATTTGAGTTATAAAGTTCTTTACTTTAAAAGCACAATGTTAATCTTATGAAAAATCTAAAAATGACAAAATACCCAAAGGCAAAAATGCAATAAAAGATTAGACATAAAATTAGGTATCAATATTACTTTTACTAATTAGAAGTACATAGAAAGAGTCAGGGAACCTGCCGTCCCCCCCTCAAGCGGAGAAACCTTTAGTTCCCAAGGGCAAGGGAAACAAAAGGCTTTCGAGCCTACTGAACTTTCTGACGATTCGTCGGATGTAAACGGTACAATAATCTCGCCCATTATGCTCATGATGCTCACAAAATTCTAAGAAGTAAATATGAGAATAAAGTGAGTAGAAATTTTGCTATAGTTTCTTTACTCTCAAAATTACATACCAAATGTGAAGAAAGTGTCCCTATTTATAGATGGAGAGAAGGACTAAAAAGAAATTAAACAACAAAATGGGGTTTACAAAATAAATCTGAAATATTAATAATAAAATATGATTTTTAAAAAAATCAAATCTTATTATTAATATTACCCTAGCTATTTTGGTGTATGGTCAAAATGTTCTTTTTTAAAGAAACCAAAAAAAGATGAGCTTTAAAACTCATAATGGCAATTTTGCAAGGCCCAACACCCACAAAATATGGGTTGAAGGTGGCTGGTGGCAGAGGTGGGTTTTGACCCATTTCCAGCCAATGAGGAGGTGACACGTAGGCGGGTTGCTGAGAAATTGGGCTCTTTGGGCCGAATTGATGCTGGAGCTATTTTGCTTTGCTGGAAGGTGCATGGCTGAAGGAAGGGACTTCGGCCTGCGTTGGGCTTCAGCTGAAGTGAAGGAGCTGAAAGAGGCTTGGAAGGAGGTAGTGCTGGACACATGGCGCGAGGAGGACGCGACACCTGGGTTGCTGCTGGGATGCGTGGCACAAGGAAAAGGCGGCACCTGGCTGTGGAGGGGCTGGCAGCTTGGGCCAACGGGCCTAGGCTTCTCCTTCAGTTGGGCCGGCTGCTACAAAACAACAATTACTCCTTAAAAATACCATTTTTAATTCACTTCTTTTCTCTTTCTCTTTTTCTTTTCTTTTTCTTTTATTATTGTTAAAATGCAACATACTTTTTACAAATTAAATTAAAATTAATATTTTCCATTAAAGAAATATATCAAAATAAATTTAAGAAAATATTAATTAAAACTTAATTTAATTTAAACTTTAAGCTTAGTAAAATGTCACTTTTAAGTACTAATCAACACATTATCTCAATCACACAATTGTCACACAATTACAGGAGTGATACTGATTTGTGTCATGAAAAACATGATCATGTGGATTGTGAAAATTTGAGAAAAATTGGAAGTATGAGTCATGTTCATGATTTACCGATTTTAAGTAAATATTCTTTTGGTAAATGTGAACCAGGTCGATTGGGAAAACATTTGAAAATTTCTCATGAAAAATGTTTTTGTGTTGACGATGTGTCACGACGCACTAAGGAACTTGTTGAAAATAAAACTTTGGTCTTAGAATATATTGAGTGTGACAAACAAATTGCAGATATTTTCACAAAAGCCCTTGAAACGGTTAGGTTTTATTCCCTCAGGAAATCCTTGGGGGTTCGTACTAATTAAATATTGTTTGTGTTGTGCCATATCCCTGTGCTAGAAAGAGTTGCTTGATGTCTTCTTGTTCTTGTCCAAAGAGAAAGTCTCAAACATTATGACAAAATGTATTTTTACTACTTGTTAGAATTTATAGTTACTATATATCATGCACATTTTTTTAAAAATAAAAAATCAAAATAAATAGTCCCTCCAATTAATATTCTTCCAAATCAATCTGTGTTTGTGGTGTATGAGCATTTGATCCTTGAAAGTATTCTTAGGCTCCATCTTAGAATAGAGCTACCTACACTATTGTGTAAATTGCTATCTTTGAGTAAGTTGGAACTATGTAACTAAAATTATGTAGAAGATACTCTACCACTGATAAATGATGCCTTCAGTGTAGTGTGAAAGCGTCTAATTTGGGTACTCTTTGAGAAAAATGCTAAAATTTTCCATATAGGGCAATGACCTTGAAAAAGACTAAAATTGCTATACAAGGCAATGATCTCTACTTTCACAATCACATACAAATGCTTAAGATATACTGTTGGAAAAAAAAATTTAAGACTCATACACACTTATTAATTTGGATAAAATATTTTTTGTGTCAGGCGTAAATATTTTGTGATTTTTTTAAAAATAAAAGCATGATTTATATTAAATATATTTTCTAACCTTATAGTAAAAATATGTTAAGGATTAATATTTGTTACTTTCTCCACGGACAAGGCACGAAGACATTGGGCACAATCAGAATAGGATATTTTTGGTACTTTTGTTTATATATATTATATTATATAAAAAAAATAAAAAATAAAGATGTAACGCCCTGGTTACCCCAGAACAGTTACGGTGAACGGTGGACCGGAAATTTGACCCGTTACCCGAGTCCTTTGGTCAAAAACGTGCTCTAAGTGTAATTAACAGGTTAAGGTGAAAAACTAATAAAAAGGAAATGGATATTTTCATTACAAACTGCTCTGTAGAGCTAATCAAAACAATTACAAGCCGTTCTCAGTACAAAATGGTCATTACTGTTTCAAATTTACAATCCCGCCGACCTAAGCGACAAAAATAGGGTAAACCCCCTAGTTCCTCTGAGAACGCCTTGGCCGTGGTGGTCAAGCAGCCGCATATGTACACATCACCACCTAAGCTCTCCACTCAAGGCTGGGTGAGCTTTTCTTTCTCTTTACCTGCACCACATAACACCCATGAGCCAAGGCCCAGCAAGAAAACACAATAAAGCATGATATAATATCAACAATGATCATAATAATCTTTCAGGACCAACAGTCCAAACAAATAGGTGACAGTCGCAACAGTCACAAAAGTGGGTACAGCCCCCTCTAGCCATGTGACGTTAGGGTCACTCGGGCTTAACTAATAAGAGAACCTTTCATAAATTTGATCAGGATAGGTGTATGGTGAATAGTCACCAACATAACCTTCCTCATGACTTACAGTCATAACTCTGGAACAGCGTTCCCTAGCCATGTGACAAATAGTCACCGGGGCCATATGCCCTGGCTCTGAATAACTGGTCTTAGACCAGACAAGTGCTTATAAGTTCATCGACATTAGGGTCGGTCAAGCGGTAATACCCCATATGAGTTATTCAACGCTGATATCGATTAGAACTAATCTTTATTTGGCTCGACGTTCATGACGCTATGCCATTTTTGACTCTTTAGGTCAGTGTCCTTGACTAATCAGTACATATACAAGTATTCAACATTCACTAGTATTCATTAGGCAATCCATGTCCACATTTATCAATCAACATGCCTTAATAATAATCACGCATGTCACATATACACAGGGTGCAATTTTCTTACCTCCTGTTCGAGCGAGAATTAATTATAAGAACGACCCTTGAGAATGGTCAACCTTTTGGTCCTTTAGCGGTTACCTGGTCATAACCAATTACGGGATTCCATCAATAAAATGAATAATAAAAGGTTCCCAAACCAAAACCTAGCCTCCGAGACATCAAACACTACTAAACCGAGTAGTAGGATCGACCCCGAGGCCTAAGGCTAGCATCCCCGAGCCAAGAAGCCATTTCTGGCCAAAAAGCCACTAAGGGCCACGGCCCTCCTTGGCCATGCCGCGGCCCACCCTTCAAACAGAGGCGCCTAACTTCAGCATCCTTCAAGGGCCGCGACCCTCCCTGGCTATGCCGCGGCCCAACCTCCAGTTCAGCCCATAACCCCTGTTTTTCTTCCCTTGCGATTTCTCTTGGAACCAACCTTTCAAACCAAGCTTAAACACCACTCAAACCTCCAATACAACCCCTAAACTTGATCTATATCACTCCCTTAGCAAAACCCAAGATAAACCCCAATCAAAACTTCCATCAACTCCAACAATCCACCACAAAAACACAAGCTGAAACTAAACACCAAAACAGAGTATACCAGTAAACTAATGGCTGGAAACTTACCTCAAACTCAGGTTGTGATGCTCTTCAATGGTGGAACACTCTCCCAAACTCCCAAGGTCTACTTCCCAAGCTTGAATCCTCAACAAGATCACCAAAAATCACAAAGAGAAATGGAAGAAGGAGAAGGTATGGGAAGCCCAAGAACTTGCTCTATTTTTCTTATCAACTTACAGCATAAAGGAGTTTATATCTATCCTAGGGGTAAAAAGACCATTATACCCCTAGGTCATTTAAGGGTTTCTAAAGGCTCCCAAGGGCATATTTGTCCTTTCCAACCTATCTCGTTAATCATAATTAACGCTCTCTAATTCCCACTATTTCCAATAATCTCAAACACCAATAATTCATATCTCATTACCCTTTAATGCCCGGTAATGCTCTAATCATCAAAAACACCCCGAGACTCCTCCCGAGCCTCGAACTTAAACCTGTTATGACCAGACCGCTAATTAACATACCATGGTCGTCTCATGCCGAATAGCTCGAACTAACCCACATTATAATGTGGTCTCAACATATATCACCGACATGCATACAAATATACAATTATACCCTCAACGGGCCAAATTACCGTCACACCCCTATAATTAAAATGTGGACCCACATGCATGCATTTAACATCATACTATGATACAATTCACATATACATGCGTAATATCAATTAATGGCTTAATTAAACAAGTATGGCCCTCCCGGCCTATTAATTCTGCCATTAAACCACATCAGAGAATTCGGGGCATTACAAAAGACTTGACTGTGGCTATCAAGAAAGGGAAACTGTGGTAATATGTTGTTTTTTATTTTGTCACTTATTATATTATTTGAAATCAAAAGTTTCTATTTTTGGTTTATTTTCCTTGACTGTGCAAAGTTTTTTTTTTCTTTGGGATATCAATTCATTAATTTGGGCTTAAAAAGGAATAAAATAAAATCCCTGAGTGCCATTTTCTTCTCTTTATAATCGGTCAAAGAGAGACTCATTTCCTCATTCTTTAAAAAAAAAATCTCTTTGTTTTTGTTTGTTGCAACTATGGTGAAAACTCGAGGCAGTGGAGTACATGCATTTCCCAATGGTAACAACCGTCTCGGTCACCACAAACAAGGCTTGAAAAATTGTGTTGTCATTGCTTATTGGTTTTTTTGATAGACAAAGAGGGGGAGTAGTAGTTTGACTCTTTGGATTGTTTTTTGTGTTAGTTTTACTCCGTTGGCTTATTGATAGACAACAAGGGGGAGTAAGGTTTATTTTGTTGGGTCTTTATCTTGGGTTTTTATCTTGTTAAACTTTCTCAAAAAGTTAACCTTGTTTGTGATATTTGTTATAATTGAGATGTCTTTCGCAGGGGGAGTAATTACATTACTATTTGCTCTAACCTGGTTTGTCTTTGCAGGATCTTTCAAAATAAACTCTTAAAATATTTTTGTCTATCAAGTTGCCAAAAGGGGAGATTGTAAAATCCTTTAATTTAGACAAAATATTTTAAAGTTATTAAGGAAAATTAGTAGCATATCTCCTTATTGATTCATGGTTTAAATATCAAATTGATTCAGCTGATTTTCTAGTGTGAAAATATCTTTTAAGCGTGAATATATTTTTTACCTTATTTATCACAAATAATCAATATTTGGTAAAAATATGTATTGCAATTATCTTGAGATAATTTTCAGGGATTATGTTTATTCTAGAATAAAGAAGGTATCGAAAATGAACATGGTCAAAAGAAATGACCATGTTCGTTTTTCCAAATAAAACAATTACATTACTGACTCATCAGTTTCCTTTTCTGTCGACACAAAATTCATCTGGCTGGCTGATTTCCTAAATCAAAGGAATTCGTAAATGGATTTCAAAGATACCGGAAAATGATGGCCTTGGACGATTTCCCTGCCTATAAATATCTTGCCAAGGCCTTTGGAATTTTCACCTCTTCCATTTTGAATATTTGTAAACATTATGTTATTTTGAAGAGTGTCTTTATTTTTAGAGATTAAGTTTGTTCACCTTAATCTTTGTAATAGTGCTGAGTGTACTTGTGGATATCTATCTAGTCCATTGTAAACAGATAGTGTCTATTGTGAACGTGTTCATAAGGATCTTCGGGAGAGGATTCTATCTAAGTCTCACTTCAGGAGGAAGTGTGCACTCGCTATTCTTTGAAGGGAGTTCAAGAGAATCAGCGTTTCATCAAACCAGATTCGTAGAGAAGAGTACAACAAGATTGCGGCAATAGTTTAAGAGGGAGTCTTACATTGTTTAAGTCAATGCTTTTGTACACATTGTTTCTTTACTAATTGGTTTATTCTCTGGGCGTGGCCCTGTTGATGTAGGTTATCTGAAAAGATTTCTGAACCACGTAAAAATTCTCGTGTGTTGAATTTTTACCTGTTTTTTTGTTTTTTGTTTAAACAGTTGCATAAGTAGTGTGAACAAAACTTAAATCTGTCTAAACAACTTAATCAGTATTCTGCATTTAATTAAGTTGTTTATTTTAAATCACTTGGTAATATTAAAATACGGAATTTCAAGACCAAACATCTGCCATTCAATGTGAGTTGTGAGAAGATACCATCAAACCCAAGAAGGAAACATTGGATAGCGATCAAGCACACATTGAAATATCTTCGACGAACCAATGATTATATGCTAGTCTACTCGGGTGGAGTTCTACAAACCCCAAATTTGAATACAGAAGCTGACCTAGGCAGCAAATTCCGTGTCCAACCCTAGTTCCAATTGATAACCTCTTCTGTGGCGGAAAAGCAGGCCGCATATGTACACTCCGCCCCTGAAGCTCTCCAACTCATGGTTGGTCCAACCGTTCCTTTCCTTTACTTGCACCATTTAGCACCCGTGACCGAGGCACAACAAGAAAACATAATCATGCTTATAAGCAGTACATTATCATATCACAGATCCATAATTACCATGCTTAGTAGTAATAACCCTACTCATGCATTAAATTAACCCAGATGAGTGGCTATATAGTCACACTAGGGCCTATTTCCCATCTTTCATACAATCGGCCTTAGAGCTGGCAAAGAGATCTGATGCTTAACATTTCAAAAGACCCTAGAGACGTTCAAGCATATATCTCGCTTCTGGGTTGGCTTAACCCTATCAGCCAGCGTTTAGCATGTTACTGCCGCCCTCGACTCCTGAGTCGAGCCTTTAAACCCTCGACTTATAAGCCGACTCCATTAACCTTCGACTCATAAGTCGAGTCCTTTAAAGTTTGACTGATAATCCGAGTCTCTTAACTCTCTACTGATAAGTCGAGTTCTTAACCCTCGATTGATAAGTCAAATCTATGGTCTTTGACTAATAAGTTGAGTTCTTAACCTTTTACTGATAAGTCGAGTCTTTTAACCTTCAATTGATAAGTCAAGTCTATGGTTTTCAACTGATAAGTCGAGCTCATAACCTTCGACTGATAAGCTGAGTCCTTGATCTTTGACTGATAAGTCGAGTCCTTTAACCTTCGACTGATAAGTCGAGTCTATGATCTTTGATTGATAAGTCGAGTCCTTTAACCTTCGACTGATAAGTCGAGTGTGTGATCTTCGACTGATAAGTCAAGTCCTTTAACCTTTGACTGATAAGTCAAGTCTATGATCTTCAACTGATAAGTCAAGTCCTTTAACCTTCGACTGATAAGTCGAGTCTGTGATCTTCGACTGATAAGTCGAGTCATTTAACCTTCAACTGATAAGTCGAGTCTATGATCTTCGACTGATAAGTCTAGTCTATGATCTTCTACTAATAAATCGAGTCTTTTAGAGCCTGTTATACCCTTAACTATTAAGCAGAGCCCTTCATCAGATAAAATAGATAAATCTTTAGCTTATAAGCTGAACTTCCCCAATCAGATATACAGATCAACAGCCATTACATAACATAGATAAACACAACACATTCAATATTTTTAATAAAACATTCTCAACATAACATTAATTCTGTATTATAATCTAGCCGAGCCCTAAACGCAGACTGGGTGCAGTTTTCTTACCTCAGGTTCAAGTGCAAAGTATATTAAGAACGGCCCTCGAATATGATCCCGGTTTTGAGCCCTTAGCGATAACCTAGTCACAAATATAATATAAAGTCCCGTCAATAACAAGCAAATAAAGGCTTCCGGACCGAATGCTACCTCCGGGACATCTAATCCCACTAAACCGTGTGGTAGGATCAATCCCTCCCTTAAGTTTGAGTTCCAGCACTCAGAACCTCCCCAAGGCCCAAAATATCTTAAGCGTCGCGACCCCCAACCATTTGTGTCGTGGCCACTCAAGTAAGAGGCCCGAGCCTCTTCCCTGCCTACACCAGCGCCGCGACGCACCCTAGTAGGCGTCGCGGCTCAAAAGCCCTAAACGCCACCTGCATCTCCTTCATTCAAGAGAGCCGCGACACCACGAGAACAGGGTCGTGGCTCGACCTTCAAACTTAATTTTTCCATCGTTTTTCTCAATCAAAAACCCTCCATAAACCTATCCAAACATAGCCCAATCCAAAAACAAAGTTCCTAAACGATTCAGCAATCCACTATCATCAAAACCCATGAAAATTTTGGTCGAAAACCTCCTCAAATCTCAAAATTCAGAACTGAGTTTCTAAACTCTGAAACTTAACTAAAACTAGAAAAAATTCAAGGAATTAAAGCTAGAAATCGTTACCTTGGCTGCCCTAAGCCATGCTAAGCTTTTCCCCAAGCAATCCCAAGCCTAAACTTGCCTTGATTCCCCTTGATTCAGCCTTTCCTTTTCACAATTCGGAGAACTTCCTCAAGCCACAAGAGAGAGAAAGAGAGTAACGTGAGGGTGAGTGCTTACTGAGAGTTTTTGTGTTTTGTGAGGTTTACTTAGACTCTAAGTAACCTTAAGCAAATCCCGAGGCTCGGGGTCCCAAAAACGTCCCTGATGGCAAAATAGTCAAAACTCTCAGAATTTCCTCATAATCTCACTAAATCAATATATATCCTCAAATGCTTACGCCCATTACCCGATATCCTGGTAATGTGCTAAATACCCAAAATACCCCTTGACTCACCCTGAGTCGGGTATTAGGTCTCGTTGTGACTTCCACACTAGCTTGCTCCCTAGGATCGCCTCGTGCTGAGTAATCCAAATATATTCACATAATAATGTGGTCTGACATATATATCACATATATTCCAAATATACCCATAATGGGCCAAATTATGAAAATTGCCCTTCTAATAAGAAACGGACCCACATGCATATTTAATACACCTAAACATGCATATCTAGTCATATTATAATATAACTCACGAAATCATATAATCATACACATGTATATCACATTATACACATAATTCTCATAAATTGTCATCCTGGCCCCTTAATCAAGACCCTAAACCTTATTAGGTAATTTGGGACATTGCACTCTCTATTACATTCTCTTTTTCACTCTCCTTCATCCACGCATGACATTTGAACATTATTCAATTTTATATATATATATATATTTTCAAATCATTAGTGGAATCCACGTGTCATTCATTGATTTAAGAGAGTACAAAAGAGAGTATACCATAGAAAGTATTTAACATTTCTCTTTTAACATAAATGCCTCAAAGTTTCACATTGTTTGGCTATTTACTGATGATAAGTACCGAATTTGTCTATTTTTAATTCATTATTCTTCTATGATTATGCACTTGATTATTTATTTATATATGTTTAATTAGTTTATTTTATGTTTTTAGGATTTCCAAGACATTTGGATGAAAACAAATGAATTTGGGATGTTTTACAAGCAATGGTTAAGCTCGAAATTACAAGTCTGAAACTTCACACTTGATTTTGATAATTCTCCAATCTTCTTTTGGAAATATACCTAGAAATACAAGTTTTAGATATTTTTCTTAGCTTTCTATAGATTTTTTAATTGTCCAATTCCAAGTTATATCGAGGGTGTTATGCTTAAAATACTTTCAGTCATTGCAACAAAAGAAAACTCAAAAATGGGAAAAATTGCTACGGCCGCGGACAGCCTTATTCCAGGCCACAGCCTGGGGGAGAGAATGTAGTGGCCACAGCCAGCAATGTCCCAGGCCGTGAGCGAAGCCTGATTTTCTGGAAAATACATTTTCTAGTGGCCGCAGTCGCTAAGAAATACTGGTCGCGGCCAACGATCAATTTTTCCTTAAATTTCAATTTTTAAATGTAATTTGATTAGGGTTAACTTTGAATACAACTTTGGATTGCGAATTTTAGAGGCTAGAGCAGTAGAGGAGGAGAAAAGACATCATCATCTACATTCTTCAATCTAGTTTTTCTTTCTTCTCAAAACTTCTTTATTTTCATTGAATATTTATGTTTATGAATATGAATATGATTATGGAGTAGTTTTCTTTATAGTTGAGGGTTATTTCAAACCATAGACATGAGATCTTGAATGCATTGATGAATTTTATTTCTTCTATTCCCTTATATTAAATTGCTTCTATTTTTCTATTTGAATGTTATGAATCTTGTAAAATCTTGTTTAGATGGCCACTAATTAGGGTTTTGCATTGTTTTACTATCATCTTAGGATTTCTATTCACCTATTAGTTTAGGATTCTAAATAGAGTGATAAATTGCAATTAGAGTATTGACACGGGTATTTTAATTGTGATGAAGAATAGAACCTAGGTTAAATAAATTGCATGCTTAATGAATTTGTTGCCTAGATTAACTTGTTTCCATTGAGGGGTCGTTTGGCATGCAGGAATCTGGACACGGGAATGAGAATCTGAATTTTCTTAAGTTATCAAGTCTATCACTAACCTAAACTATTCCTGGATCCCATACTCCAAAAAAAACAATTTTGAGTTTACTAAACATTGTTTATAATTAGTCATCCAACATAAAAGTTGAAAATTGCAACAGTGAAAGAAGCTGTAAAAATAGAGGAAACCAAAGCACGTGCATATCTAGAATTATCAAAGGAAGTACAACATCAGAAGCAAATCTAAATGTACCATCAGAAGCAAGAGAAATGGTAGACATAACAACTTCAATAAAACTAGAAGCTGAACAGAACAAGTCTGACTTTCCTTTTCTAGCTAATTACTGCAACAAGCTACAACACCAACACAAACCAACCAAAAAATACATGTTGCGAGCAGGACTTTGAGAGAGTTCAAAAAACCCTTAATAAACACAAGAAAATGGTTCAGTTTTTCCCCTAAACAAAAAGGTCTCTTCATAAAAACAACAGTAAATGTTCATTTTTTTGTCAAAATAATTGTTTCTTAACTTTACTAGAATAACATTTATACATCAATAAAAAAAAAAGCAGCAAGTAATCAGTCAATTTCAAAAATTACAAAAAATGGAAAGCCATAACTTTTAAAGAAAACCCATAAATGAAATGCTTTTACTCATTTAAAATAGTAATTAGCTCATGCATGAACAAATTCCAAACACGTTAATGAACATGCAACAGTACAAATGCAGATGTAAAAACACATATATTTGCACCTAACTTCAACTCTCATGTGCAAGTTACCAACACATAAACCAGCACCAGCTATTATCCAATGTTGCAGATCTACCTGAAACATCCTAGACTAAGAAACCCAATTCAAGTTTCCATGTATTGCTATTTACAAGTTTAACTGCATATCATGTTCATTGGTCCATAATTTCTGTCAAACTAAGTAACCATCCTCCTAACCTATCCACACAGAATGTTCCAATGTTAAATCGACAATAAAAATTTCAAAGATCACAATCCTAAAAAGAAAATGAATTAATGAAATCAGTTCATTTAATTCAATCCCCGAATTTTCTGGGTGAACAAACATGTCATAGCCTTTAAAGAGTTTATCTTGGAATGTGCTTGTGAAGCCATCAAACTTGTAGACACACTTTTGAGTATAAAACTAAATGGATGGCCTTCCCCTAAAATGTCTCTTTTGAAACATGAAAAAGGTCAAGTTCTAAATGCAAATGAATAGTTATAGCTGTTTCAAAGAGGAAAAATATATACAAATGGTCATAGACTCATGTGAATAAAATTAGAATGCAGTCAATACAACACCCTCTGAAACTATAAAAGCTCACAAATAAATGAATGTTAAAAGAAAACTACAACAGCTGGTAGAAACTACTTTCAATCAAATAATAAAAGAAATGAGTTTCCAACTAATACCCGAGATAACCCATCAACAGAGAAACGCCCCGAACAATATTCTCCCTTCCTCTACCATATGGACTTATGTCAGATCCTGTAGACACAATCAAAAGTACAACAAACTTAGTATCATTCAACTGCCCAAGCAGCATCCATTGATAGAACAGATGTATTAAGACTATCTGGTTTGTGTTAAGATTTGTTGTTCTATGTTCTAACAAAGGTTAATTTGAGAAGAAGGTATTACACGTACGATTCATTCCTCAAAATAGTTGTATGCTAACATAATTTCAACATAAAAAATAATTCACATGCATGTGCTTGGTTCAAGTAATAAAATCAGACCTTGATCTAAGACTAAGGATGTAGTCATTACAAGATATAAAATAAAAATTGAACATCCCACTGTTACTAGAAAAGCAAAAAAGTAGTCTTGTCCCTTGTATTTCTTCTGCATATAAAAGAATGGAAGATTAGCCAACCTATAAACATATACTTGCATACTTCCCGTGTATATAACATACATCCAAAGCTACTTAAGAATTCTTTGGCTCAAACTATCAAAGCCACAAGATTTAGCAACAACCAAAGAATTATTAATTTATTAAGAGACGTAAAAGTTGATATTCGAAAACAGAAAGTGTAATACATCTAAAACATATTGAAAATAAGATCACTGGAATTGTAACCCAAAATAGCACTTCTTAACTACACAGCCAGATACAAGGTTGGCTTTTTAAGCAACAAAAACATATACTAAATGGTGATCAAAATAATAAACTGTATAATACATCTTACCATAACATGTATCTGAGCAGGAAAACTGACATATTTGAAGGCCTGCAAAAAAAAGGCTAGTTACTTGAATGTATCAACAGTATAAATATAAAATAAGCTTACAATTGAAAACTTTGCAACCACGCGTCTCATATCAGCTAGACTTGAACGCTGAAAATGGAGACAGCTAACCTCATTTTGGCATGTTGAAGTTAATATCTTAGATACTGATACAAGGCAGTACTTATAAACTGGAGCAACTGGATCCAAGGCTTTTTTACTTGCCTGAGACACAAAAACCAAGAACATGAATGTTCTAGTTAATAGTAGTTCTATTGTGGTTCAGAACTCTGTACCGAATACAGATATGGCCCAGAAAAATGGGATGAAAATTCAACTAGAAAAGTAATGAGTACTTAAAGTTGAAAATATAATAACAGTACTTACCAATTTAAAATCAAATCCCCAATCCAAAAAATAATTTAGATTCTTTGAGAATTATCATCAAGCGCATGGTATGCAAAATTTTCATATGCAAGCTCCAAATTGACAGCAAGCTCCAAATTGTTCAACTGCAAAAAGTCAAGATATACAATTTAAATTCCACATTTTTATCATAATCTACTACCCATAAGGATAAACCAATTTGTGATACAAGCCTGCCCACTAACGAAAGGAACAATTGTTTGTTCATTAACAGTAGCCAATAACACTTGGCCTCGCCTGTTAATTGCGTAAAATCCCCCTAGTGACGAAGCCCTCGATGTTAAGAAAATTGGATCTGGACTAATTCTATTTCTGTAAACTGCAGTAGCCGTCTCCAAGTCGTAAACGAATAGCAGCCCGAGCTTAGTGATTATGTAGATCAAACTATACTTGTGTGATATCTGGAATTTGAGCATTAAAAAATTAATATTCATGGTGTTGAATACTGGGGCAGACCACAAATATAAGAATCTCACTACCTGCATTGCAACAGGGAAATCATCTGCAAAATCTGGAGGAAAGAAAAGATCTGCTTGTTTCTTTGTAAAAGAAGGTTTTCCTGCCAATAAGTTTGCACCGTCAAAATAGAGAAAAATTATTCATCAAGACAGAAAGAAAGGAATAAATTTCTGATTAAGATTCTAGACCTATCAAACATATTTGTCGTTTTTAATAATGGGGGTGAATTAAATAATACTAAGCTAACCTGGTTGGGCACCAAGCTATATAACATGCAACTTTGATGTAATTTGGCCAGCATTAAAAGTCTTTGTTGCAAAGGAAATGAGAGTAGAAGGATTCTCATTCTCTGGAACCTGTATAAATTCGACAATCAATCAACAAATATGCATATATGATATGCATACCAAGTGCGATAAAAAACAAGAGAATTAAGAGAGATAAAGAGAGGGAGAAGTTAATTTACACACTTTAAATTGTGCAAAAGCAACAGCATGAGCTTCCAGAGCTTGACTTCTCTGTTGTTCCACTGAAAAGAGTTGCATATTCCCTTTGACCAAATTTTGCCTCTGTAAACAGAGCATAGAAATAAATCAAGTACAAGAAATAGGACAATTAAAGCTCAGAGTCTGCCAAGCAATCAATAAGGTATTAAAGCATGTTACAGGAAAATTCAAAAGGACCATTTGGACAAAGCTCTTTGGCACTAACTAGTTACAGGAGAAGCAGTCCCTTCTATTCCAATTACATGGATTACATCATTACAAATGTACCATATGAATACCAAGATCATCAAATATATTGGCTTGATGAGGATTTCCCTATGAGAAATCTATACATAAAGCATATATGCATATGAATATCAATCTACTAAATGATGTTACAATATATAAGAACATACCTTAGGAGCACCAGGGGCAATTCCAATCAAAACCAACCACTTTTCAGAAGGGTCACACCGATAGTTTATTATCTGATTGTTTGCCAGATTAGCAGTTCTTTCGAACATCTTCACAGGTTTAGTCTCACCTACAAGGAAGATATAGTGCACATACTAGCTAAATTTTTAAAACAAAAGTAATGATACAATAACGCATTTTTTATATTATTCTAATATTTGGATAAGCTTGAATTATTATTATATAAACCTGTACGTTATAATTATTTTTTATTTCTTTAATTCAAACCCGCTTTATAATAAGGAAGCAAATATAGTGCACATACCGGCCAAATTTTTAAAACAAAAGTAATTGTATTGTAAAACAAAGCAGGCTAGAAGAGAAGTTTAATAATAATAATAAAGTGACAAACCTTCAATTGACCAATGATATACTGTAACGACCCAAATTCGCTAATAAGGCTTAAGGGCCTTGATTAGCGTGTCAGGAGGGCATGATGGGATTTATGTGTGACTTTGATGAGTTAAATGCATGATTATGATTTAAAGCATGTTATATGACTATTTGACTAATTGAGATGCATGACTATGTGTATTAGTATACATGTAGGCCCTGATTGTGTTAGAAGGGCATAATTGTAATTTTGGCCATGTTGGGCATAACTGTATTGATATGTGATGATTTTTGAGACCACATTGTGATGTGGATGTATCTGTGATTTGTGACTCGAGACGATCCCAGGGAGCAGACTAGCGGAAAGTCGAGGCGGAGATTTTATACCCAGCTTGGGTTAAGCCTGGGGGTATAAGCAGGAATTTAGAGAATAGATTGAGATTAATTTTGGTGTTGGGGAATACTTATTTGGTGATTTATCAGGTGTTGGAAAGCAACGGGAAAATATTAGAGACACTTGAGGATTAGCGGGAATTGGGTAAAATGACTAAAATGGCCCTACTTGGACAAAAAGGGTTTAGAATTAATAGGGAGGACATTTTGGTCAATTGGATTTTAGAGATTGATTTTTGAGGCTTTATATGCTTAGTGGGATTGGTAGAGAGAGTGAATGGCTGTGGAAAAGAAAGAAAGAAAAAGGAAGAAAAGAAAGAGAAAAACAGAGGGTTTTCCAAAATGGGCGGTTTGAGGATTCTAGCACCATTTCTCCTAAAATTTCTTGGGGCAAAGCTCAGTGGAAAGCTAGGATAGGCTGAGCATCTAGGATCTTAAGGTTATACTTGAAGATTTGGCAGGGATTAGAAAGAACACATCAACTTTTGAGGTAAGTTCTAAGAGTTTTCAGTTTTAAGGGTTTGGCTGGTTTGAGCTGTGATTTGAGCTAAGATGATGGGAATTTTAGGGAATTTCTGGCCAAGATTGAGAAGGAGCAAGCTAAGGAGGTCTAGGGTTTAACTTAAGGTCGAAATTCCATCCACGGTATGATTTCTAAGACCTTATCTTTGATGTTTGAATGAATTTCTGGTTTTAGGGTTCCTTATGGTAGATTTTGAGTTTTGGGTTGCTTGAGCTTGGGGTATGAGTTCTTGGGATGCTTGGGATGAGTGTGAGGTGTTGATAAGTTTGTTTTTGGGTTTGGACAAGTTTGGGGTTGAAATGGTTGAAGGAAAATCGCAGAACGATTTCTGGGTGTGGTCTGGCTGCAACTAGCGCTACAGCGCTAGTTAGTGGGCGCTGTAGCGCTAGGCCCTGTTCTAGGGGGTGTGGTTCTGCTTGTAGTGCTACAGTGCCCTCTTTAGAGCGCTGCACTGTTCACAGAAAGGGATTTTTCGGCTTTTGTTGAGGGATTTTGACCTAGGGTTCGGGGCTCGATTCCATCACTTTGTTTTGGGGATCTAGGACTTCCCGGGGGCTCGGGATTGGTCCCGAGGCTAGGTTTTCGGACTTGGGGTTCGATGTTGACTTTGACCTATGGCTGTGTTTAGGTGTGCACTAAGGCTCGAGTGGGATCGTGCTTAAGGAGTCAAGTGTTGAAAGCTATCAAATTGACAGGTAAGAAAACTATAGCACCCATAGGACAGGGCATGGGCCCATAGTGTGATTGCAGGGCACGACCCCATATTGCATTACATGTTAGGGTGCAGACTTGATTGAATTGATATATGTTCAAATGTTATTTGAGTTAGACTATCTGTGATTATAGTTGAATGATGCGGCAAGGAGCCGAGAATGGCAATGGAGTCGAGAACGGCGGAAGGCCGAGAACGGCAGTGGGGCCGGAAGTACCACATAGCACGTGAAGTGCTTGTAGTCAGGGTGGGACCCCATGGATATAGGTGATATCCTTACGGTGAGGACCGAGACCCCAGGCTTTGGTAAGGCTTCTGGGGCGGCATGGCCGGGTTGCTTAAGTCAAATGGTTGACCTGTTTATCTGTGGACTATCTAATATGATTAACTGTATAATTTGCATATGTTATGAACTGCATGAGTTTTCTTGCTGGGCTTCGGCTCACGGGTGCTCTGTGTTGCAGGTAAGGGCATAGATTGAGTCAACCAGCCATGAGTACGGAGAGCGTGAAGCGATGCGTACATGTTTGGCCTGCCCGACTGCTTTGGTTGGGGGTTTATTCGAGAAATGGCTGTAATAATCTATGATCTTTATAACTAATCAACTGTAAACTTATTTTAAGATGTAAATAGTTTTGAAACCTTATTTTTGGGATCCCAAATGTTTAATACTAGAAGTTTTTAATGAAACAACGCATTTTCAAAGATTACAGCCTTAACTTTTGATTAGTCACACTTTCGTTTTAAAAACCTCGGTTAGCGAGTTCATTGCACCTTTTTAGTTTTAAAACTCACTTAGTAACGGCTCTAAGGAAGTAGGGCGTTACATATACTGAGGTCTGTGTAACTAAACCCAACAACTTTGGGGTAATCCATTTCCAAAATACAACCTACACAAGTGCATGGAGGCCATGTAAAACAAAATAAAACGAAAGAAAATAATATCATGAAATTTAATACACAACATAAAAATGTCTTGTATAGATGCTAAATTAAAGAAATCTCTCACCTGCTCAGGCACTACATGTGACTTCAAATTTGCTTTCAACTCGATGTTAAATATTTGTAAGTGATCTTGACTAGTCCCCGGGACAAGAGCTATAAAATTGTATATGATAAAACAGTAGCCCAAAATAGTAAGAAATAAAACAAACAAAAACTCAAGTAACCAAATTTAAAGTAAGTATTGTTAAAAGAAAAGAAAAAAAACTCTAAGCAATCAAATTTATATCAGGTATAATGACAATGAGTGAGTCAATCTCTAAATTTGTGTAGAATTGCGAGTGAAGTATACAGATCACAGTAAAAATCATTTATCATGTCTATTTCTAGTGAGATCGAACAACTATATAAAATAATACTATAAAAATCCCCACACTGCCAGACTATCCTTTACAACTTAATAGCAAGATCCTGACACTATAAGAACAGAGATTAAGAGTCTGACACCATAGGAATAAGTCATGAGTAAGTTTTCACCAGATTATGTCTACCAATGTTTGCTTTAGTTTACTTGCTGTGCATATATTACAAGTCCGACACCATAGGGACAAGTCATGAGTAAGTTCTCAACAAATTACATCTACCAATATTTGCTTTATTTTACTTGTCATGTCATTTGGAGAAAATAAAACTACATACGATTAACATATGTAGGTTAAAGCATTCAGAGAAAAATCCATCCTCAAGATGCAATTTCACCTAGTTTAACTAAAAAAATACAGCCACATCTAAGCAAAGATAACATCACACACACTAAAAAATTCAACTTGAAAAGAATAAGTCAGGAGGCATAGACAGTAACATTTCATCTGTATAAAGACAATGAATTGACTGTGACGAACATACAGAGAACACAAAATGAGCTTAAAGTTGATTAAGTAACAAGTAAACTGTGGGATACACTTATAATGCACATCACAACAAGTTTAGACAAAATCTCAAAGATTCTGCAATAGAACACTGCAAAAATGCATATAAAGCATTACAAAACGACAAAATAAAAAAAAAATTGTTTAAATTAAATCTCAAAGATTTCGCAATAGTGTAACAAGACATTTATCGACCAACTAAAATTTCAAATACATATTCCAGAATATAGCAATCATATATGATTCATATCATTTTTGAAATACAGCTGAAAGTCATAACCTACCTTTCAATGCAAGAATTTTAGAATTCAGATTCATCAGTGCAGAGTCTGCAGTAATAGGCCTCCTCAGAGGTTGATTTGGCATACTCATGTCAATTATAACAACACTATTCTGCGGGGACGTTTCCCTCACGCATATGTACTTATCAGATTCCATGTGACATGCGTAAAAGTGATGAATTGAGGACTAATCCCAATGCTCGGAAGCTACAAGCACATCAGATCACAAAAAATTAAGATCGTTCAAATTTCTGATTTCAACTTAAAACCTAATTGCAATTTTCCCACTTCTACACATAAAAAAGCTCCATTCGAATGAAGCAAATTAAGTAACAATCATATGTTAACATAACAGATCTGACCATAACGCCTAAGATAAAACAGCATCAGATCTTAATGAACTTTTACATAATCTAGCACTCGAAAAGCATTCCAATTGAGAAATCAAGCTAAGGTATAACACGATAAAAAGAAAGGAATCGAATCTGATTGTAGATAATCGGTAAATTTAGATTAATATATCTCAGTTAATACGACTGTAATTCTAAATTGAGCTTAAGCCAATCGAACCAAACAAAATGAGAATAATAATAATAAATAAATAAATAAAGGTGCTAAATAAGCTAAGAGTGAAATAACTGACCGTTAGGGCCTCCCTCATGGCGATTGGAGCGTTAGCCGCCGCCATGGTTGCTCAGATCGTATGAGTCGAACAATTTTTTCCTTGGAAACACAGTCGATGATGGTAGGCGATAGAAAATTGTTTAGAGGTTTGGAAATAAAAAAGTAGAGGCAAATAAAAAAGTAAAAGTAGAAGATAACTTTACAAATACGCAGGCTCCAAAATTTTGGTAACGTTAATTTTTTTTCCACCTATTATTTTATTATTTGATGTATCATAATACTTTTCCAATACTATTATATTCATATGTTATGAAAAGGGGTATTTGGTGTAGTGATGGTTATCGACAGTCTTAGATTTAACCAGCATATCATCAACATACACTTCCATGTTTTTACCGATCTAATCAGCGAACATTCTGTTGACTAATCGCCGGTAGGTAGCCCCTGCGTTTTTCAGCCCGAAGGGCATAACTTTATAACAGTTAACATTCGTTGGAGTCATAAAGCTAGTATGCTCCTGGTCCGCGGGGTTCATCGCGATCTAGTTATATCCAGAATATGCATCCATGAAGGACATGAGCTCATGCCCCGCAGTGGCATCCACCAACTGATCAATCCTTGGCAATGGGAAGCAGTCCTTAGGACAAGCTTTGTTTAAGTCGGAGAAGTCGATGCAGGTCTGCCACTATCCATTTGGCTTTGGGACCAGGACAGGATTCGCGACTCAGATCGGATATTTAGCCTCGTGAATAAACCCGCATTTTAATAGTCGAGCTACTTCTTCTTCCAGGGCCTCAACTCGGGTCGTACCTAAACGTCTCTGCTTCTGGGACTTCGCAGGCACACTCTTATCCAAGTTCGGGGTATGCATGATCACACTCGGACTTATCCCTACTATGTCTTCATGAGACCAGACGAATATATCAAGATTTTCTTGCAAAAATTTTGTCAGCTCCGCCTTCCTCTCATCGTCCAGATTTTTCCCGAGTTTAACTATTTTTGAAGCATCTCTGGGATTGATGTTTACTTATTCGAGCTCTTCGATAACTCAGAGCTCAGATCTGTCTTCGCCTACTCGCGGATCGATATGATCAGTCGGGGTAGTATCTGCGCCACTGGCTTGCAAAGGTTCTTCCATTCCAGGAGCAGTCCTTACTTCTTGGGAATCTTCGCCTTCGTCCTGTATGGCCATCGTTTGCTGCCGGGGTTGTGATTTTCCCTTCATGGAAATGTTGTAGCATTCCCTGGAAGCAACCTGATTGCCTCGCACAGTACATATTCCTGCAGATGAGGGGAATTTGATCACAAGGTGGCAGACATATGTTATGACTTTGAATGCCATTAACGTAGGTCGACCCAAGATTGCATTGTACGCGGTTGGACAATCAACGACCACAAACTCGAGAAGCTTGGAAACAGCTCGCGGTCCTCCACCCAGGGTTTTCACTAACTCGATTATTCCGATAGTTGCCGATCCCTTGCCGGAAAACCCATACAGCATCATGGAGGTTGCCTTCAGTTCGGTCACAGATAATCCCATTTTTTCCAGTGTGGACCTGAATAGTAGGTTCACATAACTTCTATTATCCACTAGTGTCCTCCTAACTCTCCGATTGGCGAGCTGGACGGTTATGACTAGAGGATCATTATGCCGGAATTGGACATGACTAGCGTATTCTTTAGTAAAACTGATTGGTTTTTTCTCCAATCGCTGTTTCTTAGACAAATGCTGCTCCGGGACAAACTCAACTCCATTGTGAGACCTCAGCTCATTGATATACCTCTTCTGGGCACCTCTACTCGTGCCTGCCAGATGAGGGCCTCCGGAGATGGTTGTTATCTCCCCCCCCCCCCTCCCCCCCGTTATCGGAGGAGAGGTATCTTGATTCACCTGAGCTCCAGTCTGATTTTCCAGGGCCTCCGGAGTTGATGGAATGTTTTTCGGGAGTTATTCGATTCCGGGCATACTGAGCCAAAGCTCCGGCCCTGATGAGTGTTTCGATCTCATCCTTCAAGTGTCTGCAATCATCAGTGTTGTGACCAGTGTCGTTGTGGAATCGACAAAATTTTGAAGGATCCCTCTTCGCCCTTTGATTTTTAAAAGGCTCCGGCTTCTTCCACGGGAGGCAGGCAGAATTCGCCAAGAAAATGCGCTCTCTAGTATCCATGAGGTCAGCATAAGTCGTATAGATCGGCTTGAACTTCTCCATGGGCTTGTTTTTCTTCGAACCGCTCTAGTCGCCCTCACCATTTCCCTTCCTCTTGCTACCTCCCCCTTGGTTATTCTGGGTAACGGTTTAAGTCGTAGCTGCAACATTCGTTACCGCTCCAACGGGCTGGGCAGGGACTTGGCTGGTTCCTGTGACCGAAGCTCGTGCCTCTTCCAAGTTGATCCACCTTTGAGCCCTGTTCAGGAACTCATCCACGGTGTTGACCCCCTTTCTTTCGATTTCCTTCCATAGGTCGCCCCCAACAAGAATTCATGTTCTCATCGCCATGAGCCTAGAACTTTCGTCTGCATCTCTAGCTCACGCAGCAATATTAGCAAATCTACTCAGGTATGCTTTCAGGGGTTCTCTGAGCTGCTGCTTTACATTTGCAAGGGAGTCCGCTTTAATGCGAGCCGCTTGAGAAGCTTAGGATGCCCTCTTGAAGTCAGTGGAGAAACTCTTCCATGAGCTGATAGAATGCTTTTTGTATTGCTTGAACCATTGCCTAGCCGGCCCGACCAGAGTCGAGGGGAATACCAGACACCTCAGCTCGGGTCCAATATTGTGGGCCATCATCAGGGTGTTGAACATTCCCAAGTGGTCAGACAGATCTCCATCTCCATCGAACTTTGACAAATGGGGCATCTTGAAACCCGACGGGTATGTTGTTGCTGCAATGTTAGGGGAAAAAAGCTCAAGCTCATCCCCTGAGTCATATTCATCTTTTTCCTTCTCTGATAGGAGTCTTTTCATGAGCTCCTCCATCTGGGCTAACCTCTCGAGGGTTTGGTCCTTGGTTCCCTGGGGCTGTTCAACAACTCCCATTCGGTCGTACGTGTTTGGCGGGTTAGTGTCCCTCCAAGATCGAGCTTGGTTTGGTGGGACTTTCCCATTATCGTGTACTTCGGAAGGACTTCCCTCGTGGTGAGTGCCACTGAATCCATTGCGAGCTGAATTTCTCCTTTGTGAATTCAAGCGATCTCGTAGATCGGTCTGTGGATCAACTTGAGGGCTCTGAACCGAACTCAACTGATTTCTCAACTCTGCACCGGTTCTACCACTTCGATGGCCCTCCGTCCAATAACTTCCATTAGAGAAACTTAGAGCTTGCGGTTGAGGATGAGGACCTGGGACATTTCCGCGCGCTCGTGGGGCATAGGTAGGGGCAGCGAGGGGAGGATTCCTCCTGTTGTCCCCATAGGTAGGAACGTTTCGAGCAGAACAAGATGGTGTTGGATGCCTTATGGGCGACGGGGGATGTCTAATTGGCGAGGCAATTCTTGTCTCGTCAGGTCGGACCAAATTAGCCCGCGGTCGCTCTGCTCCGCCATTTCCGACTCTCTGTGCCTGGCGATCTGATCATGGCACAGGAAGGTCGGCTGGAACATGCTGTCTTTGCGAGTTTTCCCTAGACCTTCTTCGTGGGTTGCTGTGGGCATTTCCAGGTGCATTTGACGGTGTTACTGAACTCGGGGTCGAGGTTCTAACCGACCGGTCGATTCGCTGATGACCCCTGGGAAAGCCATCAAACAGGATTTCTTGGTTATCTTGGGTCATGGGCCTAGAACTCGAGGTCGAGGTCCTAACCGACCGACTTGGCCTGGGTCGACTATCTCGGCGGGACTTATGGGTCCCACCTTGCCTCATTCCAACGTTAACATCGGTTGCAAGAGGGGGTAGCCGAGCCAAAACCTCCTCAATTTGTTTGTTAGCTTTGGATAAATGGTTCCTTAACTGCACGTTTTCCAACTCTACTGCAGTCAAATAATCCGGGTTCGGATTCGACGGCAATTACGCTGAATTCCCGGTGTCGCCGTGGCCCATCGGTTGCTTTCCCGACCGCTGCTGGACTTCAGGGCTTTGTTCATCGGAAACAGCAGTATGGTGAGCCTCCTGCCCACCAGGCTAATCCATCTCATTACCATGTCTCGAGCGAGTAACCACCATGATGAAACTTTGATCTGAATCTTTCACAATAGCACTAATCTGTAGCTCTCAATGAAAGCACCAAACTGTTGACGCGGTTTTTCGTTAACAGTGAATTATGAAAATATAGCTGGGATGGATTAGTGTTTAATGATAAACCATGATAAGTAAATGATACTTAAAAATACTAGAAATGAAATATCAAGAACACTTGTTCCTTTTTGCGTGGTTCGGAGGTTAAAATCTCCCTAGTCCATGAGTCTGTATTATTACTATATATCTCTCTATATTTTGACAGAGTTTTTGCATTACAGAAAAACTATCCTCTTTTTTCCCCCATCCAAGGTCTTGGTATTTATAGAAAAAGCAATCCTTGGGTAGACGTTGGGGTTATCATGTGAATACAAATCCCTAATGTGACATGTCTCGCACTAATGATGAATATAACAATTTATATTAAGTTATGGTCTAATCATTAGGTAAAACTGATCATGGGTCATCTGGCATAATCGGACATGTGATGTCTGATCATACACGATTATATTACGTGGCCGGGAATTCAGGGATGAACGGACATGTGGTGTCTGATCACGCACGTTTATATGACGTATCCAGGTTTATAAAAATCCATGGACATGGCAGATCTTTAGCGTACCCGAGCTGAGCGTAGTATCAGCTCGTGTCTTGGATGCTTTGCTTCATAAGTGTTTCTAGATCGTGTCTATTGCTTTGTATTTATCAGCTTGTGCTATTTACCTGGGGAATCGCATTGTCTTTACAGAGGAAATATGAACTTGTGGCTCATCCATTGTAGTCCTTGGCTAGTCCACTGTACCCGAGCTGTCAAAGAGGCTTATGCTGAATTTCAGGACGTACACATGATAATAATAATATATTATACATAATCTTAATTTTTATTGAAAAAATTATCATTTATGTTTAAAGAGATCATCATATTATATATATTTAAAAAAATCATAAATAATATCTTAATTTAATTTTTCACTCAATATGTTTATGTGATATGCTATTTTTTTATATATAATATTATTTATTTATTTAAAATTTATATGACAAGATACAAATTTAATAAAAATAATTAATCAATTCTATAAATAAAACTAAGAAAGTTGTTTATATTATTAATTAATTAGAAGAAAAAAATACCAATGCACTCTCTTATTTGCTAACAATTTATTGACAAAGTTAGCTATGATGAATCCAAAAAAAAAAACATCAAAGAGCTTCTTAGCTAAGATTAGTGGTTTTTCAATGTTCTATGTATGTAGTGTACTAATAATAAACATTCTTCATAATTATTTGTTTCCCAATTACGAAACTAATGACTACTTAATACGTTAGTTTCTTCTCAAAATCAAACAAAAGGGAAAACAGTTTTAAGCAACAAAACCAATAACTTTCATATCAAAATTGGGAGCCAAACAACTTTAATTATGAAAGAATGTTATTTATTTGTTTGGAAAAAAAATCTCTTCTTCAAATCTTGCCAAGCTTGAGGGCCATTAGGATGTCGATTTACATATTGCTTAACAAATTGTGTTTCCGAGCATGCAACAATGGTGCTCAAAGCTAGCACAGGATCTGCCATTCCTTGACTTTTAAGCCAATCATACATAGATACCCTATGCTTGACCCTTTCTACTGTATAGTTGAGAAGCGAAGGGAATACCCATAAAGCTGATATAGGATAACCTAGCTCCTTTACAAGAAGATCAATCTTGGTCTCAATCACGCTCTTCGACTGGTTAAGAATTTGGGGTGAAACTTTAACCATTTCACGGACCTCATCATGTTCCAATCCATAACTCATTATGAAGTCAAATCTCTCTTGAAGCTCCCCTCCTTTGCCTCGGAACACCTTTAGCGCCTTCTTCATTTCATTCGAGTCCTCTACATATCCCAAGTTTAACAAAAACTTGTTCTTGTGCAGTTTTGATTCAGAATCCTCCTCTAAGCTTGGAAGTCGCTCAACTTTTGCTCCCAAAACAAAGTTCTTCAACTCATGTGGGTTCTTCTGGATGTAACTACAAAGTCTCTTCTTCCCAACACACAAATACGTAAGTAAACTATTAGCACTCTTCAAACAACATGAACCCACCAGCAGTGTGTGAGAACGTAAAAAATTCCCGATCTTTGTCGTCTCCATCTCGATTTCATTCAAGAAGACAAAGCATCTCCTCAAATTTGAAACAAACTTTCCAACTTGAAACTGTGGAAACTGCAGAAACATAGGGCCTATTTGGTTCATTGAGTATCCAAATTTCAATAGCAACCCAACTAGTAAGATTGTCCTGTCCCCTGAATCCTCAAACAAAATATCCGGCTGCTGACCAAGTATTTCAGCCATCTCTGCCTCGGTCAACCCCATCTTTGCTAACAGACCTAAAAGTTCAAGCATGCGACTCCAATTGTAATCATCATCCTCCAACAAATTGTTCTCGAACCATACCATTTCAAATCCAAAACTCTTGATTCTCTCCAATACCTTAACAAAATCTGCACTTACATTCCCAATCAAAAGATAAGGACTAGAAATGATTAACTTTACTACAGTTGATTGACTAAAACCCAGTTTCTCATAAGCTCTGAGTTTTGACACCAAAATCTGAACATCAGAGTGGAATACTTCTGTAGCTCCTTTATAAATTTTTCCTATCTTATGGCGTGCAAATCCATAACCACACAGCACATAATAATTCTCAAGCAACAAACGAGCATCAGTCAAATACATCAAATTACGGGGAAGAAGATGAGCATACTCTGAAGGTTTCAACCCCAAGCTTTCAAGGAAAGGTTCAAACTCATTAACGGGATGGTAACACAAAAATCTTGCAATAGACCGACCAATCTCAGCCTCAGTATTAACCTGTTTCAAAAGCTTTGACAAGAAAAGAGGCGAGTTTCTACTCATATTCTCTGCATCAAGAAACTGTAAGTTTCTAGTAGAATAAAAATACTCCAAAAGTGCAGCTTGGGCTTCTTTCTTAACAGCACGAGGAATTCTAACAACCTTGTCAGTCTCTAATTGGTCAAAAATTTCAGAGTCTTCAGTTTGAACAACTCTTTTTGTTCTATAAAGCTTAGTATTTGGAGAAATGAAAGAATACCCAGATGACCAAACTAGGGATTTAGAGGAATTAAGTTGGTTTTGACCAAAATTTGAAGAAACCCATTTGAGTATAGAGATGCTTTTGCACTTTAGCAAATGGGTCATGACAAGTTTGATAAGGCTTTAAAATCAATAGTGGAGTTTTAGGGATTTAATAAGCATAGAAATGGCTAGAATATTCTAAACAAATCTTACCCCCGCCATTGATGAGTAGGTTCGCAATGAGGAGCGTCGAAATGAGAGAGACAGCTGCGCGCGAATGTAAAACCCTCCTCAAGCTCCACCACTGCAATTGAAGTTGAATGGAAAGGGGTTTTGCATAACAAGCTCGAAACGACGGTACTTTTTGCCACAACTAAACGACACGTGTTCAGGGGTCGTTTTAGTACGTAAGAGAGAAAGCAAAGGCCAAATGTCAATCGATTCCGAAAGCAGCAACCCTGTAGAATTTCTCGAATGTTACTTAACTCCACAGAGTTAACACGGCAGTAAAAAAAAACTAAAAAAGAGTGACAAAGTAGTTCGGATCCTCTTATCTAAAAATGTGTGTGGATAGAGTTTAAGGGGACAAATAGTAATTGTACATTAAAATAAATATTGCATAATAATTAATTTGTACAATTAATAATATTTAATAGAAAAAATTAAAATAACATATAGAAAAAATTACATTTTACATGAGATTTTCAAAAGGATGTACAAAAATATGATTTTAAAAAAAAAAAGTTAATTTATGGTTTTTTGTTAAGAATTTTAATTTTTATGAGAGTATATCTTTCCATATTTTTGTATAAAAGTTGGTTTATGTCTTAGTTTTACTCTTAATCAAGTTTTATTAATTTGGAAGGGTATCTTTGTGATTTATTTATTATTGTTTTAGCTTATTTTTATATTAATAATTTTATATTAAATTTTTCTTTAGTTATTTTGCAATTTTTTTTAATATGAATTGTGTTTAAAATTATTTTTTATTTATTATAAATATTTTTCAATTTTTTTTAGATTGTACGTTTTTTTTCTTCAAATCCTGGGTAAGGTAACTAGTTAATTGATTGATTTTTGACAGTTATGTAAAAAAAATCCTAGAGCTAGGTTAAATAACATGTACTAGAAGGGGTAACCAGTTATCTTGAGATGAGTAACTTTCTGCCATAAGAAGGGTAACCAGTAACCATAAGAGGGGTGACAGATTACTCATATTAAATATGAAAAGAAACATCAAATTTGAAAGAAAAATATGAAGAACACTTCATTAAAAAAAGAAGAAGAAGTACCTATGATTTTAGTAACATAGGTAACCAGTTACCATAAAGAACCCAAATATATACACATACATCAGAACGTGAAATATATACACAAAAAACGTGAAGGTAACCAGTTACTCCTAGAAATATACACATAAAGAACGGAAAGATAACCAATTACCACAGATCTAAAGATGGAAAAAAAAATCAGGACCATCCCCTTTCCCTTCTCTCCCATCTTCTTCATATAATTTTTTTTCTAGATTTGAATGTTCCCATTAGGGTAATTGGTTACCCATTCACATTTTCATGTTTTTATTAGTTTTTTTTTCCAAAATTTGGTGTTCCTATAAGAGTTACAGTAAAAAGAAAATGCTGAAAAAATTGATTTGATTTTTTTTTTACATATAGTGGAAAAAACTATAAAAAAATTACAATAATAAAACATAATAAATAAAGAAATAGTAAAATAATTATCTAATGTTAAAATATATGTGTGATAAAAAAGAAAAAAATGAAATGAGAAAATAATAAGTACAAAAAATGAAGAAAAAAGAAGGAAAAAAATACTAAAAAAAACAAATGAATGAATAAAAATGAAAAGAAGAAGATGAAAAAAAAAAAGGAAAAATAGAAAGAAAGAAAAATATGAATGAAAAAGTTGGTCGAAAAAAAGGAAAAGAAAAAAGAAAAAATGGAAGAAGAAAAAAAAAGAAAGAAAGAAAAAAGCTCATATGTGTGAAAAAAGAAAAAAAAAAATGGAAGGAGAAAATAATAAATACAAAAATGAAGAAAAAATAGAAGGAAAAAAATAAGAAAAAGGAAAAAAAAAAAAAAGGAAAGAAAACTAAAAAAAATATGAAAAAAAAACAAAACAATATAAATGAAAGAAAAAAATAGATAAATTAATAAAAATGAAAAGAAGAAGAAGAAGAAGAAAAAGAAGAATGGAAAAATGGAAAGAAAAAAAAGGATGAAGGAAAAAATTGGTAGAAAAAAAAAAGAAAAAGGAAAAAAATGAAGATGTTGACACGGTTTTTCGCCAACAATAGATTTAGAAATCTAATAAGAGTATTGGTGCTTATTTGCAAACCGTAATGAACTTATAAGAACTCTTTTGTACACACAATTTTACGTGGTACAATAGTTAAAATCCACCAGACAATATTATTGCTCTTCTCTCACAATTTCTGCTGAGTTTCAGTAATACAAAAAAGTCGTCCATTTTCCTGTCCATTATCCCTGATATTTATAGAGGAATTTCCTGGACAGGTTTCGGTAACCGTGTGCATAAATATAGTATACATTTAATATAGATAATTCTCATTTATTGGGATATGATTGCATAACAGAATATGCTCCTACTATCTCAGATAATAAATGATAAATGTGCAATACAACCTGAGTATTAATGAGTGTATAAAGGGCCTCCAAGTCTCTTAGGATCCTTCAGTATTCGTCTTGGCCAGGTTTCCATGGACTGAACATCTTCATTGAGCTGGTCATCGAAGATTATCCGAACCTTAGTTCATATTAATTTTAGAGCGCCCTAAAGGGGGATCTGGCCACTATATGTCTCGAACTAGACTGTCATCCTAAGAGGCGGCTTGATAATTACCTGAGTGTCGTATTGCCAAGTCCTAACTCGAGCTGCTCACATCATCATTAGCTAGATATTCCACTTGGTCTGCTTTTCCATATATTCATTTGTCAACTGTATCCCTAGCTGAGTGATTAAACGCGTGCTAATTTTGGGGGTACAACATTTGCCCCAAACTCCTGCTCGTGCTTGACATCATCACTTTCTGACATGCACAGTAGGGGCTTTTAGGCTTTTGTCATGTAAAACTGTGCCTGTCTACTACTCGAGTGTTGAACACATGGCCGCTTGTAATTGGCATTTGTTTGGGTTTCGAGGGCTGTGACAACTGTCCTGTCAACTTTTTGCTGCCGCACGGGTCATTTAATCTTGGCCTTTGATCTCGAGCTGATCCAATCGAATGACCCGAATTAATCCCCAAAGTTTACGTATAAATAAGGAGATCAGACTTGAACTTTACCACCTTTGCATTCAAAAACTTTCCTTCCAGAAACAAAAATTCCCTTTTTTTCTCAAACTTTTCCAAAGACCTTCATCGCCCCTTCAGTTTCTTAGAAGCTTTTAAGCTCCTGCCTGTGGACGCGTTGACATTCTCATCGAACAACCATATAAATTGTAAGTATTTTGTCATCTGGTTTGAATCTTTCATTTCTTTATTTTCTAGTGAGTTTTTTACTTCGAAAAACATACTTTGCTCAATATCGTTTCGTGCTCTGTCCATGTCTGAGTTTAAATAGGGCTCAGTTTTAAGCTAAAAGAACAACACTAGACTTGTTTAGAAATAAGGTATTAAAAAACTAGGCAAACTTTATGGATTTTGCAAAGAAAATGTCACTGGTAAATCGATTAGGATACTTGTGTTGGATGTAGAATCTGAGAGGTTTTCTAGGTTTGGTTCTGGGTAGCTTAAGGGTCACGATTCCTTAAGCAGTTTTGCATTAAACTGCTTTAAAAAGAAAAGTAGTGGGTCTGACGAGTCTAACACACGAATCTTGAAGTATCAGGGAATTTCACGAATTCATAGCGCGTGCCTAGGACTACGCGTGGACCCACGCGTTGATGCTAGGACACTGTAGGAAAAGCTTATACAGGATCTTTATTTATTTTCATGTATATCTAATATTAAACAAATTAATACGAGATAGCCTAAAACATGTTTCTAAAATTGAATTCAAAGAGAAACAAATAATATAATACTTACAGTATACGTAGCGGAATTAAGAGTCCTTCCTTCAGTTTCTCTAACTCTTGTATCCTTTCTGTCGCAGAGTATTATCAAGAAACTGAACCGATCTTCTATTTTCTTCACGATCTTCCAATGTATCCTTAGAACCACCTAGACTAGTGTGGGCAATTCTCAACACATGAGATAAATATAGAGAGAAGAAAAGAAAATAACAAAGAGGTTTAGAAAAGGACTTGTGTTTAGAGAGAATATAAAACTATCAGAAAATCTGACTTGTGACTTATCTGTCGTCTCTAAAATCTTCTCTCTAAGCACTCCTTTTATAGACTCAATTAGGCCATTTAATTTAATTAAAAAATCAATAAAATAACAGCCATTTTGAAGCCCTAGGTCGAAATTATCATGGGCTATAGGCCCGTGAAATTTCCCATTTGATTATAAGCCCATTGGACTTAAAATCAAGGCCTGTATTATTTTCTATTGATTTAATTAATTAAATAATTATTTAAATCCTTTATCAAATTAATTATTTATAATTTGAACCTTGATTTAAACTTATTTATTAATTTAGATACCAATTTATCTTAATTAATAAATCTGCCATAATTTCTCTTTTCTTCTCAAAATTACACAACTCTATGAAACTATCCAAAATTGACCTGGTCAACTTTGATAATTCTAATTGATGATTAAATCAATTAATTGAGACTATCTAGATGATTTTATCCAAGGTACAATGGGGACCATGGGCCTATGAAATCAAGCTCCAATAAGTTATCATAAATTTAACAAATAAATTTACTAACTTATTAATTCCTCGTGACTCCACTATAGACTTGGAATTGCACTCTTGAATTCATAGAACGCTCTATAACAAATATAGATACGCTATTAATTATCCATTGTTACAACCATAATTGTCACTCAATCCTCTATAGACGGTCTACAATGAGATAGGACTAAAATACAGTTTTACCCCTCATTGTATTTTATCCTTAAAACACTTAGTTCCTTGTAAATGATATTTCAATAAACTAATTTAATTACTGAAATGAGATCTCTATCATTTAACACCTTGAACCAAACTAAAAGGAAACCATCGTTTCACTTCTTCATCAGAAGCTATAGATGTTCATATCTATGATTAACACTCCCACTCAATTATACTACCGAGTTCCCAAGATGTAAGTATGGGCTAGTCCGTAGGGTAAGCTGGTAACGAACAAGTCAAAGAACTCAAATAATACAATCAGTTAGAATACTAACCACTCAGAATTGAGATTGAATTGACCTATGGTCAACTATATGATATGACTAGAATAGATAATAACGGCATGTTTACTTATCTTATCAACTGTCAATATCGGTCCTGTCCGATGTAACAAATACATCCGATCTTATCTACTTTGCTAATGTTCTGGAAAGAACATAACACTGTAATGTGTAAGTACACCATATCGTAGATTGGAAAGTCAGTGTAAATCCGGTGCACTGACTAATCTTAGGACTAACTTATTTTTTAACATATAATCATATTTATATTCCACTGTGATTACGTCACTATAAATAAGATTAGCTATATGCTCGGGATTTAATAGAAGTTTATATTAAACAAATAATCATGAAAATAAAACATGTGAGCAAAGTGATTGACCAAGTCAAAAAATGATTTCTATTCTTTTATTGATAATAAAATGAGATTACAAAGAATTTGGGTTTTAATTAGGGCATAAAACCCCAACAGACACATCTTAGCTCGTGTAACTTTTTGAATCACCAAAAGTAAACCACTTAAACCCTCGAATCACCATACCTTTATCGCCGTAGCTAGTAATTGTCTTAGGTTGCCACTAATAGCCCGCTTTGTCGTCAGGCAAGCTAGATCATGTTCCCAGCAAAGAAAAACGTCGCAAGCTCCTCTACTCAGAATAAGAACAAAGACAAGAAAATTGCGTTCGAATCTCCAATTCCTCGTTTCGATCTAGTGGTGAAGAAGGAACTTGTCGTCGGCCCCAACACTTTTTTTGAGGCCGAGCACATTGTGTCTTGAATAACGTCGTAGGGGAAAGTGAATAGAATACTGCTGAGCCATGGGATCGAGGTGGGAATTGAAGGATAGTGGAGCTGCACCCCTCTACAAGATGACTTTGGGACTTGGAGTGATGAGCACCTGAAGGCATATGCCTTCCTCCCCTTAGACCAGTACTTCGTGGATTTTCTAAACTATGTCGAACTGGCTCCGTTCCAGCTCCCCCCGAACTCGTATCAACTTTTGGTAGGGTTAAAATATCTATTATTGAGCCACGAGTGGGAGGTCCCCACCCCGACAAATATTATGTACTTATTCTGCCTCAAGGCCAATATCAGAAGGGGATAGGTGACGAATTTTACTACCTCACTCGCTTCCCCAACTCAGCATCCTTCATTGACCTCCCCAACCACCCAAATGACTACAAAGACCAGTTCTTTATGTTGAATGGGTTCAAGAACTGCGATCACCGATACTTCAACCACCATCGTAAGTCCTCTAACTTCATGAATTATGTACGTGAACTCTCTTATCATTTTTCATTTTTTAATCATTTTAATTGAGTTCATTCCTTGTGCAACTATATTCACGAGGACAGAGCGGTCTGAGACCCTTGGGGGTCAATACGAGATGCTGTCTCGTCTTCCTTCGAAGGAGAAGGACTTCCGTCAGGTAGTGAACGATGCTACCATGGTGGCCTGCAACCTGATCAACAAAGGCCAAATGCTGGCTCTTAGGACCCGAGGTCCACTTCTCGTTCTTCCTGAGCTCCCCCCTCCTCAAGGAGTCTTGCCCGCCATTGAAGACACCGAGGAGGAAGATGATGTGGACCCGCTGGTGCACAAAAGGAGAGCTCTTGAAGATAGTCAGGGTCCTGATCTAGAGCGAGTTACGTTCGGGGCAACAGCCGGCCCCTCCGGCCAAGGTAACCCATATAGAGAACTAGATCGGGCTACTGCCAGTTTTAGGCTAATTCGCTTCAACCCCCACCAGCTCGTTAGTCGCCATCCTACTGACCCGGACTTGAACACAACACTTCTTCAATGTGTGGATCATCTGGTTATATGCTATGATCATAGCTACTCCATATGCACCATTGTGGTTGATAACACCCTCCACTTTAGGTCCTCCATTTTTGAGGAGTATGAGAAAAATCGTAGGACATGGCCTTCCTTACGTCAGAGTGTATTCTCCCACGACTTTAGGTAGTATGTAGATGAGTCTAGCTAGGAAGAAGAACTTGAACCCCTTAAGACCCAGGATGTAATAATTCTAGACTCTCCCCCACCTCCGATAGTCCAGGAGTTAGAGGTTATACCTAGTCTAGTCTATAACCCCAAGCTGATTGTAGTAGATTCCTCCCATAGCTCGGAGGGTAGAGTTCTTACTCTTGTTCTTGTCTTTTGCATTACTTTTGACTAATTATCCCTTGTACCTGAATCTTTTGCTAGTTCTTTTTTAGGTGAAGATATGGACTTGCCAAATGCCTCAGGTTTAAGGGGTGCCTCTAAGGCTGGTGGGGCCGGAGCTAGTCCCGTGATGAAGAGACCTAGATTGCCAAAGAAACATGCCTCCAAGAATGGGACTTCCACCGAGTCTCCAGTCAAAGACAAAGGTGCCAGCTCCACTCGGGAACAACAACAATAGACTCAACCCTCAACTCTAGTGACAGCAGTCATGTAACGCCCTGGTTACCCCAGAATAGTTACGGTGAACTGGAAATTTGACCCGCTACCCGAGTCCTTTGGTTAAAAATGTGTTCTAAGTGTCATTAACAGGTTAAGGTGGAAAATCAATAAAAAGGAAAGGATATATTTTATTGAATACATAAAACTGTTCATGGGCCCATAAAAACATTTACAAGTTATTTACCTCTCAAAATGGTCATTACAGTTTCAAAATTACAAACCCGCCGACCTAAGCGGAAAAAATAAGGTAAACCCCCTAGTTCCTCTGAGAACCCCTTGGCCGTGGTGGTCACGCGGTCGCACATGTACACCTCACCACCTAAGCTCTCCACTCAAGGTTGGGTGAGCTTTTCTTTCCCTTTACCTGCACCACATAGCACCCATGAGCCAAGGCCCAGCAAGAAAACACAATAAAGCATGATATAATATCGACAACGATCATAATAATCATTCAGGACTATCAGTCCAAGCAAATAGGTGACAGTCGCAAAAGTCACTAAGTTGGGTCTAGATCCCTTTAGCCTTGTGACGATAGGGTCACTGGGGCTTAATAAACAAGTGAACTTTTATTAGTTCGAACAGGATAGGTGCATGGTGACTAGTCACCAACATAACCTTCCTCGTGACCTTAGAGTCATATCCTTGGAACAGTGTTCCCTAGCCATGTGACAAACAGTCACCGGGCCTTTGGCCCTGGCTCTAGTAACTAGTCTTAGACTAGACAAGCGCTTATAAGTTCATCGAACTTAGGGTCGGTCCAACGTTAATGCCTTAGAGCCATTCAACGCTGATATCGATTAGATCTAATCTTCATTTGGCCCTACGTTCATGACGCTATGCCATTTCTGACTCTTAGGTCAGTGTCCCTGACTAGTCAGTACATATACAAGCAAACAACATTCGCTAGCATTTTAATAGGCAATCCATATCCACATTTACCAATCAACATGCCTTAATAACAATCATGCATGTCATATATACACAGGGTGCAGTTTTCTTACCTCCGGTTCGAGCGAGAATTAATAATAAGAACGACCCTTGAGAACGATCAACCTTTTGGTCCCTTAGTGGTTACCTGGTCATAACCAATTATGGGATTCCATCAATAAAATGAATAATAAAGGGTTCCCAAACCAAAACCTAGCCTCCGAGACATCGAGTACTACTAAACTGGGTAGTAGGATCGACCCCGAGGCCTAAGGCTAGCATCCCCGAGCCAAAAACCCAATTCTGGCCAAAATGCCACTAAGGGCTGCAGCCCTCCTTGGCCATGCCGCGACCCACCCCTCAAATAGAGGCGGCCTCCTTTAGCACCCTTCAAGGGCTGCGGCCCTCCCTGGCCATGCCGTGGCCCAACCCCCAGTTCAACCAACACTTTGATTTTTCTTCCCTTGCGATTTTTCTTGGAACCAACCTTTCAAACCAAGTTCAAACACCTCTCAAACATCCAATAAAACACCTAAACTTGATCTATAACACTCCCTCATCAAAACCCAGGTTAAACCCTAACCAAAACTTCCATTAATTCCAACTATCCACAAAGAAATCACAAGCTGAAAATTAAAGCCAAAACAGAGTATACCAGAAAACTAATGGCTGGAAACTTACCTCAAACTCAGGTTGTGATGCTCTTAAATGGTAGACCACTCTCCCAAACTCTCAAGGCCTACTTTCCAAGCTTAAATCCTCAACAAGATCACCAAAAATCACAAAGAAGATGAAGGAGGAAGAAGGTACGGGTAAGCTTCAAAACTTGCTATGTTTTTCCCTCTGTTTCACAGCCTAAAGGAGTTTATATCTATCCTAGGGGTAAAAAGACCATTATACCCCTAGGTCAATTAAGGGTTTCTAAAGGCTCCTAAGGGAAAATTTGTCCTTTCCAACCTATCTCGTTAATCATAATTAACGCTCTCCAATTCCCGCTATCCTCGATAATCACAAACACCAATAATTCATATCCCGTTACCCTTTAATTCCTGGTAACGTTCTAATCATTAAAATCACCCCGAGCCCCGAACTTAAACCTATTATGACTAGACCGCTAATAAATAATCCAAGATCGTCTCATGCCGAATAGCTCGAACAAACCCACATTATAATGTGGTCTCAACAACATATCACCGACATGCATACAATTATACCCTCAACGGGCCAAATTACCATCACACCCCTGTAATTAAAATGTGGACTCACATGCATACATTTAACATCATATTATAATATAATTCACATATACATGCATTCTATCAATTAATGGCATAATTAAGCAAGTATGGCCCTCCCGGCCTACTATTCCCGCCATTAAACACATCGGAGAATTCGAGGCATTACAAGTCACAATTCTCCAGGCTCCGCCTCCTCTTTCTCAACATGTACCTTCTTTGGTTCCTCAAGTGATCCAAGGCGAAGCTCCCTCCGTTCAGATCCCAGTAAAGCCACTTGACATGGCAAGGATCCCCAAGGCGTTTTGGGGGATTGTATATGAGATGGGGAGCCATATGGTGGACCATGCCTATAGAGAAAATGTCAAGGATCTGAGGGCCATGGAGGAGCGTACTCCTGAAGACGTTCTCAAGTCCGCAATGGGGATGCCTCACTATGAGCCCCTTTCATTCTTCTAACATTTCTTTTTCTTTTCTTCTCTTTTTTTAAACTAACTTTGACTTGCCTTTTCCTTTTGCAGTCTATCCTGGCTCAACTACATGGAATTGCTTGGGTTTGAGCTAGGAATGACGAGCTCCAAACCGCCCTGAGCGCTGCCCAAGAGAGCGAGTGGTCTGCCAAAGCCGCCCTGGTTTCCTCCCAGAAAAGCGAGCAATCTGCAAGGGAAGGCGAGCAAATTGCTAAGAATCAGGTCGTGGAAGTGAGACATCGCCTGGACCAGCTGCAGGCCGACAATGAGGGGTTCAAAAAGAAGCTTGATGAGGTCGAGGCCAAAGACAAGGAGGAGGCCGAGAGGGCGAGGTCAGAGATTGCGGAGTCATCGAATCAAATGGAGGAGAAGCTTTACCGGTGCTGGGCTTTCAACCAGGATGGGAACTTCACTTTCATGTAGCCAGGGTTTTGGGAACCTTATCTTGCCAAATTCAAGATTCGATTCTCACAAGAACCCTCTGAGACCATCGAGGCTTCTAATGCTGTTGAAGGGGATGGCGAGGAAGTGACCTCCTCCAAGCTAGTTGAAGGACCTCAATGATTTCTTTAATTTATTTTATGCTTTGTAACTAAGTCCCTAGGGACCAAAACAATCGTCTTCGGGCTCAGGTCAAGGTTTTTTCTCCTTGAGATAACTATATATTTTTGAATACATATTTAATTTGTGATCTATTCGTTTTCCCCTTAGTTTATTATTTTCTCAAGTTTGTGAATCCTTGGATTCTTGTACACTCGAAATCTTAGGGGTTGTCTTTAGATCGAGATAGATTTTTGATGGCTCGACTAACTAATTTTTAGTCGATATCTTAGTTGTATCCAAGATTTTTCCCGCCTAATTGCGTCATACCTATTAGGAATCAGGCCTCAGACCTGGTCATATCCAAGGGTTTTAGTAGGCTTAATAGCATTGTTCCTGATAGGAATCAGGCCTCGGACCTAGTCGAATCCAGGGGTTTTAGTTTAGAAATTTCTCAAACTTAGTTCATGTTCGGAATTTTTAAAAAGCCATTGAATAATTAATTTTTTGAAACTCTAAGTTTCAGATTTCATTCAAATAGGCTGAACTCTTTTAAAAGCTCTCTTCGGTTATATGCCCCCCAAGCAACCAGAACTTATAAATGTTCTAGGTTGCTTTTACAAAGTGAGCCTATGGTAATTAAAACGATAAAATTGATTACGTAATAATCAAATTGTTATTAAAATGAAATGAATTTTATAGATAAGCCTTACATAAATAGTAATTCCAAAAACATTAAAGACAACAAAATTATTGATAGTACTTTTTGAGGTGTAGGGCATTCCAAGTTCGTGGAACTATTTCTCCATTTAACCGGGCTAGCTTGAAAGTCCCTTCGCGCAATATCTCTACGATCTATTATGGTCCTTCCCAGTTCATCCTTAACACACCGTCCTTGAGATCTTTACTTGCCAAAAACACCCTTCGGAGAACCAAATCACCTAATCCAAGTATGCGTCCTTTTACCTTCGTATTGAAATAACGAGTGATAATCTGCTGATAATGGGCGAGCTGTAATTGTGATGCCTCTCATTTTTCCTCGATTAGATCAAGGGATGCACTAAGTAACTCGTGGTTATGATCTTGATCAAAGGCCTTCTATCTGTGGGTCGTCACCAATGCCTCAATCGAGAGCATTGCCTCACTTCCAAAGGTCAGAGAAAAAGGGGTATGCCTTGTGGAGGTTCGATGTGAGGTTCTATAGGCCCAGAGTACCTGTGGGAGCTGCTCACTCCCTAATCTCCTGGCTTCATCTAATCTCTTCTATAAGCTTGCCTTCAGGGTCTTGTTTACGGCCTCGACCTGCCCATTGGCCTGCAGGTATGCTATCGACAAAAAACTCTTGGTTATGCCATATTTTTCACAAAAATTTGTGAAGAGATCGCTATCGAACTGAGTTCTGTTGTCAGATACAATCTTTTTCAGGAGCCCAAATCGACATATGATGTTTATTACAACAAAATCCAGGACTTTCTTTTAGGTGATGTTTGGCAGAGGTTCGGCCTCTACCCACTTTATGAAGTAATCGATGGCGACAACAGTATAACGAACTCCTCCATTTCCTATTGGCAAAGAACCAATCAAGTCAATTACCCATACTGCAAAAAGCCAAGGGGATGAGATCATGGTTATCTCGATGGGAGCAGCTCGGGCAATTATGGTGAAGCGTTGACATTTGTCACATTTATGCACATACGGGATCGAGTCCTTTGTCAGCGTGGGCCAAAAATAGCCCTGTCTCAATACCTTCAGAGCTAGGTTTTGCCCCTCGACATGGCCTCCGTGGAAGCCTTCATGTATTTCTTGCAAGATAATCTGTGCTTCCTTGGGTAGAACAAACCGTAGGAGAGGTAGCGATTGCCCTTGTCGATATAAAACTCCTTCAACCATAACATATTGCAGAGCTTGATACAATAGCTTGCGCCCTTTTGATCGTCAGGTAAGTTTCCGGTGGTGAGATACTCCACTATGGGGTCCATCCAAGTTGGTTTTGCGTCAATCATTCCGACCTCAACTGTTTATGCTATTATACTCAGGCTTTCCAAGAATTCCACTGAAACTACATTCAGTGTATCCGCCTCTTTGGTGGTAGCAAATCAAGCCAGAGCATCAACATTGGAATTCTACTCACGAGGTACTTGTTCAACGGAGATAAACTCAAATTCAGACAACTCGCCCTTAACCTTGGCTAAGTAGGCCACCATCGTGATACCGCGAGCTTGGTATTCCCCTAATATCGGATTGACTATGAGCTGAGAATCACTATAACATTGGATCGCCTTTGCTTTTAGCTATTTCGCAACCCTTAGCCCTGCTAATAAGGCCTCATATTCGACTTTGTTGTTGGATGCTTCGAATCTGAACCTGAGAGCTGTATGGAATCGATGCCCTTCAGGTGAGATTAAAATTATCCCAATTACTAATCTGTTTTCATTAGAGGATCCATCAATAAAGATTTTCCACAATTCCTGCACCGGTTCCCTTATCGGCTTGTTCTGAAAACCTGTGCACTCAGCCACAAAATCAGCGAGGGCTTGACTCTTGATTGTTGTCCGTGGCATATATAATATTTCGAACTGGTTCGATGGCCCATTTTAGTAGATGTCCCAATGTTTCAGGATTTTGCAAAGCCTACCTTAAAGGTTGGTTTGTTAAGACGTGGATAGAATGGGACTGGAAATATGGTCTGAGCTTCCTTGAAACCTAAATAAAACAGAACACGAGCTTTTCTATCAATGGATATCGAGACTCAGCTCTGAGAAGATTCTTAGTTACATAATAAAATGGTTTCTATGCCTGATTTTCTTCTCAAACTAACATAACACTGACCACATTTTCCGTCACGAACAAATACAAAAACAGACATTCCTCGGATGCCGGTTTTGATAGTACGGGGGGTTCAGCCAGATGTGCTTTCAGGTCGCGAAATGCCTGTTCTCATTCTTCGGTCCACTCAAACTTCTTGTTTCCTATGAGAAAGTTGTAAAATGGGAGACACTTGTCAGTGGATTTTGAAACAAAGCGGTTGAAGGTCGAAACCTTTCTCGTTAAACTTTATACTTCCTTATGCGACCTAGGCGATGGAATTTCCAACAACGATATGATTTTCTCTGGATTTTCCTCTATCCCCCTTGTGTTGACTATAAACCCTAGAAACCTTCTCGATGAAACTTTGAAAGTGCTTCTAGGGATTCAACTTCATGTCATATTTTCTAAGTATGCCAAAACATTCTTCCAAGTCGAATACATGGGTACTGGCCGTCTTTGATTTAACGAGCATATCATGGACATACACCTCCATGTTTCTCCCAATCTGGTTAGCGAACATTTTTTTGACCAATCATTGGTATGTAGCACCGACATTCTTCAGTCTGAAAGGCATAACTTTGTAGTAGTATATGTTATGCCCAGTCATGAAGCTGGTATGCTATTGGTCTGCAGGGTTCATCACGATCTGGTTATATCCAGAATACGCATCCATGAAAGACATGAGCTCGTGACCGGCTGTGGCGTCTACCAACTGATCAATTATTGGTAATGAGAAATAGTCCTTATGACAAGCTTTGTTGAGATTGGAAAAATCAATGCAACTTCCTGTTTGGCTTCGGGACCAAAACAGGGTTAGCAACCCATATCGGGGTATTTTTTTTCTCTGATAAATCTACATTTTAGTAGGCGAGCCACTTCTTCTTCCAATGCTTTCAACCGTACCTTCCCCAAAAGCCTTCATTTTTGGGACTTTGTAGGCATGTTCTTGTCCAAGTTCAAAGTATGCATTATTATACTTAGACTAATTCCCACCATATCTTCATGCGACCAGGCGAAGACATCCAGGTTCTTCCTCAGGAATTCGACCAACTCCTTCTTCCTTTCAGCTCCAAGATTTTTCCCAACTTTTACAACTCTTGAAGGTGCTTCTGGGTCAATATTGATTTCCTTGAGCTCCTCTACTGCTTTAAGCTCAGATCTATTTTTCCCTATTCGGAGATCAATGTCGTCTTATTGGGCAACCTCGTTATCCCATTTTCGAGGTTCTTCCGTTCCACGGGTAACTTCCATTTCCCAGGACTCCTCACCTTCTTTGTCTATGACCATTGCTTGCTGCCTGGGTTGTGATTATCCTTCATGGCTATGCTATAGCATTCTCGGGCGACGAGTTGGTCTCCACGTACTGTGCATATCCCCGAGGTTGAGGGGAACTTCATTGCCAGGTGTCGGATTGAGATGATGGCTTCAAAAACCATCAGTCCGGGTTGTCCCAAAATCACCTTATACGCAGTCGGACAATCGATTACCATGAACTCAAGTATTTTAGTAACAGTTCGTGCATCATCCTCTAGTGTAACCACCAGTCTGATTGTCCCTATGGCCGTCGTCCCTTCACTTGAAATTTCATACAACGTCATTGAGGTCGCCTTTAGATCGGTCACGGATAATCCCATCTTTTCTAGGGTGGGTCTGAAAAGCACATTTACTAAACTTCCATTATCTACCAATATCCTCCGTACCCTTTGATTAGCGAGCTGCACGATTATCACCAGCGAGTCATTATGTGGGAATTGAACGTGGCTAGCGTCCTCCGTGAAAATAATGGGTTGTTTTTCCAACTGCTGTTGTTTCGATAACCGTTGCTCCGGGATAAATTACATACTGTTATGAGTTTTCAGCTCCTGTGTATACCTCTTTTGGGCAGGTCTTGCAAAAACCTGAAACATCAGGATGTTTGTTTAAGTGGGCCATCAAACTCAGCCAGCTAAAGATATTGTATATGCCACGCATAACAATCAAGAGTCAAGTGCTCGCTGATTTTGTGGCAGAATACACAGGTTTTCTGGATGAGCTAATGAGAGAACCGAGAAGAGAGATTTATGGAAACTCTTCATTGATGGATCATCTAACGAAAATGGACTCGGACCTGGGATAATTTTGATCTCACCTGTGGGACATTGATTCCATATAGCCCTGAGGTTCGGGTTCGAAGCATCCAACAATGAAGCAGAATACAAAGCTCTAATGGTAGGATTACGGGTGGCCAAGGAACTTAAAGCAACGAAGATCCAATGTTATAGTTATTCTCAACTTGTAGTTTATCAGCTATTGGGGGAGTATCAAGCTCGAGGTATCAAAATGGAGGCTTATCTAGCTAAGGTTAAAGATGAGTTGTCTGAGTTCAAATTCTGCTCCATTGAGTAGGTACTCCGTGAACAAAACTCCAATGCTGATGCCTTAGCCCGAATCGCCACCACCAAAGAAGCAGATGCATTAAACGTGGTCCCAGTAGATTTCCTAGAACAACCAAGCATAGTGGAAGAACCATTTGAGGTCAGAGTGAAGGACACAAAACTGACCTGGATAACCCTCATAGTGGAATGCCTCACTACCAGTAAACTACCAAATGACCAAAAGGATGCAAGAAAATTGTTATATCAAATTCCATGATATATAATGGTTGAGGGAATTCTATACCGATGAGGGTATTTACTACCCCTCCTGCGGTGTGTTCTGCCCGAAGAAACATAGACCATTCTATAAGAGATACATGACGGATTCTACAGAAATGTCCTACACTCAAAAAGGATTTGGCATTGTACGTATGGAAATGCGACAAGTGCCAACACTTTGCCACGATTACTTGGGGGATCAATTTGATTGGTTCATTACCAACAGGAAAATGAGGAGTTCGCTATGCAATTGTCGCCATTGACTAGGGTCGAGGCCGAGCCTCTGGCTACCATATCCTTGAAGAGAAACCTGGATTTCCTCATGAGAACATCATATGTCATTTTGGGCTACCGAAGAAGATCATGTCTGATAACAGAAATCAATTCGATAGTGATCTTTTCACAAACTTTTGTGAGAATTACGACATAACCAAGAGTTTCTCTTCAGTGGTGTATCCACAAGCTAATGGGTAGGTCAAGGTTGTAAATAAAACCCTAAAGGCAAGCTTAAAGAAGCGACCAGATGAAGCCTAGGGATTATGGCCCGAGCAGCTCCGCAAGTACTTTGGGCCTATAGGACATCCCATCCACCTCCACGGAGCACACTCCCTTCTCTTTAACCTTTGGAAGTAAGGCTATGTTCCCAATTGAAGCTCTAGTGATGACACATAGACACAAAACCTTCATTCAAGATTGAAACCACAAATTGCTCAATGCATCCTTGGATCTAATAAAAGAAAAGCGGGAAGAGTCACAATTACAACTCGCCAATTATCAAGGAATAATTACGCGTTACTTTAACTTGAGGATAAAAGGACGCAGACTCGAACTAGGTGATTTAGTGCTTCGAAAGGTGTTTTTGGTGAGTAAGGATCCTAAAGATGGTGTATTGGGACCGAACTGGGAAGGACCATACCAGATCGTGGAAATTTTACGTGAAGGAACATTCAAACTAGCTCGGTTAAGTGGAGAGTTGGTACCACAGACCTGGAATGCTCTTTATCTTAAAAAATATTATCAATAATAGGATAGTTTTGTTAATTTTTGATATTTTTCAGTATTTTTCCGTGAAAGCTTATTTATAAAAGCCATTCTATTTAAATGACACGGGATCACTACGTGTGTATCTTATTCTCGCTATGTATCACGTACTCATTTTGTTAAAGCAACCTAGAATGTCAATAAATTCTTATCGCTTGGGGGGCATATAACCCTCGATGAGATTTTAAAAATATTTAATGTGATTGGATAGAATTCGAAACTTAGAATTTGGAAAATTGATTATTCAACGACTTTTTATAGCTAGCTCAAATTTTCAAAGAAATTCCAAATACGAACTAAGCTAGGAAAATTAAAAAAAAACGAAACCTAGAATTCAATTGGAAACTCCTAGATATAACCAGGTCCGAGGCTTGATTCCTAATAGGTATAAAATTATTAGGCGGACAAACTCTTGGATATAACCAGGTTCGAAGCCTGATTCATAACAGGTATAACGCTATTAGGGAGGCAAACTCCTAGATATAACCATGTCCGAGGCCTGATTCCTAATAGGTATAACGCTATTAGGCGAACAAACTCCTGGATATAACCAGGTCTGAGGCCTGATTCGTAGCAGGTATAATGCTGTTAGGCGGGAAAATTCCTATCGACTAGAATTAATTGGTCAAGCCATAAAAAATCTATCTCAGTCTAAAGATAACCCCTACGATTGTGAGTGTGCAAGGACTTAAAGTTCATAAGCATAACAAGATAATAGATTAAGGGGAACAAAAATAGATCATAAATTAACGAACATGTACTAAACAAATATATGAATATCACGAGGATAAATAACCTCAAATTAAGCTTGAAGGCGATTGTTTTAATTTTTAAAAGAAAAATTACAGGGGATATAAAAAACCCAAAATAAAACAAAAAAAAAGAAGAGTTGAGGGCGCCCTAAACATCACTTAGCTTCGGTAACTGGCCCTTATGATGTTTCCTCATCGTCACCCCCCTCAGCAGCTCCAGAAGGCTCCATGGTCTTGGAGGGCTCTTCCGAGAGTCGGGTCTAGAACTTAGCAAGATAATGTCCCCAAAGCTCCGCATCTAGAGAGGAGAAATCCCCTTCCTGATGGTATGCTCAGCAGCGGTAAAGCATCTCCTCCAGGGTGTTCGTTGCTTCAGCAACATCTAGCTTCGCCTTCTCGACATCCTGCTTCGCCTTCTCGACATCCTCCTTGGCTTTGACTTCGACCTCTGATAGCTTATTTCTTAACACATCGACTTCCTCAAGTTTCTTGTTTAGGCTGTCGACCTCGACCTGCAGTGGTCTCATAGCTGGCTCACCTAAATAACCTGGTCCTTGACTATTTTCTCATTTTCTTAGGATGCAGCCAGGGCGACCTTGAGCTCATCTCTTTGAGATTGGAACCAGGTGATGCCACCGATTTGATCTAAACAAGACTGCAAAAGAAAAATGCATGACATGATTATCCCGCAAAAGTAAAAACAAAAAGGGAAATAATATAGGAGGAAGAAGGATAACTCACAGTCAGGTTTATCACCAAGGCTGACTCCAGGACATCCCCTAAGAAACACTCCTCTATGGCCCTCAGGTCCTTGACATTCGCTTGGTTCGTGTAATGCCCTGGGTAGCCAAGACCATTACACTATGTGTTTATAAAGGTGCAAGACTTGCTAATCAAATCATTGAGTTAGAAACGTGTTACTGAAACCATAATTGAACTAGGGTTAAAGGATTTTGGTCATAAGAGATACATTTCATTTAGATAAACATTTCGTACATGGGATCCAAAAAGAAATAGAGTTTAAAAAACAGTTTACAGAAATTCCAGGTGGTAAATAAGTACTGGCTACTCTAAGGGAAAAACAGACATTTAGGCTTCTCCTGTCTTGTACACTCCTCGGCCGTGGCGGCCGATTAGCTGTCTATGTACATTCAGCTTCAAGGCTCTCCAACTCAGGACTGGTCCACCTTGCTCTTGCCTTTACCTGCACCATGATGCACCCGTGAGCTAAGACCCAGCAAGAAAGCCACAATACAAAGTATAAACGGTAAACAACAGTCAAATATTTCATGAATTATCAATCAGATACATACAGGTCATATTGCACATAAAAATAGTGATATCAATCTACGAGCCAATAAATAGTTATTCCGATAACATACTCGCCACAACAATCAGTTTAAACAACATTAAACATATCACGCCAAAATCCAGGGTCGGCGCCCTTAGGCCGCACCCTCTAATTATCCCACTGACTCTGGCTCGCTTAGGCCGAGCTCAGTGATTATGTACTTAACCTCAGCTACCAGTGGCCGAGTTGTGCCCTGTGCACAAATATTGATTCTGACACTCTTAGGCTGTTTACCACATGTCCCCATGGCATAATACCATCTCATGACATCACATACAAATATAGGGAACTCTTAGTCCCGACATATTCACATAACCAGGTGCAGTTTCATACCTTTGATTCCAATAGCTTTGATTAGTGAAATCGACCTTCAAGCATGATCCCGTCCGAGCCTTAGCATACACCTATTCACAGCCATAAATTAGAACCATCACTAAACTTCAATTCCATAACCTTACCTCGAGACCAATTCCGAGTCCTCGGGAAGCCCTAATTCCACTAAACGGGGTGGTGAAATCAAACCTCGAGCCCCTGAGCAAAAAGCCTAATAAAATACCCAAAAATCATTTTTGAAGACAAGGTAGCGCTACAATGCCACAAAGTGGGCGCTACAGCGCTACAAGTGGAGACAAATATGCCTAGGAAAACCAGGCCTAGCGCTGTAGTGCCCTAAGGCTAGTGCTACAACGCTACTCTTAGCACCAGAAAATCCCCTGAATTTTCCTTCGAATTTCTCCGAGCCAAACTTCCCTAAAACCCCTCCAAACTTCAACCACACTTCAAAATAAGCCTACCATCCACTACATCTCATCCCACATGGCCAAACAACATCAAAGTTGGCCACATTCTCCATCAAACATAGCAAAACAAGATTTAAACTTAAAACTCATCCAATATCTCTCGTCTGATCCTCACATTAGCTGGGACACAAATCCGCCCCTGATATCGTAGCAAACCAACCTCAGAAATAGAATAGTCCTTAGCTACTCCAACTACGACATTCTCTCTAACCTCTTGTAATTGAGCATCTACCCACTAACCTTCCTAGATCCGCTTTAGCAGGGTCGACTGCAGAGTAAGGTTGGCCAACCGGCCCACCACCAACTTTATCCCCGCTCTGGCCATCTCATCAGCTAACTTTCTCGAAATCTGAGTGGAACTATATAATTGACCCAAGCCCCTCCAGCTCAACGCATTTGCCACTACATTGGCTTTCCCCGGATGGTAAAGAATATCACAATCATAGTCTTTTACCAACTCTAGCCAACGTCTCTACCTCATGTTTAGGTCCTTCTATGTGAAGAAGTACTTCAAACTCTTGTGATCAGTGTATATCTCGCACTAATCCCCATACAGATAATGCCGCCAAAACTTCAGCGCGAATACCACTACTGCTAACTCCAAATCATGGGCAGGATACCACTACTCATACTCTTTCAGCTATTGTGACACATAAGCTATAACCTTCTCATTCTGCATCCACACACAACCCAAAACCAACCTTGATGCGTCACAATAGACTACAAACTTTCCTCCTTCCGAAGGAAGACTCAATACAGGTGTAGTAATAAGTCGACGCTTCAATTCTTGGAAACTGTTCTCACACTTGTCTGACCAGACGAACTTCAAATTCTTCCGTGTCAATTCTGTCATTGGTGCCACAATCTTCGAGAAGCCTTCTACAAACCGTCTGTAATAACCTGCTAACCTGAGGAAGCTCCGAACCTCTGAGGCGTTCCTTGGCCTCGGCCAATCTCTCACTGCCTATACCTTAGATGGATCCACCTTAATCCCATCTGCACCAACAATATGTCCAAGGAATGTCACTTCTGGTAGCCAAAACTCACATTTCTTAAATTTGGCATACAATCGGTGCTCTCTCAAACTCTGCAGAACCTGTCAAAGATGAAACTCGTGCTCTGCCTCTGAACTGGAGTACACTAAAATGTCATCGATGAAGATGATGACGAACAAATCCAAGAAGTCCTTGAACACCCTGTTCATTAGGTCCATGAAGGCTGCTAGGGCATTGGTCAAACCAAACGACATGACCAGAAACTCATAGCGCCCATACCTCAGTCGGAAGGCCGTCTTCGGTATGTCCTCATCCTTGATCCTCAGAAGGTGATAAACAGATCGAAGATCAATCTTGGAGAACACCGTCTTACCCAGCAGTTGATCGAACAAGTCGTCAATCCTTGGTAGAGGATACTTATTCTTGATAGTCAACTTGTTCAATTCCCTGTAGTCTATACACATTCTTAGAGTCCCGTCCTTCTTCTTTACAAACAAAACTGGAGCACCCCATGGCGAGTAGCTCGGCCCGATGAACCCCAAATCCAGAAGCTCCTGTAACTGTATCTTTAATTACTTGAGTTCTGCTGGCGCCATTCTATATGGTGCCCTTAACACTAGCTCTGTCCCTGACGCCAACTTGATAACAAACTGAATCTCCCTATGCGGCGGTAGCCCCGGTAAGTCCTCAGTGAGTACATCTAAGAACTCACAAACCAATCTAGTCTCCCCCGGCCCTGTTGGCAAAGCCCTAGTGGTATCCACCACACTAGCCAGAAAGCCCATACATCCTCCCTGTAATAAATCTCTGGCTCTCAGTGCTGATATCATGGGTACGCGGGGTCCATATACCACTCCCACAAAGACAAAGGGATCCTAGCCCTCCGGCTCAAAGGTCAGCATCTTCTTCCTACAATCAATAGTAGCTCCGTATCTAACCAACCAATCCATACCTAAGATCATGTCAAAGTCCTCCATACCCAATTCAATCAAGTCCACTAACAATTCCCTACCGTCAACCATCACTAGTAGTGCTCTAATCCACCTCCTAGAAACTACCAGTTATCCTGTAGGCAATATAGTCTAAAACCCCGCAGTATAATACTCACTAGGTCTACACAATCTATCAATCACCTTACTAGAAATAAATGAATGTGTAGCACCAGTGTCAATCAATACAGTAAAAGGAGAGCCAGTGCTAGAAAGCTAACCTGTCACTACCAAGGGACTAGACTCGGCCTCTGCCTGTGTTAGGGTGAACACTCGAGCTGAAGTCAAGCTGTCCACCTTCCCTGCTTCCCTTTTCTTCATTGTTGGGCAGTCTTCCTTGAGGTGTCCTACCACCCAACACAAATAACAGGCCTTAGCCTGACATTCGCCCGGATGGTGTCTTCTGCACCTCGTGCACTCAGGATAGCTCCTCCATGAATCACCGCCTCCCTGATGGCCACCCTGAGTACCCCGACCTCTCCTATCAGGACCAGGAGTGGTCGAAGCATCAAGAGTCTTCCTCCTTAGATCACTGGAGCCTCTGCCCCTACTAGACCCAGAGTATGGAGTCACTGCCCTATTTACCTCTCGCCTTGCTGCACTCTCCCTCCAAATATTGTTGTTACACCCAGATTTTGAGACCCCCGAGATTGTGATCTCAAAAGCTGGACTCGTCAATTGTGAGCTCGAAATATCTGAAACGCATATGCATGACTCAGGTGTCGAAACCTCGAATCAAGATGGCAACCTCGAAGACATTTTTTTTAGTTCTTTCTGAGCTCGAAAGAACTTGGCATCGGGATATACCCGATGTCGGGTGTCTGCAGATCAAGTAGCCCGAGCTTGGCATAAGTATAAGCTCGGAGTGTGACAGCCTCGGTGGTATTTACCCGCTCCGAGCTGGTCTTGGTGGAAGGTGCCTAATTCACAGCTTATCTATAGACCTTGACCGGTATGATGCTGATTGTCGACCTCGAACAACTTAGTGGGTCATATGATGAAACACAGTCCATGCATTCATAAGTTATTTATTGTTGTAACTTCCCTACATTAAAGGGATATTAACTAGTCTGTTATACGCCCCCTGGTCTTCAGGGGATGTTTCCTTGTATATAGGAGTTACAGAATTTAATGTCATTATTTCAATTAATAAATAGGAGTATCTTCCCAAAATATGTGGGAACGAACTCTGAGAACCCTCTATAAATAGAGAGGTCATGAACATTTGTAAAGGACAGATTTTTGATATCTTGAGAATTTCTGGAGAATTCATCCCTGAAGGATTTCCTGAAATTTCCAAAGTCTTAATAAAATTGACTCGTGGACTAGGCAGAGTTAACTGCTGAACCACGCAAAATTCTTGTTGTTTTACTGTATTATTCGTCTGCGCCATAGTTCCTATTGTTTAGTTGCTCTACGTTTTAAGTTGACGAAAAGTGGCGTCAACAGTTTGGTGCTTTCATTGAGAGCCTTAAGCAATACAATCCCCGATTAGCTATGGCCGCAAATGATTAGAATATTCCTGAAGAAAATTATCCACGACGCCCTGGGAAGCAGCCGATGACGTATCCTGAACCTGAAGAGAGAAGTGAATCCTCCGATTCTCGAGGACCTCCAGCACCTCCGGCTCCCAGGGACGATGAGGACATGTACTATAATCCCGAATGATACGTCCCCATTGTGGAACTTGAAAACCGACAGTTAAGAAAATAGTTGGCTGAGGCCAAGAAGCGGAATGAGGAGTTGGCTAGGTTAGCCGCGGAGGCGCAGGTGGCTCAGCCTCAACCTCCACAGGAGAACCAAGCCCCACCTTCGCGGAACGTTCATGTTCCTCCCCGCAGGCCTCGTGGGCAACCTCGGAAAAACACTGCCACAAGAAGAACGGAACAACCTCCACCATAGGCAGAACAACCTGCTCCCTTGAGGCCCCGAAGAAACACTCGGGCAAGGGCTTCGGTCAACTCAACTGCAGAGTTACTAGTAGAAACTGGGAATAACCGAGCCCCTATAGAGGCTCGGACTCAGATTCCTGGTAACATGCAGAGTGTCACCGAGTCAGCTCGGGCAAACTCGGGACCATCTAGACCTCAAAATGGGTGGCAGCCAGCGTCACCCATACGATTCCCTCCGTCACCTATAAGATATCCCTCACCACCTCGAAGGAATGCTCAACCAACTCAGGGTGATAAGGAAAGGCGGACAGGACGGAAACATGGGAATAGAGAGGCTACCAGGGAACAGAGAGGCACCCAGCCTACGAGAAGCCAAATGTCTCAGTCTCGCACTAAAGAGACGAGGCAGCATGACAGAAATCCATCTCGGAATAATCATGCGACAAGCCTCGCTAGGGACGACTCAGGGGACACCAGATCAGCCAGCATGTATGATCGAAGACATAGAAATACTAGAAACCAAAGGGACCACCCCGACCTGCGGGACCACCTGAATCAGAATCGGGTTAGTGATAATCCCTCGAATCCAAACCTGAGAGATTGGTAAACGGGCGCAAAAATCCACTGCGAAGATGCGAGCTTGGAATTGTCATTAACGATAGCCAATTTCAGGCAAGACCCCCAGTAGACCCAGTTCAGGATAGAATCGATCAACTGGAAAGGGCATTTAGACTTTTACAAAATGAGTGAGGTCGAAGTCGGGACGAGGATTTTGATGAGGAGCTCGAACCATTCGCTCCCCATATTTCCAACACTCCATTTCCTCAAGGGTTTTGGATTCCTCATGTCCTGCCTTTTGAAGGGAAATCTGACCCGTACAGTCATTTGAGTACATTTAACACCATAATGAGAGCAAGTAATGTGGGTTACGAGCTCCGATGCATGTTATTTCCAGCATCGCTTACAGGAACAACAAAAAACTGGTTCGAAAAATATAAGAGACATTCAATCAATTCTTGGGATTAGTTATCAAAAGATTTCAAGAAGCAGTTTAGAGCCATGTTCGGGGTAAGACCCGAGGCATCGAACTTGACCAACGTTCGGCAACAGCCAAATGAAACATTGAAGAGCTACCTTACAAGGTTTAATCTGGAGGTTTCCCGAGCTCAGGATGTAGATGACAGCGGTCATCTAATGGCCGTCCAAGCTGGGGTAATGCTGGGAAGTCCCCTCTGGGATGATATGCAGAGAAAGCCTGTGAGGTCCTTAACCGAGTTTAACAGACGAGCTCAGAGGTTGGTCAATGTAGAAGAGGCGAGGTCAACGCTGAATATGACCTCTCAGCCCATAACTACAACGATAAACGTAAACTCTGCCTTGACGTCGACGGACCCATCAGCCTCGAAACCCCCTGCAGAAAACCCTTCCAAAAGGAAGAAGAATGAAGGAAGTAACCCTGAGGCGGAAGGGGGAAAGAAGAAGAAAGGGGAAACGTATTTCTCCGTGTACAAAGTGTACACCGAGCTCAATGAGTCTCGGGAGAATATATACCTGGCTAATGAAAACCAAGTCCCTTTCAGGCGTCCAGACCCCATGCGAAATCAGAAGTCCAAGAGAGACTCCAGCAAGTACTGTCGATTTCACAGAGATACTGGACACACTACTGATGAATGCAGGCAGTTGAAGGACAAGATCGAAGGACTGATCTCGAGAGGATACTTCAGACAATATGTTAGGAACCAAAATAATAATCAGGCTTCTACTAGCCAGAGGGCAGTTGTGCCGCCGCCTGTTCAAAACACTAATTCTTGAGCTAGAGAAGAAGATAGGCCCCCTCCAATTGATGGAGAAGACGTGATAACCATCTCAGGCAGGCCTCATCTCGTAGGATCGGGCAAGAATGTCCAAAAGCGATACGTAAACAAGCTAAATACTGGGGATGGGTCTCCTTATGAACCCGAACCTAGAGCTCTAAAATACCAAAAAATTGAGACTCAGCCAATAACCTTTACTAAGGAGGATGCGTCCCATGTTCAATTTCCTCATAATGACCCACTAGTCATCACTCTCCAGCTCGCGAATAAGAGAGTTCACCGAGTTCTCATTTATAATGGGAGCTCAGTGAATATTCTCTATAAAGCCACCTTAGAAAAGATGGGACTCGTGCTTTGAGACCTAAAAGCTTGTGCGATGACATTGTACGGTTTTTTAGGAGAGGGGATTGCCTGTATTGAGTCCATTGAACTCCCTGTAACCTTGGGAGACTATCCAGTCTCAGCAACCAAGATGATGGAGTTTGTAGTAGTGGACCTGCCATCGGCCTACAACGTGCTGCTTGGGAGACCCGCCCTAGTAGAGCTGGGCCAGTCTCGTCTGTAAGGCATTTGGCCATCAAGTTCCTGACTTCTCGTGGCATCGGGACGTTGAAGGGAGACCAGTTAGCCAGGAGGGAATGCTATATCATTTCAATAAGGGGAAAGAAGTAGACGAGCGCACAAGCGCTCGTCATTATCCAAACTAAGGATGGGACAATCCTGGAGATAGATGAAGAAATCGATCCAAGAGTGGAGGAAAGAGCTGATCTTGAACCATTGGAAGAGCTCAAAGAAATTAGGCTCGAAGAATCAGACCCCCCGAAAATGGTAAAGGTCGGGAAAAACCTCCACAAAGAAACTAAATAGCAATTAATTTGCTTGTTGAAGAAGAATAAGGATGTCTTCGTGTGGTCACATTCGGACATGATAGGAATAAGTCCAAATGTAGTGAGCCATGCGCTAAATATCGATAAAAGCTTCCCGCCGAAGAAACAAAAGCGAAGACAACTAGATGATGATAGGAAAAAGGCCCTTAAAGAGGAAGTCGACAGGTTAAAAGCAAACCGATTCATCAGGGGTGCTTTTTACCCCGATTGGGTAGCCAATCCGGTCCTGGTCCCGAAGCCTAATGGGACGTGGAAAATCTGCATTGATTACTCGGACCTCAATAAGGCCTGTCCTAAGGACTATTTTCCTTTACCGCAGATTGACCAGCTTGTGGATGCCACGGCAGGGCATGGACTAATGTCATTCATGGATGCCTATTCTGGATATAACCAGATTTCCATGCATGACCCTAACTAGGAGCATACGAGCTTCATAACAAATAACGGGATACGAGCTTCATAACAGATAACGGGTTATACTGTTATAACGTCATGCCATTCGGGCTCAAAAATGCTGGAGCCACTTACCAGCGGCTCGTGAACATGATGTTCTCCAAGAAAATAGGAAACAACATGGAAGTTTATGTTGACGATATCTTAGTCAAATCACAACTTAACAATAACCATGTTGATGACCTCGAAGAATGCTTTGCCGTGCTTCGGAAATATAACATGAAGGTTAACCCTCAGAAATGCTCTTTCGAAGTATCTTCAGGGAAATTCCTGGGTTTCATTGTAAATGCTCGAGGAATAGAAGCTAATCCGGACAAAATCCAGGCCCTGATCGACATGCCTTCACCGCAAAAACACAAAGATGTCTAGAGTTTGACTGGCAGGATGGTAGCACTAAGTAGGTTTATATCAAAATCTACAGACCGTTGTCTTCCATTTTTCAACCTGTTGAGGGGAGGCAAGAAATTTGAATGGACAGAGGAATTCAAGATGGCTTTCCAAGAACTCAAGAAACACCTCGCAGAACCTCCTATCTTGTCAAAACCTATTACGGGAGAAGTTCTGTACTTGCACCTTGCTACGACCGAGCACGCCATAAGCGCGGTACTTGTTCGGGAGGAGGAAAAAGTGCAAAGGGCCATGTATTACGTCAGTAAAAGGTTACTGGGGGCAGGATCAAGATATCCCTTGATGGAGAAGCTAGCTCTCAGCCTAATTCACTCATCTCGAAAGCTTCGACCCTATTTTCAAGCGCACCCCATCCATGTACTAATTGATCAACCACTAAGATAAGTCTTGTCCAAACTAGAAGCGTCAGGTCGATTTCTTAAATGGGTCGTTGAACTCGGAAAATTCGAGATCATCTATCATCCAAGGATGACCATTAGGGGGCAAGCCTTGGCAGACTTCATAGTGGAGTGTACTGGCATGGCCAATGATGAAGTTATAACCCCGACCCATGAGCTATGGAAACTTTATGTTGACGGGTCGTCTAATGAAAATGGATCGGGGGTAGGAGTAATTTTGTTCACCCCTGCAGGAAGCCGATTTCTCTCTGCCTTAAGATTTGACTTCAACGCGTCAAATAACAAGGTCGAGTATGAGGCTTTACTGGCGGGACTTTGCATAGCCAAGGAGCTCAAAGCTAAAGCAATACATTGCTACAGTGACTCCCAGCTAGTGGCTAACCAAATCTTGGGAGAGTACCAGGCTCGTGGAACGAGAATGGCGACATACTTAGAAAAGGCAAAATCAGCGTTAGAGCATTTCGAGTTCTATGCGATAGAACAGGTCCCCCGAGAACAGAACTCAAACGCGGACGCCTTAGCCAGGCTCGCTACCTCTATCGAGAATGACAAACTGAATGTCGTACCAATTGAACATCTCTCGGCACCCAGTATTGACGAGCCAGAATAGGAGGACGTATGTATGATCAATTCCGAGCCTACCTGGATGACTCCGAAAGTTGAATATCTCGAAACCGGAATTCTCTCGGAAGAACGGGCCAAGGCCTGAAAGTTGATGTATCAAATCCCTCGTTATACCATTATAGATGGAAGGCCGTATAGAAGAGGATATTCCATGCCACTACTCTGATGTGTGACTCCACCCTAAGCTAAGAAAATCGTAGAAGAAATTCATGAAGGGTTCTATGGAGACCATACTAGGGGGCATAGCCTGTCCAAGAAAATCATACGCCAAGGATACTTCTGGCCTACCATCAAATCAGACTTGTTCGACTATGTAAAAAGGTGTGATAAGTGCCAGTGATTCGCCACAATTACTCGAGCTCCACCGTCCGAACTAACTATGATGACTTCCCCATGGCCATTTTTCGTATGGGGAATCGACCTCATAGGCTCCCTTCCGACAGGCAAGGGCGGGGTAAAATACGCGGTAGTCGTCGTAGATTACTTCACAAAGTGGACAGAGGCTGAACCTTTGGCGACAATAACCTCCAAAAAAGTCCTTGACTTTGTGGTGAAAAACATCATATGTCGATATGGGATGCCGAGGAAGATTGTGTCTGATAATGGAACCCAGTTCGACAGCGATTTGTTTACCAACTTTTGCGAAAAAATGGAATAATAAAGAGCTTCTCGTCAGTGGCCCATCCCCAGGCGAATGGCCAGGTCGAAGCTGTAAACAAGACTTTAAAAAGTTCGCTGAAGAAAAAGTTGGAAGAAGCTAAAGGAAGATGGCCCGAAGAATTGCCCCAAGTCTTGTGGGGATATAGGACCAAGACTCGTACATCGACAGGACATACCCCGTTTTCTCTGGCGTACGGTTGCGAGGCTATGTTGCCAATCGAGGTCGAAATTCCCACAATTCGAACCCTCGCTTATGATCAAACTTCGAACCACTCTCAGCTCGAAGAAACTCTTGACCTGATCGAAGAAAGAAGGAACGCAGCTCAATTAAAATATGATGCATACCAACAGTGAGCTACCCGGTACTTCAACATAAGAGTTCGGGATCGAAAATTTGGCGTGGGAGATTTGGTGCTAAGGCATGCATTCTTGGCAATGCGGGATCCAACAGCTGGCGTGCTCGGGCCAAATTGGGAAGGACCCTACCAGATAGAGTCAGTCATCCGACCCGGCGTGTAGAAGTTGGCAAGATTGGATGGAAGTCTAGTACCACGAGCATGGAATGACGAACACCTACGACCTTACTATCAATAGTATAGGAAGGATGTTGCCTATAACCATGCTTGTTTATCTGTACTATTTTTCTATTTTTGGATTTTTTCAAATAAAGTTTGATTTCGTTTAATATGCTATTTTTTTTGCACTCTCTCTTAATTTAATAACCTATGGTCACACTCATAGGATATTAAGGGGGCATCAATGGTACATATACCATCAGCTTGAAAAAATAAAATAGCATATACGAAACACATATAACTGTTTGGATATAACCAAACTGTCAAAAACATACAAGTGTTTGGATATAACCAAATGCGCGAAATGAGATAAGTTTGGATACAACCAAACTGCCAAAAAGATAATAAAGTTTGGATATAATAAAATATGCAAACTAGATTATAAGTGTATGGATTACAAACCTAACATGACCTGAATAGGTTTGGAACAAACCAGCTAAAAACTAATCGACAGTAAGTTGGAACATAACCCACTTCGTGCTAAGCCGAGATCGAGGCTGGAGTATCTTGCAAAACGATAGTTTCAACCTCATAACCTCGGAGAGCTAACCGAGGACGAGAAAAAGCAACTAAAAAAAAAGATACAACTAAACCATCTGCATTACACGCCATATAAGTACTTTCGGGTGCATGGTAAAAGTAATATCCGACCTTGACAAATAACAAGATTGGAAGTGGATAATTTGCGCAAACTATGCATGAATGCATTGAACCTCGAGCTTAAATCCAAATTATGTTTTTATGAATAAACATGCATATATGACACTTTAATTTAAATTGCACAAAATATTTCGGCTCAAGAAATGTAAAGCAAATATATTAAGGTAAGTTAAAAAAAAAAGTAATATTAGCTCCCTCACGAGCCATAAAATTGTCTCGGCCCCATGGGCATATAAAAAAAACAAAATAAAAGGGCTTTTACAAAAGATTCAAACGGACACAGCCCCGAGGCAAGAATTAAGAAGGAGCATTCTCCTTGGCCTTCTCAGCATCAACATTCCCTCCGGCTTTCTCCGCTTCATCTCGAGCAGTCTCCTCAACATCCAGCCGAGTTTGCCATTGGGCTATGAGCTTCGCTTTAAGAGGGCCTAAGAAGCTGGTGTCGAGGTCGACATTGTTGGCCCAGATTCTATACATGGCCATGTCGACTGCCCGGTCCTTCTTCTCCTTAAACTCCTCGAGAAGATGACTCTTTTCCCCTTCCATGATCTCGAAAGTGGCGGCCTTCTCTTCTTCAAGCTTGGCATTGGTCTCCCTGACCCGGACATTCTCCTGTTCAAGCTCTGTGAGTAGGGCACTCATCTTTTCAAGTTTGGAAGACTTGGCCTTTAGCTCCTCAGCCCCTGCCTCCACCTTTGCCTTTGTTGCCTTGAACTCATCACTCAGTTTGAGCTGGAGATCCCTCGCCTCCTGAGTAATTGACATGCTCGAGTGGACCTCATGGTTCAGCTTATAGTTGAGTTGGGCAGAGACAGCAAGAGTCTGGCATACAAAGAAATCAAATTAGCTTACGAACCAAGTGTAAATATAGCTAATATCGAAAGATGAGGGAATTTACCGCAGCAGTGAGCTCGATACTCTTCTCTTAAGGCGTATTGCAGTCTCGAGCATTATTCAAGAACTACCAATGAGGAGAGTCAAAGCCACTAAAGCTCTGGCCCACTCGAGACAGAATGTCTGAGCCAAGCGTAGCCCCATGGGATCCAGCAGCATTGTCAACTACATACTCATCGATATGAGTAGAAACTGACAACTTGCGTGCTGTGGAAGCTGAGGGTTTTTTTGGAGGTAGGCCAAGTGTTGAGTGAACCATGATGGGAGGAGGTTGGAGCTCGACTGTAGTGGACGCTTCGACCTGAGGAGTCGGCTCCACAGCCAAGCTCGTAGCAGCCGGAGCTGGTGGAGGAGGTGTCTTTTCAGTCCTCTTAAGGACCTTGGCTGGGCGCTCGGACTTCCGTGAGCCTATCGGGCGCTTGCTTCTTTTGGCCCCACCACTCTCAAGGATGTTGTTGAGGTCGGAGTCCATCTCGCCTGCATAGTTACACTATAATATGAGTTATCGAAAAATAAAGTAACTCAGCATAATGCAAACATACATGGGATAAAAAGACAAGTGGAGAGAAACCTAACTGGAACTCTCCCCCGAGCTTGTACTCGGTGACCACGAAATTCCCCCAGCTTCAAAAGAGGCAGGGGGAGTGCCTTCCCTATAGGTGGAAGTCAACCTCGAAAGGTCCCTGTAGTCGTTAGTCCCGTATTGGACGACTATCCCATTCCATACCTCGTTCAGGCTATACATGGTGTCGTATTTCCCGAGCCAGCTATCAAACCTATGTACCCTATCATCTACCCAAGACCATACATAGAAATGGTTCCTATCATCCTTACATAATATTAACCTATTGGGTGTATGCTTTAATAGGGAAGGGGACCACATATTCGAGCTAAGGATGACTGTACCTTGATCATTCGAGCCCGAGCTTGAGGCCTCGTCATTGGCCTCATTCCCCGATTGTGGACTCGTATGACAAAATGGAGGTGGAGGCCTCACATCTCTCCTTGGGGGGAGGTTGCCAGTTGGCAGGGGCACAAGCTCCCACCGGTCGTATTTTTTATTGGACCAGTCCAATGTAGACTGATCCTCTCCTAAGAGCCCACATGCCCAGAGCTTGCCTTCATGAAGGAGGTAGGAGAGAGACCTCCTGCCATAGGGAAGCTAGAGCAGAGTCTCTCGGCGCTCCCTCATCTCATCGGTGGGAGTAGGGCAATGATAGTTGGCTAGAAAATTAAGCACATTTCAGCTAAGCACGAGCCTAAAGAAAAGTTCGAGCACAAAAAAGAAGGAGGTTGAGATACTTACGAATCCATCTGAATGAATAGAATCGAGATGGGGCTAGGCCATTTTTCCAGAAGAAGGCCTTCTTGAAGTCAGGAGGATGATTGGGAAGGTCATCAATCATCTTCTTCTCCTTCGGATAGCTCGAGAGGTAGTAGAAGCCGTCCCCTCCTCGAGCTCGGGAGGGATTGCTTTTCAAGCAGAAGAGATATAAAATCTCTTTTAGTGAAGGTCCTGCCCACTTCAACTCATGATACAGCGACCTCAGGGCAGACAGGACCCTGTAAGAATTGGTGTTGAGCTGGAAGGGGGCCAACCCAATGAAGTCTGTGAAGTCCTTGAAAAAAGACTTCAAGGGCAGTATCGCCCCTACTTTCATATGCTCCTGGCTCCAAGCTGCATATCTCAGCTTGCTATCAGGATTTCCATCTCCTGGAACGTGGCAGCTCCGCTCGTGCGAGGTCAGGGCTTGACACCTCAGCGAACCTGATAGTCCTATGCCGTGAAAGGCCAGAATATTGGTTATCTAGCCTAGTGACGTGACTGAGCTCCAGTAATGCTCGGCCTCGAAAAATTCTCTCCTCAGCTGCGAGGTAGAGGGTTCCCCCATCAGTGAGAACTGAAGATCACCTGGTTTAAAGGCGATTGTCACTTTAAGCGCAGGATCGAGAGGGATCGGTCTAGGCTCGGTGTCAGGATCTGGATGAAGGGAAACCCTTAGTCTTTTCCTTTTCCCTTCTTCGACTTCGTCTATCTGACGTCGGAAGTGGTCTCGAGTGTCCTCTCGCTCACGTCTCGGTTCGTGCTCCCAAATTAAGCATTGGTTACGAGTGAATGGAGATTCCGGGCTTGAAGCTACTGACGAGTAAGGAATTGCGAGCTTTGACCCCCACCACTTTCCCGAATTCTGCAGCATCTAACAAGAAAGCAAAGGGTGAGGGCCAAGCGAGCAAGAAATTAAGAAATAAATATTACCTAAGCTCGAATGATCAAGACTACGAGGAAAGCTCGATCCAAAGGAAGAGAAAAATCTCAGAGCGTGTATTCCACCGAAAGAAAGGGAGGTGGATCAGTTATGAGAAGTCCTGAAATATTAGAAGAAAAAAAAGGTGGCGGTTGTCTAAAAGGTGATATTTTTGGGAATCGTGCATTCCTTAAAAAACCCTGATTTTGTACCCAATATCTTGGTGTGCAAGATATGGTTTCTAAAATTTGAAAACCCAGAAAAGGAACCATTTTTGGACCTTCTTTTGCAGAAACTGGGTTTGAATCTAATGACCATCAGTCGAAGCACCCTAATCCTAGTGCACTAAACTAGTATAAATCCTAGCACTCACGGTGTAACAGAGGCAAAAACATAAAAAAAAACGTACATGTATAACGTAAAGAAGCCATAAACCAAAAACATACACAATGTGATCGGTGGAAACAGAGAAATAGATGATTGAATGAGCGGTTGCAAGTGCGATCTCACTGAATCAAAAAGTCCAACTGTGCTTTGTCTTCTCGGCTTGGAGAACATGCAAGAACTAGGCAAAGAAGTGTCTGGTTTTTTCTCTCTAAGAAGTTGAACGTGAAGAAAAAATGGAGAAGACGAAAGGGGATATATTTATAGGCCCTCAGAGATTGTAAAAGTTGAATTAATCTGAGCCATTGGCCAGATTCCGTATCAGATCCGACGGGCAGGGACAAATGACATGATGGTACCATAAAGCTGGCAGGCGAACGATCATGGGCAGAGTTTCAAGGCACTCGAGTACCTTGAGTAAGCAATACCCAGCTGACGCGTGTCCATACTCGAGTGTGTGACGGAACGGTTCCCGAAGAAAGTAGTTCAAAAGTTTCCTTCTCATTAGTTTCAAACTAATACTTTTGAGGGGGCAAAATGTTACACTCAGATTTCGAGACCCCCGAGATTGTGATCTCGAAAGCTGGACTCGTCAATTGTGAGCTCGAAATATCTGAAATGCATATGCATGACTCAGGTGTCAAACCCTCGAATCAAGATGGCAACCTCAAAGACATTTTTTTTAGTTCTTTCTGAGCTCGAAAGAACTTGGCATCGGGATATACCCGATGTCGGGTGTCTGCGGATCAAGTAGCCCGAGCTTGGCATAAGTATAAGCTCGGAGTGTGATAGGCTCGGTGGTATTTACCCGCTTCGAGCTGGTCTTGGGGGAAGGTACCTAGTTCACAGCTTATCTATAGACCTTGACCGGTATGATGCTGATTGCCGACCTCGAACAACTTAGTGGGTCATCTGATGAGACGCAGTCCATGCATTCAAAAGATATTTATTGTTGTAACTTCCCTACATTAAAGGGATATTAACTAGTCTGTTATACGCCCCCTGGTCTTCAGGGGACGTTTCCTTGTATATAGGAGTTACAAAATTTAATGTCATTATTTCCATTAATAAATAGGAGTATCTTCCCGAAATATGTGGGAACGAACTCTGAGAACCCTCTATAAATAAAGAGGTCATGAACATTTGTAAAGGATGGATTTTTGATATCTTGAGAGAATTTCTGGAGAATTCATCCTTGAAGGAGTTCCTGAAATTTCCAAAGTCTTAATAAAATTGACTCGTGGACTAGGCAGAGTGAACTGCTGAACCACGTAAAATTCTTGTTGTTTTATTGTATTATTTGTCTACGCCATAGTTCTTATTGTTTAGTTGCTCTGCATTTTAAGTTGACGAAAAGCGGCGTCAACACTTGTTCTCCGCTTCCTCAGTGGTAAGAGCATTCTAAACAGCCTGGGCATAAGTTGTCCCCCCCAGGAACTGTTGTAATCCTCACATCTCAGGCTATCATAGCATTAAGCCCTCTGATAAATCTGTCTTGCCTACCTGCATCAGTAGGCACAAGATCCGGTGCAAATTTCGCAAGTCTATCAAACTTCAGGGCATATTCTGTAACTGTCATGCTGCCCTGAACCAACCCCACAAATTCATTAACCTTCACTTCCCTGATGGCAACATTGTAATACTTCTGGCTGAATAAATCCTTAAACCCTTCCCAACTCAATGTAGTAACATCCCTAGTCTGTGATGCCACTTCCTACCAGATGCGGGCATCCCCTCTCAACATATATGTAGCATAAGCCACTCTATCATGACCCTCTACCCTCATGAAATCCAGAATAGCAGTGACCATACTCATCCACTATCTAGCCTTCAATTGATCTGGTCCTCCCTCAAAAGTTAGAGGAAGTTGTTTCCTGAACCGCTCATACAACATCTTCCATCTATTCCCAACATTAACTGGCTGTACAACTGGTACCACTGCAGGTGGCACAATAGGGGCAGCACTCCCTTACGGAGCCTGCTGTCGCAGAAGTCAAATCTGCTCATCTTGGCTCTGTAGCCGTGCTTACATGTCTGCCATGACCTGCTGCCAGTTCTCAGGGACTGGCGGAGGGGTCTGGCCCTAGTCATCATCCCTTGCCTCAGACCTACTACCGGTAAGTCGTACAGATTGTCTTGGATGCATAACTATCCAAGTTAAATTGCAATCAACGTCTCAGCAGTCAGACTATGATGACAGGGTAATAATCCTTCCATAATCCACCATTGGAACTTAATCATTCACAAGCAATCAAGATATAACAGTTCATTCAAATGTTCATTCACATACACAACAATGCTAATAAGCAGGCCATAATATCATTACACAACAGTCAAGGGCCAGGCCCTATCAGTACCTCATGTCTAACGCCCTACTTCCTTAGAGCCGTTACTAAGTGAGTTTTAAGACAAAACAGTGTGCAATGAACTCGCTAACCGAGGTTTTTAAACAAAAGTGTGACTAATTAAAAGTTAAGGCTGTAATCTTAGAAAAATGCGTCGTTTCAATAAAACTTCTAGTATTAAACATTTGGGATCCCAAAATAAGGTTTGAAAACTATTTACATCTCAAAATAAGTTTACAATTGATCAGTTATAAAAATCATAGATTATTACAGCCATTTTCGAATAAACCCCCAACCAAAGCAGTCGGGCAGGCCAAACATGTACGCGTCGCTTCACGCTCTCCGTACTCATGGTTGGTTGACTCAGTCATTGCCCTTACCTGCAACACAGAGCACCCGTGAGCCGAAGCCCAGCAAGAAAACCCAAATAATACATAGCATATGCAATTCATATAGCTGGCATAATTCACTGATAAATAGGAAAAACCATCATAATAAACAAGCACGGCCATGCTGCCCCAGAGGCCTTACCAAAGCCTGGGGTTTCGGTTCTCACCGCGAGGATAACTCATGTATCCCTTGGGTCCCACCCTGAATATAAGCATCCTATGTGCCTTGGGTCCCACCCTGAATATAAGCATCCCATGTGCTGAGTGTTACTTTCGGCCCCGCTGCCGCACCCGGCCTACGCCGCTCTTGGCCCTTGCCGTTCATTTCAGTATAATCACACATATAGTACATTCGAAATAATCATTCACACACATCATGATTCATTTAAGGTTAAACATTTGCACATAATACAATCTGGGGCCATGCCCTGCAATCACACAGTGGGGCCATGCCCTATTCTCGGGTGTTACAATTTTCCTTACCTGTATTCCGAGCCTCCTGGTGCACTCAAGCCGCGAGCACGGTCCTCTAGCACGAGCCTCTCCAATAGCCTAGTCACAACACACACAAAACATCCTTTAATACTAATCAATTCATAACCACTTCCCAGGACCAATCCCGCACTCTCGGGACCTCTAATTCCCTAAAACAATACACCGGAACCATCCCCCGAGTCCCCGGGCAAAAGCCCTAAAAACCAAAATTTTGCCTGCCAAAATGGCATAGGGCCGCGACACTCCCCTCAAGGGCCGCGACACTCCCCTCAAGGGCCGCGGTGCCCAGCGACCTACCCCTCTCCTGATGCAACCTCGCGCCGCGGCGCCCAAGAACAGGGCCGCGGCGCTCATACGCGAACCCAGATTTCTGGGTTTTCCCATGCGTTTTTCCCGAGCCTTAACCTCTCCAAATCACCCCAAACAAATACCTCAACCCCAAAATCAAATCAAAACCTCAAATGGACCATCTAAACACCCATAGATACTAGAATCAAGACCAAAACACCATCACACCCAAAGATCCACCCATTGATTCCTAATTTCAGCAACTCCACCCAAAACTTTAAAAACATAACTCAAACTTTATATTTCTCAAATCAAAACAGAAACCAAGTCTTAAATGTATATAAAATCCTTACCTTGAATGAAGAATTCACCCAAAAGCCTCCTTGATCTCCTCCTAAACTCCCACTTCAGCCCATTTTTCTCTTCTTCTTCTTCTTCTCATTGCCCTAACTTTCCTTCTCTTTATTTTTAACAAAGCCATCAAATAAACCAAATGCCCAAACCGTGTACCCTATAATCCCAGATGAAACTTGTCTAAACCCCTTGCCAAATGACCATGCTACCCCTCCAAATGATCCTTTCCCAACTAAGCCCTCAAGGGTACTCTAGTCCTTTCACTAATATTTCATTTCTACCATTTTCTATCTAGAACTTGTTACTCTCAGCAGTAACTAATGGTTACCCAGGTTACTAAATCTCCAATAATCATTACCCGCTAAATCTCAACTTAACCATAAAATTCCCAAGGTACCCCTAGGCTCCTCCCGAGCCGGGTATAGAAATCCCGTTGTGACATTTAAGTAAACTAGCTCTCTAGGACCGTCTCGGCACGTGCATCACAATAATAACACCACACTCACGTGGTACAATTCACAGAATACAATTATCACATATATGCCCTCAGCGGGCTAAAATTACAATTATGCCCTTCTAACACGATCCGGGCCTACATGCATACTAATATACATAGTCATGCATCTCAGATAAACAAATAGTCATATAACATGCTTTAAATCATAATCATGCATTTAACTCATCAAAGTCACACATAAATCTCATCATGCCCTCCTGGCACGCTAATCAAGGCCCTTAAGCCTTATTAGCGATTTTGGGTCGTTACATCGTGCTTCCTATTAATCACACATATATCAACATTCGTATTCCATTCTAATCATTTAAGCATATAAACATTTATAGACAATTACCAAACCCTGAGTCGAGCTTGTCATTAGCGGTGAATGTACATATCTAGCCAGTCTTCAAGAACCCTTAAACCTAGGACGCTCTGATACCAAGTTGTAACGCCCTGGGTAGCTAAGACCATTACACTGAGTGTTTATAAAGGTGAAAGACTTGCTAATCAAGTCATTTAGTTAGAAATGTGTCACTGAAACCATAATTGAATCAGGGTTAAAAGATTTTGGTCATAAAAAATACATTTCATTTAGATAAACATTTCGTACATGGGATCCTAAAAGAAATAAAGTTTAAAAGACAGTTTACAAAAATTCTAGGTTGTAAATAAGTACTGGCCACTCTAAGGGCAAAACAGACATTTAGGGTTTTCTTGTCCTGTACCACTCCTCGGTCGTGGCGGTCGATCAGCTGACTATGTACATTCAGCCTCAAAGCTCTCCAGCTTAGGACTGGTCCACCTTGCTCTTGCCTTTACCTGCACTACGAAGAACATGTGAGCCGAGGCCCAACAAGAAAACCACAATATAGAGTATAAACGGTAAACAACAGTTAGATATTTCATGAATTTTCAATAAGATACAAACATGTCATATTGCTCATATAAACAGTGATATCAATCTACAAGCCAATAATTAGTTATTCAGATAACATACTCGCCACAACTATCAGTTTAAACACCATTAAACATATCAAGCCAAAATCCAGGGTCGGCGCCCTAAGGCCGCACCATCAAATTATCCCACTGACTCCGACTCGCTTAGGCCGAGCTCAGTGATTATGTACTTAACCTTAGCTACCAGTGGTCGAGCTGCGCCCTGTGTACAAATATTGATTCTGGCACTCTTAAGCCGTTTATCACATGTCCCCATGGCATAATAGCATCTTATGACATCACATACAAATAGGGAACTCTTAGTCCTGTCATATTCACATAACCAGGTGCAATTTCTTACCTTTGATTCGATAGCTTTGATTAGTGAAATCGACCTTCAAGCATGATCCCATCCGAGCCCTAGCGTACACCTAGTCATACCCATAAATTAGAACCATCACTAAACTTCAATTTCGTAACCTAACCTCAGTACCAATCTTGAGCCCTCGGGAAGCCCTAATTCCACCAAACGGGGTGGTGGAATCAAACTCCGAGCCCCCGAGAAAAAAGCCCAAGAAAATACCCAAAAATATATTTCTGAAGACAGGGTACTGCTACAGCGCCACAAAGTGGGTGCTACTGCACTACAAGCAGAGACAAAAACGCCCAGGAAAATCAGGCTTAGCGCTACAGCACTACTCTTAGCACCAGAAAACCCCATAAATTTTCTTCAAATTTCCCCGAGCCAAACCTCCCTAAAACCCCTCCAAACTTCAACCACACTTCAAAATAAGCCTACCATCCACTACATCTCATCCCACATGGCCAAACAACATCAAAGTTGGCCACATGCACCATCAAACATAACAAAACAAGATTTAAACTTAAAACTCAAGAACTCATCAGAAAAACCAGAAATAACCCAGCAACTCAGATGATCAAGCTCAGAATTCCTTACCTTTGATGGGGAATTCGACCCTAGGTTATCCTCTAAGCCTTTCCAGCCTTTAACTCCTGAGTTCCCAAAGCTTAATTCCCTTAACCTCCATCCAAAACCCAAGTTCAGAAATCAATTCTAACAAAACTCAGAAAACTCATCAAAACCTTTAAATCTTACCTCAATTGAGTAGTTAATTCCTGCTAAATCCTCTAGCTTCACCAAGGATCCTATCCCTAAGCTCCAGCCTAAGCTTTCTTTGAGTTACAACTTTAGAAATCCTCAAGAAATGGTGAAGAATGGGCAAACCGAGTAGAGGAGAATGAGGTAAGCTCAAGTATTCTGTTTTCTCTTCTTTCCTTCTTCTTTTCTTTTCTTCTACTACTTTCTACAAATCCCACTAAGTCTATAAAGGCAGAATGACCCCTTATCCCTTTTTAAGTAAAATGACCATTTTTCCCTCCCATTAAGACCTAAGCCTTTAAACATACCAAGGGATTTTGGTAATTTGCTCCAAATTCCCGCTAATTCCTCGAGTGTCCCTAATAATTACCGCTTAAACCCCGTCACCTAATTAATTAACAATTGTTTTCCTCAATGTCAAATAGTCTCCAATTTATTTCCCAAATTCCCATAAATACCCCCAGGCTCCCTCGAGCCGAGTATAAATCTCCACTGTGACTTTTTCACTAAACTACTCACTAGGATTGCCTCAAGTCACAAGCTGCAGATATATCCACATATTAATGTGGTCTCAACAATTTTTAACAAATAATTACATTTATTCCCTCAACGGGCAAAAATTACGAATATGCCCTTATAATCTAATCAGGGCCTACATGCATACTAATACTCATAACCATGCATCTCATATATCCATATAATCATATAAGCATGCTTATTACATAATCATGCATTTAATCATTTAAATCACATATAATCCAGTTATGCCCTCCCGACACACTAATTAAGGCCCTTAAGCCTTATTAGTGATTTTGGGTCGTTACAACTAGCCCCTCCTAATAAGAATTTCATTCTCGAAATTTACCTAAATAACTCGGGATACTGATCCCGCATCGCTGACTCAAGCTCCCAGGTCACCACTTTGACCCTACTATTCCTCCATAACACTTTAACCAGATGAATCGTCTTATTTCGTAGGACTTTATCCTTTCAATCCAAAATCTGAACTAGTCGCTCCTCATAGGATAAATCTGTCTACAATTCCAAGTCTTCATACTTCAGCACATGTGTCGTATCTGAGATGTACTTCTGGAGCATAGAAACATGGAATACATCATGAACTCCCATCAATGACGGTGGCAAAGCTAACCTGTAAGCCACCTGTCCGATCCTCTCCAGGATCTCAGAAGGTCCAGTGAATCTAGGGCTCAACTTTCCCTTCTTTCCAAATCTTCTCACTCCTCGCAGTGGTGAAATTTGAAGAAACACGTGGTACCCAACCTGGAACTCCAGGTCCCTACGCTTAGGATCAGCATAGCTTTTCTGTCTGCTCTGTTAGGCGAGCATCCTAGCTCGGATCTTGTCAATAGCTTCATTTTTCTTATGAACCATGTCCGACCCCAAATACTTCCTCTCACACATCTCATCCTATTGAATTGGTGATCTACACCTCCTTCCATAAAACATCTCATAGGGAGCCACTCCAATCATTGATTGGTCACTGTTGTTGTATGAAAAATCAATCAACGGGAGATACTTACTCCACGATCCCTTGAAATAGATCACGCATGCCCTAAGCATATCCTCTAACACCTGGATCGTCCTCTCAGACTGTCCATCAGTCTGAGGATGAAAGGTCGTGTTGAAATTCAACTGAGTCCCCATAGCCTTCTGCACACTACCCCAAAACTTATTAGTGATTTTGGGTCGTTATAGTTCGCATGACCCACCATGTAGTTCCCTATGTCATGGAAGGGTCCTCGAAGAGCTTGTAAGATCCTTGCAACCTTGAGTGGCTTGACTGGGAGCTGCATAGATGGGGCTTCACACTGAACAACTTGAGTAACTAGAGTAGGTTTGCGAGGATGAGGAGGAGGAACCTCATGAATGGTAACTTCAGTTACCTGAGCTGATGATTGTGTTTGCTGCAGCTGTTTTTGAGTGGAGCTGGCACCTTCATCCTTTACAGGAGATTCGATGGTAGCTCTGGCTGTGGAGGTGCCTTTCTTTGATATTCTCGCCTTCTTGACGACGAGTCCAGTTCTGACCCACCTAGATTTGAAGGTCCGCTTCAGGTTGATATCTTCTCCTGCAAAAGGACGAGCAAAAAATTCAGATCCAAGAAATGATTAGTCAAGGTAATACACGGCAAAGAATAGAGCAAGAACCCTACCCTCCAAGCCAGAGGAGAAAACTACTATGATTGGTTTTGGATTACAAACTAAGCTGGGTAAAACCTTTAACTCTTCGACTATTGGAAGAGGGGGGCTAGGGGGGGGGACTCTAATATTATTACATTTTGGGACCTACGGGGTTCAGACTCCTCATCTGAACTAGACTCATAGGCGACCTTCCCAATACCTGGGGAAATAACATCATGATGGAGGCAAGGCCATGACAAAAGGATTGTACCGTATTCCTAAAAAAAGGTTGATCTAAAATGAAGGGTGTTATCTACCACTACGGTACACTAGGGGTAGCTATGGTTGTAGCGTACAATCAAGTGATCTACACACTAAAGGAGGGTCACGTTCAGGTCTGGTTCAACCAGATGTCGACTCACAAGCTATCATGGGTCAAATCGAAATAGCCTAAAATTGGCAGCAACTCGGTTTGATTCTCTATATGGGTTACCTTGGCCAGAGGTGTTGGCTGCTGCCCCCGATTTAGCTTAGCCTTGGTCAAGATGTTGTCTGTCTTCAGAGACCTTTCTTTTGTGCACCAGCTGCGCGACCTCCTCCTCTTCTTTAATGTCTTCTACGACAGGTATGAGTTATTGAGGAGGATAGAGTTCAGGAGGAGGTAGCTCAGGGGGAGGACCTCAAGCTTTTATGGCCAGTGTCTGATCTTTCCAGATAAGTTTTCAAGCCACCATGGTAGCATCATTAACTACCAACCGGAACTCCTTCACCATGGCAGGAATACGAGCTAGCGTCTCATATTGACCTCCGAGGCTACACAAAGTAACAATTCAATCATAATATATTAAAACTTGATTGAAAAGGAATTCAAGTAAAAAATTCAAGGAGATGAGAAACTTACGAGGACGGTTGAAATACCGATGGGTGTTGTTCTTGAACCCGTTTCACATAAAGAATTGATCCTTGTAGTCATTCAGGTGGCTAGGGAGGTCGATGATGGAGGCGGTGCTAGGGAATTAGGTGAGGTAGTAGAAGCCATCACTTCGTCCCTTTGACTCTAGATTGGCCTTGAGACAAAAGAAGAACATAATTTGGACGGGGGTGGGAACCTCCCACTTGTGCTTCAAGAATAGATATTTCAACCCCACCAAAAGACGATACGAATTGGGGGGAAGTTGGAATTGCACCAGTTCAACATAGTTCAAAAAATCTATGAAGTACTGTTCCAAAGGGAGAAAGGCATCTGCCTTCATATGCGACTACTGTGCATGTCAGAGGTGACGTCATGCACGAGCAAGAACTTGTGTGTAACGACCCAAATTCGCTAATAAGGCTTAAGGGCCTTGATTAGCGTGCCAGGAGGGCACGATGGGATTTATGTGTGATTTTATGAGTTAAATGCATGGTTATGATTTAAAGCATGTTATATGACTAATTGAACATTGAGATGCATGACTACGTGGTTAGTATGCATGTTAGGTGAAATAATTACGCATGTGGACCCCGTTTGCATGATAGGGGTAAATTTGTAATTTTAGCCCGCTGAGGGCATATATGTGATAATTGTGTTCTGTGAATTGTACCACGTGAGTGTGGTGTTATTATTGTGATGCACGTGCCGAGACGGTCCTAGAGAGCTAGTTAACTTAAGAGTCACAACGGGATTTCTATACCCGGCTCGGGAGGAGCCTAGGGGTACTTTGGGAATTTTATGGTTAAGCAGAGATTTAGCGGGTAATGATTATTGGAGATTTAGTAACCTGGGTAACCATTAGTTACTGCTGTGGGTAACAAGTTTTAAGGTAAAAAGTGATAGAATTGAAATGATGTGTAAAGACTTAAGTGCCCTTTAAGGTTTAGCTAAGGAGGATTAGTAGGAAAGGGTAAAATGGTCTTTTGGCAAGGGTTATAGACAAAGCTCAGCTGGGATTTAGGGGGGTTCGGTTTGGGCACTTATGTTCACTTGAGCATTGATAGAAATGGAAGAGAAGAAAGAGAAGGAGAGAAGAAAGCTAGGGCAAGTGAAAGAGAAGAAGAGGAAGGGAAGAAGGGCTGAAGTGAGGAGGCTTTTGGGTGAATTCTCTACTTAAGGTAAGGAACTTATGCATATTTAAGTTTGATTTATGTTTTGATTTGAGAAATTTGAAGCTTGAGTTAAGTTTTTAAAGTTTTAGTTTGAAGTTGCTGATTTTTGCAATCTAAGGGTGGATTGTTGGGTATGTTTGTGTTTTGAGCTTGAATCTAGTGTTTATGGGTTGTTAGATGGTTTATATGAGGTTTTGATTTGATTTTGGGGTTGAGGTATTTGTTTGGGGTGATTTGGAGAGGTTGAAGCTCGGGAAAAACGCATGGGAAAACCCAGAAATCTGGGTTCGCGTATGAGCGCCGCAGCCCTGTTCTTGGGCGCCGCGGCGCAAGGTTGCATCAGGAGAGGGGTAGGTCGCTGGGCACCGCGGCCCTAGGCCATTTTGGCAGGCAAAATTCTGGTTTTTAGGGCTTTTGCCTGGGGACTCGTGGGATGGTTCCGGTGTATTGTTTTAGGGAATTAGAGGTCCCGAGAGTGCGGGATTGGTCCCGGGAAATGGTTTTGGGTTGGTTAGTATTAAAAAGTATTTTATGTGTGTTGTGACTAGGCTATTGGAGAGGCTCGTGCTTGAGGACCGTGCTCGCGGCTTTAGTGCATCAGGAGGCTCGGAGTACAGGTAAGAAAACTATAACACCCGTAGGATAGGGCGTGGGCCCATAGTGTGATTGCCGGGCATGGCCCTATATTGCATGTTGCATGATGAGATGATTGCCGGGCATGGCCCTATATTGCATTACATGTTAGGGTGTAGACTTAAATGAATTAATATTTATTGGAATGTTGTTGTGTTATGCTATATGTGTGATTATAGCAAATTGAACGGCAAGGGCCGAGAACGGCGTAGGCCGGGTACGACAGCGGGGCCGGAAGTAACACCTAGCACATGGGATGCTATAGTCAGGGCGGGGCCCGGTGGATACATGAGTTATCCTTACGGTGAGAACTGATACTCCAGGGCTTTGGTAAGGTTCTGGGGCGGCATGGCCGTGTTTGCTTAGTCTAATGGTTGACTTGTTTATTTGTGGATTATCTGTTATGATAAACTGTATACATTGCATATGTTATGTTCTGCATGAGTTTTCTTGCTGGGCTTCGGCTCACGGGTGCTCTGTGTTGCAGGTAAGGGAAATGACTGAGTCAACCAACCATGAGTACGGAGAGCGTGAAGCGACGCGTACATGTTTGGCCTGCCCGACTGCTTTGGTTGGGGGTTTATTCGAAAATGGCTGTAATAATCTATGATCTTTTGATTTCTCAACTGTAACCTTATTTCAAGATGTAATTAGTTTTCAAACCTTATTTTGGGATCCCAAATGTTTAATAATAGAAGTTTTAATGAAACGACGCATTTTCAAAGATTACAGCCTTAACTTTTAATTAGTCACACTTTTGTTTCAAAACCTCGGTTAGCGAGTTCATTGCACACTGTTTTGTCTTAAAAACTCACTTAGTAACGGCTCTAAGGAAGTAGGGCGTTACATTGTGGGGCAAATGTTGTACCCAGAAATAAATGCGAATTAAATCACTCAGCATGAGGTACAACTGACAAAAAAGGGCTTGGAGAAAGCATACAGATAGAATATCTAGTTAACTCTAGAGTGAGCAACTCGAGTTCAACTTGACAGCTTACAACAACCAGATAATCTTCAAATTGCCTTTTGCGCCGAAAACCTAGTTCGATATGCATGATGTACAGATCGCCATCTTTGGAGCTTTGAACTTAGCCTGTGTCAAGATAGGTTAGTTATGTGGCATTCAGTTTGAAGGAAGTGACCAGCTCATGGAAGCTTGGTCCTGACGCACAGGGAAGGATCCCAAAAGACTCAGAGATTCCTTATACGCTCATTCATGCCCATATTTTATTACACATTTATTATCCGAGATAACAAATTTAAATTTCATAGGCAATCATATCCCTATGTAAATGGGAGGTTATCCAAATTTATTATTTACCATATATATGTACGTGGTTATCCAAAGCTACCAGGAAAACCCTTTATAAATACCAGGGGAATAGATAGAAAAAGGGACCGATTCTTGATATACAAAAACTCTGCTGAAATTGTCAGGAACAATTTCACCCAAAGCCCTAAAAAGATTAATAAGATTATCTCGTGGACTAGGTGGATTTTAACCACTGAACCATGGAAAAGTGTGAGTGTTTGTGATACGGTTTAGTAAAAAAAACCTGATATCTCTATTGTCAGATTTCTTAATCCACTGTTGGCGAAAACCGCGTCAACACAAGTGATTAGAGATAATCAACTTAATTAAATGCATAATACTGATTAAGTTGTTTCGACCAATTATAGTGTTGTTATCACAAATGATATGAATGTTAAGAATTTTTTTGAAAAATCAGTAAAAGATGAACACACGAGAATTTTTACGTGGTTTAGAAATGTAGAGTCCAAGAACTTTACTTAGCTAGTTAGATAGTAGTAGTAATAGTAATAGCTAGTAGTAGTTATAGTATGTTTATTACTGTGGATTTTGGTTTAAGTCGGGACTTAGTTGGACACTCGTAGCAACACTTGTAGATTTTATAAGTTTAACCTATAGTTTAAGAATATTAATTATAACCTAAGATTTGATTAATATGACTGATTATGGAGATGATATTTATTATACTATAAGGTTTAGATAGACCTAATAAGATAATAACACTTGTCATGTGTATGTTTAATGAGAAATTAAGTATTTTTAAGGAATAGTTTATTAAGGGTAATATTTAAAGATCCCTGAGTCTGCCAACAACTTTGAAATCGTTAAAGGGCTTAGTCAAGGATCTTTACTCAATTCAAATTAGGCTGAAAGAGTGTAATTACGTGTATAATATTTCAACGTATGCCGATATATCGCAGCTCTAGGGGGCGATATATCGCCACACGAGAATATGAAAAACACGTAACCTCGCACGACAACTTAGACGAGCCTCGGGAATATCAGTCTAGGCGATATATCGCCTAGCATGGGAGATATATCGGCTGTAGTGCATGATTTTTGAATAATTTTGAAACCTAGCTCATTTTAATCCTTAACCTCTTGATAAGTCCAAAATCTTTTTGACCGAGTCTTCAGCCTCTGTTGAACAATTATTCAAATGTTTTTCAATTAAAAGGCCATTATTTTATTCAAGATAAATGAAGATCTTTTCATTCTTGAACTCTATAAATAGGACCTAGTACCCAGCCATTTCTTCATTCATCAAGCTGAGTTCAGAGTCTACAAGCTGCTAGGTTTACTTTGGAGTGCTAAACACTTGGGTTGGGGTTATAAGCTTTATCATTATAAGCTCATCAAAAACTTGGGAAATAAGATTTATAGTGTATTTTGGTTTCGAGGTGTAGTTCGGTCATAGTAATTTCAAAGGTATTCCAATTCTTAGTTCCTTTCTGTGTTGTTTTATTAGTTCTTATAGTTTTTCTCTACTCAAATCCTAACTATTCTTTATTCTTGGTTAGGCATCTAAGTTCTTTGAACTTGAGGTTCTTATTGGTAAGTATCTACTCGATGGTTTAGTTCATTCTTTTCATCTCTTTCATTTTAAGAATACTCACCTCTATATTAATGGTTTTAGGAGTGTTCCAAAATCCCGACCTTGTTCTCATCATCCCGGTATTTTGGTAAGGAAAATAGGATAGTTCTTATGTGATATATGCTATGTTTATATAAAAGTGTTATGATTATGCTATAGTATGATTTTATGTGTTATGATATATGTATGTTTGGGGCTTATAGTTGTTATATAGCAAACCCTATCACTTTTATGTTTTGGGGCTTATAGTTGCAATATAGCAAACCCCAACACTTTTATGTTTTTGGGGCTTATAGTTGCTTAACTATCAAACCTCATTATAGTACGAGGCTTATAGTTGCTTCGTTAGCAAACCCCAATAGTTACCATGTACATGGGTTAGAATTATGATATATGTGTTGTAGTATATGATATAAGTTCATAGTTTATGTGTATGATTTTGTTTCATGCTTGTAGTAGAATTTCCTTGCTGGGAATTAGGCTCATTCCTTTATGTTTTATACGTGCAGGAAAATAGTATGGCGGCGGGAAGGTTCTTGGCAGCTTGGGAATGTGTATTAAGGGAGGATGGAAATCGGTGGACTGCGTGAACGATTCGAGGATGAAGTTTGTAATGCCCTACCGCCTTAGAGTCGTTACTAAGTGAGTTTAAATGTGCAATTAACTCGCTAATCGAGGCTTTAAGACAAAAGTGTAATTAAATCATAATCAGAGTCACAAACTTGAAAATAAACCTTTCATTGAAAATTACAAGATATATAACATTTGGAATCCCAAAAACATTGTTTAGAAATATTTACAACTCAAAATCTAGTTAGAGTCGACTAAACGACAAAATTCAGGTTTTGTACAAACATCTCCCAAAATACCCCTGGCCGTGACAGCCAGACAGATCAGACATGTACGCGCCGTTCGCCAAACTCAAGGTTGACCGACTCTCCCTTTGCCTTTACCTGCACCATAGAGCACCTGTGAGCCGAAGCCCAGCAAGAAAACCCTCACAAATAGATAATAAACATATATCAAACACTTAACATAAAATCAAGCCAACATCAGGTCATACATGTACGGCCATGTCGTCCCAGATGCTTTACCAGGCCCTGGGTTCGCAGTCTAAACCGTAAGGATATCCCAGGTATCCCTCGGGGTCTTACCTTGGCAACTCGCACTCCATGTGCTAAATGCTGCTCCCGGCCCCTTGCCGTTCTCGGCCTTCACCCTTCCCGGCCTTCGCCATTCCATCATTAATACATACACATAATATACTAAACAAGTATCATAACACACATAAATTCAATCTAAGGGCCATGCCCTGCAACACAACCATATAGGGGTCGAGCCCTGCAACACAATCATATTGGGCCGAGATCTGCAACACAAGCTCTATGGAAACAATAGTTTTCTTACCTGTGTCCCGAGCTTTCTAGGCACCAATGTCCCGAGCACAGTTCCTTAGTCCGAGCCTCGCCGGTACCCTAATCACAACACATTATCAGTTTCATCCATCAAGTTCTAATCCACTAAATGGCATCAAGCCATAATTCTAATCTCTGGGACCTTGAATTCTATCAATCCGGGTGATAAAATCCATCCCGAGCCTTCACAATTAAGTTCCCAAGTCAAAACCCACAAAACTCCCTGCACCTTGAACTAGGGCCACGACCCACCCCACAAGCGCCGTGGCTAGCATCAAAACAGAGGCTAAACACCTCACTGGACACACACACGGGCCGCGGCATGCTTGGCCAAGCATCGCGGCGCGCCTCGAGCTCCATGGCCTCCCAAGGCCTCGCGTGCACATGGGCCACAGCATGCCCCTCCTAGGGCCGCGACCCTCACCTCCAAGCCCAGAAAAACACCACATTCCTTGCATTTCCTTCGAGCCAAACCCCACATATCTCAACCAAAATCACCCCCAACCTCAGAATTAAAGCCATAATTCATACTCATGCAACCTAAACATACCAACAAACTCAAGAACCAATTCCCACACCCATCAAGCAATCAAAACCAGTCCTAGAATCCAACCCATGCATGTCTAAATCCTAACACCCAATGTCAACAGAATTTAGCTGCAATCAACATAACTCAACATATTAGAAAGCTTACCTTATACAGAATTGAATCCTCAACTCAGTTCCCTAAGCTCTAAGCCTTAGATTTCTGGTTAGAGTCTCCCAAACTCAGCTCCAATTCCTTAGTTCTTGACTGGTTTTCCTCCAAAATATCAACATGCCCTCAAGTGTAGAAGAGAAAAACAGAGTGAGGGAAGAGAGAGTTCTAAATGATTCCCAGTTTTGTTTTATTCAACTTAAGTCTAAAAGGTTATCTCAAAGCTCAGGGTACCAAAAACGTCCCCCGAGGACAAAACGGTAAATTTCCCCCATATTCCCTCGTAGACATTCTAACCTCAAATATATCTCCAAATATTTATTTCCATAACCCAGTAACGCCATAAACATTTGATACCCGTAACACCCCTCGACCCGCCCCGAGTCGGATTCTCAACCCCGTTGTGACTTTTGACTAACGGCTCTCTAGGATTGTCTTGCATCGTGCTACACAAATATATCACAAACATAACAAATTTATCATATTTATGCACTCGACGGGCTAAAATCACAAACATACCCCTAATATCCAAACGGGGCCCACATGCATATTTAATTCAACTAAACATGCATCTCTATCACATATTCACATAAATTCACATATTATAACAATAATTCACTTATTGCCCTCAAGGCACACTAATCAAGGCCCTAAGCCTTATTAGCAAATTTGGGTCGTTACAACTATCCCCTCCTTACAGAAATTTCATCCTCGAAATTACCTGAATAACTCGGGATACCGCTCCCTCATCTCAGATTCCAATTCCCATGTTGCCTCCTCAACCTTGCTGTTCCTCCACAACACTTTCACAAAGGCGATGGTCTTGCTTCGCAAGACTTTGTCCTTTCGGTCGAGAATCTGAACTGGTTTCTCCTCATAAGATAAATCTTGATCCAACTCCAAACTCTCATAACTCAGAACATGTGTAGAATCAAACACATACTTTCAGAGCATGGACACGTGAAACATGTCATGGACCCCTGATAAGGCTGTAGGCATTGCCAATATGTACGCTACCTCTCCAACTCGTTCCAGAATCTCAAAGGGGCCAACAAACCTAGGTCTCAGCTTGCCCCGAACACCAAATCGTTTCACTCCCCTCAAAGGTGAAACTATAAGAAACACAAGGTCACCAACCTAGAACTCCACACTCCTGCGTTTTAGATCTGAATAACTCTTCTGGCGACTCTGAGAGGCGAGCATTCGAGCTCTAATCTTCTCAACTGCCTCATTGGTCCTTTGAACCATCTCAGGACCTAAATACATCCTCTCACCTGTCTCATCCCAATGAATAGGTGAGTTGCACTTTCTCCCATAAAGCATCTCATATGGAGCCACTCCGATTGTCGCCTGATAGCTGTTGTTGTACGAGAACTCAATCAAAGGAAGATACCTACTCCAAGATCCCCCAAAATCTAGCACACAGGCTTGTAGCATGTCTTCTAGTATCTCAATTGTCCTCTCAGTCTGCCCATCTGTCTGAGGATGATAAGCGGTACTAAACCGTAACTGTGTGCCCATAGCCTTCTGCAGACTTTCCCAGAACTTGGAGGTGAAGGTGGGGTCCCTGTCGGATACTATCAACCTTGGTGCCCCATGCAGTCGAACAATCTCCTTCACATATATCTCAGCATACTGCTCCATAGAGTATGTCATCCTAACTGGTAAAAAGTGGGCAGACTTGGTGTATCTATCCACAATCACCCACACTGAATCATGCTGCCCTACAGTCTTTGGAAACCCAACCACAAAGTCCATAGTGACATCTTCCCATTTCCACTCGGGAATTCCTAGAGGCTGTAGCAACCCTGCTAGCCTCTGATGTTCAGCCTTGACCTGCTGACAAGTTAAGCACTTGGCCACATAATCCACCATATCCCTCTTCATGCCTGACCACCAGTACAAAGCTCTCAGGTCTTGGTACATCTTTGTTGTACCCGGATGCAAGGAATAGGGAGTGGTATGCAGTTCATCCAGAATCTCTCGTTGGATATCTGCATCCATCGGAACACAGATCCGACCCTTATACTTCAGTAACCCCATCTCCGAAATAGAAAAGTCCTTAGCCGCTCCAACCAAGATGTTTTCCATGTAACTTCTCAACTGGGAATCTTTCCCCTGAGCCTCCCTAATCCTCTCAAGGAGCGTAGACTGAAGAGTGATGTTGGCTAACTGACCAACCACCAGCTCTATACCCTCTCTAGTCATCTCCTCCGCTAGCTTATCGGATATCTGTCTCGAACCGAACAGCTGTCTTGGGCCCTTCCGGCTCAAAGCATCAACAACTGCGTTAGCCTTCCTAGGATGGTACAGGATATCACAATCGTAATCCTTGACCAACTCCAACCACTACCTCTGGCGCATATTCGGATCCTTCTGAGTGAAGAAATACTTCAAACTCTTATGATCAGTGTATATCTCGCACTTCTCACCATATAGATAATGTCTCCAAATCTTAAGTGCGAACACCACTGCTGCCAATTCCAGATCATGCGTGGGATATCTCTGCTCATACTCCTTTAACTTCCTCGATGCGTAGGCTATCACCTTCCTAGCTTGCATCAACACACACCCCAAACCCTGTCTGGAAGCATCACAATAAACCACAAAATTCTCATTAACTGTCGGAAAACTCAACACTGACGCCGTAATCAATCGCCGCTTCAACTCTTTGAAACTGTTCTCACATTGGTCTGTCCAAACATACTTTACCTTCTTCTTCGTCAATTCTGTCAACGGCGTAGCTATTCTGGAGAACCCCTCAACAAACTGCCGGTAATACCCTGCTGATCCTAGAAAACTCCTCACCTCAGGAACACTGCTCGGTCTAGGCCAGTCTCTCACTGCCTCAATTTTTCTTGGATCAACTAGAATCCCCTCCTTACTGACGATATGGCCCAAAAATGTAACTTGTGGTAACCAGAACTCACACTTGCTGAACTTTGCGTGTAACTTATGCTCTCTTAACCGCTGCAATACCAAACATAAATGCTGCTCATGCTCTGTCTCTGACTATGAATACAGTAGAATATCATCGATGAATACAATCACGAACTTGTCTAAATAATCCTTGGAAACCCTATTCATCATGTCCATAAAAGCTGCTGGGGCATTGGTTAATCCAAAGGACATAACCAGGAATTCATAGTGTCCATACCTCGTTCGGAAAGCAGTCTTTGGTATGTCCTCCTCTTTGATCCTTAACTGATGATAACCTGACCGGAGATCTATCTTAGAAAACACCGTCTTTCCCTGTAGCTGGTCAAACAAATCATCAATCCTAGGCAATGGGTACTTATTCTTAATGGTCAACCTGTTCAGCTCCCTATAATCAATACACATCCTGAGAGATCCATCCTTCTTCTTAGCAAACAACACCGGAGCACCCCACGGCGAGAAACTCAGTTTGATGAACCCCAAATCTAGTAGCTCCTACAACTGAATCTTCAACTCTGCCGGAGCCATTCGATAAGGTGTCCTAGATACTAGCTCCGCTCTTGGTACCAACTCTATGACAAAATCAATTTCCCGCTGCAGTGGTAGCCCTGGCAGATCTGTTGGAAATAAATCTGGAAACTCGCATACCAATTTGGTCTCCCCCGGTCCAACCGTCACAACCTTAGAGGTATCCACAACACTCCCTAGGAATCCTATGCAACCTCCCTGCATCAGGTCCCTAGCCCTCAATGCTGAAATCATAGGTACCCGCGGTCCACCAGCTGTTCCCACAAATACAAAGGGTACCTCCCCTTCTGGTTCAAAAGTCACCACCCTGCGCTTATAGTCAATTGTCGCCCCATACTTTGATAACCAATCCATTCCTAGGATCATATCGAAGTCATCCATCGCAAGCTCAATCAAATCAGCAAACAACTCCCTACCATCTACCTCTACTGGTAAAGCTATAATCCACCTCCTAGAGACAACCAGTTCCCTAGTCGGCAATAAGGTCTGAAAACCCCTAGCATACAGAACACTAGGTCTACATAGCTGATCTATCACTCTAGCAGACATAAATGAGTGGGTAGCTCCCGAATCAAATAATGCAGTATAAGAAGAACCAGCACTAGAGATCTGTCTTGTCACAACTGAGGGGCTAGCCTCTGCCTCAGTCTTAGTCAAAGTAAACACCCTGGCGGGAGCGAGACTATCGCCCTGCTTTGGCTCCTCCTTCCTGGCTTGTGGGCAGTCCTTCTTCAAATGGTTGGCACTCCCACAGAAAAAGAAGGCCCTAATCCTGCACTCACCCTGATGTCGTCGTCTGCACCGAGGACACACTGGGAAACTCCTCTAGTTGTTACTTCTGCCCTAACGGCCACTAAGACCACCCCGTGCCCTCCTATCAGAACTGGGAGGAACAAAGGAATCTGGGGCCTTTCTCTTCTACTCACCAGAGCCACTACCCCAGCTGGATCCAATAAAAGGAGGCAATGCCCTCCTGGCATCGCGCCTAACAATACTTTCTCTCCAAATCTGGTCCTCGGCCCCCTCAGCTGTAAGGGCCTTGTCTACCACCTGAGCGTAGGTAGTAGTCTCTAGATCCAAAGTGATATTCACATGGCGGGCAATCATAACATTCAATCCCTGTACGAACCTGTCCCTTCTTGCCGCATCTGTCGACACTAGATCTGGCGCAAACTTTGCCAAACGGTCGAACTTCAGAGCATACTCCGTCATGGTCATCCGGTTCTGAGTCTAGTTGATAAACTCATCAACCTTCGCAGCTCAGACTGCCACACTGTAATATTTCTCATTAAATATAATTCTAAATTCTTCCCAGGTCATAACGACCACATTCCTCCTCTGAACCACTACATCCCACCAGATGTAGGAGTCTTCTCTGAACATGTAGCTTGCATAAGCTACCCTTTTGCTCCCCTCAACCCTCATGAAATCAAGAATGGAGGAGATCATATTCATCCACTGCTCTGCCCGCAGTGGGTCTGGTCCACCCTCAAAGGTGGGAGGATGTTGTTTTCTTAACCGCTCATATAAGGGTTCCCACTTATTCTCCACAAAAGGTTGAACTGGCGCTGGCGCCATAACCTGTTGAATCGGCAACCCTGTAACCTATGGAGGGGCCTGCCGCCTCAGCTGGCGGAGTTCTTCCTCTGTTCGTTGCAGCCTTGCTTCCATCTTGACAAACATCTGTTGCCAATTCTGTGGGGTAGGATGAGGGTCATGACCCTGGTTATCACCCTCGGCCCGACTGCTGCGGAGTCTAGATGATTGACGAGGCATCTCAGCAAATATGCCTGTAACCCATGACACCGCTCATCAGGCATGATAACAACATCCAAACCACCTCCCAAACACATCAGTCAACCATAAGAAGCAATCCACATAACACTCAAACAACATATCGCACACAATGGGCCATGCCCTGACATCATGCATACATTAAATCATTCATCATGCTCTATATCAAATAAGCATGCAAATAAGGCATTTAAGCACATATTTCAACATAATGGTCAATCATACTAACCAACCCTGAGTCGAGCTTGCAACTGACAGTGAGCGTACATGTTCGGTCATCCTCCAGAAACCATAAACCTTGGCTCGCTCTGATACCAAGTTGTAACGCCCTACCGCCTTAGAGTCGTTACTAAGTGAGTTTAAATGTGCAATGAACTCGCTAATCGAGGCTTTAAGACAAAAGTGTAATTAAATCACAATCAAAGTTACAAACTTGAAAATAAACCTTTCATTGAAAATTACAAGATATATAACATTTGGGATCCCAAAAACATTGTTTAGAAATATTTACTACTCAAAATCTAGTTAGAGTCGACTAAATGACAAAATTCAGGATTTGTACAAACATCTCCCAAAATACCCCTGGCCGTGACAGGTAGACAGACCGGACATGTACGCGCTGCTCGTCCCGCTCACCAAACTCAAGGTTGACCGACTATCCCTTTGCCTTTACCTGCACCATAGAGCACCCGTGACCCGAAGCCCAGCAAGAAAACCTTCACAAGCAGATAATAAACGTATATCAAACACTTAACATAAGATCAAGCTAACACCAAGTCATATATGTACGGCCATGCCGTCCCAGGCGCTTTACCAGGCCCTGGGTTCGTGGTCTAAACCGTAAGGATATCCCAGGTATCCCTCAGGGTCTTACCCTGGCAACTCGCACTCCGCGTGCTAAACACTGCTCCCGGCCCCTTGCCATTCTCGGCCTTCGTCGTTCCCGACCTTCGTTGTTCCATCATTAATACATACACATAATATACTAAATAAGTATCATAACACACATAAATTCAATCTAAGGGCCATGCCCCGCAACACAACCATATAGGGGCCGAGCCCTGCAACACAATCATATTGGGCCGAGCCCTGTAACATAAGCTCTATGGAAACAATAGTTTTCTTACCTGTGTCCCGAGCTTTCTAGGCACCAATGTCCCGAGCACAGTTCCTTAGTCCGAGCCTCGCCGGTACCCTAATCACAACACATTATCAGTTTCATCCATCAAGTTCTAATCCACTAAATGGCATCAAGCCATAATTCTAATCTCTGGGACCTTGAATTCTATCAATCCGGGTGATAAAATCCATCCCGAGCCTTCACAATTAAGTTCCCAAGTCAAAACCCACAAAACTCCCTGCACCTTTAACTAGGGCCGCGACCCACCCCACAAGCGTCGTGGCTTGCCTCAAAACGGAGGCTAAACACCTCACTGGACACACACACGGGCCGCGGCATGCTTGGCCAAGCATCGCGGCGCGCCTCGAGCTCCATGGCCTCCCAAGGCCTCGCTTGCACATGGGCCGCAGCATGCCCCTCCTAGGGCCGCGACCCTCTCCTCCAAGCCCAGAAAAACACCACATTCCTTGCATTTACTTCGAGCCAAATCCCACATATCTCAACCAAAATCACCCCCAACCTCAGAATTAAAGCCATAATTCATACTCATGCAACCTAAACATACCAACAAACTCAAGAACCAATTCCCACACCCATCAAGCAATCAAAACCAGTCCTAGAATCCAACCCATGCATGTTTAAATCCTAACACCCAATGTCAATAGAATTTAGCTGCAATCAACATAACTCAACATATTAGAAAGCTTACCTTATACAGAATTGAATCCTCAACTCAGTTCCCTAAGCTCTAAGCCTTAGATTTCTGGTTAGAGTCTCCCAAACTCAGCTCCAATTCCTTAGTTCTTGACTGGTTTTCCTCCAAAATATCAGTATGCCCTCAAGTGTAGAAGAGAAAAACAGAGTGAGGGAAGAGAGAGTGGGTCGGTTTAGAGAGTTCTAAATGATTCCCAGTTTTGTTTTATTCAACTTAAGTCTATAAGGTTATCTCAAAGCTCGGGGTACCAAAAACGTCCCCCAAGGGCAAAACGGTAAATTTTCCCCATATTCCCTCGTAGACATTCTAACCTCAAATATATCTCCAAATATTTATTTCCATAACCCGGTATCCCCATAAACATCTGATACCCGTAACACCCCTCGACCCGCCCCGGGTCGGACTCTCAACTCCATTGTGACTTTTGACTAACGGCTCTCTAAGAATGCCTCGGATCGTGCTACACAGATATATCACAAACATAACACATTTATCACATTTATGCCCTCGACGGGCTAAAATCACAAACATACCCCTAATATCCAAACGGGACCCACATGCATATTTAATTCAACTAAACATGCATCTCTATCACATATTCACATAAATTCACATATTATAACAATAATTCACTTATTGCCCTCCAGGCACACTAATTAAGGCCCTAAGCCTTATTAGCAAATTTGGCTCGTTGCAAAGTTGTTTCTAGTCATTTAAAATTGTGCTTTGCATGTATTTTCCGCACTTAATTTTGTAACCAATTTATATAAGTTATGTTCTATTTTATTTTCGCATAATGGGATCCCATATCCTAACTGAATTTTATGTATTTTAAACCATGGTTTTACAGTTTTAATAAAGTTACGACTATTTTGTATGTAAGTTTTTCTTAAGATTAGTATCTATGAGTGGCAGTTATTAATGGTCCAAGGTCTAGAATAGTTGGGTCTTTACAAGAAATCCTTTCGAATAACCTACATCCACGGGCCCACGCCCAGAGAATAAACCAATTAGTAAAGAAATAATGTGTACAAAAGCATTGACTTAAATAGTGTAAGTGTAACGACCCAAAATCACTAATAGGGCTTAAGGGTCCTGATTAGTGTGTCGGGAGGGCATAATTAGTTTATGTGTGAAATTATTAAATTAATGTGTGATTATATGATAAACATGTTTGTATGGTTATATGAATGTAAATGTGAGTATATGTTATATTTGTGAGAACAACATTATTATGTGGGTAAGTCTGCAGCGTGCGATTCGAGGCGATCCTAGGGAGCTAGTTAGCAGGAAGTCACAGCAGGGCTTAATGTTTGGCTTGGGGAAAGTCAAGGGGTAATTTGGGTATTAGATGATTATTCGGGTGATCAGGTTATGGAAATAAATATATGGAGATATATTTAAGGTTAGGAAGCCTAGGCGGGAATATTGGGGAATTTTACCATTTTGCCCTCAGTGACGTTTTTGGTACCCCGAGCCTCGGGATTGATTTAATTATCTAAGATTAGACTAATTAAACAGAAAGCAGTAGAACAAAAGACACAAACCGACCCATTTTAGCTCCTCTCTTCTCTCTCTTTTCTCTCTTAAGAAAACTACTGAAACCTAAGGGAATTCACACTACAAGAAAAAACAGTATTCATAACACTTAAAAACTGCTAACCGGGACTATTGATAGCACTTCTGAAAATGCTAACATAGCCCTTGTTATTAAAAGTCCAGTCTTTTCTATAACAGTTTTTGAATGTTATGTTCGGTGTTATCTTAAACTATTCAATAACACATTTTTAGGTGCTATAATATTCAAATAATAACATTTAGATAGAGTTTTTGGTTATAAATTTGAAGTTTAATCTTGTACTTTTTTCATAACACTTTTCAATTGTTACATTTGATGATTTTGATAACATTTTTAATTTGTTATATTATATAAACCATACCGATTTTTTACGCTTATAATATGTTTTTAAATCATAACTTTAGTAATAAAATTTTAAATTTTATTTTGATAAGTATACTTATATGGTTTTTTTTTAATTAAAAGATTTTCATTATTGTATTTTGTTAAAAAAAAATTCAAAATTAATCATAAAATGTAATTCTCAATATATTGATAAACCATAAGTATTACATTAAACAATAACTAATTCAAACCATGAATATGTCTACTTCATGAGATCTTAGTTCTAACTTAAGTTTGAAAGCATAACATAATAAAGTTTCTTGAACATTTTTTACTTCAAAAATGAAAAACAAAAACATTACAAGATACACAAAAGTAAACCATGCATGAAACTTGCTCCATCCTTCAATTCATCATTCTTTGTGCACTTGTCCAGAAGACAAAATTCTCACATTCTATGATATCCCTTTGGGTCTGGTTGACAAGTCCTGGAAGTGATCTGAACCTAAAACATCACATATGGACATTAGACACATATTATTTCCCTTAAAACCAAATAGATTATTACATAGATATGCATGAACATCAGATGAGATGAACCTCATACCACTAGCTATTTTTCACAGCTTAATGATTATATGTGCTAAAGACAAAAAAAAATGGAGATGCTTAAAAATTAACATAGACCTGTAAAAGATTTCATTAGCCCACTTGGAATCCAAACTAACATGTATTTAGCCCAGGTAATGAATGAATGATATACTATAATTTTTACAGACTTATAATGAAATATCACTGGAACATTGTGCCAAGAACTTAAACAACTCTAAATTGTAGTAAATGGCTGGATGTTATTTCGGGATTGAACAGGGTTAATTAAACAAAGAGAACAAGCACTTAATTAAACTTTAAAGCATGATTTTTAAACAATTTCATGAACAAATTAGATATTTTTGACCTCTGAAAGTATTTGAATGATGGATTAATATTTTTGAGTTGAGAAAGAATGAGTCAAGTTTAACATAAAAGGAAAAAATTGGAGTTTTGGTGAAGTGAAATACACAAGCGTTTGAACTAAAAGTTATCTTATAATTTGTAGTTGTTTCAAAGTATCATATCACTATGTATATCACTATGTAGTACCTTTGATGTCATCCACAGTGACGTAAGATTGATGTAAGAGGGAAGCAGCCTTAATAGAGTTGCACTTTGCGAGTTGAATTGCAGCCTTGGCTGAGAACAGAACAAATCTTGATCAGCTTAGCATAAGTAACAACTAGATATATGGTTTGAACTAACAAAGTCAGTCACTTCTCGTGATTGAATTTGTTCACAAGTTATTGTCGAATTTGCCAAAATGTCATCTAGATACCATAATGGAAAACAAAGAAGTATGTCAACAAACTTACCACCCCAACAAAAGCCTGCAACACCTATTGCAGAATAGCCTCTATTTTTCAAATCTTGAATCACTACTTTGGAAAATTCAAATCCCTCGTCCTATTGGAACAAGCAAAAGGTTTCAGAACAAGTCTAAGAGAGTTTTAATACTAGAGTACAAAATGCTTCCAGAAGTTAAATTAACTTGACAGTTAGGAAAGATTATGATGCTAACAATAGCAACTATTGGCCTAGCTGAATCTAGAATTAATTTTGCAGAGCCCACAACATGAAAACTTTCAACTAACTCACCAGAAACAATCTTAAGTATCTATTACTATTATTAAGGACTATCAAGTATGAATCAAAACACTAGAACCAACCGTGCTATGATCTTTAATCCAAACGCTCATAGGCCTTTTAGTATCTGCACGAACAAAAGGATCCCCCTTCAAGAAGTCAGGAACAGCCACAAAGAATCCAGCAGCTGCGACTTGGTCGGCCACTTTCCTTTACAATAGGCAGAAGCTTGTATTAGTTTTCAAGAGGGCACACAACATCATTAATACAAATCACAACTTATTTTTCTCATACAAAAAAGAAAAAAAAAACTGTCATGCAAGTGCTTAATAGCGAGTCTTAACGAATCCATGAGAGGTAACTCAAATGGTTGGTTTGTGCTGCTAAGTACCTAAATAACAATTGTTATAGTTTTATGGTTCCCAAATATTATAGATAGATGGAGAGCTAGTAAGAAAAAAACAGTGAACTTGAATGGTACTTTACGTAAAATTTTCCTTCTAATCAAATATTGTAAATTAACAAAGCATTATGATCCCATCAATTTAATCCAGTACATCACACGATACAGTGATAACAATAAGAGTAGTGAAAAATTTATCAAACAAAATGAAAAATTTATCCAAAAGAACAGTAGTGACACATAATTTCAAGCCAGGGCAAGTGATCAAATTAGTAAGAACCCAATATAATAAAAAGCTTAAATAAGAACCAAATAATGATAAAATTACCATATACATCAGAAATAAGAACAACAACATGCTTAGAGTAGGGAGAACCGATGACATAGGTGGGAAGGCCACCAAGTTTCTCGACATGGCCTGCTCCACTGTGTGGATCAAGGATTGGAGGGTCTGAGCAACACAAAGGTCCTGCTCCACTGCTCCACTGTATAGTTAGTATATCAGTTTCAGAAGAAGAAGAAGAAGATAACAAATTTATTTTTTCTTTAAGAGGAAGAACAAGCTTTGAACATTTGCTAAACAATCTGAAACCCAAAAACCCAGTCAGTCCTGGGTATAAGGGAGAATCACACTATCTAATAAATCAGTAAGGAACATAATCTTTCTTACACAAAAAATGACAGCATTTGAACAATAAGAGTCCACCACAAAATTAGGGAGCCCATGCTCTGTGGCCACCACCAAACAAAACCTTCTTATGAAGAACAATTAGAGAAGAGAAATGAGAACAAAAATGTGGGAAGGAGGAGGGAGAGAGACAGAGGGTGAGACGTGAGAGAAGAAGTAAAAAAAAAAAAGTCATTGTATTTATTTTGTTTTGTTTAATATTTTTATAATCATATTTAATGGATGAATTATTAAAAAGGGAGGATAGTATTAGTTGGTCTTTATTTATTTTTTTTAAATTGATCAAATTTGAACTGACTTTTTTAAGCAATTATTTTTATATTTTTATAATCGAAATGCATAATTCATTCAGACAAAGTTGGCCATATTGCAAGACTAACATCAAATGTCCTCAACCGATTTAGACATCAGCGCCCACTTGGCTTGGCCATATTATGGCCGCACTCTTCAAACTCTTACACAAAAATAGGACCATTAATACCACATATATCCACTATTACTAATATTACACTAATCCCTTTAGAATAGTACAACAACAAATATTTGTCTAATTTAGCTCAGCTTCCTCAACATATAAGTTAGGTGTCATTTTTTTTAACAAAAGGGAATCTTGACTGGTTCCAAATATAATAACAGGTGGAAAAAAGGGGAAGAAGTTTGGACTGGTTTCAAATATTAAGCTAGGGAACACTCTCATATAATAATAATAATAAGAAAAAAAAGTAGTAATAATGCTAAAAGACACACTGAATTCATTTATAATTAAATCTTATTATTTACTAGTTTTGATGTTAAGCACAATCATTGCTCTTATGTATATGTATAGGACAGTGGTGATGAATGAGAGAGAAAGTACAAGCGCTGGGGCATTGTAACTAACTAATGGGGAAGTTTTAGTTTTATTTTGAAGCGGTGGATTACCAATCACTGCTCTAAATCCCCTCTATTATGAGAATAACGTATGGGGCAAGGGAATAAAAACTACTGCTCAAACGAAAAGTTTCCACATATTGCAGTAAAAAGAATCATCTAACTGTTTTTTATGCCCTGTTTTCTTAATTTGCTTTCTATTTCTATTGTTGCTCTTTGCAACTACTTAGAAAATAATTCCCTTATATTGCTCTCTAAACAACTTCAGAATAAAGGAAAAGCTAGAAGGAATCAAATAACTCAAGAAAATAAACACACAATATGCAAACAAAAACAAATTATAAACACACAAAAGGCACCAGCAATTATGTTATTAAAATAATAAGTTACCATCAATTAGAAGCTGCATGAACAAGACAAACAAAATTCAAGAAACATATCATGTATAGCTAGATGCATATTACCATATAACATGCACTCAAATGCATATTACCATATATAATACTTGGCTTTTATTGATTTTGTTTTTCTCAATAAAAGGAAAAGAAAACTGTGACTACACTTTGTTCATGGAAATTGTTACGTTCATGGAAATTGAATAGAGTACTGCATAAAAATAATATATTACACTCAAAAAGCAACAAAACCAGAGATAAGAGAAAACTTCACTTCTTAATTAGCTAGCATATATGGAGTTAACAGTGTTCATAGAACAGCAAGTGGCCACAGTACTCTAAATTTCAAACATATGGTTCCAATTCTATGCGAAGCAAAGAATTCAAGATGAAAAAATAAATATAAAAAGTAACAATGAATTTATAATAGCTAATACAATGCCACTGGAATATAACCATATGGAAAACAACTAAATTACTAGAATAATGTTATTGAAAATAACCATGAGGTGTAAACAAACTATCACGTGATGGATTGCAGCTTCTAAAATTCATAGAAATCTTACATATACTAAGGAAAAATTTAGCAATGAAATTAAGGGTTTAAGTTATTTCTCATACTAGTTCATCTTAAGGGTAATAATGACATATTGACATTTTCATCTATCGAACATTAACATTTAGACATATACACATGCATATGTATGCATGTAAATATCCACATGCATGCTACTGCAAGGCATTCTATGTCAAGAACTTATAATTACTACATCAATAAACAATTGAATGAAAAGGTACCACTAGAAGGGTTTCCACGACCCTGAAAATTTGGATCATCGCAAACAATTGCCTCAGGACCCCAAGAAAGCTTTCCACCAAAAATGTTCCAAACACCATTTGGGCTCTGAAAACAGCAATACATATATATATATATATTCTGTAATAGAGGCCTCAAAAACATTCTTAAATGGAACCTAAAATACTTCTGATTAAGTAACTATATTATCACTTGATCGTAACAATAGATATGATAAAAATAAATTTTTTATATTAGTTTACCACATATGACAAGCCACCATTCTCATAGGTTCTTAGAAATGATAAATATATTCGAACTCAGAATAATTTGAAAAAAAAGAAGAATTTGTATAACAATGTCTAACCTGTTTATGTGCACACCGATGATTCAGCACAACATCTCCCAAGGCCTATATTCATAGAAATACAGACATAGCACCAGGTTTTAAAACCAAATTTAACATCCAAAACTCAACTGCAAATAAAAAAAATCACAAACATACCAAAAGGTCTTGAGAATGAATTTCTTCAATGCAGTGTTTAAGTTCCTCCTCAGAACCATATGCTGAGTTTAAATTGTACAGATCCGAAGGCATATAACCTGCATATCATTAGATAATCAATATCCACTGTCTGCTATAAAATATATATAAAAAAAATTACGGTATATAGATATATCTAAAGAGTCTAAATCAGTGAAGATTAATAGATCAAAATACTACGCAAAATAATAATAATAACAAAAATTAAAAAGTTCTATCTTGAAACGTACACCAATAGACTTTCCTTTTTGAGAGAAATAAATATTCATATATCCAAAACACATAAACAGGATGTGTGGGTCAAGCGGCCAACAATAACATACTAATGCTAAAATAAAAGAGATTGCAAATCCACAAGAAGAGGAAAATCACTAAACAATTTCATCTCCTTTAGATGTTCCTGCAACAAGTTCATATATGTCAAAAAGGAAAGCACATTTCAACTACAATACACAAATTCTTAAAACTTGAGACTCACAGCAAGAAGAAGGGATTCTTTAGCGGTTAGCCTCTCCATTTCTTGGGCGTAAGCAGCTGGAGCTCCTCCCTGTACAACATGTTGGACCATTGCTCTGCAAGTCAATCTCCGTGGTAGAGCCACGAGTCGAGCCATGCCATGCCGTAGACCCACCGCCGCAATCACCGTCACACCCACGAGCCAGCCACGCCGTAGACCCAAGAGTCGAGCCTCCCTGTCACACGACCGAAGCCGCAGGACCCATCCCCTTGTTACACACCTGCAACAAACAGAGAGAAAGAAAGAAAGATTGAACGAGTGAGAGAGAGAGAGAGAGTTACTGAGTGTGAGAGAGAAACAGAGGAGGCGTGTAGAGTAATTAGGGATTATTGCTTTTGTGTTTCATTTGGCGCCTGTGTATTTCATTTACTGCCCATTTTCCGTGTCTTTTCCTATTACCATGCGACAATAGCACTTATTAAAATATGCTATATTTTAATGTAATATATGGGCATAATTGTTGTAGTGTCAGCTGGAAATTCTGTGTTTTGTGCTGAATTTGTGAGGTATTAGCTTAGTTCTAACCAAGGAACACTCAACCAGGACCAAGGTAAGAATTGAATCTCATTCTTGAGCATTAGAATTCTTAGTTTTGGCTGAGTATTAAAAGTGTTTATGGTTTTGATGTTAAGGATTGAATTAAAGCTGAGAAGCTTGGGTCTTAGCTCAGGAATCTGTTAAGGAAGTGGTTCATCAAAGAAGGTAAGCTTCAATTCGTAGTTTAAAGCTTAAATTCTAAGTTTTCATGACTGGTTTTTGAGTTCTTTAGTTGTTGGATTTCAGAAATCAAAATGGGATTTTAATGAGCTTTTAAGTTGGATTTCAGTTGGATTATGTTGCTAGAATCATGTTAAAAGTCTTGTGATTAATGGGTTTTGGAATTAGGGTACTTTGGGGTGGTTTTGAATAAGGTTAGGATGTTAGGAATGGTGGTTTTTCTGGGCACGAAGGGTTGGACCGCGACTCTGTTCTAGAGCGTTGCGGCCCTGAGAAGTATGGAAGAGCATACGAGGCTTTGCAGTGGGGAAGCGCCGCGGCGCCTCAGGGCAGGGTCGCGGTGCGTGTCTGTCTTCAGAGAGGCTTAGCCTCTGTTTTAGGGGTGGGCCTCTGCAAGGTTTGAGGGGCCGCAGCCCTTAAGGGAATTTTTGATCTTTTGGGGGTTTTAAGAGCGGGAACCTAACCTAGGGTGCTCGGGATCAATTCCACCACCGTGATTGGTGGAATTCGATGTCCCGGAAGCTAATACTCCACCCGGAAATATTAACGTGATTATTAATGGTACTCCCTATCTTGGTTGTGACTAGGTGTTAAACTAGGGCTTGGGAAGCGGATCGTGCTCGAGAGGCGTCTCTCATGTTCAGTGAACTTGGGAATTAAAGGTAAGAAAACTGCACTCGGTTATGGAATTATAATGGGACTAAGGGTTCCCTATTTTGTATGCTTTGTAAAGGATGGTATTACACCATGTAAATAGTAAACCAACGACCTAAGAGTGCTGAAGTTTACACTAGCGCATAGGGCGCGGCTCGGCCATGGGTAGCTGAGGACAGCTGGTTATGCACTGAGCTCGGTTTAAGCGGGCCAAAGTCAGTGGGGTAAATAGAGGGTGCAACCTAAAGTGTCGACCCTGACTATTATATGATTTGTTTGTTATTATTGTTTGGTGAGTTGTTATGTTGTATAGCTGGGTGATGATTAGTTGACTCTCTGGTTGAATCTCCATGCTTTGTGAATATTGCGCTATGTTAAGTGTATGAACGTGATTATGGGTTACCCAAATATTATTATTGCTTGTTATGTAATATGATATGTTTTCTTGCTAGGCCTTGGCTCACGGGTGCTACGTGGTGCATGTAAAGGCAAGGGCAAGCTTGATCAGCCCTGATTTGGAGAGCTCTGAGAGCAGAATGTACATGATCAGCTGCTTCGCTGCCACGGTTGAGGGGAGACAGGGACAAGAATACCATAAACTTCTGTTTTTCCTTTAGAAAGGCTGGTGGTTGTCTGTACACTGGAAATTTTGTAAATAGACTTTTAAATGCTATTTCTTTTGGGATCCCATATGTAAATATTTAATTATGTGGTAAGTATCTTTTGAGACCAAAACCTTTTAACCCTAGCACTTTAATGACTTTAGAATTCACATTTTTAACTGTTTGACTTGATTAGCAAGTCCTGCACCTTTACAAATACACAGTGTAGCGGTCTTGGCTATCTGGGGCATTACAGTAAGACTCAATCTTAAACTATTGCCACAATCTTGTTGTACTCTTCTCTACGAATCTGGTTTTGATGAAACACTGATTCTCTTGAAATCTCTTCAAAGAATAGTGAGTGCTCAATTTCTCCCAAAGTAAAACTTTTATGAAATCTTCTCTTGAAGATTCTTAGAAACACGTTCACAAGAGATACCACCTGTTACACAAAGAACATGATAGATATATGGACAAGTGCACTCGACACACACACAAAGATTAAGGTGAACAACTTAATCTTTACAAAAGAAAAACACTCCTAAAAAATAACAACAAGTGTTTACGAAATTCAAAATGGAAGAGGTGGTTTTTGTGAAGTCCTTGGCAAGGTATTTTGTAATGTCCTACTAATCTAGGACTGTTAGAACGTGTGTTTAAAAATAGTGCTGGACTCACTAAACAAATTATTTGGACTTAAACGTGTGATTAAAGTAACTAATGGTTTAGGTATAAAAATATTTGGTCAAGGGAGTAAACACTTTCATTAAAAGTTTCAGTCTGTACATGGGATCCCAAAATAGAAGTTTAAAAGTTATTTACAACTCAAAAGATTACAAAACAGGCTGGCCTAAGCGACATAATAGGGTTCAACCCTAGTTCCTCTGTGATGTTGGAAAAACATCTAGAGTGCACAAGGAAATTCCACGGTGGGCCTGTTGATAAACAACATAAAATTTTCCCACGACTCATATAAATAGTTTATACGTTCAAGAATACATGCAAGAACCATTAATATACAATATTATTCATCATGCAACATATATATACACGCCTATACATGTATATATATACATAGATATACACGCATACATATACATATATACTCACAACTATATATTACATGCACACGTATACAAATATTTAAGGATAGAAATATTTACTTCTTGAAGTCTATCAAGTGTCCTTGAGTCTTTTCGTATAAATAACGATCTTCTTATCCAATACTTTGAGTACTCAAACCACGATCTTCCAGAGTGTTCTCTACACCTCAAGATGTGGGTAGGCACATAGAGAACAAATGTTGTAATTTAGAAATCATAAGTTTATCTCAACACATGAGTACTTGGATTATGGCTTGAGAAATGTTGGAATAATAAGAGAAGAAGATGAAGAATTTCTTATCTGATTATTTTCTGAATCTCTTCTGAATCACACATCTTTCTCATATTATCATATAATATATATATGTTGTATATTATACCATTATTCATAATAATAATATAATAATAATGATAATAGGAATAGATTTAGGTAATATCTAACTTACCAAATTTGAAAAATCTATTTTCAAATTATTAATTAAATAAATAAAAATATGAAAAAATCAATACTTATACTTTATTAGTACCACACTCACGCATGGCATAGTCCTTGGACTCTGTCATGCGTGTAGAATTATTCCCATTCAGGAAATATTGCATTTTTCCTATTTTTTTTTATTTAAACAAATCCCTCCCATAAATATATGGTATTGTCTTTTTAAGGAAAAGATCATAACCATAATTCAAATTTAAATTTTAAATTAAAAATTTTAAATTAAAATTAATGATCATCATTGTCATCATCCTTTATAAAAATAATAAATCAAAACTATTTTGACTTACCATTTTTATTTTCTCCAACTCAAATAAAATAATTAATTTTAAAAATTAATTATTTTATTATTATATATATTTCGAAAATTTAATAATTTATTCCAAATTTATTATTCAACCTCAATTATCATATAATTGTATATTTGACCAGAAGAATAAAATTCTTCTTAAATTTCTAAATTATAGTTTTACCCTTGTATCATCTCTTACCTTCATATGGTGTGATAGAGCCACCCTAATGACCTAAGGACCTATAATTTGAAGCTCCAATAAATATTATATTATTAATCAAAGCTCTTTGATTAAATAATTATATTTATTAATCTCATGATTATTCCACTATAAATATGATATTGAACTCTTGATAATTATAGACATATATTTATAGAGTAAATTATTAAAGAATAAATTATCCATTGATATAATCATTACATACAACGTTAATCCTCTATTAATGGTTCATAATTAAAATTGGAATAAAATTACTATTTTACCCTTTTAACTATATCTAGTTCCTAGTGTACCATCACTACTACAAAATACCCTTTACGGGACACTTTTTTAGGACACACACCTAAATCCAAGTCCTTAAAAATGTCTATGGAGTTTTTAGGACACTCATTGAGAGTCCTGAAAAAAATACAATCTAGGACTCGCAATAAGTGTCCTAAAAAATATGCGAGTCCTAAAAAAATATGGGGCTGAAAATATAGGAATGGTGACTTTTAAGGGCTTGCTTTGCGCGTCTTAAAAGAGTATTAAGGGCTCCCAAAGCAAGCCCTTAAAATTGTTAAGTAAAAGACACTAAAAGCTATTCACTTTTTTGAAAATTAGGGGGTTTAGTAAAATTTTCAGCACAAACACAAGAGAAAGGAAAAATAACTCTATCATTTGGGGATTTAGGGTTCGGTGCTCTTGGGGCTTAGGGGGCTTTCCAGAGGTTGATGCGAGGTTAACTGAGGCTGCTGGGATTTGTGGGTGGTGAACGACGATGGAGGAGGCGTGGATTCTCGGCTCCAGCAACTGTGGGCTCTCGGCACCCAGGGAAGTCTTCTCCAGCAGCGGCGTGGGTTCTCGGCTCCAGCACCCTTAGCTCGCGGCGACGGCGTGGGTTCTCAGCAGTGGCGTGCATTCTCGGCGGTGGCGTGGATTCTCGGCGGCTGTGTGGATTCATGACAAAGACAACATGTGTTTTTTTTTAATTTTGTTTTCATTTTTTGATAAATAACTCTTTTAATTCATATATTAATTATTTCAATGCTCTCTTTAAAATATAATTATTTTTCTTGAATTTTAATTTGTATATGTGTTTAGGGTTTGGAGAAATTTGAAATCCTTAATTTCAAATTGAAGTCTTCCTTATTTTCTAATATATAGTGGGAAAGTATTTTTTTTATTTTGTTAATGTTACAATAATTTTTTGCTAAATTGTTAAGTTTCTATTAATGAAAAATATGAAAATTAGAGTAATTATATATAATAGAAATATAGGTATATATGAAACACATTTTTCAAATCTTTATTGTTATAATAGATAGTAATTCATTGAGGATATTTCTTTGTTTTTTTTGAACTAATTACAATCTTTATTGTTATATTTTCAGCTATTTTTTGTGGTTGATTTAATTATAATAATATATGATATGATTTTAGTTTCATTGAAATATGACTTTATTTAACAAAAACAATGAAGAATATCTTTTTATTCTAAAAAAAAAAGTGTTTGATTTTAGTTCTGTTTAGTATTGAAGAGTATCTTTTTATTCTAAAAAAGTGTTTGATTTTAGTTTTGTTTTCTCATTAGAATATGACACTAGTTAAAAAAAATGAAAGTGCTAGCTAGCTTTTGAAAAGTTGTCATCAAAACACATATTTGTAGAAATTTCTAACTAGAACTTTCATTATTGGGTTGATGAAAATGAGTCAAAGAGTAAATACAAGAGAAAAAGTAAATAGGATCCATGGAATAGGGAGAAGATTAGAGGAAAACATTCATGAACATTATTCTATTTATTGCTAATTATTTAAGAATTAAAAAATAACGTGTTTATGATTTATAAAATATAAAAGTGATTCCTTTTAAAAATAAAAGATTTAGTGGTGTGAAACACATGGTATATGCTCTCTAGGAATCAACATGACTTGCTATTTAAATTATACTCATGTGAACTTTTTAAAATTAAATGTCAACATCTGACCTTTTTCTTTATTTATATTGTTGATAATAATGTTTAGGTTAATATTTTGATTGGTCTTAAAGCATTGAATTGGTAGCTAATTTCAAGAGGTATGTTGTATTTGATTTATTTTTTTTTAAAATTCAATCTTTTACAAGTTTGAATAAATGTATAACTTTAGTGGAGTTTGAATATCTTAGATATTCATCCGTAGTGAAGTAGGTTATGGGAATTTTGTATGTTGCAGTGATAACGGAAGGTTGAAAACTTGCATGTCTTAGTGAAGTAGGTTTTGGAAATTATGTGTGCTACGGTGATATATGGATGAAAACCTGTGCATTGTTTGATTTGTTTGAATTGTTAGTGTTGATTGTGACAGATGGATAGGGTAGTAAATTAGGGGATATGTTGTCCGATTTTTTGTAGATTTTTTTATACATAGTTTTTTTGTAAGTTTATTTTATTTTCTTAATTTTTATTTTTTATTAAAGAAAATAGGCACAATATGGAAAAGGCATGGATGTTAGCTGATAGGTTGTCAATGGAATATATAAAAGGGGTCGATGAGTTTCTTAAATTTAGTTTGGATCATGCCAAAGTTCCAAACTATATTTGTTGTCCTTGTAGTAAGTGTGGAAACATGAAAAAGAGGACCGCCACAATGATAAAAGGGCACTTATATTTCCACAGGATAGACAAAAGTTATAAAATATGGTATTGGCATGGTGAAAAACTTCATGTTACTCCGGACCCTCCTAGGATGAATGAAGTTCGAAATTATAGGCAATTTGATCATGAGGATAATTTAGATGAAATGATTGATGATGCATATTACGAATCAGAAGTAGATCTCATTAAGTTCGAAAATCTTCTAAATGACGCTGAAAAGTCAATTTACCCCAGTTGCACTAAATTTACAAAGTTGTCAGCCCTTCTTAGATTGTACAATATGAAAGCCAAAAATAACTGGAGTGATAAAAGTTTTCACGGAATTGTTAGTTTTTTGAAAGATTTATTGCCCGAAGAAAACGAGATGCCCGTGTCATTTTATGAGGCTAAGAAAACTATGTGCTCATTAGGCTTGCAATATGAAAAAATCATGCTTGTCCTAATGATTGCGTATTATGTCGAAATAGCCTCGTATATGGGAATTCGTGTCCAACTTGTGGAGTGTTCAGATGAAAAAAGAAAAGGAATTCAAAGGAAGTTAAGGAAGGAGTACCAGGAAAAGTTTTGTGGTATATTCCTCCAATTCCTCGTTTGATTCAGTTTTATCGAAATGTTGATCATGCTAAGAAATTGACTTGGCATGCTGTAGAGTCCAAGAACTTTACTTAGCTAATTGTTTAGTAGTATTATAGTACGTTTAGTGTTATCATTGTTACTTTGGATTTTTGGTTCAGACCGGGAGTTATTTGGACACTCATAGTAGTACTTATAGATTTTCTAAGTTTAACCTATAGTTTAAGAATATTAAGTATAACCTAAGGTTTGATTAATGTGTCTGATATTAAGGATTATATTATTATATTATAAGGTTTAGACATCAACCAATAGGATTTTAAGCACATGTTTTGAATGGTAATTAAGGATTAAGTATTTTTGAGGATTAAATTAAATAAGGGTAAAAGTTTGAATGTATAGGGTCAGTCAGCAGCTTTGAGCACGTTGAGGGCTTAGTCAAGGCTGTTTACTCCATTCAAACTCAGCTAAAAATGTGTAAATTCGTGTTTAAATATTCAGCGTATGCCGATATATCGCAGCTATAGGGGGCGATATGTCGCAGCACGTAGATACGGAAAACACGAATCGATGCACGGTCGCCTCGGGAACAAAGGTCCAGGCGATATATCGCCTATACGGGGCGATATATCGCCTCCACCAGCATGAATTCAAATACTTTTGAATTCCTTTCCCTTCAGCCATTCAAACTCCTTCAACAGTCCAGCATCTTCTGAACGAGTCTTCAGCCTCTGCTGAACGATTATTCAAATGATTTTCACCTAAAAAGCCATTATTTTTATTCAAGTAAAATCAAGATATTTTCATTCCCAAACTCTATAAATAGGACCTAGTACCCAGCCATTATTCACCATTTGCTCTAAGTTCAGAAGCTGCTAGTGTTAAGTGAGTGTGAGAGTGTAAACACTTGGTTTGGGGAAAAACTATAAGCTTAAACATCATAAGCTTATCAAACACTTTGGGAAGTGAGTGCTATAGTATTTCGGTGGATGTTAGATTGGTCTTGCAATCTTTGAGGTAAACCCAAGACTCTAGTTCTTTTATGTATTTTTATGTTATTTCCTTTCTCAAAACCTTCTACTCAGTCCCCTAACCTTATTCTTATTTTGGTTAGGGAATCCAAGCTTTTAAGCATATAAGTTGGTAAGTATGTTTTCTATGGTTTAGTCTTTCCATCTCTTTCATTTCATCTCCTTTCTTTAGACTTACTCTTTCTTATGGTTTTAGGAGTGTTCCAACAATCCCAACTCAGTCCATAATCTCGGTAACTTTGGTAAGGAAAATAGGCTAGAATCTACATGTTTATGATTATGCTATTTTATGTGTTATGTTTTCATATGTTATATGTTATTGATGTGTATGTTGTAGGCTTGGGCATATGCCTATTTGACTAACAAGACCCCAAAAGGATTGTGGGCATAAGCCTATTTAGCTGGTAGGACCCCACTAATCTCATGGGCATAAGCTTGTTTAGTCTATGGGACCCCAAGTAATAATGGCCATTATAATAAGTGAATTATGTGTTATGATATGTCTTTATGTTTTCTTATGAAATTATGTATATGACTATGTGTTAGGTTTTCCTTGCTGGGCATTAGGCTCACTCCTTTCTGTTTATGTGCAGGAAAATAAGTTTAGAGGCGGTAAGATTCGTGACGCTTGGAGGATGTGTATAGATGATGAATGGAGTCAAGGGGCCGAGCGTTATTCGATTCGAGGATATAGTCTCCTTTTTTTTGTTTTTATGGTTTTTATGTGTATTTTCCGCATTATTATGTAATGTCTTTTATTTTAAATCTTGTTTTGTTTTAAAGACAATGGGATCCCAAAATCCTTCTTAATATTCTGTTTATTTGTAAATAACTCTTATTTTCAAGTTACTCAATAAATTATGGTATTTTCGTAAAAATGTAAGTTTTATGTATAGTTTCGATAATGGTCCAATTAGTCTAGATTAGTGGGTCATTACACATGCGGATGAGACAACAAAGGATGGTAGACTTAGACATCCTGCTGACTCACCAGCGTGGAAGATAGTGGATTTTGAATGGCCTTCATTTTCCAATGAACCTAGAAATATTCGTCTAGCTCTTTCTACGGACATAATTAATCCTCATACTTTTCTCAGTAGTAAGTATAGTTGTTGGCCTGTTATGCTAGTCATATATAATTTACCGCCATGGCTATGTATGAAGAAGAAGTTCACCTTATTGACCTTGCTGATATCAGGACGTAAACAACCTGGTAACAATATTGACCTCTACTTAGCTCCCCTAATTGATGACTTGAAAACTTTATGGAATGAAGGGGTTAGGGCATATGACACATACCGAAAAGAAGAGTTAACCTTTTGAGCGGTGATTTTATGAACAATCAATGACTTCCCCGCTTATGGAAATTTATCCGGTTACATTACAAAAGGATACAAAGCTTGTCCTATTTGCGAGGAGAATATTTTTTCTCAATATTTGAAACATTCCTGCAAGGTTTTCTATATGGGACATATAAAATTCTTTCCCCGGAGACATTATTTTAGAACTTGGAAAAATGCATTCAATGGTGAACAAGAGTTTGGTTTGACTCAGTTCCTTTGACTGGGAATCACGTGCTTAATAAAGTATCTGCAATTCAGTTTAAGGTAGGAAAACCTATTGTTTGTCCAATTAAGAAGAGGAAGGGTCATGGAAAGGGTGTTGGCAAGGATAAGACTGAAGTTAGTAAGATTAGTCTAGATGAGTCTAAAAGTCCTTGGAAGAAAAAAAATCAATTTTCTTTTAGCTTTAATATAGGGGGAACTTACTTTTGCGACATAATTTAGATGTTATGAACGTCAAGAAAAATGTACGTGATAGTCTAATAGGAACTTTGTTAAATATTCCTAGTAAAAGTAAGGATGCCATTAAAGCTTGGAAAGACTTGGCTGCAATGGGCTTGCGAAAAAAGCTACATCCAAAAGCTGGCCCTAAGAGAACATTTTTACCCGCAACTTGTTACACACTCACTAAGGATGAGAAAATAAAAGTTTGTGGTTGTTTATAGAATATTGAAGTTCCAGAAGGGTATTCTTCAAACATAAGAACTTTGGTGGATATGAAAATTTTGAATTTGGTCGGCATGAAATCCCATGATTGTCATGTCCTATTCCAACACTTTCTACCCATGGCTATTCGTGGTGTGCTACCTAAAAAAGTTCGAGAGATAATCACACGGATGTGTTTTTTTTTTTCAAGTATTTGTGCTGTAAGACAATTGACATGTCAACATTGGACATTTTACAAGTGAAGATTGCTATAATCTTGTGTTACTTGGAGGGATTCTTCCCACCTTTTTTTTTGACATAATAATGCATCTTACAGTTCATTTGGTTAGAGAGATTAAACTATGCAGACTTTTTTACCTCAGAAGCCATTGATTTTTTTTTTCAGAATACTTGCATGGTGTGACAAGCGTGCCGATCAATCTACATTAGATAAAAGTAATGGTGGTTATGGTGAATAAGGTGGTGTTGTGTGCTGCAATAAGTCAAGATGAAAGACAAGAAGAACACTGTCTTGTATTGCAAAAAATTGATGAGATTCAAACTTACATCGAGTAAGTTATCTTTGATAGTACAATATGATAAAACATTGTTGTGATATTTGTATTGATTTATATTAATTTTGAATAAATTTTTATGAAGGGATCATTTCGTTTGGATTCGAAAAAAATATCCATCTAAGTCAAAGAACCAAAAATGGATCCAAGAGGAATATCATACGTTTAGTACTTGGTTAGAGAACAAGGTATTGATTTGGGTAAATAATTTTATATCTTTTGTTTTGATTGCATGACATGTCATTAATTTTTATTTCATTTTTTTTTTGTTTTTAACAAAGGTTTCATTTGAAGTGACTAAGACATCAAGTCACGTGTCGGACATAGCTAACTGAATTTCTCGTGGCCCATCTCTGAATGTATTTAAGTACCCATCATACTTCATCGATGGTACTCAATTCAATTCTTTGGAACAAGATAATTTAATAACCACATAGAATAGTGGAGTTTGTATTGTAGCAAAAATTTTGCAAATCTCTAGTTCAAAGGACAAAAATCCTGTAGAGTGTGATATGACATTTTATGGAGTAATCCAAGAGATTTGGGAATTATATTATTTTACAACTAGAGTGCCAGTCTTCTTGTGTGATTGGGTGAAAAGTGACAATGGAGTAAAGGTTGATGATTTATGTTTTACATCAGTTGATTTAAATTGAATTGGGTACAAAAATGATCGTTTCATACTGGCAACACAAGCCAAACTAATTTTTTAAGTGAATGATCCATTAGACAAGCAATGGTCAGTCGTGGTTCCTACTCAACAAATAGATTAGAGAGATAGATAAAATGATGCACATGACCTACCACTCCTTCAGCAACTTGTCACAATTCTTGAACTACAACTTACCGAATACCCTATTGATGATGGTGTAGATGACGATGATATTTGTTTGCGTTTTGATGGTAATGGTGTATGAGTTGATCATATAAGTTGATAAATGTTGACTTGTTTTTCTTCTTCTTAAGGTTGGATATTTTAAACATGATAATAGTTGTTTGTGTTCATTCTATATTATTTTTCCTATTATGTTGATGGTTGTCTATTAACATTGTTAATCATCGTTTCCTTTTTCAGATATTTCCATAGCTGATCTAGGAGGTTTCGATGATGATTGCCCTGTTCCTGGACTTGATGATGATTTTTTACTTCCTAGACTTGATGATGTTGGTCAGGAGGAGAATGATGATGATGGTATAGAGGAGGTGGGATCTGGTAGAGGACTATGTATTGTGCCTGACATAGCAAAGATACGAAGTGAAGGTGTTAAGGTACCGATCAAGTTCAACGAATATGGACAAGTGATCGGTACCAAAATTACGATCAATGATCGACTCAACTATAAAGAGGTGTGCTTCAATCACACATGTGAGTTGGGATAAAGTCCCAGAATCAGACAAAGAAAAATTGTGGGATATCATTAAGGTAGTTTCTCAATCACTATAATATATGTTGTTTGTATTTTTAATATAGACTAATGATATGTATTATTTTCAATTGTAGGCTACGTATGACATAGACTATAAAGGAAAAAGAAATATTATGTCAAGGGAAGCAAAACGATGGAGAGCATTCAAGTGATATCTGACTAAAGTATGCATCCATGATAAGCTAGATGAAAATATGACAATCAAGACGTTCAAAGTGCCAAGATGTTACTCACAGTTGATCACTAAAACATAATGGGATGAGTTATGTGCTTCCCGTATGACTGATGATTGGAAGAAAAAAAGAAAAATACATTATGATCGTCGAAAAAAAGAAACACGACCACCATATGTCATGAGGTGGATATTTGTTGGCAGTGGAAAGGCTGCAACAATTTTTTTTTGGACTTAAGGTATCTGAAATTGACAGGTCACAGTTGTGGTTGGTGGGACATTCTAACAAAAAGGGTGAGTCGATTGGTATGAGGCAACAAGTGTAGCTCGCAACATAGTAAGTGTACCTCTTTTTATATGATTGGATTACTTAGTTTTAATGAGAATAACTATATTTTTATATTTTGTTTGCAAGAGCACTATAGTCAGCTCATAAGTGATGGAAATATTCTTGTTGTACTTTATTAGCACAGTGAAATATTCCTCTAGATCGGCTACATGTTTATTGCCAGTCTTTGAATTGACTAGCATGTCATCGATGAACACTTCCCTGTTTCTATCGATCTGGTTAACAAACATTTTGTTCACCATTATGTGGTAGGTAGCTCTTGTATTTTTCAGATTGAAAGGCATGACGTTGTAACAATACATGTTATGCTCAGTCATGAAACTTGTATGCTCCTGGTCTGCAAGGTTAATCACGATCTGGTTATATATAGAATACATGTCCATGAAGGACAAGAGCTTGTGACCGGCCGTGGCATCTATGAGATGATATATTCTCGGCAAACGAAAATAATCCTTTGGGCATGCCTTGTTGAGACTGGAGAAGTCAATGTAGGTCCTTCACTTTTAGTTAGGTTTTGGGACTAGAAAGGGGTTGGCTAACAAGGTTGGATATTTCGCCTACCTGATGAATCCATACTTTAAGAGGCGAGCTAATTCTTTCTCTAAAGTGTATCCTCTTTCTTTTCCTAACAAACTTCTCTTTTGTTGCTTGGCTAGTATATCCCTGTCTAGATTTAGTGTATGCATGATTGCGCTAGGACTAATACCCACCATGTCAGCATGTATCAACGTGAAGACATAGAGGTTATTTCTCAACAACTCGATCATGTTCTTCTTCTATTCAGCACTGAGATTTTTCCCATTCTTTACAACTCTGGAATTTGAGTCCTGATCCTGGATTACCTCCTCCAATTCTTCAAGAGCCTGAAGCTCTGATTTGTCCTTGCCGATTCGTGGGTCAATCTTTTCTAAGTTGGCAACCTCGATCTCCATCACTTGAGTTCCTTCTGTTTCCTCAGCAATCACCATTGCTTGAGGTTCTTCTACTTCCTTAATGATCTCCATGGCTTGATGTTTGGGTTGTGTTCTCCCCTTCATCGAGATGCTATAGAATTCTCTGGCAGCAAGTTGATCTCCCCTGACCGTACATATTCTCATAGGTGAAGAGAATTTCCTGGCCAGGTGGCGAACAGAAGTTATTGCTTCGAACACTATCAAAGCAGGTTTCCCTAGAATTGAATTATAGGCAGATGGGCAATCTATAACGATGAACTCAAGCATGACATTATAAGCAGGTCCCAATTTCTGCCAATCCTTCTCCTAAGAACCCATATAAAGTTATGGATAAGGCCTGTAGATCCATGACCGAGAGTCCCATCTTCCCCAATGTGGACTTGAATATCACATTTACTAAGCTCCCATTGTCGATCAAAATTATCCAGACTCTTCTGTTAGCGAGCTGAATAGTTATGACCAGCAGAACATTATGTGGGAATTGAACATGACTTGTGTCCTCTTCTGTAAATGTGATGGGTTGTTTTTTCATCCTCTACTGCTTTGGCAGGCATTGCTTGGGAGTAACTACAGTTCCATCGTGCATCTTCACCTTCTTAATGTATCTCTTATGGGCCCCAATATTTGTATCAACTAAATGGGCCAATCTGGAGTTGGGAGTGCTGCAATGAGTTTACCTAATTACTCGAAGTTAGCCTCGAATTTTGCGAGACCTGTTGGTTGAAAGCTACTCGACTCTGGGCATACTGTGCTAATGGTCCAACCCGAATGTGCGTCTTGTTCTTGTCCTTTAACTGGCAACAATCATCTGTGTTGTGACCAATATCGTTATGATAAGGAAAGAACTTTGTTGGATCTATATTATCCTGCTATTTCTTCATGGGGTAAGGCTTCTTCTAGGGGAGACAAGAAAGGTTAGGTAGGTATATATTTTTCTGTGTATCAGTCAGATATGTGTACACGGTGAAAATCGAGGTATACGTATCCCTGAATTTATTCGTCTTGGACTCTGCCTAGTCACCTTCGTTATTTCCTTTCCTTTTTTTAGTGTTTCATGCCTGGTTATTATGAGCAGCTAGCTGTGTTAATGCCACAACGTTTGTTACCACTGCAACGAGCTAAATGGGAACACCACTAGTTCATGCCACTATGAACTCTGCTTCCTCAAGTTTAATCCATCTTTGAGCTCGTACCAAGAATTCATCGATGTTCTTAACTCCTTTCCTTTGAAGTTATTTCCATAATTCACCTCCTACGGTGATCCCTAATCGCATTGCCATGAGTTTGGAACTATCATCATCATTTCTTGCTCGAGCTACAATATTGGTGAACTACTTCTTGAATTCCAATGACAGCTAGTTCCAGGAGGTGATTGAGTGCCTCTTAAACTTGTTGAACTACTTCTTGGTTGCACCAGTCAAAGTGGTTAGGAACAGAACACAACGCATATCGACATTTACATTATGGGGCCTCATCAATGGGTTGAAAGTCCCAATGTGATTTGATGGATCAGTCGTTTCATTGTAGGTCGCCATATGTGGCATCTTGTTGCCTAGCAGATATGGAGATGCAAAAATATGAGGAGCGAAAGGCTCGAGCTCCTTATTAGATTCACAATCATTCTTGTTTCTTTCTGACAGAAGGAGCCTTATATGTTCCTCCATCATAGCAAGTCATTCTAGGGTTTGACCCCTCACTATCAGGTTGATTAGGAGCTGATTATTAGCTCCCACCCCAAGCTACGTATTATTTGGGTTATCGTCCCTCCAAGCTTGAGCTCAGTTCATTGGGATTTTCCAATCATCACGCCTCATAGAAGGGTTTCCCCTTATCTGAGTGTAACTTTACTTGTTGTCCCGACCTTGCTGTCTCTGTTGCGCATTTAAGTGCTGATGTAGGTTGAACTAATGGTTAGAATGATAACTCTAGCAGAGTTTAGATGATCTCTCAGGTAGGGAGCATGCCTTCAAGAGTGAATGTCATGAAAACTCTCCGACTTACCTTCATGATGGATTTCTGTTGAGTAATTATCTTCAGCAAAGCTCACCATCCGTTGTTGAGGTTGCTGAGCTTGATTATTTTCGCAAACTCGAATCCTAGTATCGCGAGATCGAGTGAAGTAGGTGACCTCTCCGTGGAAAAAGTTTCTTCGTTCATTCCCATGAGAAGGTGTATTTCCTCAAGCTCGTGGAGGTGATGGATGGAAAATCGTTGATTGTGGGTGCCTTATTGGGGAGGCCACCCATCGTCCATTTAGGCGTACTAGCTAAGGTCGCCCATTATCCACCCCGATTTCTCTTACTGGTGCTGGCACATTTCCATCTCTTTGACCTTGATTATTCAATGGGACCTGAGCTGGTGGATTCATGGGAATCCCATCTCTATTGGTTCGCCTGGATGTAGTACCTGCCCGCCGAGTCCCACCAGGATGCTTCTTAGTGACATGGGCTGTTTTCTTATTCATGTGAGCATGTGTGGGTCAGTCATTCCTGGGAATTTGTCCCAATCACACAGTGCTCAGAGTGGAGGTTTAAAATGAACGACTCACGTTGGTGTGAATGCACCTATGCGACCTACTCCCTTGAGATCCACTACCCATCCTTCCGACATTCAGATCGGTTGCAAGAGGGGGTAGTTGGGAAAAAATCTCATCAATACACCTGTTGGCATGGGTGAGATGACTCATGAGTTGAGTATTCTCTTGCTCGAACAATCCTATATAGTAAGTAGAATCTGGATTGTCCCGGTGGGGCCGTGATGATGAACTACCTGTGTCATGATGGTCTCCACCCTTGACTTGGGGTTGTTTTCTAGGATGCTTAGGCATACAAGTACCCTCTTTAGCAGGACTGATTGCTCAAAGTTCTCCTTGGCTTCCAGGCCTCTCTGACTCAGTTTCATGTGCTAAACTTTGTGTTACCACCATTATTGTTGAAAAGGGTTTAGGGTGAAAGATTTGCAGAAAAAATTTGCAAGCCTAATTATCCTCTCAATGAAAACACCAATCTGTTGACGGTATTTTTTTTTTCCAACAATGAATTAAGAAATTTGAAAGTATGAATTAGGGTTTATCTATACAGTAAATGAAAAACACTAAGAACTTTACATGGTTCAGTGGTTCAAATCCACCTAGTCCACGAGTCTATATTATTGCTTGATCTCTGGAAAATTTATTTATGACAATTTTAGCAGAGTTTTGGCATACAAAGATTCGATCCCTTTTTCAGTCCATTCCCCCTCTATTTATGGGGATTCAACAGACAGATTTAGGTGAGCGTTTTACATGTGAGTAACGTACGAGCATGAGTAATTTCTCAAACGTACCAATAAATGAAATAAAGACATTAGCTACCTGATATGATATGTTTATCAAGTAGGGGTTACAACATTTACAACATGTTAATAATGCATATAACGTCCTTGGGTCTTTAGGGATTCAGGCCTGTGCATTTCAAGTGTTTATAGCGAGCTAGATGCACCCCTGATGAGCTAGAGGTTTATAGGGTATAGTGACCTGAACACTGAGATGCTTGAGATGTGATTTATGTGATCTAAAGACTCAACTAAGTGACCTCCCCAATATCTAGTCGACTTGGCTAGGTGATCTCCTTGATGTCTAATCTCAGTTGGAATTTACTTGATCTACTCATATGGGAACTTGTACTGCGTTATCAGGAATGAATAATCTTCATTAAATTCTTATTAGCTGTACTGCAAATAAGACACTTTAGCTCGTGTTTCTCAAGTACAACAATCCACTTCTTGACGATAAAGACAACTTATGCGGCACATAAGTTGGTAGATATCTACATAGCAGAACTGGTAAGATTGAATGAGGTACCCATCACTATCGTATCAAATCATGGCAGATGCTTCATTTCAACATTCTGGGGTAGGATTCATACCAAGTTTGGGACTGAGTTAAAATTTAGCACCACCTTCCCTCCCCAAATAGACAGTCTAATCAAGCGGACAATTCAGACCCTAGAAGATAAGTTGAGAGCTTGCGTGCTCAATTTTCAATGGTCATGGAATTAAGTTTTGTACAGGAGGAAGTGCCGATCACTAATTCATTGGCATGAAGCTGGTGAAAGAAATTATCTTGGGTTGGATGAGGTTGATCAAGCCACCAAGGATATTCGACAAATTGAGCAACAATTACAAACCTCTATTGATCGACAATGCAAATATGCTAATCGATGAAGGAGACCCTTAGTGTTCGAGGATGGTGACAGAGTGTTATTAAAGATAGCTCCATTGTGAGGATTTATATGATTCAGGAAGAAGGAAAGCTTAGCTTGAGATTTATTAGACCATTTGAGATTATGGAAAGAGTTGGTGAAGTGGCTTATCGCTTAGCTCTTCCGCCAGCATTATCTCAGGTTCACGATGTGTTTTACGTATTGATGCTGAGAAAATACGTGAATGATTCTGCGCATATGTGCTCAGTTATGAGCAGATAAGCGTTGATCCTGAACTCCATTATGAAGATAAGCAGGTGGGGATTCTAGACCGGAAAGACAAAGTTTTGAGGAACAAGTCGATGTCGTTAGATAATGTAACGTCCCAAATTTGCTAATAAGGCTCGATGCCTTGACTAGCGTGCTGGGAGGGCAATAATTGATTTAATTGTAATACTATGTGATTAATCATGATATATGTGTATTATAATTTAATTGCTTGTGTATATTATAATATGACTAGACATGCATGTTTAGGTGTATCAAATATGCCGGTGGGCCTGCTCTGGTTAATAAGGGCATATTTGTAATTTTTGACTTGTTGAGAGTATCTATATGTATTATGTAGGCAATATGAGTAAGACCACAATATTGTGGGGATATATTTGAGATATGTGGTTCGAGGAGAGTCTAGTGAGCGGATTAGCGGAATAGTCACAACGGGGTGAAATACCCAACTCGGGGTGAGCCTAGGGGTATTTTGGGAAGTTAACGCGTGTTCGGGATTTACCATATAACAGGTAGTTATTTAGCAATTATTTTGGTATGTCGGGAGTAATTGGGGATTTATAGGACTACTCGAGGAATTAGAGGGAATGTGGCAAATGACATATTTTCCCTTGGAGTCACTAAAGGGCTAAGGATAGGATAAGGGGCATTATATTATTTTGGAAAGAGATAGACTCAACCATTAGGACTTTGTAGAAAGAACCAAAATAAAAGGAACTCAGCCCCTCATTCTCTCTCTCTCTCTCTCTCTCTCTCTCTCTCTCTCTCTCTCGTTTCTCTCTTCTCATCTTGGAGCATTAGTGGGTTTTGATCTTTGGAAGGGAAGGAGCTTGGGAATTTGTGGGTTGAAGCTAGGATTGGAGCAAAGAGCAGTTCAAGGTCAGAATTCATAGTTGGGGTAAGCTCTAACATTGACTTGATTAAGTTTTGGGCTGGTTTTTGAGTGTTTTTGGTTTTGAACTCAAGTGATTAAGTTTATGTTGTGATGAGGTTTTTGGTTAAGTTTTCGGGTTTATGTACTACTCTAGGTGTAGTGAGTATGTTTTGGGACTTAATTCTGGCCTTGTAGCATCTTTGGAATGATTTTTGAGAGTTTAGAAATCTAAAAATGCTTGGAAAAACTGGGTTCGCGGGGCTGCGCCGCGACGCTGTTCTTGAGCATCGCGGCCCGCATGAACTCAGAGGCCTATGGGGAGCGGAATTGCCTTAGCGTCGCGGTGCTAGGCAGGGCACGTCGCGGTGCTAGGCAGGGCACGTCGCGGTGCTAGGCAGGGCACGTCGCGGTGCTTTATGAGGGTCGCGATGCTTCTAAGGAGGGTCGCAACTCAAATAGGAAATATAGGCCAATTAGGGTTTTTAGGCTCGGGAAGGATCCTATTACCTATCTTAGTAGAATTCAAGGCCCGGGGGACTAAAACTAGGTTCAGAAGTCCTTATTTACCTGAGATTGATGGGGGTTCCATATTTTTGTGACTTAGGGCTAATCCGAGCAGTTTACGAGGATCGTATCTAGGTCGCTTACCCAAGGCTTGCGAGAATCAAGGTAAGAAAACTATTTGTGCCCGTAGAGTATGGCATGGCCCAATTATCTGTGCTTAATGTAATGTGTGAATATTTGTAATTGTTATATCATGTATATGTCTGTGATAGATCAATAAAGGCCAGGACCGGCAAGGGCTGGATTTAGCGATAAGCATGCTAAATGTAGGCCACCATGGCATGGCCATCTAGGGTGTTGTGTTCACCCGCTTAGTTAGGACCGTGAACTTGGTGCCTGATAATGCACCTTGACCAGGTTAGGCTGCTATTGTGAATGGTCTATTGTGTTTGTTATTTATGCATTTACTGAAATAAATTGTCATATGCTATGTCTGTGGATTTTTCTTGCTGGGTGTTGGCTCACTGGTGCTCTATGGTGCAGGTAAGGGTAAGGGAAAGGCCGACCAAGCATGAGTAAGAGGGTGTACGCCCTGATTTTCCCACGGGCTGATTAGCAAGCCGAGTTGCGGCCTAACCATGATTACCTCATGATCATCCCCAGGGGTCGGAGCTTCTTTCGTAATGTCATGCCTTCTTAGCTCGAGGAAGGCCCAAGATCTCGCCTTCACTGCCCAAGGCCGGGGTAGGGATTCCGAAGGTCGAAGACCGAGCTAAGTATGAAGCTCGTGGTACGAGCTTCATATGAAGGCTATGACCCTTTGCGAAGTCAACACACGCAAGGTAAACATGCACATATCGGGCATCACGTGTCTGATATCCCCCTGACTTCTCGGACACACAACAGGAATGTGCGTATTCAGACACCCACGACTGGGTTGGGCCGTGCGGCCCATTACCTTCTTACCTATTGATTTGACCACACTCATGTGTCAAGCTTAGGAATTAATCATGAATGTCGCAGAATTGATACGACAAGTAAGAAGGTCACAGGATGACCTTCTTACCAACTTCCAGGTGCCTTCTCCTATAAATATGGAGACCCTGGGAGTTGATAAGGGTTGGGAAAAAATAATCTCTTGTAAGAAATACTCTGTAATCAAATACTCAGTATAGATCAATAATATTGACTAGTGGAGTAGAAGGATTTTAACCTTCGATCCACTTAAAAAACGTGTCTTGAGTCACCTCTTTCATCCTCTAAGATCATATATCTGTTTCGGTTCTACATTTGGCACTAATCCCTTTCTCTTCTTCTCTTAATTACCTGTTGGCGAAGAACCGCGTCAACAGTTTGGTGCTTTCATTGAGAGCAAGTTCGATTAGTGCTGCTGCAAACATCCAACTATGGTGACTACTCGGTCCAGGCATGGTAACGAAACAGAACAGCATGATGGGCAGGAGGCTCATCATACCACCATCCCTGATGAACAAGTTCCTGAAGTCCAACAGCGGCCAGGAAAACAGCCGGTGGGCCAAGATGACACTGGTAGTTCAGCGCCTCGGCCATCTAATTCGAACCCATGTTATTATACTGCGGTGGAAATGGAGACCGCTCAACTGAGGAGCCAGTTAGCAACAGCTAGCCAGCAAATCCAAGATATCCTGGCCCGATTACCCCCTCTCACAAACGGCGTTAATGTCGGAGAGAGGTAAGGCGAGGCTCCTAAGTCTCGCTGGGGTAACCGGTCCAGACATAGCTGTTCGGATAGACTTCCGGCAGCCAACTCCACCCTTTCATCACACCATTGAGAGGCAAACTTCGAGGAAATGCCTAGGACCGGACAACAGCAATACAACCGTTCGGTCAGGACGTCGACTCCTAGCTCCCAACCATCCTCGAGAACGCCCAGGGGAGCTCAAGGAAATTCCCGAAGGAGATCCGGGGAGGGCTCGCGACGTCAGCCCGTCCCCGACGACCGTCCTGCGCCTCGTCCAGATCGCCCGGTGCGGGACCAGCAGGTTGGCAGGGCCGAAAGGCCCCCACCAAACTTGATCTGTCCAGACGGAACTAGGATCGCCTCCCCAGTCAGGCATCCTCCATCTCCGATCAGATATCCGTCTCCTCCTTGGCCCGTCCGGGACATCCCAGCCTATGGGAGTAGTAGGAGAAACCCGCCATCAGCTGGACCTTCCCGGCGCGGCAGGGCGCCAGGGGAAAGCTCAGGTCGTCATCACCAAAGGCGGACTCCAAGCCTATCCAGTAAGAGTCACTGGACCGGCAGTCGCCGGAGTGATCTCTCCGGGGGAGACCTTTGTCAGCGCTTAAGTTCGGCACAAAGTCACCAGACCACCCAGGGAGGTGACTTGCGAGATCGCCTCAACTCTCATAGGGGGGACAGAGCAGAAGGAGATGGCCAGGCTCGCTCAGAGGGGGCCCTATCCGAAGTACGCAACGGGGGGAATGTCCCAAATAACCTATCTCAAGATAGGAGGGGCAATAACCCACCAAATGTGTACAATGGATCCGGAGCTGTTGAACAGCCCCGGAATAACCAAGGACATCAGGACCAAACCCTCGAGCGCTTGACTCAGATGGAGGAGCTGATGAGGAAGCTCCTATCAGAAAAAGAAAAAGATGAATATGATTCGGGAGACGAGATGGAACTCTTTGCCCCCAATATAGCATCAACGTCATACCCATCTGGTTTCCGTATGCCTCACTTGTCAAAGTTCAACGGGGACGGAGACCCGTCGGACCATTTAGGGATGTTTAACACCCTAATGATGGCCCATAACATTGGCCCAGAGCTGAGATGCTTGATCTTCCCCTCCACACTGACTGGACCTGCCAGGCAGTGGTTCAAGCAAAGTAAAAGACAGTCAATCAGTTCCTGGAAGACCTTCTCAGCCGACTTCAAAAGGGCATTCCGAGCCTCTCAGGCCGCCCGTGTTCAGGCCGACTCCCTGGCTAACGTGAGACAGCAGCCTGGTGAGACTCTGAAGGCCTACCTGAGCAGATTCACGAACGTCGCTGCTCGGGCTAGAGACGCAGATGATAGCTCCAAGCTCATGGCCATGAGAACCGGAATCCTTGTCGGAGGAGACCTATGGAAGGATATACAGAGGAAGGGAGTCAGCTCGATCAACGAATTCCTTAACAGGGCCCAAGAATGGATAAACTTGGAAGAAGCCGAAGCCTCAGCTGTGGGAACCAGCCAGGTTCCCGATCAGCCCGCGGGAGTAGGGACGGAGGTCGTGGCAGCAACCCCAAACGTCGCACAGAGCAACCATCCCGGTGGAGGAAAAAGAAAGGGCAATGGCGAAAACGGTCAGCACGGCCAAAAGAAGAATAAGTTCGTAGATAAGTTTAAGCCCGTTTTCACGATGTATACCGAGCTCACCCAGTCCAAAGAGAGTATCTTCTTGGACAACTCTACTCGGGTCCCTTGGAAGAGGTCGGAGCCATTGAAGCACCACAAGGGAAAGAGAGACACTTCCAAATTTTGTCGTTTTCATAACGACATCGGCCACAATACCGACAATTGTAGGCATTTGAAAGATGAGATCGAGACTCTCATCCGAGCCAGCCCCTTGCCTCAATACCCGCGGAACAGGGTCCCAGCGAGTCGACCTGCTCCAGAAACCCCAGCCAGTCAGCCCGGGTCTCGGGTAGATCAGGATGTCCCTCCCCCCGTGGTCGGAGGAGAGATATCCACCATCTCTGGAGGTCCGCACATGGCTGGCACAAGTAGAGGCACCCAGAAGAGATACGTGAATGAACTAAAGGCTCACAACGGAGTGGAGTTCCTCTCGGAGCAACGCCAGTCGAAGCAGCAGCGATTGGAGAGGCAACCAATCATTTTTACGGAGGAAGATGCAGGCCATGTCCAGTTCCCTCACAATGACCCCTTGGTTGTAGCAGTCCAGCTCGCCAACCGGAGAGTGAGGAGGGTACTGATAGACAACGGGAGCTCAGTGAACCTCCTATTCCGATCCACCTTAGAGAAGATGGGTTTGACCGTCGCCGAGCTAAAGGCAACCTCCATGATGCTGTATGGTTTTTCGGGAGAAGGATCAGCGGCGATAGGGATGATCGAGCTGGTGATCACCCTTGGGGAAGAATCTCGGACAGTCTCCAAACTACTCAAGTTCGTGGTCATAGACTGCCCCACTGCTTACAACGCCATTTTGGGCCGACCTACGCTCATAGCTTTTGAGGCTGTCACTTCCATTCGACACCTCGCCATGAAGTTCCCTACTTCAATGGGAACCTGCACTGTTCATGGCGATCAGCTCGCTGCCAGGGAATGCTACAACATTTCCATGAAGGGAAAATCTAAACCCGGGCAGCTGGCTATGGCCATTCTGAGTGAAGAGGAATCTCAGGAACCCTCAGCGGACCCTGAGATTGAAAAACCTCAAAGCGCCAAAGGGGGAAATGTCGCTTTGAGTGAGGATATTGACCCCCGAGTAGGCAAAGACATATCTGAGCTCCAGGCTATTGAGGAGCTCGAGGAGGTGAGCCTTGATCCACAAAATCCATCACGGATGGTCAAGCTCGGGAAAAATATCTGCGGCAAGAGGAAGGCGGAGCTGACTACGTTTCTGCGGGCTAACTTAGACGTATTTGCCTGGTCCCACGAGGACATGGTGGGGATTAGCCCGAGTGTCATCATGCACACGCTTCATCTGGACAAAAGCATTCCCGCCAAGTCTTAGAAGCAAAGACGTTTAGGAACAACCCGGGGTGAAGCCCTAGAAGAAGAAGTAGCCCGGCTCAAAAAATGTGGCTTTATCCGCGAAGCCAAGTTTCCAATTTGGGTCACCAACGCCGTGCTAGTTCCAAAGCCCAACGAAAAATGGTGAACCTGCATCGACTTCTCCGACCTGAATAAAGCCTGCCCCAAGGATTGTTTTCCATTGCCAAGGATTGACCAGGTGGTGGATGCCACGGTGGGGCACGAGCTCATGTCCTTTATGGATGTGTACTTAGGCTACAATCAGATCGCGATGAATCCGGTGGACCAGGAACACACCAGCTTCATGACCTCGACTAATGTCTATTGCTATAAGGTCATGTCGTTCGGACTGAAGAACGCCGGAGCTACCTACCAAAGGCTAGTAAATAGAATGTTCACGGACCAGATCGGTAAAAACATGGAAGTGTACGTTGATGACATGCTGGTCAAGTCAAAGACTTCCGATAACCATGTTTCCGACCTGGAAGAATGTTTTAAAATACTACGAGAATACGGCATGAGGCTCAATCCTCAGAAATTCACTTTTGGGGTCGCGTCAGGGAAATTCCTGGGGTTCATAGTCAATACCCGAGGAATCGAGGCAAACCCCAGTAAGATCCGGTCACTGCTCGAGCTTCCTTCACCCAGGTCGCGGAAAGATGTCCAAGGCTTAACAAGAAGAGTGGCAGCGCTCAACCGGTTTATTTCCAAGTCAACCGATAAGTGTTTGCCCTTCTACAACCTACTCCGAGGAAACAAGAAGTTTGAATGGACAGTAGAATGCGAAAGCGCATTCCTCGACCTGAAGGCACATCTGGCTGAACCGCCCGTGCTATCCAAGCCCAAGGCAGGAGAGCCTCTTTTTCTCTACCTGGCTGTCACTAAGGATGCAGCTAGTGCCGTACTGGTATGAGAAGAGGACCATGCTCAGAAGCCAGTCTATTACATCAGCAAGAGACTTCTCGGGGCAGAATCACGATACCCACTGATGGAAAAATTGGCGTTCTGCCTAGTCACAGCCTCGCGAAAGCTCAGGCCGTACTTCCAATCTCACTCAGTACACGTCATGACCGATCAGCCTCTAAGGCAGGTTTTGCAAAAACCTGAAACATCGGGACGTTTGTTAAAATGGGCGGTCGAGCTCAGTCAGTTCGAGATTTTCTACACTCCACGAACTGCTATAAAAAGTCAGGCCCTCGCCGATTTTGTGGCAGAATGCACGGGATTCCAGGAGGATCCAGCAGAGGGCTCACCCCAGGTCACCTCGCCCCAATCGTTGTGGAGGATCTTTGTGGATGGCTCTTCCAACGAGAATGGCTCCGGGGCTGGAATCATTCTGATATCCCCCGAGGGACATAGATTCCACTCGGCGCTAAGGTTCGAGTTTAAGGCCTCCAACAACGAGGCAGAGTACGAAGCTTTGTTGGCCGGGATGAGGATAGCCAAGGAGTTAAAGGCGAGCTCCGTCCAGTGCTTCAGTGACTCCCAGCTCGTGGTAAACCAGGTTCTGGGCGAGTATCAGGCGCGAGGACCCAAGATGGCCACATATCTGGCAAAGGTAAAAGCCGAGCTATCCGCGTTTGAGCGAGGATCGATCGAACAGATACCTCGAGAATAGAACGCTAATGCAGATGCTCTTGCCAAGCTCGCCACCTCGGGAGAGATGGAGACCTTGGGGTTGGTGCCAATTGAATTCTTGGAAAAACCAAGTATAGAAGGAGACCGGGCTGAGGTCGAGATGGTCGACGCCAGGCCGACCTGGATGACCCCCATTCTTGAATATCTCATCGAGGGCAAGCTGCCTGAAGGACGTAACGATGCACGGCGAATCCTGTATCAAGCTCCGAGATATACGATAGCCGATGGGGTGTTGTACCGACGTGGGCATTCCCTACCTCTCCTCCGGTGCGTCCTTCCAAGTGAAGCGAAGGCCATCCTGCAGGAAGTTCACGAAGGATTCTGCGGAGACCACACCGGGGGGCAGAGCTTGGCTTTAAAGGTTCTCAGGCAGGGGTATTACTAGCCAACTCTGTCCAAAGACTCGATCTCGTACGTGAAGAAGTGCGACAAGTGCCAGCGATTCACTGCAGTTGCTCGATCTCCTCCGGTCGAGCTAAAGATGATCTCGTCCCCATGGCCGTTTGCCGTTTGGGGGATAAACTTGGTTGGCGCCCTCCCCACTGGAAAAGGCGGGGTCCGTTACGCCGTGGTAGCCATCGACTACTTTACTAAGTGGGCGGAGGCAGAGCCGTTGACAACGATAACATCCAAAAAGGTGCTTGACTTCGTGGTTAAAAGCATCTTCTATCGCTTCGGCCTGCCCAAGAAGATCGTCTCCGATAACGGCACTTAGTTCGACAGCGACCTATTCACTGAGTTTTGTGAAAGACATGGGATTGTAAAAAGTTTCTCCTCCGTGGCCTATCCTCAGGCTAATGGCCAGGTCTAAGCTGTCAACAAGACCCTAAAGGCGAGCCTCAAGAAAAGATTAGATGAAGCGAAGGGTGTCTGGCCAGAATAGCTCCCCCAGGTCCTATCGGCATACCGGACCTCGCATCGGACTCCTACGGGTCATACTCCCTTTTCCCTAACCTTTGGGAGTGAGGCAGTCCTCCCCATGGAGATAAAGGTTCTTTCACATAGAGTCCAGTCTTACAACCAAGATCGAAACCATGAGCTCCTATGCCATTCCCTCGATCTGGTTGAGGAAAGGCGAGAGGATTCACAACTCCAACTTGCCCATTATCAGCAGAAAATCACCCGCTACTTCAACACCAAGGTCAAAAAATGCGCCTTTAGCGTGGGCGACTTGGTCCTGAGGAGATTTTTCCTCGCCGGAAAAGATCCCAAAGATGGATTTTTGGGACCGAACTGGGAAGGACCATACCAGGTCATCGAAGTCATCAAGGAGGGAACTTATAAGTTAACTCGACTTGATGGAGGGGCGGTTCCACGGACCTGGAACGCCATCCACTTAAAGAGATATTATCAATGATCCACTTGTAAGGCCTGGAAGGCCACTTTTTATGTATTAATGAAAATCAGCTTTTTACGCATATTTGCAAGTGTAATCTTAAAGTAACCGCAAAAGACCCTTTCCCAGTTACTTAGGGGGCATATGGTACCTGGATATAACCAGGTCTCCTTAACGACTTAGATGTTGATTCTTATCGATTGACCGTTGTTTTCTTAAAAACGCGAGATATTGATAAGGGTTAACGCTAACTAAGTCCTATCCTGGTTTTAACCGGGTCATAAAACTTAGAAGTTAATTTAAATCTATTGATCGTTGTTCTTCTTAAAGAGCGCGAGATACGGATAAAAATTAACACGAACTAAGTTTTCAAATTAAGTTCCTGGTTTTAACCGGATCATAAAACTTAGAAGTTAATTTAAGTTTATTGATCGTTGTTCTTCTTAAAGAGCTCGAGATATGGATAAAAGTTAACACGAACTAAGTTTTCAAATTAAGTTCCTGGTTTTAACCAGGTCAAAAAACTTAGAAGTTGATTTAAATCTATTGATCGTTGTTCTTCTTAAAGAGCGCGAGATACGGATAAAAATTAACACGAACTAAGTTTTCAAATTAAGTTCCTGGTTTTAACCGGGTCAAAGAACTTAGAAGTTAATTTAAATCTATTGATCGATGTTCTTCCTAAAGAGCTCGAGATATGGATAAAAGTTAACACGAACTAAGTTTTTCAAAAATTGTAACCAAAGTGCGAAAAGGCAAGAAAAAGCATAAATTAAAAACGCCAAAGCAAATTGTCTCGAGGTGGAAACACCTCATGCAAAGGTTACATAAAAAAAATACTTAAAAATATTCAAGGGAAAAAGAGAAAAAACGCCCTAAGCTCCACCAGATGGCCCCTGGGAGGTCGCTGTCTCACCCTGCTCCGCCGCGCCAGAGCCTTCCCCAGTCTCCGAAGGCAGCGCCTCTTTCTCAAGGCGAGCTTGGTACTTCACCAACAAGCACGCCCAAAGACTCGGTGACATGAAGGAAAAGTCAGCCTCCGGATTGTAGGCCCAGCAGTGGTAGAACAGATCTTCCATGGACTGCTCCAAAGTGGTCCGTTCGGCCTCCAGGGCGGCCTGGATCTCAGTCTTCGCAGCCTCGAGGTCTGTCCGCGAGGTGGCAAGGGAGGTCTCGAGCTCTTGGACCTTCGAGCGTGTCTTCTCCAACTCGGCCTTCGAGGTCGCCAAGGCATCTTTAGTCTCCTTAGCCTCCTGAAGAGAGGCCTGGTGCTCAGTCCTCATATCCTCGAGCTGAGTTTTGGCCCTGACGATGCTCCGGTGAAGAGCGACAACGCCCTGCGAGAAATGAAAAATAAATTGCCTTAGAGGAAAAATAGGGCAAAGTGTAATGGTAGAAGCTTTAAGAGAACAGGGCAGCTTACCGTTAGGGTCATGCCCATTGAAGACTCCATTACGCCAACCGGGCTCATTGTCTCAATGGCCCGGAGCTCCTTCTCGGTGAATTTGTATATATGGCTGACGGCGTAGTTTGCCGACTCATACACCGTTCCCCGGAAGGCCTCTGGGATTTTCTCCAGATCCTCGGGATTGACTAGGATGAGTACATCGGAGGCCACCACGGCCGGAGTCCTGAGCTCCGATCCTGCGTCCTGGGTGGCGTCTGGAGCTCGCGGAGGTGGTGGAGGCATTTGGCTTACTCCCGCAACCTGGTCTGCTGGGGTTTTCTCCTTCTCCTTTGCTAGAGATTTGGTGGAGACCCCAGCGGCGCTCTTGGACCCCCGGAGCCTTTTCAGTCTTGGCCCGGCTGAGGGGTTCCCCTCGAAGACTGCGCCTCGCAAGCTCTCCTCGGGCTGAAACATCTCTTCTGTCAAAACAAAAACATGGTTAGTACAAGTTAGCAACCATATAGAGACAAAGACAAAGGGTTAAAGATAAAAAGTATGCGAATACTAAGGGAGCCCTACCCCCCGAGCTGGAAGAAGAACCTAAGACGATTACTTCCCAAACTGGCGCAAGTTCTGGGTCCGGGTCTGACTCAGGGCTAGATTCTCCTACGTACTGCCTAAGCCCCGGAGCTAAGATACCCCTCCGGAGGGATGGCCATGAACAGAGGTTGGTCCCATACTCCTCGAATAGGATTGACCTAAAGGCTAGGGTGTTATCTACTACTACGGTACCCCTAGGTCGGCTATCTTGGTAGTCCAACACGAGCCGATCGATGCAGTTGAGCAGGGTTGTGTCCAGGTCCGGATCACTTCGATGACGATGAACGAGCTGTCGGGGGTTGAATCTAGCTAGCCGGGGGTCGACAATGGCCCTATCTAAGTTCCTAAATATGTAAAGGTTACCTTGGCCCGAGGGACCCGCTGCTGCTCCGGACTGGATCCTCTCTTCGTCCGTTATCTGGGCGACTGTGACGCCCCACGTCACTATGGCTGCTTTTTGGAATGACGACTGGCCCTACAAACCAAGACAAGTCTTTCCAGCGTGCTTTGTCCTCACTCGCACACTTCCTGGGATAACTTCCCAGGAGGTCACCCATCCCTAGATTACTCCAGGCCAAGCACATTTAACCATGGAGTTCTCAAGTGATGGGCTACCAAAAAGAAGATGCACCTTCCTGATATAGGTAGTACCAATCAATCCATTTAAGCCCTCTTCAACTGTGTAGTCCCATACCTACACAGTCTTAGAATCATCACACTTGACCTTCCCCAGGCGGTGTGGGGTTGCATAGCTTTCCCGATCTTTCCCCTTACGGATCACGGGATTATGACTGTCACAATCACCACCCTTTACGGGCCCGACGTCTCCGTCGGCCACACTTCCGGCTGGGTCAAGGCTCTGATACCATTATGTGACGCCCCACGTCACTATGGCTGCTTTTTGGAATGACGACTGGCCCTACAAACCAAGACAAGTCTTTCCAGCGTGCTTTGTCCTCACTCGCACACTTCCTGGGAAAACTTCCCAGGAGGTCACCCATCCCTAGATTACTCCAGGCCAAGCACACTTAACCATGGAGTTCTCAAGTGATGGGCTACCAAAAAGAAGATGCACCTTCCTGATATAGGTAGTACCAATCAATCCATTTAAGCCCTCTTCAATTGTGTAGTCCCATACCTACACAGTCTTAGAATCATCACACTTGACCTTCCCCAGGCGGTGTGGGATTGCACAGCTTACCGGGTCTTTCCCCTTACTGATCACGGGATTATGACTGTCACAGCGACCTCCAGCGCCCGCTTCCTGCTCCTCACAAGTGGAGTCTCGTCCTCCTCTTCCTCCTCGTCCTCGTCCATCGTGACCTCCTCCATGATGATGGGCATAGAGGAACAAACTGGGGGAGGCCCCCGAGGCCTCCTTAGATTCAAAGTCTGATTTGGGAAAATTAGCTTACAAAACACCATCGTCTCGTCCGTCACGAGCACCCGGTAGTCCTTCTCGCTGGGGGGCAAGCCCGCCAGTGTCTCGTATTGGGCCTCAAGGGTCACAGATTTCTCTGTCCTCGCGAAGATGGCTGCAAGATTAGTCTGAGTCAGAACGGGGTATGGGAGGAGCTAAAATGACACTTAAAGTAAGAGCTAAGGTCGGAGAAAACTTACGAGGACGATTGGAATAGTGATGCTCGCAATTTCGGAACCCAGTTGACATGAAGAACTGGTCCTTAAAGTCATTAGGGTGGCTGGGCAGCTCGATGACCGCCGCCGTATTGGGAAACTGGGTTAGATAGTAAAACCCATCGCCTCGCCCCCGCTGGTCCGGGCTGGCTTTGAGGCAGAAGAAATATAAAATTCTGGAACAAATACCTCAACCCTGCCAGCTGACGGTAGGAGTTGGGGGGGAGATGAAACGGGGCCAACCCCACGTAGTTGAGGAAATCAGCAAAATACTGATCCAGTGGAAGGAAGGCCCCTGCCTTAAAGTGTTCACCGCTCCAGGCCGCGAATGACTCCTCGAGCGGCGCACAGCTCCGCTCGCCATCTGAAGCAACTCGGGCCACTACGGATGCTTTCCCCAGGGCGATGTTGCGGGAAATGAAGATTTTTTTAATCTTCACCTGGTCCGTTATCTTTGAGACCTCTCCGCCTCAAAGAATGCGTCAGGGGCCACCTCGATCTCCTTCTCCACTGCCGGCCCGAAGCGGGGGATCGGGGAGCTAGGCATCGCCGCCTTTCCTCTGTCCTGCTGGGAGGCCGAGCTGCCGACGTTCTTCTGGGGGAGATTCCTCTTTGGAGCCATCTGGTCGCCTAACGAACAAAAGAAAACATTTCAGAAAAGGCGACCCAAGCATGAGGAAAAAGCAATTATTATTTGCACGAGCTGAGGTAAGCCCAGCCCGTGGAGAGTGGGACCACGCAGTTCGATGAAACGCGCCTGTGCTCCCAACAGATCCCTGATTCCTTGGGATTCGTGTGTCAGGAGGGTCAGGATAGAATTTTCCTTGGGGGGAAAGTTTCAGTAGGCAGAAAATTGCAAAACCGCCTGTGAGGCGTGTTCCCTAAGCTACCCGGTTTTGCACCCAAAGTTACCAAAACTCCTACCCAGAAAATTTTCCCCAGAGAAAGCATCCTAAAACCCATACTCTAAAATGGTTTCCAACAGCAAAGATACCCTAACCTAAAAAGGGCTTTCACCCTCCGTATCCACAAAACCCAGTAAAACCTTGCATGCGGCTACAGTAAAAAATTTCCCTATGCTACAGTGGCATATATTTTCAAAACACACATGGTCAGGAAACTTACAGTGTGTGGCTGGGAGGTGGATGGAGGTGTCGCCCTGGTAAGAGCTTCGTCGGTGTATTGGCTTCCAAAGCTTTGAAGAAATTCGTGCGCCTAAGCCTCTTGAACGCTGAAAATGGCAGGAACAGAGTAGAGGGTTTGTTCTTCTGAGATAAAGAGAGAAGGAGAAGAGAAGTTTGAAAAATTTCGAATGAAAGGGTGGCCACCCCTTTTTTATGCATAAAAGATCACGTGTAGAGGGCCGTTGGATGGCCCTGATGAGGGATCCGAGGCCCTGCACTCGAAATACGAAACGACGGCTGGGCATAGCCTAGGCCATTAAATGCGATTCTCGTAAGACGTACCGTCACCACCCACGATGTTCCACGTATCAGGCGCCTGCGTAAAAAGTGGAATACAAAGAGTTCATGGGGAAGTCTAAAAGCCCCTACTGTGGTCTTATATACGACGTGATATACCACGAGCAGGAGCTTGGGGGGCATATGTACGCCCTGATTTTCCCACGGGCTGATTAGCAAGCCGAGTTGCGGCCTAACCATGATTACCTCATGATCATCCCCAGGGGTCGGAGCTTCTTTCGTAATGTCATGCCTTCTTAGCTCGAGGAAGGCCCAAGAGCTCGCCTTCACTGCCCAAGGCCGGGGTAGGGATTCCGAAGGTCGAAGACCGAGCTAAGTATGAAGCTCGTGGTACGAGCTTCATATGAAGGCTATGACCCTTTGCGAAGTCAACACACGCAAGGTAAACATGCACATATCGGGCATCACGTGTCTGATATCCCCCTGACTTCTCGGACACACAGCAGGAATGTGCGTATTCAGACACCCACGACTGGGTTGGGCCGTGCGGCCCATTACCTTCTTACCTATTGATTTGACCACACTCATGTGTCAAGCTTAGGAATTAATCATGAATGTCACAGAATTGATACGACAAGTAAGAAGGTCACGGGATGACCTTCTTACCAACTTCTAGGTGCCTTCTCCTATAAATATGGAGACCTTGGGAGTTGATAAGGGTTGGGAAAAAATAATCTCTTGTAAGAAATACTCTGTAATCATATACTCAGTATAGATCAATAATATTGACTAGTGGAGTAGAAGGATTTTAACCTTCGAACCACTTAAAAAACGTGTCTTGAGTCACCTCTTTCATCCTCTAAGATCATATATCTGTTTCGGTTCTACATTTGGCACTAATCCCTTTCTCTTCTTCTCTTAATTACCTGTTGGCGGAGAACCGCGTCAACAGAGGGCATGGAGCAGCGCGTACATGTTTGGTCTACCTGGCTGCCACGACTGAGGTTGTTTTGAGGAACGCGCTATAAATATCTGGTTTTGTTGCCTAGGCCGACTGTATTACTTTTGAGTTGTAAATATGTTTTAAACGGTATTTTGGTATCCCAATGTAACTATTTATGACTTTAATGAATGTCCAAACTTTTTATACTTAAGTGTCATTATATGAGTCCTTATTTTAATTTAATCACACTTTTTGGTCTAAAACCTGGATTAGCGAGTTAATTGCGCATTTTAAATCACATGGTAACGACTCTAGGGTAGTAGGGCGTTACAACTTGGTATCAGAGCGTACCAAGTTTTATGGTTCTTGGAGTTTGACCGAACATGTACACTCGTTGCTAGAGACAAGCTCGACTCAAGGTTGGTTGGTATTAAGTGGAATATATGTTCAATTGCTTATCTGAATTGCCTTATTTGCCTGATTAGTATATATAGAGCATGATGTGTCTATAATGTTAGGGCATGGCCCCTTTTATTGTTATATGACTATGTTGTGTGTGCATTGTGTTGGTCTGTTGTGTGTGTTTGATCGCTTGAATTGGGGGGTGGTTTCATTGGATGTTGTTATCATGCCTGATGTGTGACATCATTAATTGCAGGCATATTAAAGTTATGCCTCAACGATCAAACAGATTCTGCGATAATATGGATGAAGATAACAACCAGGGTCAGAACCCTCCCCCTGCCCCCACAGAAGTGGCAGCAGATGTTTGCAAAAAATGCAAGCCATACTTCAGATAACTAAAGATGAACTCCGAGAGATGAGACAATAGGCTCCTCCTCGAGATGTTGGATTATAGTCTCCATAGGTCATGGCACCAGTGCTATCCCAGCCTATAATGGAGAATAGGTGGGAGCCTCCGTATGAGAGGTTCTAAAAGTAGCACCCTCCCATATTTGAGGGCAGTCTAGACCCACTGTGGGCAAAGAAGTGGCTCAACATGATTTCGTCTATATTGGATTTTATGAGGGTAGAGGGAAATGAGAGAGTTGCTTGTGCTAGTTATACGTTGAGGGATGACGCCCATCTGGTGGGAAGTTGTGTCTTAGAGGAGAGATGTTACTACCATGACTTTGGATGAATTCAGGGATGTTTTAATGAGAAGTACTACAGTGCTGCAGTTCGAGCTGCAAAGTCAGATGAATTCACTAAACTAACTCAAAACTGGATGACGGTAACTGAGTATGCTTTGTAGTTTGACCAGTTAGCTAAGTTCGCACCGGATTTGGTGCCTACTGATATGGCAAGGAAAGACCACTTTGTACGGGGATTGAATGTAATGATAGCTTGGGATGTCAAGATAAAACTTGATCCAAGGACTACCACTTATGCTCAGGTAGAGGAAAAAGCCCTTACAGCTGAGGGTACTAAAGACCAGATATGGAAAGAAGGCACTGCAAGCGTGATGCTCAGAGGATGGTGCCTCCCTTCATTGGTTCTGGTCAAGGTAGTTGCCCCAATGAGTAGAAGAGAAAGGCCCTAGATTTTTTTGTTCCTCCTTATCCAGGTAGGAGAGCACGGGGTGCCTTTGGTGACCGTCAAGGCGGGGGAGAGAACTGAGAAGCTACCCAGAGTGTGCGCAGTGCACGCGACGCCATTTGGGAGAGTGCAAAGTCAGAGCCTGTGTTTTTAGTGGGAGTGTCAGCCATTTGAGGAAAGATTTCCTTCACGTCAAGAAAGAGTAACCAAAGAGGAGTGACAACCTCACTCTAGTCAGAGTGTACACCTTGATCCAGACTGAGGCTAAGGCTAGTCCCTCAGTCGTGACAGGTTAGATCTCTAGTGCTGGTTCTTCATTTACTGCATTGAGTCATTCAGGAGCTATTCATTCATTTGTATCCGCTAAAGTGATAGACCATTTGTGTAGACCTTATAATCTATATGCTAAGGGATTTATAACTTTGTTGCCAACTGGGGAACTGGTAGTTTCGAGGAGGTGGTTTAGAGCATTAACAATAGAGATAGACAGTAGGGAGTTGTCTGTAGATTTGATTGACTTGGCGATGGATGATTTTGATATGATTCTGGGGATGGATTGGCTAGCAAAGTATGGGGCGATGATATACTGCAAGTGAAGGATGGTAACTTTTGAGCCCAAAGGAGAGGAACCCTTTGTGTTTGTGGGGACAGTGAGTGGGCCACGAGTATTTATGATCTCTGCATTGAGAGCTAGAGACCTACTGCTAGAAGGTTGCATAAGATTCCTATCAAATATAGCAGATACCTCTAAGGTTGTTTCGGTTGGACCAGATGAGATGAGGTTGGTGTGTGAGTTTCCTGATGTATTTCTAACAGACCTGCCAGGATTTCCACCACACTGAGAGATCGAATTTGTCATAGAATTGGCACTGGGAGTAGAACCAGTATCGAGGACACCTTATAGATTGTCTTTAGCGAAGTTAAAGGAATTGAAGATTTAGTTGCAAGAATTATTGGATCTAGGATTCATTAGACCCCTCTTTTCACCGTGGGATGCTCCAGTGCTGTTTGTCAAGAGAAAAGATGCGTCCTTAAGGATGTGCATCTATAACTAAGAGCTAAATAAGTTGACTGTTAATAATAAGTACCCACTACCTAGGATTGCCGATTTATTTGATCAGTTACAAGGGAAGACAGTATTCTCTAAGATTGACCTCCGGTCCGGCTATCATCAATTGATGATTAAGGAAGAGGACTTACCAAAGACCATGCTTCATATGAGGTATGGACATTAAGAATTCTTGGTCATGTATTTTCGGTTAACCAATGCCCCAGCATCCTTCATGGATTTGATGAATAGGGTATTCAGGGATTATTTGGATAAGTTTGTAATCGTATTCATTGATGACATACTAGTGTACTCCCGATCAGAAATAGAATATGAGCAACATCTCTGTTTGGTACTACAGAGGCTGAGGGAGCACAAGTTGTATGCTAAGTTCAGCAAATATGAATTCTGGTTACCCAAGTAACATTTCTAGGCTATATTGTGAGTAAGGAGGGGATTCTGGTGGACCCAACCAAGATAGAGGTAGTGAGAGATTGGTCGAGGCCGAGTAGTGTACTAGAGGTTTGAAGCTTCCTGGGATTAGCAGGATACTATCGGCGGTTCATTGAGGGATTCTCCAGAATAGAGACATCGTTGACTGAGCTGACGTGTAAGAAGACTAAGTATGTATGGACAGATAGATGTGAGAATAATTTCAAGGAGTTGAAGTGGCAACTGATTACCGCTCCGATACTGAGTCTTCCATCTGACCAGGAAAATTTTGTGGTCTACTGCGATGCTTCGTGGCAGAGTTTGGGTTGTGTATTGATGTCAGCTGGGAAGATGATAGCCTACATGTCTAGACAGCTAAAAGAGTATGAACAGAGGTACCCCACTCATGATATGGAGCTAGCAGCGGTGGTATTCGCACTGAAGGTATGGAGGCATTATCTGTATGGAGCAAAGTATGAAATATACACTGACCATAAAAGTCTAAAGTATTTCTTTACTCAAAAGGATTTGAATATGCGCCAAAGAAGTTGGTTGGAGTTGGTAAAGGACTACGATTGTGAGATTTTGTACCATCCAGGAAAGGCCAACATGGTGGCCGATGCATTGAGTCGGAGGGGTCCAGGGAAACTATTTAGTTTGAGACAGATATGAGAAAAGATAGCTGAAGAAATGGCAAGAGCGGGAGTTGAACTAGAAGTTGGTCAGCTAGCCAAAATTACACTCCAGTCCATGCTCTTTGAGGGAATAAAAAAAGTGCAGAAGGAAGATCCTTAGTTGAGGAAACACAAGGAGAATGTCTTAGTTGGATTGGCTATTTCAGAGGTAGATTTGTTGAGGTATAAAAATCAATTTTGCGTTCCGGTGCATGCTGGTATCTGGCGAGAGATTTTGGATGAGTCTCATGCCACTCCTTATTCTCTACATCTGGGTATGATGAAGATTTACCAAGAACTAAAGACTCTGTATTGGTTGCCAGGAATGAAGAAGGGCATGGTGGATTATGTGGCCAAGTGTTTAACCTGTTAGCAAGTGAAGGCTGAACACCAAAGGCCAGCAGGGTTTTTGCAGCCTTTAGGGATTCCAGAGTGGAAGTGGGAAGATATTACCATTGACTTTGTGGTTGGATTGCTGAGAACAGTTGGGACACATGATCTTGCTAGAATGAATTTTATGGTGGATCAGTATGCTGAGTTGTATGTAAAGGAGATCGTGCGTCTCCATGGGTCTTTGAGATCGATAGTGTTCGACAGGGACCCCATTTTAACCTCTAAGTTTCGACAAAGCCTTTGGAAGGCTATGGGCATGAAGTTGAGATTCAACATAGCTTATCATCCTCAAACTGATGGACAGTCTGAGAGGACGATTCAAATACTAGAGGATATGTTGCGGGTCTATGTGCTAGATTTTTGGGGATCTTGGAGTAAGTATCTCCCTTTGATTGAATTTTCTTATAATAACAGTTATCAGGCGACTATCGGAGTGGCTTTGTATGAAATGTTGTATGGGAGGAAATGCATATTGCCCATTCATTGGGATGAGATGGGTGAGACAAAGTACTTAGGTCCTAAGGCAATTCAAAGGACTAATGATGCAATTGAGAAAATTAGAGCTGGAATGCTCGCCTTCAAGAGTAGACAGAAGAGTTACTTAGACTTGAAAAGTAGAAGTGTAGAGTTTCAAGTGGGTGATCATATGTTTCTCAGAGTTTTTCCTTTGAAAGGAGTGAAAGGAAAATTAAGTCCTAGGTTTGTTGGGCCCTTTGAGATTCTAGAATGAGTTGGAGAGGTGGCTTACAGTCTAGCTATGCCTCCAGCTTTATTAGGGGTTCACAACGTTTTTCATGTGTCTATGCGCTGAATGTACGTATCAAATCCTGCACAAGTGTTGAGTTATGAAAACTTGGATTTGGATCAAGATTTGTCTTATGAGGAGAAACCAGTTCAAATCCTAGATCGAAAGGACAAAGTCTTACGAAACAAAACCATTGCCTTAGTGAAAGTGTTGTGGAGAAACAACAAAGTAGAGGAGGCAACTTGGGAGCTTGAGTCAAATATTCGAGATCGGCATCTCGAACTATTCACGTAAATTTCGAGGATGAAATTTCTATAAGGAAGGGATAGTTGTAACTTCCCAAATTTGTTAATAATGCTTGGTGCCTTGATTAGCGTGCCTGGAGGGAAATAATTCATTTAATTGTATTACTACATGATTAATCATGATATATGTGTATTGTAATTTAATTGCTTGTGTATATTATAATATGACTAGACATGCATGTTGTAACGTCCTCCTAATCCAGAACCGTTACACTGTGTATTATAAAATGAATCAGACTTGCTAATCAAGTCATTTGGTTATAAACGTGTAACTAAGGTTAATGTCAAGGGATATGGTTAAAAGTTGCAGTCAAAGGAATTGTTGACTTTTATTTAAAAAGTTTCATACATACATGAGATCCCAAAATATTACAAAAAAAACGTTTAAAAGGGTGTATATACATCAAAAGTTACAACCGGCCTACCTAAGCGACAAAATTAGGGCTACAATCCTAGTTCTTTTGAGATATCCTCGGTCATGGTGGACGGGCAGACGCATATGTACACGTAACCACCAAAGCTCTCCAACTCATGGCTAGTCAAGCTTTCCTTTCCCCTTGCCTGCACCACAAAGCACCCATTAGCCAAGTCTCAACAAGAAAACTTAAACATGTGCATAAACAGGAAGTATAAAGCTCAATATACTTATCTGGCACATCCAGTAGTAATAACCTACTCATACAGGCATACAATTATAAATAGATAGTCATTAGATCATTCTGGGGCCGCTGCCCTGAGTAGTTGACCATAGAGTCAACTCCGGGGCCTTATTCCCTAGCTATGCGACCATAGAGTCACCTGGGGCCCTCGCCCTTAGCTCTTGGTAACTAGCCATAGAGCTAGCCAAACACTTTTTTTTTCCATCGACCATTGGGTCAGCCAACGTAATAGTACGTTGCTGATTTAGGTCTAAGCCTTTTGACCAGCGCGCAGCGCGCTATTGCTGTCTTTGACTAATAAGTCAAGCCTTGATCCAGGTATTCGAATATCGGTACAGAAACAGATATGGATAGGCATACCTCAACAAGACAAATAAGCATACATATTAATCACGTAATATCATTAAGTAACTGTAATCATAGTAATAATCATGCTTATTTAATAGGCCAAGCCTTAGCCATGCAAACCATGCAAACAGTCATGAAACACTTAAGCAGGTATAGAATATTCATGTATGTTTAATCAATAAAAATAATGATAACTTAATCATAATCATTCTCAGGGGCCCAAGCCCTATTCATAATTATTATTAACATTCAGGCCAAGCCCTAGTCACATATAACACGTATTGGGTGCAGTTTTCTTACCTCAGGTTCGAGTATAGCGTAAAATAAGAACGACCCTCGAGCACGATCCCGGTTCAAAGACCTTAGCGATAACCTAGTCACAACCATAATATAGGATTCCATAAAAAGCGAGCACATAAAGGCTTCCAGACTGAGTCCTAGCCTCTGGGACCTCAAATTCTACTAAACCAAGTAGTAGAATCGATCACGAGCCCTAAGCACAAGATTCTCATCTCTAAAAACTCACCATGGCCAAAACAGCCCAAGTGGGTCGCACCTGCCCTTGAGGGTCGCGGTGCGCCTCCTAGAAAGAAGCCTCCCAGAAAAAAGCCTCCCAGGGCCCTGGGTTCGGTTGGGTCGCGACCCCTCAAGAACAGGGTCGCGATTGGGCCCTACGAACCCATATTTCCTCCATTTTTCTTCAGCCAAATCCAACCAAAACTATCCCAATTTCACCCTAAAATTCAGCTAAACACAGATATTAACACATTACCTCAGTAGTGGATGGTGATCATCTAGCCATAAGCTATCCAAATTCTAATCTCGAGCCTTCAATTCCTTAGTTTCTAGCAAAAATCTTCCTAGTTCTTCAATGAGCTCCCTTAGAAAAGTTTAGAGAAAAACAGAGAAGGAATGAGTCGATTGTGAGAGGTGTTTGAGTGTTTTTGTGTTTTCTTAAGGCTTAAGTTTATTGAAGCTAATCCCGAGGCTTGGGATACCAAAAACATCTCCGAGGGAAAAATGGTCAAAATCCCAAGTATTCCCTCCTAATCTCGCTAACTCCAAACATGTCCTCAATTATTCATTCCTATTACCCGATAACCTAATTTAATGCCAAATACCAAAAATATCCCTTAACTCAACCCGAGTCGAGTATCGGGTCCTGTTGTGACTTTCCAGCTAACATGCTCCCTAAGATCGTCTCTTGCTGAGTAACCCAAATAAACCCACATAATAATGTGGTCTCTCACATATATGAAAATATATACAATTATGCCCATAACAGGCCAAATTACGAAAGTTGCCCTTCTAATAAGAAACAGGCCCACATGCATATTTAATATCCCTAAACATGCATAATAAGTTACATTGTCATATAACTCACATAATCACATAATCATACACAAATATCTCATATAAGCATATAATTCCATATGTTGCCATCTTGGCCCCCTAATCAAGGCCTTAAGCCTCATTAGTAAATTTGGGTCGTTACAATTTTTGTAAGGAGGGGATAGTTGTAACGTCCCAAAATTACTTAATACGGCTTAAGGCCTTGATTACGGGGATGAAGAAAGATGTGGTGGAGTACGTTGCCAGATGCTTAACATGTCAGCAAGTGAAAGCTGAGCATCAACGACCAGCAGGGTTGCTTCAGCCTTTGTGTATTCCTGAATGGAAATGGGAGGACATTGCTATGGACTTTGTGGGAGGTTTACCCAAGACAGTGGGGCTTCATGACTCGGTGTGGGTGATAGTGGACAGGTACACCAAGTCAGCCCATTTTCTTCCAGTAAGATCAACATATACTATGGATCAGTATGTTGAGTTGTATGTGAGGGAGATCGTACGTCTCCATGGGGTCCCTAAGTCTATAGTGTCAGACTGGGATCCTATCTTCACTTCCAAGTTTTGGGGTAGTCTGCAGAAGGCTTTGGGGACTCAGTTGAAGTTCAGTACAACCTTTCATCCTCAGACTGACGGACAGTCTGAGAGGACAATTCAGGTATTGGAAGACATGCTCAGAGCATGTGTGATTGACTTTGAAGGTTCATAGAGTAAGTATCTTCCGTTGATTGAATTTTCATATAATGATAGTTATCAGTCAACGATTGGAGTGGCTCCCTACGAGATGTTGTACGGGAGGAAGTGTAGGTCACCCATTCATTAGGATGAGATGGGTGAGAGGAGATATTTGGGGTCAGACATGGTGCAGAGAACAAGTGAAGCTATAGAGAAGATCTAGGCTAGAATGCTCGCCTCTCAGGGTAGACAGAAAAGCTACGCTGATCCTAAGCGTAGGGACGTGGAGTTCCAGGTTGGGGACCATGTGTTTCTTCGAGTTTCACCTCTGCGAGGGGTGAGGAGGTTTGGAAAGAAGGGCAAGCTAAGCCCTAGATTCATTGGACCATTTGAGATCCTGGAAAGGATTGGTCAGGTGGCTTACATATTAGCTTTGCCACCATCATTGTCTGGGATTCATGACGTATTCCATGTTTCTATGCTCCGGAAGTACATCTCAGATGTGACTCATGTGTTAAGGTACGAAGATTTGGAGTTACAGACAGATTTGGATTATGAAGAGCAACCAGTTTAGATCTTAGATCGAAAAGATAAAGTATTGCGGAATAAGACGATTCCTCTTGTTAAAGTGTTGTGGAGGAATAGTAAGGCGACTTGGGAGCTTGAGACAGCGATGCAGGATCAGTATCCCGAGTTATTCAGGTAAATTTTGAGGACGAAATTCTCATTAGGAGGGGATAGTTGTAATGACCCAAATTTGCTAATGAGGCTTAAGGGCCTAGATTAGTGTGCCAGGAGGGCATAAATGGGATATATGTGATTTAACAATTAAAAGTATGAAAAATGACTATTTGAACATTTGAGATGCATGACTATGTGTATTAGTATGCATGTGGGCCCTGATTAGGTTAAAAAGAGCATAATTGTAATTTTGGCCCGTTGAGGGCATAACTGTATATTTATGCAATAATTGTTGAGACCACATTATTATGTGGATATATCTATGATCTGTGATTCGAGACGATCCTAGTGAGCAGATTAGCGAAAAAGTCACGGCGGGGATTTATACTCGGCTCGGGGTGAGCCTGGGGGTATAAATGGGAATTTAGAGAATATATTGGGGTCTATTCTGACATCGAGGAATATAATTGGTGATTAATTACGTATCGGGAAGTAAGCGGTAAATATTAGAGACACTCGAGGAATTAGCGGGAATTGGGTGAAATGACCAAAATACCCTAGATGGATTAAAAGAGTTAGAGTTAAAAGGAAGGGTATTGTGGTCATTTGACAGATAAGGATAGGCATAACTGAGGCTTTATGCTCAGTGGAGTTTGTAGAATAAAATAGAAGTCTGAAAAGAAGGAAAAAGAAGGCAAGAAAAAAAAGAGAAAGAAGGGAAGAAAGGCAAGGTCGGTTTAGGCTTTTCTCCACCATTATCTAGAGGGTTCCTGGAGGAAAGTTCAGAGGAGAGCTAGATCAAGTTGAGCCATAAGGTTTTTGAGTTAGGTTTGAAGAATTGACAAGGGTTTAGCAGGAACAAACCTTCCACTTGAGGTAAAACTTTGAAGTTTCTTCAGTTCTGGTTTTAATTTCTAACTAAGGTATCTAAGCTGAATTGATGGGGAATTCTAGGGAATTGGAGCCAAGGATTTGAGGAGGAGGAATCCAAGGAAGAGTAGAGGGTATCCTAGCATCAACTCTCCAGTTAAAGGTAAGGAACTTTGGTTTCAACTCTGAGATTTCTATGGTTTCTACTGAGTTTCTGAGTTTAGGATCAGCTATGGTAAATTTTGAGATTAGGGATTCATGTGCTTGGGTTTTGAGTATTTGGGATACTTGGGGTGAGTGGAGTATGTTAATAAGCTTGTTTTTAAGTTTGGTTGGGTTTTGGAAGAGTTTTGGTAAGGGTTGGCTCGAGGAAAACGCAGGAGGGAAAAATGTAGTAGTGGCTGTCTGTGACTAGTGCTACAGCGCTAGCCTTTGGGAGCTGTAGCGCTAGGCCAAGCATTCTGAGGGTTTTTTGGTTCTGCTTGTAGCGCTGTAGCGCCCTCCTTAGACCGTTGTAGCGCTACCTGTTTTCAGAAGAGGGTTTTTGAGTTATTTTCAAGGGTTTTTGCCCGGGGGTTCGAGGTTCGATTCCACCACCCCGTTTGGTGGAATTAGAGCTTCCCAAGGGCTCGGGATTGGTTCCGAGGCTAGGTTTTGGACTTGAGGTTTAGTGATGATTTTGACCTATGGTTGTGATTAGGTGTGAACTAGGGCTCAAGGGGGATCGTGCTCAAGGATCAAGTGAACAAAGCTAGCAAATTTGAAGGTAAGAAAACTACACCCGGTTATATGTTTGTGATGGGACTAAGAGCTCCCGATACCTGTATAATGTCAATGATGGTATTATGCCATGGGACATGTGATAGCGACCTAAGGGTGCCGTACACAATATTTGCGCACAGGGCGCGGCTTGGCCACTGGTAGCCGAGGACAACTTAATATTCACTAAGCTGAGTTTGAGCGGGCCGGAGTCAGTGGGATAACGGAGGGTGCGGCCTGAGGGCGCTAACCCTAGTTATCATTTGTAATTGATGTACGATATGAGTTGATATGTTTAATATGTTGAATACTTGGTTATTCTGAATGTTTATATGGTTGAGAACATGTTTATGCAATATGAGATATTGGATTGACTGTTGATTGCTTATGCTCTATTATTGTGTTTTCTTGCTGGGCCTTGGCTCACGGGTGCTACGTGGTGCAGGTAAAGGCAAAGGCAAGTTAGACCAGTCCTGAGATGGAGAGCTGTGGGGCTGAATGTACATGGTCAGTTGTTCGGTCGCCTTGGCCGAGGAGTGGATCAGGACAGGGATCGCTGAATTGTCTATTTTGCCTTAGTATGGATAATATTGTATTTAAATCGTGAATCTTTTGTAAGTGATTTTAATCTGATCAATTTTGGGATCCCGTGTAAACAGGAAACGATATTTAAAAGAAATGCGACTTTTAAGACCAAAATCGTTTAACCCTAGTTCCATTATAGTTTCAGTAACACGTTTTCAACTAAACAACTTGATTAGCAAGTCTAGAACTTTTATAAACACACAGTGTAACGGTCTTGGATATCCAGGGCGTTACAGAAATTTCTTCATCGAAATTTTACCTGAACAACTCGGGATACTGAGTCCGCATATCCGCCTCCAGTTCCCAGGTCGCTTTATCAACCTTGTTGTTTCTCCATAATATCTTAACTAAAGGTACAATCTTGTTCCTCAGGACCTTGTCCTTCCTGTCTAAAATCTGAACTAGTTGCTCCTCATAGTAAAATTCTTCCTCCAGTTATAGATCCTCGTAACTCAGTGCATGAGTTCCATCTGAGATATACTTTCTCGTGATGGAAATATGAAATAAATTATGCACACTAGACAGTGCAAGGGGTAAGGCCAACCTGTAGGCCACCTGACCGATCCTTTCCAAGATCACAAATGATCCTACAAACCTAGGGCTCAGCTTGCCCTTCTTCCCAAACCTTTTCATGCCTCTCAGCGGTGAAACCCTAAGAAAGACATAGTCTCCCACATGGAACTCCACATTCCTCCGCCTTGGGTCTGAATAGCTCTTCTGTCTACTCTAAGACGCGAGCATCCGAGCTCTAATCTTCTCAATAGCCTCAGTGGTCCTCTGAATTGCTTTAGGACCAAAATATTTCCTCTCACCCATCTCATCCAGTGAATGGGCGTTCTGCACTTCCTACCATACCACATCTCATAAGGTGCCACTCCAATGGTAGACTGATAGCTATTGTTATAGGAAAATTCTATTACAGGAAAATATTTACTCCAAGAGCCTTCAACGTCGAACACACATGCTCTCATCATGTCCTCCAATATTTAAATAGTCCTCTCAAACTAATCATCGGTCAGAGGATGATAAATTGTATTGATCTTCATCTGTGTACCCATCGCTCTTTGTAATCTTCCGCAAAACATGGAAGTAAAGATAGGGTCCCTATCTGACACGATAGACCTTGGGGTCCAATGAAGGAAAACTATCTCTCTCACATAGAGATCTGCATACTAGTCAATCGTGTAATTCGATCCACGATGACCCAAATAGAATCATGTTGGCCCACTGTTCTGGGAAAATCCATCGTGATGTCCTCCCACTTCCAATTTGGGATATCTAGAGTTTATAACAGCCCTGCTGGCCTCTGATGCTTAGCCTTGACCTGCTGACAGGTCAGGCACCTTGCCACATACTCAGTCACATCCTTCTTCATCTCAGGCCACCAATATAAAGCTTTCAGATCCTGGTACATCTTCGTGGTGCCCGGATGTAGGGAATAAGGAGTAGTATGAGATTCATCCAGAATCTCCCGTTTGATCCCTGTGTACATCAGAATGCAGATCCGATCCTTGTACCACAACAAGCCAATGCTTGACACCGTATAGTCCTTAGCTATTCCAGCTAGGAAATCCCCTCTAATTTTCCCAGCTATGGATCATCTAACTATTTTTCCTTAATCCTCTATAAAAGAATAGACTGTAGGGTGATGTTCGCTAGCTGGCCAACCACTAATTCAATTCCTGCTCTAGCCATATCGCCCGCCAACTTCCTTGATATTTGTCTGTCACTATATAACTATTCTGGACCCTTCCGGCTTAAGGCATCTGCTACCACGTTGGCCTTCCCAAGTTGATATAAAATCTCACAATCATAATCCTTGACCAGCTCTAACCAACATCTTTGCCTCATGTTCAGATCCTTCTGGGTGAAGAAGTATTTTAAACTCTTGTGGTCAGTGTATATCTCACACTTCTCACCATACAAGTGGTGTTGCCACACTATCAGTACAAAATCCACCGCTGCATGTTCTAAGTCATGTGTGGGGTATCTTTGCTCATACTCCTTCAACTAACGTGACGCGTAGGCAATCACCTTCCCTGTCTGCATAATAACACAACACAGACCCTGCCTTGAGGCGTCACAATAAACTACAAACTTGTCCCGATCTGCAGGAAGGCTCAAAACCAAAATGGTGATCAAACTCTTCTTGAGCTTCTGGAAGCTGTCTTGACATTTGTCTGACCATATGAACTTCTAGTTCTTGCGTGTTAACTCTGTCAGTGATGATGCAATCTTGGAAATACCCTCCACAAAGCGTCTAGAATACCCTACCAATCCCAAGAAACTCCTGATCTAATAAGTGTTCTTCAGTCTTGGGCAATCTCTGACTGCCTCAATCTTCGCTAGATATACCTTAATCCCATCCTTACAAACTATGTGACCTAAGAAAGTCACCTGTGGCAACCAGAACTCGCATTTCTTGAATTTTACATACAACATGTGTTCTCTCAACCTCTGTAGTACCAATCTGAGGTGCTGCTTGTGTTCTGTCTTTGAATGAGAGTATACCAATATATCTTCAATAAAGATTATGACCAACCGATCCAGGTAATCTTTGAACACCCTGTTCATCAGATCCAAAAATGATGTTGGGGCATTAGTCAATCCAAATGACATCACAAAAAACTAATAATTTCCATACCTGGTGCGAAAAGTTGTCTTTGGTACATCCTCCTCTTTGATCCTCAGCTAGTGATAACCAGATCAAAGATCCATCTTAGAGAATACCGTTCTACCCTGCAACTAGTCAAACAAATCATCAATCCTTGGCAGAGGATATCTGTTCTTGATAGTTAACTTGTTAAGTTCTCTGTAATTAATACACATCCTCAGAGAACCATCCTTTTTCTTCACAAAGAGAACTCATGCGCCCCATGGCGAGAAACTGGGCCTGATAAAACCCAAGTCTAGATACTCCTATAGTTGAACATTTAGTTCCTTCAGCTCGGCTGGAGCCATCCAATAAGGTGCCCTAGATACTGGCTCTGTCACTGTCACCAATTCAATCACAAACTCAATCTCCCTGTGTGGAGGTAACCCTGGTAGATCCTCTGGAACGTCCAGAAACTCACAAGCTAGTCGTGTCTGTCCTAGTCCCACTGGTATGACCTGAGTGGTATCCAGCACACTAGCTAAGAACCCTATGCATCCCCCCTGCAATAGGTCTCTAGCTCTAAGTACAAATATCATAGGTATACGGGGTCCATGCATAGTGCCAACGAATACAAAGGGGTCCTCACCCTCAGGCTCAAAGGTTACCATATTCTTCTTGCAATCTATCGTTTCCCCACACTTCTCTAACAAATCCATACCCATAATTATATCAAAATCATTCATTACCAATTCTACCAGGTCAACTGATAATTCCCATCCATCGATTGTAACTGGTAGTGATCTAACCCATCTCCTAAAAACCACTAATTCCCTAGTAGGCAGAATAGTACCAAACCCCACAGGATAGAAGTCACATGGCCTACACAATCCATCTACAATCCTACTAGCAACAAAAGAGTGTGTAGCACCCAAATCAATCAAAACAATATAGAAGGTTCCAGCACTAGAAAGTTGACCTGTAACCACTGAGGGACTAGCCTCGACCTCTGCCTGGGTCAAGGTGAATACCCGAGATGGCGTTAGGCTGTCCAACTTCTTCGACTCTTCCTTTCTGGCTCTCGGGCAGTCTTTCTTCAAATTCCCCACACTGTCGCAAACAAAGCAGGCCTTCACCCGACATTCCCCAATATGGCACCTCCTGCACCGAGTACACTCTGGGAATGCTCTCCAGTTCTCACTGCCACCCTGGTGGCCTATCTGCATGCCCTGTGGTCTCCCATCTGACCCTGGTGCAAAAATTTGTCCGAAGTCTTCCTCTTTTGGTCACTGGGGCCTTCGCCCCTACTAAAACCTATAAATGGAGGTCTTGATCTCCTAGAATCCCTTCTAGCTACATTGTCACGCTTGATCTTGTTCTCTGTGCTCTCAACTGTAAGTGCCTTCTACACAGCTTGTGCATAGGTAGTCAATCTTGGCACAGTGATAATTGTTAGGAGTATGTCCTAAAAGCATGTAAAAGACATTTATTATTTCAATGAATAAATAAATACAATGGTCTATTATTGTTATATTTAGATTATTAAATTATTGTTTGAATAATTTTTTGTAAATATCAGAAAAATTCCATATTCATTATTGAGAATGTGATCTTGTATTAGTACGAGAGAATTAAGATCATGTGAATGAATAAAAATAGTCAACAGCAAATTAAAGTTATGAAATTCTTTAATTAGGGTTGTAAGTATGGTTTACTGAGTATCATGTTGATACAAATAATCTAGATTCGGATTATTGATGTGGCAAGACATCTCGGTAAAGGTGCTTTATATAATATGATTATATATGACAAGGACCGGTATGAATAAAAGTCTTTATCCAAAAACCATTTAATAATAAAGATTTGTAATTCATATCATAACTGATGATCATTTATACATCAACCTAAATCCTGAGTGTTCATGAACTCATGTTTATGTTTATTAAATCTTTTGATTCATTCGTTAAGGTCTCTTCATAGATTGAGGCTAATGACTTTTGTTTTGGAGATTTAATATCATGGATGGCTGGGAACATGGATCAACAATACAGAATCTAATCTTTCCTAACGGGTCGTATATTGGTTCCCTTAAGGGTTAATTCTAGAACTGAATAATTTTGAGCTCAAATCTATAATTAGATTATATATTAATTATTCACTAGTGAATTAATGGTACTTAAGGAATAAGAAATAAATTAGAAAGGTAAAATGGTAATTCTTCCATTCTAATTTATGAACTAATTAATTAGAGGGTTGAACTATTGTAAGATGGTTATATCATTGGACAACTTAAAATAAGATTTATGTAAAAGTATATCTATAACATAAAGAGTTTAATTCTGAAATTATAGTGGAGAAATATCAGAATTAATAAATTAACTATTATGATTAAAGAGTTTAATTATTTAGTTTTAATTTATTGGAGCTTAATGTTTTAGGTCCATGGTCCCCGAAATGGCTCAACCAAACACTAACAAAGATAAATACAAAAATAGGCAAAATGACTTATCTGATAAGTAAAATATTTTTCTATGCACTAAACATAATTATTGTATGATTATGTGTAATTAATTAATTGAGAATTAATTAATTATTTGATTTAACGAAAATATAATTAATTTTGAATTAATTTATTTTTGGGATTTTTGGTATTTAAATAATGATAAAAATTGGGAAAATCACATGCCCTCCCTGGCATGGGTTGGGCGCGTAGCACAGTACATAAACACTATGCTACACGCACAAGAAGATTCTTGAAGAATCTTGGTTCAATAATTTTAGTTATTTAAATATTAAATAAATAATGAGATAATTTAATATGATTAAAATATTATTATTTAAACAAAAATTTGATAACTGATTAATTATTTTTCAAATTGTTTAAAATAACTAATATTATTTATTTTAATATATATTGTATATATTAAATATAGGAGATTAGTTTTTCTAGAGCGATACTTTTTAGAGATAGAAAATATATCGTGAAATCTCCCTGAGAGAAATAGAACAATGCTACAAGCATAGGTCACTGTTCTTCACAAATTTAGGTCCAAACTTTATCAGATCTCATGTGTTTGAGAATATCTGATAAATAGATTTTGCCTATTGTTTTGTATAATGAGCCCACACTCGTTCTTTGTGTGTTGAGAACATTATGGAAGATCTTGGTGTGAGATCTCAAGGATTTTGTCGTACAAAAAGATAGCAGCAAGGAAGGACATGAGGTAATTTTTCTATTCATCTCTTTGATTCAATATATATATATATGTGAAGAAGTAGATCCAGAAATCTTGTTGGATTAAATTAACAATTTTGGTTGTTGTTCCGCTGCGTATAATCTCTGAGTTGATCTATAAAAACCAACAATAATACGAACATCCCGGACTATCATAGGTTGTAGCCCCTGAATAAACCTCTCTTTTCCAGTCCCATCAGTGGGCACTAGAACCCTGGCAAACTTTGCCAGTCTGTCAAACTTCAGGGCGTAATCAATCACTATCTTATTACCCTGAAGTAACTTGCTGAATTCCTCAACCTTCGTAGCTTTAACTGCGTCGTTGTAGTATTTCTCATTAAACAAGGTTTTGAACTCTTCCCATTCCATGGTGGTTACTGTTCTGGTCTGGGATACCACCTCCCATCAAATTTGGTCATCCTCCCGAAACATATAAAGTGGTGCAAGCCATTCTCTCATTACCACCTACCCTCATAAAATCCAAGATGGTGGTTATCATGGTCATCCACTACTCAGTTTTCAATGGATCTGAGCTGCCCTCAAAGACTGGAGGGTGTTATTTCCTGAACCTCTCACACAAGGGTTCCCATCTATCTCCCCCTATTTGGGGCTGCACTACTGCTGGTACCTCTGTCTGTATCACTGCCGGTACTGCGGGTTGTGGGTTCTCTGCTGGAACATGTTGATGTCTCAAGAGGGGAATCTCCTCTTCCTGCCTCTCTAATCTGGTTTGCATACCAGCAAGCACCTATTGCCAGTTTTCTAGAGCTGGCGGTGGGGCCTGGCCTTAATCATTCCCTTCCCTAGCCTGTAACTCTTGGCTAGCCAACCTTTTTAACCTTAAAAAATTCATACTGTTATTCAATTCAATCTGCAGTGATCAAATCATCCATTAGGTACGTAATGACAATACCTCTTGCTGCTTGGCGATCCAAGATCAAATAGACAAACAACAGATGCAATGCTAATAAGCATGCCAACACATAATATGCTCATTCATGGTGCTAATAAGCACTTCCTTATATCCATCGGCAAATAACAATGCACATAGACATATCCAAACATTTACACAAGTATAACATGGATAATAAGCATATTCTTTAATCTCTGCAAGTGTTTACAGTGCTAATAAGCATTTCCTGGCCTATATACAAATAATAACGCTAATAAGTAGTTCCCTTACATTCACAAGCAGTAACAATTCTAACAAGCACATTCTTTATCATTCATGCAACAATCAAGGGCCAGACCCTATCATAGTATCTTATGCTTCCTAAACAAGCACGCAAATAAGGCATTCATATCATGTTTAAGCAGTTAAACACATAACCACACAATAGTTACCAAACCCAGAGTTGAGCTTGTCATTAGTGGCGAGTGTACATGCCCGGCCAGCCTTCAGGAACCCTTAAACCTTAGCAGCTCTAATACCAAGTTGTAACATACTCCTAATCAAGGACCATTACACTGTGTACTTTAAATTATGTTAGACTTGCTTGTTGACGCCATTTTTCGTCAACTTAGAAATGTAGAGCAATTAAAAAAAATACCAGAGGAAACAAACAATAATAGACACGATTTTTACATGGTTCGGCAATTAAAATCTGCCTAGTCCATGAGTCAGTGTTATTCACTTTATGGAATTCTCTCATAACATTCTGGAAGCAATTTTACAGAATCTTCCCAATACAAATTTCTCAGTTCTCACAAATGAATTGCTCCACACTATTTATATAGTGGTTTACGGAATATCTCCCCTCATATTTAGCGGAGTTATTATACAAATCAATTAAATAAATGCAATTAAATGCATATAGTTACTACGTACGCGTATAAATCCCATGATTTTTGGGATTTAACAACTAATTACAACCAATCCCTTAAACATAGAAATTTTATAACAATAAAGACATTCACACTCAGCTCGCGACCTTGAACATTCAATTCACATGCCTTCGAGACCGATCAATCATCACAAGCTCGCTACCTCGATTCGCCTCGACTTTTAACAAGTAACATTGTTCAGATTATCCTTTTCGAGCTCACAACACCTGTGCTCAAACTGTCTTATCTGATGGCAGGAAACGAATCAGGAAATTTATACAAGTGTTGGACTACTCTCATCGTAGCTTTGAGCTTGACATATATTCTTGGAACACCTCTGAGACCACGTAGTTTCCGAGCTCACCAATTCCAATGTTGTCGCACTTACTACACAACGAGGCTGTTCATGATATTTTCATTAAAGTCGATTATGATGAACCTGCTTATTCCGAGCTGGCACTTTACGAGCCTCATTTTTTAGATCAAAATTTCTATTCTCGAAATTTGGGTGTAACATCTTGCCCCCTTAAAAGTATCAGTTCGAATCCTATGAGAAGGAAACTTTTGAACTGCTTCTTCCGAAAATTGAGCCACCTACCACACTCAAGTGTGGACACGCTTCAGCTACGGATTGTACAATCGGAGTACTTGAGTACTTTTTCGACACACCCATGTCTTTTCACGTTTCAGCTTTTTGCTGCCACTATCATATTTGCACCCTTTCCGTTAGATCAAGTACCAAAGCCAACCAAAGGCCCTGATTTGTTCGACCTTTGACCTCCCTCTAGGACATATATATAGTCACGTCATCTGCATCTTCCTCACTACATTTTTCATTTCAGCTTTCATAGAAAAAGAAAAAACCAGAGCCAAAACTCAATTTTCTTCACATGTTCTCCAAATCCAGAAGACAAAATAATCTTAGCATTTTTTACTCCATGAGATCATTCTTGAAACTGATCCTTCAATTGGCAATGTCGCTATATCCACAAGCTTCTGTGTGTAAGTTTCAGTTCTTTGATTTCTCATGCATTTTTATGTTCTTCATTCATTTTTACGTACTTTCTTTCCGTATGAATGTATGCACTAGTGAGTAGCCTTGACCATATTGTTTAGCTTATACTACATAAAATTAGGATTCAAAATTTTTTTAATCATGGGTTTCAAACCTAGATTCAGTGCAAAAAATGCAAAGGTAAGATTTTTCGAATAATAGCGTATCATGCAAGCCAAGAAATGAGGGTTCTGAATTAGGGTTTTTAACTGCACAAATCCCAAAATTATCACCTTTCTTGGTAACTGTTAGCTTTATCCTCGAAAATCCAGGATCCTTAAAATGAATCCAAACATCCCCACTCTCGTGTTAAGTTCATGCTCGAAGCCCGAACTTATCAATAGTTTTGGGGCTTTACTTCAAATTTGATATATCCTTTCGAGGCCTCAGTCTCGATTGATTTTACTTTGTGATCTCGTGCTTTCGAGCTCGAATCACCAAAACTGTACTCTGTGATTTCTTGCATGCTTGGCCCTCACCCTTTTCTTTCTTGCTAGATGTCGCAAAACTCTGAGATTCAGTGGGGGTCAATGCTCGCAATTCCCTACTCTCTATCAACTTCCAGTCTGGAGTCTCCCTTCACTCGGAACCATTGCTTAGTACGCGAGCACCACAAGAGGTGCGAACAAGAGGACATCTGAGACCGTTTTTGACGTTAGATTGATGAGGTCGAGGAAGGAAAAAGGAAGATACTCTGGGTCGCAATTTATTCAAATTCGGACCCCGAAATCAGACCTATCCCGCTCGATCCCAAACTCAAAGTCACTATTGCTTACAAGCCTGGTGCACTTTCCTTCTCACTGATGGAAGACTCTTCGAACCATCCTTCCACTTCTCGAGCTGCGTCCATTCCCACAATGCAAGAGGGTTTTTTTGAGGCTGAGCATTACTGGAGCTCAATCATCTCAATGGGCCAAAATTCTGAGCTATTAGCTTGCCACAGCCTAAAATTTTTCAGCACACTGATGTGCCAACCTGGGACTCCAAACGAGCAAAGCTGCTTCACCCAGAGAGATGACAATCCTGACAATAAGATTAAGCTCACGGCCTGGAGTCACGAGCACATGAGGGCAGGGGCTCTCCTACCCTTGAAATCCTATTTTAAGGATTTTCTGGACTTTGTTGGGCTCACTCCCTTCCAACTCCAGACCAATTCATATAGGGTTCTTTCTGCCCTAAGGTCCCTGTACCACGAGCTGAAGTGGAAGGGACCTTTACCCCAAGAGATTATGTATCTCTTCTGTCTCAAAAGCAACCCTTCTCGAGCTCAGGGAGGGGATGGCTTTTACTATTTGTCAAGTTATCCAAAGGAGAAGAAACTTTTTGAGGATATGCCAAACCATCCTCCCAACTTCAAACTCGCATTTTTCTGGATGGATGGTCTCGCTCCTTCTAGATTCTATTCGTTCCAACTCATCCGTAAGTACTCACACTTATCCCTTTCCATTTTGTTTAATGATTAGGCTCGAAATAATTACATGTAACCATCTCTTCAACCAACTATCACCGTCCTACACTCTCAGAGTTGATGGTGAAACATAAAGAAACTCTGCTCCAACTGCCCTATGGTCGGCGGTCTTTATCTTATCTTCTCCATGAAGAGAGGCTCCGAGCCTGTGGCCTATTGGAGCAAGACCAGTCTACAGACAACTCTGCCTACCACAAGTACTTCAAGTGGGAGCATGTGCCACTTCCCACTGAGAGACATCCCCTGAGACGGAGGTCTTCAAGCTCATGGGCCCGTCCCTCTATGGCTCACCGTGATGATCGGTCTGCCTTGGGAAATGAAGCCTAGGACGAGGCCTCGAGCTCGGGTGGTGGAGGTAAAGTAATACTTAGCTCCAATATGTGGTCCCCTTCTTTTCTTAAGCACAAGCCCGACACACTGATCCTATTTACGGATCCTAGGGATAACTTTTACGTTTGGTCCTGGGTAGATGAGAGGGTACGTAGGTTTGATAGCTGGTTAGGTCAGTTTAAACGAGGTTTGGGATGGGGTCGCCGTTTAATATGGGATGAATTTTTATAAAGACCTTTCGAGGCTATCTTCTACATATAGAGAAGGGACTCCCCTAGCACAAGCTCGATACAGTGTACCATATAGGTTTCTTTCGACCTTAGTCTTGCTTCTTTTTGTAATTTAGGCTCGATCACTAATGTGTAAATTGTGTATTTGTAGGCGACATGGAGTCTGACTTGGACAATGTACTGAACCGTCCTACGGGGGCGAAGGCGAGTAAGCGCCAGAGGGTGTCACAGAAATGAGGGCGCTCCTCAAAGATCCCAAAGAGAGCCTAGGTGTCTCCTCCAGCCCCGGACTCCCAAGGCCCGAGCCAACCTGTTGCTGCAGACCCTGAGGTCAGAGGACCTGCCAAGGTCTCACACCCCCTGCCTCCTCCTGAAGTCCAGGTTTCCCAAAAAACTACTCTGTCCCCAAGGAAACAAGTTCCCACATGGGAACGTCTGTTGTCGATCTCGACCCACGTCCCCGAATATGTGATTGATAACGCTACAGGGACATATGGAGTCAGTCAGGGCTCGTATATATTATCTTGAGTTGGCCAAAGTCTCAGCAACCTCAAAGCTCCTCAATGGCAGTTCCTCACCTCTTGTCACGACACCAACACCATCTTTGACAAGGGAAGCGAGATCTTCACCTCGGTAAGTCCTTTTACTCTGTAACATTACTTATACGGATTTATCATGTATGTTTAATAACCCATTTTATTTATGTGTACAGGCTTTCGCTACATTCGCTCAACTTATCTTCAAGTTGAACAACGACATATACGCGAGCCAGGCCTACGCTCACAAGGCGAAGAACCTCCAGTTAAAGCTCGCAAACGAGATCAAGGCTGCGACGTTGAAGATATCTGAACTTGAATCAAAGCTAGAGGCCAAGGACTCTGATATCAAGGAGAAGGACTCCAAAATCAAGGAACTTCAGGAGCTGAATGCCATGCTAGAGGGAGAAAAGGCAGCCACTTTCGACATCATTGAAGGTGAGAAGGCTCGCCTTTTGGAGGAGTTCAAGGCTAAGAAGGATCATGCCGTTGATATGGAAATGTATCAAATCTGGGTGAACAACCCCGAGCTCGATACAAGCTTCCTAAACACCTTGGAGGCAGATTTCGTCGATAGGTGGCAAACTTGCCTTGATGAGGAAGATGCTAGGCTCGAGGCCGAAGAGACTGCAGGAGCATCAGGAGCAACTGGGGAATTCGTCGGAGCATCAAGAACAGCTGGGGAGAAGGTGCCGGCTCCATAAGTGTGGAATCATGGGCTGTGTCCCATTATTTTTTCGTAACTCATTTTATATATATGCCCTTGGGGCAAAGAAAATACATAGCTCGCTCTAAAGCTATTTCATTATTATTTAGACAGTAATTTTAATCTTTATGCACACGATTTTCTTACTCGAAAACCTTCATGCATTCGATTTTACATTTAGTTTTTGCTTTACATTTCTGGGTCAAAATATTTCGAGCATGTTATACTAAATGCTTGCTTTTATGTTTGTTTATTCGTACAAACACATTTGTTAGATTTAAGCTCGAGTTTCAATGCATTCATGAACAGTTTACTCGATATATCCATGTCTGACCTCATTATTGTCAAGGTCGAACCTTACTTTTACCATGTACTCGAAAGTACTTATATGGCATGTAATCTTAGTAGTTTAGTTATATCTTTCTTTTCTAGTCACTTTTTCTCATCCTCGAGTAGGTCCTCAAGGTTATGAGGTCGAAACTTGTTTTTGCAAAATTTTCCAGCCTCTGAATCGACTTAATTCGCAATGGGTTTCTTAACACCAACTTTCTGTCGATTAGTCTTAGTTGGTTTGTTCCAAACTTATTTAGCTTGTGTCTGGTTTGTAATCCATACACTTATAATTTTTATAATCTGATTATGTTCAGACAATCTTAGCTCGTGTGTTTAGTTTGTAATCCATACACTTATCATTTTTAAAATCTGGTTATGTCCAGACCATCTTTAACTCGTGTGTCTGGTTATTAATCCATACACTTATAATATTTAGCCTGGTTATGTCCAGACCATCTTAGCTCGCGTGTTTGGTTATCAATCCATACACTTATAGCTTTTAGCCTAGTTATGTCCAGACCATCTTAGCTCGCGTATACACTTATAACTTCTATGTCAGGTTAATGATCTAGACATTTTTATTAGTTTATGTGTATACTTAAAACTTTTATGTCGGGTTAATGATCCAGACATTTTTATTCTATGTTATTTATTTTTTCAAACTTATGGTATGATTGTATACCACTAATGCCCCCTTAATATCCTATGTGTGCGACCATAGGTTATTGAACTAAGAGAGTTTGCAAAAAATACAACATTTAATAAAGAAAACAACTTTTGAGCAAAATTTAACATTTTATTAACAAGAGTTTGGAAAATAAACAAGCTTGGTTACAACAAAACACCATTCCTATTGATAATAAGGTCATAGATGTTCACCATTCCAAGTTCGCAGAACCAACTCTCCGTTCAATCTCGCCAATTTATACACTCCAGGCCGGATGATAGACTCGATCTGGTAAGGTCCTTCCCAGTTAGGTCCAAGTACCCCAGCAAAAGGGTCTCGTGTAGCCAGAAACACATGTCGTAGGACCAGGTCTCCCAATCTGAATTTTCTATCTCGAACCCTCTTATTGAAATACCTAGTAGCTCGTTGCTGGTATGCAGCATTTTTCAATTGAGCTTCATCTCGTCTCTCTTCAATGAGGTCTAGACTTTCTTCGAGCTGGGATTGGTTCGAGGCCTTATTGTATGCATGGCTCCGTATTGTAGGTATTTTGACTTCAATAGGCAACATGGCCTCACACCCATGTTCTAGGGAGAAGGGGGTATGCCCTGTTGAAGTTCGAGCTATAGTTCAATAAGCCCACAAGACCTGAGGTAACTCTTTGGGCCACCTTCCCTTAGCCTCTTCTAACCATTTCTTAATGGAGCTTTTTAAGGTCTTGTTGACTTCTTCGACCTGACCATCTGACTGGGATGGGTGACGAAGGTGAAGCTTTTTATTATCCCATTTTGTTCATAGAAATGGGTAAACTGGTCACTATCGAACTGGGTACCGTTGTCCGACACTATCTTTCTGGGCATGCCATATCGGCAGATAATATTTTTTACCACAAAGTCTAAAACTTTTTTTGAGGTAATAGTGGCAAGGGGTTCAGCCTCGGTCCATTTCGTGAAATAATCGACCGCGACCACAGCATACCTTACTCCACCTTTGCTAGTTGTAACGAGCCTATAAGGTCGATCCCCCACACCGCAAAGGGCCATGGGGAGGTCAACATGGTAAGCTCAGTAGGTGGAGCTCACGGAATTGAAGCAAATTGCTGGCATTTATCACATTGTTTGACATACTCGAACGCGTCTGCCTTGATTGTGGGCCAGAAATATCCCTGTCTTATCACCTTTTTGGATAGACTATGCCCCCCAGTGTGATCTCCACAAAATCCTTCATGAATTTCTTCCAAAATTTTCTTCACCTCGGGTGGAGTTACACATCGAAGTAATGGCATTGAATACCCTCTTCCATACAACCTTCCTTCCACAATAGTGTACCTCCGGATCTGATACATCAGTTTCCGAGCCTCGTTCCATTCTGCTTGGACACTTCCGGTTTCGAGGTAATAGAATATTGGGGTCATCCAGGTAGGTTGTGAATCGATCATGCATATGCTCTCTTCGTCAAGCTCGCTGATACTCGAGGTCGATAAAAACTCTACCAGGACCGCGTTCAATGTATCGGCCATGCTGGTTGTAGCAAGCCTGGCCAATGCGTCTGCATTTGAATTTTGCTCTCGAGGGACTTGCTCTATAGAGTAGAATTTGAACTGTCCGAGCGCATTTTTTGCTTTCTCTAGGTACGCGGCCATTCTTATGCCCCGAGCCTGATATTCTCTCAAAACTTGGTTGACCACCAGCTGTGAGTTTCTATAGCAGTGTATAGCCTTTTCTTTGAGTTCCTTGGCTACTCGAAGTCCTGCTATTAATGCTTCATATTCAACCTCATTATTTGATGCCTCGAAGATAAACCTTAAGGCTGAGTGGAATCGATTTCCTATTGGGGTAATCAATATAATGTCTACCCCTAATCCATTTTCGTTGGAGGATTTGTTGACATAAAGTTTCCATAGCTCGTAGGCTGGGGTTACAATTTCATCATTCCAAATTCCAGTACAGACGACAATCAAATCTGCTAGGGCCTGTCCCTTGATGGTCGTTCTCGGATGGTACATGATCTCGAATTTTCCAAGTTCGATAGCCCACTTCCAATCTTCTGGATGCCTCTGTTTTGGACAAAACCCATCGTAGTGGCTGGTCAGTTAGGACATGAATAGGATGTGCTTGGAAGTAGGGCCGAAGCTTTCGAGATGAATGTGTCATGGTAAGAGCTAGTTTTTCCATTACCAGGTGTCTCGATTCTGCCCCCAGTAACCATTGGCTGACATAGTACACGGGCTTTTGTACTTTTTTCTCTTCTCGTACGAGCACCGTACTAATGGTGTGTTCGGTTGTCGCGAGGTATAAATATAAAACCTCTCCTGTGACAGGTTTCGACAAGATTGGTGGTTTGGCGAGGTGCTTCTTAAGGATCTAAAACGCAAGCTCGCACTCCTCTGACCACTCGATTTTTTTCCCCCTCTCAAAAGGTTGAAAAAAGGAAGACAACGGTTGGTAGATTTCAAGATAAACCTACTTAGTGTCGCCATCCGTCCAATTAAGCTCTAGACATCCTTATGCTTTCCAGGTGAGGGCATATCTATCAACGCCTTAATCTTGTCTGGATTAACCTCCATTCCTTGTGCATTTACTATAAACCCAAGAAACTTTCCGGAAGACACTCCGAAAGAGCACTTTTGTGGGTTAAGTTTCATGTTATACTTTCGTAGTACAATAAAGCATTCTGCGAGATCATCAACATGGTTATTGTTATGTTTCAATTTAACTAACATATCGTCAACATAAACTTCCATGTTATTTCCAATTTTCTCTGCAAACATTCTGTTCACGAGCCTTTGGTACGTGGCCCTAGCATTTTTGAGCCCGAAAGGCATGACATTGTAGCAGTACAACCCTTTATCGGTTACAAAGTTTGTATGTTCCTGATCTGGTGCATGCATGGCGATCTAGTTATATCCAGAATAAGCATCCATGAATGACATGATTCCATGACCTGCAGTGGCATCTATGAGTTGATCTATCCGAGGTAAGGGGAAACAGTCTTTAGTGCATGCCTTGTTAAGGTTTGAGTATTCGATACAGGTTCGCCATTTTCCGTTGGGTTTCAGGACCAACACTGGATTGGCAATCCAATCAAGATAAAGGGCATCTCATATGAATCGATTTGCCTTTAACCTATTGACCTCCTCCTTGAGAGCCTTCTTTCTATCATCTTCCAGGAGTCTTCGCTTTTGTTGCTTCAGGGGGAAGCTTTTGTCAATGTTAAGTGCGTGGCTTATGACATTCAGACTAATTCCCACCATGTCCGAGTGTGACCATGCGAACACATCCTAGTTTTCTTTTAAGAAGAAAATTAATTGCTATCTTGCCTTTTCAGAAAGGTTTTTACCCACCTTCACCACCTTTGTAATATCTACTTCGTAGAGCCTGACCTCCTCGAGCTCTTCTAAAGGTTCAAGGTCAGCCCTTTCTTGTATTCTGGGGATGATCTCTTCATCTATCTCAAAGACCGACCCATTTACCTCTTGGATAACCACTAGAGCTTGCGCACTTGTCTGACTTTTTCCTCTTATGGAAAAGGTACAGCACTCCGTTCCTGCGAGCTGGTCTCCCTTCAGTGTCCCGATGCCACTAGAGGTTGAGAACTTGATGGAAAAGTGCCTAACAGATGACACTGCCCCCAGCCTAATCAGAACGGGTCTCCTGAGCAGTACGTTGTAGGATGATGGGAGGTCCACCATGACGAACTCCATCATCTTGGTTACCGAGACTGGATAGTCTCCCAAGATTACGGGGAGTTCAATGGATCCTATACAGGCAATCCCTTCTCCTGAAAAACCATACAACGTTGTTGCACATGCTTTCAAATCACGAAGTACGATTCCCATCTTTTCTAGAGTGGCTTTGTAGATGATATTCACCGAGCTCCCGTTATCAATCAGGACTCGGTGTACCCTCTTATTCCCGAGCTGGAGAGTAATGACTAGGGGTCGTTATGAGGAAATTGGACATGCGACGCATCCTCTTCTGTAAATGTTATGGGTTGAGTCTCAACCCTCTATTGTTTTGGAGCTCGTGGTTTAGGTTCGTAGGGAGAACCCTCTCCAGTCTTGAGCCCATTTACGTATCTTTTATGGGTGTTCCTGCCCAAACCTACGATATGAGGTCCCCCTGAGATGGTTACTACATCATCTCCATCAATCAGAAGGGATCTCTCGTCCTCCCGAGCTCGGGAGTTATTGTGTTAGGCAGGTTGCGTGGTCGCTGTCCTCTGACTTGTTGATGCTTGATTGGGATTTTGGTTTTTGACGTATTGTTTGAAATATCCCCTCGAGATCAAACCTTCGATCTCGTATTTCAATTGTTGACATTCATCGGTTGTGTGTCCAATATCTATACGGAATCTACAGTATTTACTTGAGTCCCTTTTTGCCTTTTGATTCCTCATGGGATCAGGTCGTCTGAACGGAACCTGGTTTTCATTGGCCAGGTAAATATTCTCCCGGGACTCATTGAGCTCGGTATACACCTTGTATACGAAGAAGTATTTATCCCATTTCTTCTTCTTACCTCCATCAGCCTTGGGGTTATTCCCTTCGTTCTTCTTCCTTTTAGAAAGGTTATCCCTGGAGGGTTTTGAAGTTAATAGGGTCACTGAGGTCAGACCAGAGTTCACATTTGGCACTGTAGTTATGGGCTGAGAGGTCATGTTCAGCGCTAACCTTGCCTCTTCTACATTGACAAACCTCTGGGCCCTCTGATTGAACTCGATTAGTGACCTGATAGGTTTCCTTTACAAATCTTCCCAAAGAGGACTTCCTGGTAGAATACCCGCTCTAACGGCCATTAGGTGACCGCTATCATCGACATCCCGAGCTCAGGCCACTTCTAGGTTAAACCTCGTGAGGTAACTCTTTAATGACTCCTTTTGCTATTGTCAGACATTGGTTAAGGCCGAGGCTGAGGGCCTGATGCCAATCATAGGCTTAACCTGCTTCTTAAAGTCTCTAGATAATTGATCCCAGGACGAGATCGAATTTCTTCTAAACATCTCAAACAAGTTTTTTGCTAGTCCTGTAAGTGTGGCTGGGAACTTCATACATCTGAGCTCATAGCCAACATTGCTGGCTCGCATGATGGTGTTGAAGGTACTCAGATGACTATACGGGTCTTAGTTTCCATCAAATGACAGGACATGGGGTATTCTGAATCCCAGAGGAAACGGAATGCTGGAGATATGTGGGGAAAATGGCTCAAGTTACTCATCGGACTCGTCAGCTTTGTTCCTGTTACGCTCGTCTTGCAGGAGCCTGAATGGTCTTTCTAACTAGTCAATCCTTTCTTGGACTAAATCCACTGGGGGTCAAGCCTGGACCTGAGGGGCTAGTTATCGTTAATAAAATCTCTAGCTCCTTGTCTTGGTAATGGGTTATTTGCTGGCTATTTACGACCATTTAGATGGTCGCACAGATCGGGGTTCAGCGGATTATCTCGCCATCGATTATGGTTTAGATGATCTTGTAGATTAGGGTGAATCCCTCGATTCCATGTATGTCTTGGTTCAGTGTTGTAAATGCTTACAGAATGACTGTAGTCCGAGATTTCTCTTACGTAACATGTAGCCCTCTCTGGATGTGTGGCTCGGTGATTACAAGATAGGTCCCCTGCTAGCCTTCTTGTTCCAGCAGTTTGTGATATTGACATTTGGCTTCTCGATGGCTGAGGAGCCCTGCGATCTCGGGTAGCCTCTCTTTCATTCCCCTGTCCAGGCCTAGCATGTCGATTTCCATCTCGACTGCCGCTGCGAGATGGCCTCCGTTGTGCAGTTCGTGGGACCTCTTGGACTAGCGAAGGGTGCCTTATTGGCGATGGTGGGTGCCTTATGGGCGATGGGGGTTGTCTCCCATTGTCAGGATTGGATGGCCCAGTGTTTTCCCGGACAGGCTCCGGGTTGTTTCTTGCTGTATCAAGATTTGTGTTCCGAACCTCTAGAGGGGCTCGGTTATTACCCATTCTTGTAGGCAAGTCTGCAGTAGGGTTGGTAGTGGCCTCAACCTAGGTACTCCTCCCAGGCCTTGGCTGATTCAGCTGTGATGCTTGTTCCACCCTCCTGGCAGTCGTGCTCCCACGGGGGCATCCTTTAGGCCTCCGGGGAAGTGCTTGGGCGTCATCTACCTGTCTGGCTAATTCCTCATCGCATTTTGTCGCCTCTGCCAACTATTTGCGCTGTTGGCGATTTTCAAGTTCCACGATGATCACATACCTCTTAGGATTGTAATACAAATCCTCGTCAAGCCTGGGGGCAGGCGGCCCCCGAGAGTTGGATGAATCACACCTCTCCTCAGAGTTCGGATCCACCATAGGCTGCTTTCCTGGTCGTCAAGGATATTCCTTGGTATGAGGGGTCTACTCCTCGGGTATATGGGGCAATGGTCTCCCTCAAGTACTGGGATTGCTTGCAGCGGCCATTGATGATTTAAGAGGTTTTCTGATTAAACAGGCTCACGTCTTGAGTTCAGTTCTCAATGAAAGCACCAAATTGTTAACGTCGTTTTTCGTCAACTTATAAATGTAGAGAAATTAAACAAAATATCAGAGGAAACAAACAATAATAGACACGATTTTTACGTGGTTCAGCAGTTAAAATATGCCTAGTCCACGAGTCAGTGTTATTCACTTTATTGAATTCTCTCAAAGCTTTCTGGAAGCAATTTTATAGAGTCTTCCAAATACAAATTTCTCTGTTCTCACAAATGAATTGCTCCACACTATTTATAGAGTGGTTTACAAAATATCTCCCCTCATATTTAGCGGAGTTATTATACAAATCAATTAAATAAATGCAATTAAATGCATATAGTTACTACGTACACGTATAAATCCCAAGATATTTGGGATTTAACAAAAAATTACAACCAATCCCTTAAACATAGGTATTTTATAACAATAGAGATATTCACACTCAGCTCGTGACCTTGAACATTCAATTCACATGCCTTCGAGACCGATCAGCCATTACGAGCTCGGTACCTCGGTTCACCTCGACTTTTAACAAATTACATTGTTTAGATCATCCTTTTCGAGCTCACAACGCCCGAGCTCGAACCGTCTTGTCTGGTGGTAGGAAATGAATCAAGAGATTTATACAAGTGTTGGACCACTTTCATTGTAGCTTAGAGCTTGACATATATTCTCGGAACACCTTCGAGACCACGTATTTTCTGAGCTCACCAATTCCGATGTTGTCGCACTTACTGCACAACGAGGTTGTTCGTGATATTTTCATTAACACTGATTATGACAAACCTGCTTATTCCGAGCTGGCACTTTACGAGCCTAATTTTTGAGATCAAAATTTGGGTGTAACATTGCTAATCAAGTCATTTAGTTTTGAACGTGTAACTAAGGTTAACATCAAAGGTTAGGGTTAAAAATTTTGGTCAAAGGAATTGTTGAATTTTTATTTAAAAGGTTTCATACATACATGGGATCCCAAAATATTACAAACAAATGTTTAAAAGAGTGTATATACATCAAAAGTTACAACAGGCCGACCTAAACGGCAAAATTAAGGCTACAACCCTAGTTCCTCTGAGATATCCTCGTCCATGGTGGATGAGCAGCCGCATATGTACACGCCGCCACCAATGCGCTCAAACTCATGGCTGGTCAAGCTTTCCTTTTCCCTTACCTGCACCACATAGCACCTGTGAGCCACGGCTCAGCAAGAAAACTTAAACATGTGCATAAACAATAAGTATAAATCTTCGTATACTTATCTGGCACGTCCAGTGGTAATAACCTACTCATACAGGCATACAATTACCAATAAATAGTCATTGGACCATTCTGGGGCCGCTGCCCTAAGTAGTTGACCATAGAATCAACCCCGGGGACCTATCCCTTAACTATGTGACCATGGAGTCACCTGGAGCCCTCGCCCTTAGCTCTGAGTAACTATCCATAGAGATAGCCAAACACTTTTGTTTTCCATCAACCATTGGGTTGGCCAACGTAATAGTACGTTGCTGATTTCGGCCTAAGCCTTTCGACTAGCGTGCAACACACTATTGTCGTTCTTGACTACTAAGTCAAGCCCTGATCTATGTATTCAAATATCGATACAGAAACAGATATGGATAGGCATACCTCAACAAAATGAACACACATACATATTATTCATGTAATATCATTAAGTAACCGTAATCATAGTAATAATCATGCTTATTTAACGGGCCAAGCCCTAGCCAGATTTAATCATGCGAACAGTCATGAAACACTTAAGCAAGTATAGAATATGCAAGTATTTTTAATCAATAAACAGAACGATAACTTAATTATAATCATTCTCAAAGGCCCAAGCCCTAACAACATATAACACGTATTGTGTAACGACCCAAATTAGCTGTTAAGGCTTAAGGGCCTTGATTAGCGTGCCAGGAGGGCATGATGGGATTTATGTGTGATTTTTTTATGAATTAAATGTATGGTTATGATTTAAAGCATGTTATATGACTATTTGTTTATCTGAGATGCATGACTATGTATATTAGTATGCATGTAGGCCCGGATCGTGTTAGAAGGGCATAACTGTAATTTTGGCCATGTTGGGCATAACTGTATTGATATGTGATGATTGTTGAGACCACAGTGGTATGTGGGTGTATCTGTGATTTGTGACTCGAGGCGATCCCAATGAGCAGGCTAGCGGAAAAGTCATGACGAGAATTTATACCCGGCTCGGGGCGAGCCTGGGGGTATAAGCAGGAATTTAGAGAATAGATTGAGATTAATTTTGATGATGGGGATATTTATTTGGTGGTTTATCAGGTGTTGGAAAGCAACAGGAAAATATTAGAGACACTTGAGGATTAGCGGGAATTGGGTAAAATGACTCAAATGGCCCTATTTGGACAAAAGGATTTAGAGTTAATAGGAAGGGCATTTTGGTCATTTGGCTTTTAAAGATAGGTTTTTATAAGGCTTTATACACTTAGTGGATTTTGTAGAATAGAGTGAAGTCTGAAAAAGAAAGGAAAAAGGAAAGAAAGAAAAGAGAGAAAACAGATGGGTTTTCCAAGGGATCGGTTTGGGGTTCTAGCACCTCTTCTCTTCAAACTTCTTGGGGCAAAGCTCAGTGGAGAGCTAGGATAGGCTGAGCATCAAGGAACTTAAAGCTAGGCTTGAAGATTTGGCAAGGATTAGCAAGAACACATCGGAAATTTGAGGTAAGTTCTTGGAGATTTCTGTTTTAGGGTTTTGATGGTTTGAGCTGTGTTTTGAGCTGAGTTGATGGGAATTTTAGGGAATTTCTGGGCAATCTTTGATGATGAACAAGATAAGGAGGTCTAGGGTTGAATCAAGGTCGAAATTTGCATCATTGGTAAGAATTCTAAGCCTTTAACTTTGTTGTTGATTGAATTTCTGGGTTTAGGGTTGTTCATGGCGAATTTTGAGATTTGGGTTGAATGTGCTTGGGTTTTGAGTTCTTGGGATGCTTGGGATGAGTGTGAGGTGTTTATAAGCTTGATTTTGGGTTTGGAAAAGGTTTGGACAAGTTTGGGGTTGAATTGGTTGAAGGAAATCGCAAGATGCGATTTTCGGGTTCTGCTGGGCTGCAACTAGCGCTACAGCGCTAGTCAGTGGGCGCTGTAGCGCTAGCCCCTGTTCTGGGGGGTGTGTTCTGCTTGTAGCGCTACAGCGCCCTCTTTAGCGCGCTGTAGCGCTGCACTGTTCACAGAGGGGATTTTTAGGCTTTTGTGAAGGGATTTTGACCTAGGGTTCGGGGCTCGATTCCGCCACTTTGTTTTGGGGATTTAGGACTTCCCGGGGGCTCGGGATTGGTCCCGAGGCTAGGTATTCGGACTTGGGGTTTGGTGTTGACTTTGACCTATGTTTGTGCCTAGGTGTGCGCTAAGGCTCGGGTGGGATCGTGCTCAAGGAGTCAGGTGATCTAAGCTATTGAAGGGAAAGGTAAGAAAACTATAACACCCGTAGGATGGGGCATGGGCCCATAGTATGGTTGCGGGGCACTGCCCTATATTGCATGTTGCATGATAAGATGATTGCCGAGCATGGCCCTATATTGCATTACATGTTAGGGTGTAGATTTAAATGAATTGATATTTGTTTGAATGTTGTTTGATTTATGCTATATATGATTATAGTAAAATGAACGGCTATGGCCGAGGGCGGCAAGGCCGAGAACGGCAGCGGGGCCGGAAGTAACACCTAGCACATGGGATGCTTATGGTCAGGGTAGGACCCAGGGGATACGTGTGATATCCCTACGGTGAGGATCGAGACCCCAGGCTTCGGTAAGGCTTCTGGGGCGGCATGGCCGTGTTTGCTTAGTCTAATGGTTGACTTGTTTATCTGTGGATTATCTGTTATGATAAACTGTATATTTTGCATATGTTATGAACTGCATGAGTTTTCTTGTTGGGCATCGGCTCACAGGTGCTCCGTGTTGCAGGTAAGGGCAAAGACTGAGTCAACCAACCATGAGTATGGAGAGCGTGAAGCGACGCGTACATGTTTGGTCTGCCCGACTGCTTTGGTTGGGGGTTTATACGAGAAATGGCTGTAATAATCTATGATTTTATGATTAATCAACTGTAAACTTATTTCAAGATGTAAATAGTTTTCAAACCTTATTTTGGGATCCCAAATGTTTAATACTAGAAGTGTTAATGAAACGACGCATTTTCAAAGATTACAGCCTTAACTTTTTATTAGTCACACTTTTGTTTTAAAAACCTCGGTTAGCGAGTTCATTGCACACTGTTTTGTCTTAAAACTCACTTGGTAACGGCTCTAAGGAAGTAGGGCGTTACATATTGGGTGCAGTTTTCTTACCTTAGGTCCGAGTATAGCATAAAATAAGAACGACCCTCGAGCACAATCCTGGTTCTGAGCCCCTAGTGAGAACCTAGTCACAACAATAATATCGGATTCCATAAAAAAAACAAGCAAATAAAGGCTTCCAAACCGAGTCCTAGCCTCTGGGACCTCGAACTCTACTAAGTCGGGTAGTAGAATCGATCTCGAGCCCTAAGGAAAAGATTCCCGTCTCTAAAAACTCACCATGGCCAAAACAGCCCAGGCGGGCCGTGACTTGCCCTTGAGGGTCATGGCGTGCCCTTTAAGGTAGAGGCCTTCCTCCCCTAGAAGTGGAACATGGGTTGCGACCTACCCTTGAGGGCCGTAGGGCGCCTCCAAGACAAAAGCCTCACAGGGCCTTGGGATCGGTTGGGTCTCGGCCCCTCAAGAACAGGGTCGCGACTTGGCCCTACAAACCCATATTTCCTCCATTTTTCTTCAACCAAATCCAACCAAAACTATCCCAATTTCACCGTAAAACAATAATTCAATCCACATAATAGTTTTAATATCTTCCCAGCAACAAAACCTAACTGAAACCTAGATGAAAAACTCATAAAAACTCCAAATTCAACTCTTGAGTTATAAGGCTCAAGATTAGCTATGATTTCTAACAAACTTTAGCTAAACACGAAAATTAAGACATTACCTCAGCTGTGAATGGTGATCCCTTAGCCACAAGCTACCCGAATTCTAATCCCAAGCCTTCATTCCTTAGTTTCTAGCCAAAATCTTCTTAGTTCTTCAATGAGCTCCCTTAGAAAAGTTGAGAGAAAAACAGAGAGGGAGAGAGTCGGTTGTGAGAGGTGTTTGAGTGTTTTTGTGTTTTCTTAAGGCTTTAGTTTACCTAAGCTAATCTCGATGCTCGGGGTACCAAAAATGTCCCCGAGGGCAAAATGGTTGAAATCCCCAGTATTCCCTCCTAATCTCGCTAACTCCATATATATCCTCAATTATTCATTCCCATTACTTGATAACTCAATTTAATGACAAATACCTAAAATACCCCTTGACTCACCCCGAGTCGGGTATTGGGTCCCGTTGTGATTTTCTCGCTAACTTGCTCCCTAGGATCATCTCGTGCCGAGTAACCCAAATAAACCCACATAATAATGTGATCTCTCACATATATGAACATATATACAATTATGCCCATAACGAGCCAAATTACAAAAGTTGCCCTTTTAATAAGAAACGGGCCCACATGCATATTTAATATCCCTAAACATGCCTAACTAGTTACATTATCATATAACTCACATAATCACATAATCATACACAAATATATCATATAATCAAATAATTCCATATATTGCCATCATGGCCCCCTAATCAAGGCCCTAAGTCTTATTAGGTCATTTTTGGAAGTTAGCGCATGTTCGGGATTTACCGGGTAGCGGGTAGTTATTTAGTCGTTGTTTGGGTATGCGAGGAGTAATTGGGGATTTATAGGACTACTCAAGGAATTAGAGGGAATGTGGCAAATGACGTATTTGCCCTTGGAGGCACTAAATGGCTAAGGATAGGATAAGGGGCATTCTAGTCTTTTGGAAAGGGATAGACTCAACCATTAGGACTTTGTAGAAAGAACCAAAACACAAGGAACTCAGCCCCTCATTCTCTCTCTCTCTCTCTCTCTTGTTTTTCTCTTCTCTTCTTGGAGCCTTGGTGGGTTTTGATCTTTGGAAGGGAATGAGCTTGGGATTTTGTGAGTTGAAGCTGGGATTGGAGCAGGGAGAAATTCAAGGTTACAATTCATACCTGGGGTAAGCTCTAACCTTGATTTGATTAAGTTTTGGGTCTAGTTTTTGAGTGTTTTGGGTTTTAAACTCAAGTGATGAAGTTTAAGTTGTGATGAGGTTTTTGGTTAAGTTTTTGTGTTTCTGTACTGCTCTAAGTGTATTGAGGATGTGTTGGGACTTAATTATGGCCTTGGAGCACATTTGGAATGATTTTTGGGAGTTTAGAAATCTAAAAATCCTTGGAAAAACTGGGTTCGTGGGGTCGCGCCGTGGCTCTGTTCATGAGCGTCGCGATCCGCATGAAATCAAAGGCCTGAGGGGATTCGCTGAATCGCCTTAGCACCACGGCGCGTGTCCAGAGAAAAGTCTTAGTTTTCTCTCTGACTTGCTGAGGGTCGCGACACCTCTAAAGAGGGTCACGGCTCATATAGGAAATATAGGACAATTAGCATTTTTTGGATTGGAAACTCAACTTAAGGGGCTCGGGAAGGATCCTACTACCCAGTTTAGTAGAATTCAAGGCCTTGGGGACTAAAACTAGATTCAGAAGTCTTTATTTTGTTGAGATTGATGGAAGTTCCATATTTTTGTGACTTAGGGCTAATCCGAGTGGTTGACAGGGATCGTATCTAGGTCGCTTACCCAGAGCTTGCGAGACTCAAGGTAAGAAAATTGTTTGTGCCCGTAGAGCAGGGCATGGCCGATTATCTGTGCTTAATGTTATGTGTGAATGTTTGTAATTGTTATGTCATGTATATGTTTGTGACGGATCGGCAAAGGCTGGATTCGGTGATAAGCATGCTGAATGCAGGCCGCCATAGCATGGCCATCTAGGGTGTTGTTTTCACCTGCTCAGCTAGTATCATGCACTTGATGCCTGATAATGCACCTTGAACAGCTTAGGCCACTGTTGTCAATTGTCTTTTGTGTTTATTTAGTTATGAATTTACTGAAATGAATTGTCATATGCTATGTTTGTGGAGTTTTCTTGTTGAGCCTTGGCTCACGGGTTCTTTATGGTGTAGGTAAGGGAAAGGGAAAGGCTGACCAAACATGAGTTGGAGGGCATGGAGCGATGCGTACATGTTTTTCCTATCTAGTTTCCACGGCTGGGGTTGTTTTGAGGAACGTGTTATAAATATCTGGTTTCGTTGCCTAGGTCGACTGTATAATAACTTTTGAGTTGTAAATATGTTTTAAATAGTATTTTGGGATCCCAAATTAACTCTTTTATGACATTAATGATTGTCCAAACCTTTTATACTTAAGTTTCATTATATGAGTTCTTACTTTAATTTAATCAGACTTTTTGGTCAAAAACCTCGATTAGCGAGCCAATTTCGCATTTTAAATCACATGGTAACAGCTCTAGGGTAGTAGGGCGTTACATTGAAAGTGCAGTGGTACGACCATGACATTGAGGAAGCTACTTGGGAGACAGAAGCCAAAATGATGGAGTTTTATCTCCATCTGTTTTATGTTTTGGGGACGAAACTTCTATAAACTGTAGGAATTGTAACACCATGCTTTTTGGGTGCCTACTAGTAGCTATGTCAGCATGGTAAAATGTGTATGTAATATTATTTTGACTAATAATATATTGTTCAGAATTAAATTTCATGTTGTTAGTATTAGCCAATGTGTGAATTGTGCGGTTTTAGTGAAACCGAGAATTTCGGTCTTGGAAAGAAATGGAAACCCTAACTAGGTAAATTCTCAGATAAAAAGCTATTGGAAGTGAATAAATATGGAAAATTATTAATGTGCATAAAATATTTTAGTTTGTTTTATTTTATGATCTAAAAATTAAAAAAAAATATATAAAGAATTTTTAAAAGAGCATTTTGTGAAATAATATGCTTATTTAGCCAAAAATAGAATTTTGGATAATTAATTCCATAAAATATAAAATATAGGAGTGTGATCACTTAAATTAAAGGGCAAGACACATTAATTTAATTACCCTAATTTAAGAGTTTAATTTGGTGAGGTAAGAAAAAATTAGGAAAAAATTACCACTTTGGTAATTATTTGGGGGTAAATAATTAAAATGTGATTAAGTACATAATTAAGAATATAATAAATGGGGTTAAATTCATTAAATGGCCGCCCATAGGGAGGGAAAATGGATCATTTTGCATATATATTTTTAACCTTAGTATTTAAGCCAAAACATAAGCTTATTTTATCATTTTTCTCTACATTTTATCTCTCAAGAATTATTTTTCTCCTTCTTCTCTCTAGTGGCTGAAACTCTATCCTTCTCTCTCTAATTTTTTTTTTCTCTCAAACTTTTCCCAGCTCTTGAATAGTCTCATCTCATCCTTTTCTTTCAAAACAACCCTTAGATTCTATACTATTCTCTTAAAGTGACAGGAAAAACAGAGAAACTACAAGAGGTAACTCTAAGCTCTTGTCTTGTTTCTTTTAATTTTATTTTGTTAATTACTTTATAACTGATTATGGAGATTTTGGGAGTGTTTATATCAAGTTCAAAATCTAGTACAAGTGTTTGAGGAGCTAGAGACAAAGCCAACATACCCTAGATACTACAAGAGTAATGGCTAACCGGGACAGAACTGTCTGTGGAATGATTTTGCCCGCACGAAACTAAGAAAGACTTTTAAGTCAATCCTTGATTTACGTGACTATAACATGAAATTAACTAGTGTATTTATTTCTAGAAATAGGAGTTTTACACTAGTGATAGAGGGCTCATTTGGGGACAATGAACAGGGGGTTCTTATGCTCCACATGAGAGATTTTATCATCTGGTTCGCTACTATGGCATTTGGCCAGGAGATAAGTATGCTGGTAAAACTTAGGAGTAATGATGATCCTAGGGGGTCCTTATGCTCCATTTGAGATATTTTATGGTATGGTTCAAATCGTGAAACTGATTACTATTTTTCCGATTAGTTACCATGACATTTGGCCAGGAGATAAGTATGCTGGAAAAACCTAGGAGTCTCGATGAACCAGTGTAATTTCAATTTCCCCTATGTTAGTATTAATGCCCATGTAACCCATTGGTTACCCTCTAGAGGGATTTATGGCTAGGATACTAGTGCTGAGACTTGGGTCTCCACTATTGATTGATATGTATGTTATTTTATATATGTTCTCTATACTAGTTTTTTGCAGGGCTATGTTTATTGTTGATTCTATTATCTGGGATAGTTTGATATTTCCAAGATGCTTAGGCTTTCTTTAATTGTTTTTATCGGGCCCAGATTCATCTAGAACCCTAAGGTTGGTAAGTTATCTGATGCTCGCCAATGACTTGGTCATTGACCTTTTGTTTTTTGTTCAGCTTCTGTGTTGTAAGTTGATCATACTAAGTGTTATCACTTACCTAGTTTCATGTGTAGGTAAGTGCGAGGACAAACTGGGATAGGAAGTGATGGAGTCCCCTTGCATGATGTACATGTGTCCCGACCATAGGGAGAAGTGTTCTTTTTAAATACTTTTTATTTTAAGTTCAAAACTCTTTTGGCTCACTTCAATACTTTAAAGGTTGTTTGTGAATATTTTTAGAGCCTGTTGGGGTTTTATGCCCTAATTAAAACCCAAATTCTTTGTAATCTCATTTTATTATCAATAAAATAATAGAAATCATTTTTTGACTTGGGCAATCACTTTGCTCACATGTTTTATTTTCATGATTACTTGTTTAATATAAACTTCTATTAAATCCCAAGCATATAGCTAATCGTATTTATAGTGACGTAATCACAGTGGAACATAAATATGATTATATGTTCAAAATAAGTTAGTCCTAAGATTAGTCAGTGCACAGGATTTACACTGACTTGCTAATCTACGATATGATCTACTTACACATCACAGTGTTATGTTCTTTCCAGAACATTAGCAAAGTAGATAAGATCGGATGTATTTGTTACATCGGACAGGACCGATATTGACAATTGATAAGATAAGTAAACATACTGTTATTATCTATTCTATTCATATCATATAGTTGACCATAGGTCAATTCAATATCAATTATGAGTTGTTAGTATTCTAACTAATTGTATTATTTGAGTTCTTTGACTTGTTCGTTACCAGCTTACCCTACGGACTAGCCCATACTTACATCTTGGGAACTCGATAGTATAATTGAGTGGGAATGTTAATCATAGATATGAACATCTATAACTTCTGATGAAGAAGTGAAATGATAGAGATCTCATTTCAGTAATTAAATTAGTTTAGTGAAATATCATTTACAGGGAACTAAGTGTTTTAAGGATAAAATACAATGAAGGGCAAAACAGTATTTTAATCCTATCTCATTGTAGACCGTCTATAGAGGATTGAGTAAAAATTATGGTTGTAATGATGGATAATTAATAGCGTATCTATATTTGTTATAGAGCGTTCTATGAATTCAAGAGTGCAATTCCGAGTCTATAGTGGAGTCACGAGGAATTAATAAGTTAGTAAATAATAACTTATTAGAGCTTGATTTCATAGGCCCATGGTCCCCATTGTACCTTGGATAAAATCATCTAGATAGTCTCAATTATTTGATTTAATTATCAATTAGAATTATCAAAGTTGAACAGGTCAATTTTGGATAGTTTCACCGAGTTATGTAATTTAAAGAAGAAAAGAGAAATTATGGAAGATTTATTAATTAAGTTAAATTGGTATCTAAATTAATAAATAAATTTAAATCAAGGTTCAAATTATAAATAATTAATTTGATAAATGATTTAAATAATTATTTAATTAATTAAATCAATAGAAAATAATACAGACCTTGTTTTTAAGTCCAATGGGCTTATAATCTAATGAAAAATTTCACGGGCCTAACACTCATGATAATTTTGATCTAGGGCTTTAAAATGACTATTATTTTATTGATTTTTTAATTAAATTAAATTACCTAATTGTGTCTATAAAAAGAGTGCTTAGAGAGAAGTCAACATAAGTTTAATCACTGGTTTTCTGATAGTTTTAGATTATCTCTAAACACAAGTCCTTTTGTAAGCCTCTTTGTTATTTTCTCTTCTTCTCTCTGTATCTATCTCATGTGTTGAGAATTTCTCACACTAGTCTAGGTGATTCTAAGGATACATTGGAAGATTGTGAAGAAATAGAAGATCAGTTCAATTTCTTGATAATACTCTGCGACAGAAAGGATACAAGAGTTAGAGAAACTGAAGGAAGGACTCTTTCATTCCACTGCTTATACTGTAAGTATTCTTATATTTGTTTCTCTTTGAATTCAATTTTAGAAACATGTTCTAGGCTATCTCATATTAATTTGTTTAATATTAGATATACATGAAAATAAATAAAGATCATGTATAAGGTTTCCCAACAACTGGCCTCAGAGCCTTTGGTAATCTTTATTTTCATGCATGAACATGTTTAAAATTAGATTATTTGATATGATTGAATAATTGGATGGTTTTCATGTTTTTATGTACCATGTTGATTTTATGTGATTATTTGCAATTTCGAAATTGATGATTCTAGGCATTGCAGGTGGATGTAGTCATGATAGAAACATGTTAGACAACCTTTCTGTGCTCTGAAATTGATTTAAAATCCATGAATTTGGTTTGATTTTTTGGAATTGAGATAAATTGGGGATTTTTGGCCCTAATTCTTAAATGTTGATTTGGAACTTGAAATTTGGGCATTAGGTTGTTGTCGTTTGATGCCTTATATTGTGTATATTTGTTTTGGGGTTGAATTGTTTATAAATTTGGCTTGAAATATGGTTTAGGTCGAGTTTTGAGCTGGGAAAATTGCAGGGAAAAGTTTGGATTGTGGGTTGTGATTCGTATTTATGGGGCACGAGTGCAACCACGCCCAAGGGCTGTTATGACCACACCAGTGCCCTAGTTTCTCAAAAAACTTGGTGAGCGCGACCGCGCCTAGGGTTGGTGCGACCGTGCTTGGTGCCTCGAAATACTATTTTTCAATTTTAGTTTCATTTCGTGAGGCATTTTCATAATCCGTTTTGAGAACCCGTTCGAGGGTTCGTGGGACAATTTCAATAGTATGTTAGATTGGTTTAGAGGTCCAAAACTTAGGGTTTGATTCTTGAATACATAATTATAATTTTTTTCCAATCGGCGTACAATACTTGTTGTGACTAGGGTTTTTGTGAAAGGCTTGATAAGGGATCGCACTTGAGGTTGTCTCATTTTTGTCACTAGAATCTAGGTAAGAAAAGTTGGTATTTGCACATAGAGCGGGCATTGGACCTATTGTAATTATTCGGTTATGATCGTATAATTGAAATTGAGTTAAGGTTGTGTACCTTTATTGCATACTGATGTTTTTTATGCATAATTGTATTGAATTTGTTTGTGATTGATTGATATGGATTGTATTCGGCTAAGATCATGTGGAATATAGGTCGTGATGGCAGAGCCAATGTTAGAGTGCGGTATCACTCACTCGGCATGGATCATAAACATGGTGCTTAGTGATGCACCTTATTCGACATAGGTCGTAATAAATGTTAATAATTGGAAATATATTTGTCTATGATGTATGAATTATGTGAATTGTTATGTGTGCTTATTACAATTATTATTTATGCCTTGTGAGAATTTCTTGTTGGGCCTTGGCTCACTGGTGCTCTATGGTGCAGGTAATGGTAAGGGAAAAGTAGATCAGCCATGAGTTGGAGAGCTTGGCGGTTGTGGATACTCAATATTCTGCGCCCATAAAAGATCCTAGACGCGTGCTAAGGTCCCATGAAGACCTAAATGTGTGTCTGAGCCGCGGGACGCTCGGGCCATCGTCCTTTGGCAGCAGCCTCGCATCAACTCGTAATGCGTGAGGTCTCAGTCGCATCACCACAGCCTCGCTCGGACGCGCCTAGGCGCGAGGCCCGGCCTCGCTCGACCACGACCCAGGCGTGCGGCCTGCCTAGCGCGCGCATCACCACGGCCTCGCTCAGCCATGCCCCAGGCGCGCGGCCCGCCTCGCGCACGCATCCACAGCCACGCCCCAGGCATGCGGCCCGCCTTGCACGCACACCACCACGGCCTTGCTCGGCCCGCCTCGCACACGCATCACTACGGCCTCGCTCGGCCATGCCCCAGGCGCGCAGCCCGCCTCGCGCGCGCGTCCACGGTCTCGCTCGGCCACGCCCCAGGCATGCGGCCCGCCTCGTGCGCGCGTCCACGGTCTCGCTCGGCCACACCCCAGGCGCGCGGCCTGCCTCGCGCGCGCATCACCATGGCCTCGCTCGGCCATGACCCAGGCGCGCGGACCGCCTCGCGCGTGCATCCACGGCCTCGCTCGGCCACGCCCCAGGCTTGCGGCCCACCTCGCGCGCACGCATCATCATGGCCTCGCTCGGACGCAGCTAGGCCCGAGGCCCCTACCTCCATCTCAGCATCTTGGGGGGAGCCCGTATAATCCGCAAGGTCATGGCTCGGCCATGCCTAGGCCAAGCGCACCATCTCGCGTGCAGCATCTTGGAGCTCCCCGCAGCCTCGTCGGGAGGCATCTCGTGGGAGCCTCTCCCACGATCTACGCCTATATGGCGTCCTCGCTCCAATGGGTCTCATCCCGAGGCCCCGCTTGCATGATGCCAGTTTTCAAGGTGACCCACAAGAGACAAAAAGAGTACAAACAAGGTACCTCTAAAGGGGTACGTACATGCCTGCTAGGATCAGGGGACAGGTCTGACACCTGTGCCCGACAAGTAGTGGCGGTTGGGAATTGTACGAGGAATGGCAATGCCACCACCACGTCTCTGACACCCATACAAGGCAAGTAGTGGAGCCATGACCGGGTACAAAAGCTGAGGTGCTCCCACGAACTCTGACCATGTACCAAAGCCAAGACCACTACCCCTGGAACCACTCTCCTGTTAGTGTACTCGTGTACCATCTGGTCCCCTGGAGCACCATGTACCCAGGGCCATTAGAGCCTACTATAAAATGAACTCTAGCTCCACCTGAAGGGGGGTTGGAAAATTTACTGTAGTAAATGCTTGAGAGTGAATGAAAAATTGATTTCTCCATTGTTGTTCTGCCATTATTCTTGAGATATTACTTAAATTTCTAAGGCTATTTTATTGACAATCTTTACTTTGCAATTATTTTCAACTTAACTTAGTTGACGAGTTCTCACCGTCAATAGTTTGGCACCGTCAGTGGGAACGTAAGTTCCAAGCTACTGTTCTACCATTACTTCCGGCAAGAAGAAATGCCAAGACGTTCAAAGCGACTCAGGGAGCCACGGGAGGTGGAGGTCCACCTTACCGGAGTCCAGCTGAAGGCCTCCATGAAGGACCCACCTCCACCCAGAGACGTGGAGCCCCCAAGGGACCCTGGGGTTCATGAAGGTGATAGAGAGGCCTCGTCACCGACCGCTCCACCTGGAGAGAGTCCTCCAATAGCACCACCGGAAAATGCTAATGAGTTCCCTCTCCCTAAATCACCACAGGTACCAAACTCCGGCCGGCAGGACCCGGGCCCCTCCACCCGTAGGCGTGATAAGAATCCCCGGATCCATTCCGTGAGCTCGAGTTCAAAATCACAATTCTATGAAGAAGAAATATGTGAGCTCCACCGTAAGAACCAAAGGTTGGAGACCACCCTGGAGAACATGCAAGAGGTGCTGAATGGCCTATTGCAGGGTAAGTCAAGCGTGACCTTGCCTAAGAGGAAGGAGAAAGGTTGAGAGGGGGTGGAGACCACCGTACCAGTAGATGATGGGAGGACCCGGCACTCAACCAGTAATACCCCCCGGGCGAAGCGACGCGAACATCCTGAACCGCCGAAGCAGGCCCAGAAACCAGAGCCAAGGACCAACGCTGCCCCTCGCAACGAGGACAAGGTCACCTCTAAGAGAGCACCCTTAGATTTACAGGAGGAGCTCAATAAAAAGAGGCGGGTAAAGGGACCACACCCCCTGTGGCGCCTCGGGAGGGCAAAGGGGTGGGTGATCCTAACCTGTTCGCTTTAATGAACTCCCTAAGCAAGAGAAGGCAGGACTTGGGCACAGAAATGAAGAGCCTGCGAAGCAAGATCGTCATCGCCTCAGGAGGTCAAATTTTTGAGGAGGAGTTCGACCATGAGTCACCCTTTGTCAGGGAGATCCAGGCCGTCAGGCTCCCTGCCAGCTTTAAAGAGCCCCACATGACCCCCTACGAAGGAAGCACAGATCTGATATATCATCTAGATACATTTAACGACCTGATGAAGCTGAGGGGAATTGGCAGCAGGGCGAGATGTCATTGCTTTGCTGTCACATTAAAAGGACCTGCGTACAAATGGTTCAAGAGGCTTAGACCGGGGTCCATCCGATCTTGGCAACAACTTTCTGATGAATTCCTCCAGCAACACCACGCTGTGCGAGACTACGCGATGCCAGGCACCAGCCTCGCCAATGTGAAGCAAGGAGAAAACAAGAGTCTGAAGAGCTATATCCACAGGTTCAACATGGAGGCGGCTAAGGTAGGAAGCCTAACCCGCCGAGAGCTGAAAATGGCCATCACGGCAGGAGTACGCCCAGGGAGCAAGTTATGGGATAACATGCTCAAGAGGGAGGTCACAGACTTGGATGATTTCTACGAGCGGGCACAAAAGTACATTCGCGTGGAGGATGCTCACGAGAACCTCAAGGCTGGAAAAGGCCCATCGCCCCCAAAACCTTCAGTCCGGGATAACCAAAGCAGTGCAAAGAAGAAGGGGGTTTATGAGGGAACGAGGGATGATCGACCCCGGAAGCACCAACGCTCTGATGAGCACACACAGAGCCCCTACACCTTTTACACTAACCTCACCCACGCGAGGGAGGATATTTTCATTACAAACGAAAACCAGGTCCCTTTCAAAAGGCCCCCGCCAATAAAGAAAGATCGGTCTAAAAGAGACCCCAGCAAGTATTGCCAATATCACAAGGATATCGGCCACACCACCGCGGAGTGCAACCATTTGAAGGTGGAAATTGAGGAACTCATCCGCAGAGGATATTTGGGCAGGTATGTGCGCAAGGATAGCCAAAGGCCAGAAGAAGGAGTGTCCCCACCGCAGGCACGAGAGGTGGCCCCAGAAGTGCAAGGGGAGGTCAGGACCATCTTTGGAGGACCAAGATTCAGAGGCGATTCAAGGAAGGGGCGAGACAAGTACGCCAAGGAGGCCCGACGAAGTCCACCACCTTGCGTTTTAAGTTTGGAGCAACGCCCCCCGAAGAGCTTCAAGGACGAGAATGACTCAATAACTTTCACTTAAGAAGATGCGCAGGGGGTGCATTTCCCTCATAATGACCCCCTGGTGCTAACTGCCCAGCTTGCTAACATGAGGGTACATCGGGTCTTGGTGGATAACAGGAGCTCTGTGGACATCTTGTATCGACCGGCGCTGGAAAAGATGGGATTGAGCCTTCGTCACCTAAAGCCTTGCACTACGACTTTGTATGGGTTTACGGGAGACTCGATGCAACCCCTGGGGGCAATTGAATTAGCCCTCACCATGGGGGAGCAACCCAGGCAAACCACCGTAATGGCTAACTTTGTGGTGATGGATTGTACCTCAGCCTTCAATGCGGTATTAGGGAGACCCTCTCTGAGCGAATTGAAGGCGATAACTTCTGTGTATCACCTAGCTATGAAATTCCCAACCCCCAGGGGAGTATCATGCGTGAAAGGGGAGCAGAAGGAAGCGAGGGAATGCTATAACATGTCCATCCACGCAACCACCAAACCATATATACCAATGACAATGGTTGTGTATGAAGGAGTGACCCACACAAGTTAGATCCGCACAAGATTGGACCCTCGGGTTACGGAGCCTCTCGAGAAGTGCTACCAGCAAGGCTTCGGCACTCAGGGCAACAAGAACCTATGTTTAGTTTGTTCCTCGTTGTTTTAGCTTAAGTAAGTAAGAATCAAAGAGGCTACCTATGTAACCTCCTAATTAGATGTAACCCCTTTTATTTACAAAGTTGGCTGTAAACCGCATGCTATGAATGAAATTGTTTGCAACTTCATATGTTGTTTTTCTTCGCTGCGCGACCATCAGCCAAAGTGCCTGCCGAAATAAATTTCACCAAACACTTGGGGGGCAGGACAGGAGGCAAAAACATACAGTAAACAGGGGGAACCTAAAAAAAAAAAAAGGCTCCGAAAAAGGACCCTTTAACGAAGGATCCTAAAAAGGACCCCTTGCCCTCCTAAAAAGGAGGCTCCTAAAAAGGGCCCTCTATCAGGAGGATGGTAAAAAGGACCCTTTAACGGAGGATCCTAAAAAGGACCCCTTGCCCTCCTAAAAAGGAGGCTCCTAAAAAGGACCCTCTATCAAGAGGATGGTAAAAAGGATCCTTTAATGGAGGATCCTAAAAAGGACCCCTTGCCCTCCTAAAAAGGACCCTCTATCAGGAGGATGGTAAAATGGACCCTTTAACGGGGGATCCTAAAAAGGGCCCTCTAACAGGGATCTTAAAAAGGGTCCTCTATCAGGAGGACCCTAAAAACGATCCTTCATCAGGAGGACTCAAAAGGAACCATGACCCTAAAAAGGACCCTTTAGCGGGGGATCCCAGAGGGACCCCTTATATCAGGGCCTTAAGCGAAGTCCTTACAAGGCATCCCCTGGGTTCACAAGGATTAGCTACCCTTGTGGACATCAAGGAGCCAAAGGGACTTACAAAAAAAAAACTATGGTAACGACAGTAATAAGTCTAGAGCGGCCACCAAGCCGTCTAGCCGAAAAGGGTCCTAAAAAAGACCCTTGCAAAAATAGTACTATGAATAAAGATGAGAAGGACGCTTCTCGCAACAAATAATAAGCGCGCGCAAGAATATATAAAAGGATAGCTAGGACCCAAGGGGTCAAAATATCCTTATAAGAGTAATCAAGAGGCACCAAAAGAGGTCCCAGTGAACCCTTTCACATGGGCTCCAAAGGACCTCCAGCCTGGTAAATAAAAGAGGGGAACCAACCAAACCCCATCATACAGGCTTAAAAGGGCCTCGAATGCAGTAGAATAAGAGATAAATAGCAACACATGTATATATACATTGAAAAAGAAAGTTTTGAAGACAGTACAAGAGTTACAAAAGAAAAGTAGTAGTGATAATGATATTACAGAGTCAAAGAAAAAAAAAAGAGTGTACACCCATGGTGGGCTAGCTAACAAAAGTTATGAAATGACTACTTCATGGCCTCCTACCATGGGCGCTCCACAAGGCCGCTCGAGCGACGGCATGCTCACCAAAAGAAGAGAAATCAAAATTGGGATCCTGCCTCCATATGTTGTAAAGGGCGCGGTCTATGGACCTGTACTCAATGGCAGTCTTCTCTGCCTCCAAGGAAGCATTTCTCTCCTGCAACGTAGCGACATTGGTCTTAGCAGCCTGGAGTTCGGTCCTGGTAGCCTCGACTTCGGCCCATGCAGTCTGGAGTTTGACCCTGATAGACTCGACTTCGGCCTCTAAATAAGTACCCTCTTCTGCGACACTATCACGATATCCTTGGTCGCCTGGAGTTCGCTCTTCAGGCTGGCAACTTGGTCCTTCAGCTCCTTGGCCTTGGCAACTGCCTTCAGCTTCCTTCTCGACGAGGTGTCAAGTTCGGCCCGAACCTTCTTTAGCTCAAACTGGGTTTTCTCAAGCTCTTTCTCGAGCTCCTGGACCCCGGCTGTAAGGCAGTCCCTCTTAGCAGTAGACGCGGAGAGGTTGCTGGACGAGTCAGCAAACCGTAGAGCCATGGTTAGGCCTGCACAAGAAAGTTAACGGCATCAACAATAAGTAACAAAAAGAAAAATGCATGTACATCTATACATAATAATGCCGACGCAAGGGGCAGGAACTCACCCAGGCCATGGTGCGCCTTAGGGTTTCCCCAAGTTCCGTTTGGGAAACGTTCCCAAGACCGTTCCAGTCAGATACGGGGAGGCCTGAGGCAAGTTGGATGTATCGCTGCCCGTAAGACGTCACCATCCGAGTCACCCAGGGCTCCCCATCCGCACCAGTGGCATCTGGTTGGGTGAGGACGGACGACCCGCTCGCCAAAACAGGAGGGGGCGTGGTGAAAGTGGAAAACTGAGGCTCTGGTAGATCAGAGGGGGGCTCCGCAAGGTCGGCGTAATAAGCCCCCGATGACCCAGGGTCGAGAGGAGCCTGAGGGAAGGCGTCGTAGCCCTCAGGGCCAGGGGATACATAACACCCCGGTGCGACATGCTGGTCTTGAGGTTGGAAGGCCATGTCCTGGTCATAGGAGTCATAAGGGGGGCATCCCCCGGGGGACAAGGATCGCTGGTGAGGTCCCTCGCATTCAAGGGGGCCTTCCCTCGGCTCCTCCTCAGCCTCACCTCCGTCTGGGAAAGGCTCGGCCGGCGCAGCCATTGTCTTCTTAGACCCAAGAATCGACCACAGGAGCTTGGGGTCTGAGACCGGGGACAACTGGTGGCGGTTGAGATTTTCCACGGTGAATAAGAATGTTGCCTTCTTCATGGCGGAGTCAGCATTAATGAGGTCATTCACGGCCTCTGCCTCCGTCCCAATGACCGAAGGAACCGCAAACTGCTCTGCATGATTCACGCCAGTGTCAGTGCAAGCGTGAGTACAAAACAGTAAGTTCTAACAAGAAGAAAAGGAGGACCAGGGTACTTACTGGGGTCGGCGCGGAAATCTTCACGGATAGAGAGAGGGCCCTCTACCAAGAAAAATTCTTGCTTCCAAGACCCCGTATTGGACACTGAGCCTTCTATCAAGGGGAGCTCATTATTGGGCTTTTGCAGATAGTAGAAGCCCTTGGACTTGGGGGATCCCATGAGGTTGTACAGGAAGTGCACCTCTTGCGTCGTAGGGGCGCGTTTAGCCAGTTCCTTGAACGCCACAAAAAGGCAACTTAGGGTCAACCAACTGTTGGGTGACAGCAGAAGGGGGGCCAGGTCGAAATAGTTAAGGACCGCTACGAAAAACGGGTGCAAGGGAATGGTACCACCCACCTTCAAAATGTGCTCGCTCAAGGCCACAAGGCCGGTCCTAGGGCGGTCGGCCCGACATGCCTCCTGGGGAGCGTACAAGGCGTATTCTGGGGGAACACGATAGTGCTTCACAATTTCTCTCAGTTTGTTCTCGGACACATGCGACACCAGTCCGGACGCCAGTAAAGGAGCATCGTCCTGTTCCTGGATAGATACCTATCGACGTGCCTTCGGCATATCTGCAAAATCAAAAGAAAAATGTCAGGAAGAGACAGAACACTTGACCCTCCATTTTTTCCTCCTAGCAAGAGTTTTCCATCGAGGGAACGACGACAGAATCGCTGAGCAAGGAAAAACCGAGACTGGGGGCTGAGGAGAAGCGGAGGCAGCCTCACGACCGTCATCAGGCGAGGATGAGTTGGGAGGTTCTGGCGGAAGGTGTCCCTCCATAAACTCTAACTCCCACTGCAATTGAAAAAGTGTCATCCTAAGGCTCGCTACATGGTCACTAAGGTCTGGGGGGGAAGGTGCTCCGTCTCCTCTCGACACCGAGTCAATTTCGCTCTCCACCACCCAAATTTTACGCCTAAGTTCAGCCATGTACTCAAGATGGCGGATACGGGCCTGCCTTAAGGAGTCATAGTCCTGGTGAGGGTTTCCCTCAGGGGACTCTGAGTCTGAAGACAAGTCAATAAACTCAACCCCCAAAGGTATGTCGGACGGGCCGTCACTGGCCATGAGACCTCGTCCCGAAAGCGAAAAGGGGTTCACGTATAAATGAGGGGATGGCTACAAAACACAAAGTAATAGGCTTAATATCTCTAGATGCAAACGTCCTAAATGGCCCACTACAGGGTATAAAAAAGAGGGGCATGCATATGGTCAAACTCACTACAAGCTTAGGCCAAGGTACCCCATCCCGAGTAATGCTAATTTGGACCCAATGAATGTGAGGGAAAAAGAAAATATACCTCAAGCAGATAAGATGGAGCGTTGTCGAGGTCAAAAGGAGTTCGAGGGCCAATAAGCACTGAATGGTCGAAAGCACGTTTCTACAGAAATAAACAAAAATGGTGTGTTAGCCCCCAAATAGACATACCAAAGAATTAGCTCATATGTAAAAAAAAAATGAGATGAAAAAATAAAATAAGGGAAGCTATGGAAAAAATGTGGGAGTGGGGGATTGAACCCCTTACCTCTTGGAAGGGGAAGGATTCTCAAAACCACTAAGCCAAAGAAGTAAGGTGAAAATAATGAGACATGCAGGAAGGCCTATTTATAAGAATCAAGGAGAATAGTCTACAAGAGCACCTAAAGGTCCTCTCCTAGACTGGGGGGCAAGTGTGGATACTCAATATTCTGCACCCGTAAAAGATCCTAGACGCGTGCTAAGGTCCCATAAAGGCCTAAATGCGTGTCTAAGCCGCGGGACACTCGGGCCATCATCCTTTGGCAGCAGTCTCACATCAACTCGTGATGCGTGAGGTCCCAGCCGTATCACCACGGCCTCGCTCGAACGTGCATAGGCACGAGGCCCGGCTTCGCTCGGCCACGACCTAGGCACGCGGCCTGCCTCGCACGCGCATCACCACGGCCTCGCTCAGCCATGCCCCAGGCGCGCGGCCCGCCTCGCGCGCGCGTCCACGGCCTCGCTCGGCCACGCCCTAGGCATGCGGCCCGCCACGCGCGCGCACCACCACGGCCTTGCTCGGCCACACCCCAGGCGCGCGGCCCGCCTCGCGCGCGTATCACCACGGCCTCGCTCGGACATGCCCCAGGTGCGCAGCCCGCCTCACACTCGCGTCCACGGTCTCGCTCGGCCACGACCCAGGCGTGCGGCCCGCCTCGCCCGCGCATCCACGGTCTCGCTCGGCCACGCCCCAGGCGCGCGGCCTGCCTCGCGCGCGCATCACCATGGCCTCGCTCGGCCATGCCCCAGGCGCGTGGCCCGCCTCGCACGCGCATCCATGGCCTCGCTCGGCCACGCCCCAGGCGCGCGGCCCGCCTCGCGCGCGCACCTCCACGGCCTTGCTCGGCCACACCCTAGGCGTGCGGCCTGCCTCGCGCGCGCGCATCATCATGGCCTCGCTTGGACGCACCTAGGCCCGAGGCCCCTTGTAACGACCCAAATTCGCTAATAAGGCTTAAGGGCCTTGATTAGTGTGCCAGGAGGGCAGGTTGGGATTTATGTGTGATTTTATGAATTTAATTGCACGATTATGATTTAAAGCATGTTATTTGGCTATTTGTTTAACTGAGAGGCATGGCTATGTTTACTAGTATGCATGTAGGCCCGGATCGTGTTAGAAGGGCATAATTGTAATTTTGGCCATGTTGGGCATAACTATATTGATATGTGATAATTGTATTCTGTGAATTGTACCACGTGGGTGTGGTTGTATTATTGTGATGCACGTGCCGAGATGGTCCTAGAGAGCTAGTTAACTTCAGAGTCACAACGGGATTTCTATACCCGGCTCGGGAGGAGCCTAGGGGTACCTCGGGAATTTTATGGTTAAGTTGAGATTTAGCGGGTAATGGTTATTGGAGATTTAGTAACCTGGGTAACCATTAGTTACTGCTGAGAGTAACAAGTTTTAGAAAGAAAATGGTAGAAATGAAATAGAAATGAAAAGACTTAAGTACCCTTGAGGTTTAAGTAGGAAAGGATAGGCAAGGAGGGGCAAAATGGTCTTTTGGCAAGGGTTATAGACAAAATTCAGCTGGGATTTAGGGGGCTTCGGTTTGGGCATTTATGTCACTTGAGGCTTGATAGAATTTGAAGAGAAGAAAGAGAAGGAGAAAGAAGGTTAGGGCAAGAAGAGGAGGAGAAGGAGAAGTGAGAGTCTAGGAGGAGATCAAGGAAGCTTGGTGTGGATTCTTGATTGAGGTAAGAGTTTTAAACATCCTTGGGTTTCTTTTCTGTTGTGGTTTAAGATTTTGGAGCCATGGTTTAGGATTTTCAAGCTTGGGTTGTGTTTTTGGCCTTTGGGTTTGAGTTTTCTGAAATTTGAAATCAAATGGGTGATTTTGAGTGTGATTGTGTTATTGAGTTGGGTTATGATGTTTATGGGTTGATGTATGGTCTACTTGGGGTTTTGATATGGTTTTGGGGTTTAGGTTTGAGTTTGGGATGATATGGGATTGTTTTAGTTCGGGAAAAACGCAAGAGAAAACCCAGAAAATCTGGGTTCGCGTATGAGCGCCGCGGCCCTGTTCTTGGGCGCCGCGGCGCGAGGTTGCATCAGGAGGAGGTCAGGCTGCTGGGCGCCGCAGCCCTTGAGGGGAGTGCCGCGGCCCTAGGCCATTTTGGCAGGCAAAAATTCTGGTTTTTAGGGCTTTTGCCCGGGGACTCGGGGGATGGTTCCGATGTATTGTTTTAGGGATTTAGAGGTCCCGAGAGTGCGGGATTGGTCCCGGGAAGTGGTTTTGGGTTGGTTAGTATTAAAGAGTGTTTTGTGTGTGTTGTGACTAGGATTTCAGTGAGGCTCGTGCTAGAGGACCGTGCTTGTGGCCTTGGTGCATCGGAAAGCTCGGAATACAGGTAAGAAAACCGTAACACCCGAGATTAGGGCATGGACCCACTGTGTGATTGCAGGGCATGGCCCCAGATTGTATTATGTGCAAATGTTTAACCTTAAATGAATCATGATGTGTGTGAATGATTATTTCGAATGTACTATATGTGTGATTATGATGAAATGAACGGCAAGGGCCGAGTGCGGCGTGGGCCGGGGCGGCCGTGGGGCCGAAAGTAACACACAGCACATGGGATGCTATAATCAGGGCGGGGCCCGGTGGATACATGTGTTATGCTATAATCAGGGCGGGGCCCGGTGGATACATGTGTTTGCTTAGTCTAACGGTTGACTTGTTTATCTATGGATTATCTGTTATGATAAACTGTATAAACTGCATATGTTATGTTCTGCATGAGTTTTCTTGCTGGGCTTCGGCTCACGGGTGCTCTGTGTTGTAGGTCAGGGCAATGACTGAGTCAACCAACCATGAGTACGGAGAGCGTGAAGCGATGCGTACATGTTTGGCCTGCCCGACTGCTTTGGTTGGGGGTTTATTCGAAAATGGCTGTAATAATCTATGATTTCATGATTTCTCAACTGTAACCTTATTTCAAGATGTAATTAGTTTTCAAACCTTATTTTGGGATCCCAAATGTTTAATAATAGAAGTTTTAATGAAACGACGCATTTTCAAAGATTACAGCCTTACCTTTTAATTAGTCACACTTTTGTTTCAAAACCTCGGTTAGCGAGTTCATTGCACACTGTTTTGTCTTAAAAATTCACTTAGTAACGGCTCTAAGGTAGTAGGGCGTTACACCCCTACCTCCATCTCGGCATCTTGGGGGGAGCCCGTATAACCCGCAAGGCCATGGCTCCGCCATGCCTAGGCCAAGCGCACCATCTCGCGTGCAGCGTCTTGGAGCGCCCCGCAGCCTCGCGGGGTGCGTCTCGTGGGAGCCTCTCCCACGATCTACGCCTATATGGTGACCTCGCTCCAATGGGTCTCGTTCCGAGGCCCCGCTTGCATGATGCCAGTTTTCAAGGTGACCCACAAGAGACAAAAAGAGTACGAACAAGGTACCTCTAAAGGGGTACGTACATGCCTGCTAGGATCAGTGGACAGGTCTGACACCTGTGCCCGACAAGTAGTGGCGGTTGGGAATAGTATGAGGAATGGAAATGCCACCACCATGTCTCTGACACCCGTACAAGGCAAGTAGTGAAGCCATGACTGGGTAAAAAAGCTGAGGTGCTCCCACGAACTCTGACCATGTACCAGAGCCAACACCACTACCCCTGGAACTACTCTCCTGTTAGTGTACTCGTGTACCATCTGGTCCCCTGGAGCACCATGTACTTAGGGCCATTAGAGCCTACTATAAAATGAACTCTAGCTCCACGTGAAGGGGGGTTGGAAAATTTACTGTAGTAAGTGCTTGAGAGTGAATGAAAAATTGATTTCTCCATTGTTGTTCTGCCATTATTCTTGAGATATTACTTAAATTTCTAAGGCTATTTTAACTGTGACAGAATATGCCATGAAATTTGAAAGGTTGGCTAAGTTTTCTTCTGACTTAGTGCCAATAGATGTTACTAGGAAGGAAAGGTTTGTTCGAGGGTTGAATTCAATGATATCTTGTGATGTGAGAATAAATTTTATGCCTCGAGTTACTCGTATGCTCAGGTAGTAGAAAAAGCCCTTACTGGTGAGGGGGCAGAGGAAAAAATATGGAAGGAAGGTGTCATGAGATGCGATGCTCGGAGGACGACTTCTCCGTTTAATGGGTCAAGTAGGGGTGGTGGCTCCACTGATCAGAAAAGGAAGAATATAGACACTTTTGTTACCACTGGTTCAGGTAAGAGGTTTTGCGGTACTCAAGGCAATCGTCAGGGTGGGAATGAGAATTGGAAAGCCTATCCTAAGTGCGTAGGATGAAAACGACTTCATTTGGGAGAGTGTCGTGCTAAGGTATGTTTCCTGTGTGGAGTGGTGGATCATCTCCGGAAAGATTTCCCACAGTTGAAGGAGGAACCAATTGAAGGCAACAATCTAGTTCCATCTCGAGTATTTACACTGACCCAGGCAGAGGCAGAGGCTAGTCCTTTCGTAGTCACAGGTCTGATTTCTATCGATGGCTCTATGTATACAATTTTGTTTGATTCTGGTGCTACTCATTCGTTTGTTTCCAGTAAAGTGATAGACAAACATAGTAGACGTGTGTATAATGTGGGGTTTGGGGCCTTGTTACCTATAGTGGAATTAGTAATCTCTAGGAGGTGGGATAGTGTTGGTATTAAATATGAAATCAGATTTTGCATTGGAATGTGTTATTTTAAAAAATTTATTAATACCAGCGAAGATCATACATATATAGATATAATAAATCAAACACAAATAGATTAGAGATTACCTCTTGTAGCTTGTCAAGAGTCCACAAATATTTGTGTATAAATCAATGATTTTTCTATCCTTATTTTGAAAGCTCACACCTTGATCTTCTAGATCAATCCTCAAACACACAAGGATGTGTGTGGGCACGTAGGATTCAAAAGGTTGATTTAGAACTTACTAGTTGTCCTCAACACATGAGATCTAGTGAGGTTTTATCAAAGAGAAGATGTTGTGAATATATTTTCAAGTTTAGAAAAATAAGTCGCTTTCTTTTTCTTAGAGAGAGTCAAACAGTCAAAACTTTTGAAAAACAACTTCTTGAAAAATATCGATTCTTTTCAGGTTTATGAAGATAATCAACTAATTTAATTAATCTTTATTTTATTTAAAATAAAACTGATCAGTTATTACCTATTTAATTATTTAATTTAAATCGTATTTAAAAAGAATAATTAAATATATATATATAATTAAATAAAAAATATATATTTGAGATTCAAAATTCAAATCCTAGGAATAGGAAATATCCCTGTGTGGCGCCACTCACTATGCAATATAGTGAGTGGTGTGAGCCACACTAGGGTTTTCCCTAATTTTCTCATTTGTTTGTTTAATTAATATTTAAAACAATATATTTATCCCAATATAAATATCAGTTAATTCAAAATTAACTTTATCTTAAAATATTAGTTTTAAATAAATAAATATCTTATTATAAATAATATAATTATTAATCTCTCTCTATATTAATCCAAACATGATTAATATTATTTTCACATATAGTTTTTTAAAATAAATTAATTCATAATTAATCAATTGCCCATAACTATCACATAATTATTTTCTTGCCCTAGAAAATTAATTCTTTTGTAATTAAGTCATTCTCTCTACAAATCTTTCTTTTGACATCCTTACCTTTGACAATGTAGGACAGATGTGATCTGGAGACCATGGACCTATAATACGAAGCTTTAATAAACCAGATTATTAATTAAATTCTTTAATATAATAATCTTATTTATTAAATCCATGATTACTCCACTATAAATATGGAACTGCGCTAAGTATTTATAGAATTATATTTGCAGAGTTTTCTCTTGTATTCCATCAATATAATCAATAAATCTAGTTATGTCCTCCATTTATTGGTTCATTAATTAGAGCTGATGAAGATTACCGTTTTCCCTTCTAATTACCTCTTGATCCTTAAGTATTATTAATTCACTAGCGAATAATTAATCTATAATCAAATTATAGATTTGAGCTCAATAACTATCCACTTCCAAAATTAACCCTTAAAGGAACCAATATTCGTTCTATTAGGAAAGTATGGATTCCATTATTGTAAATCATGTTCCCAGTCATTCATGATATTGAATCTCCAAAAAAAAAGTCATTCGCCTCATTATACTAAGAAACCTTAACGAGTGAATCAAAAGATCTAATAAACACAAACATGAGTTCATGAATACTCAGGATTTAGACTGATCTACAAATGATCATCTATTATTGTAAGAATTAAATCTTTATGTGAAATGGTAAGTTTATAAAGATAATTAATTCTCATCGATCCTATCATACATAATATCTATTATATACAACACATTTACTAAGTTGTCTATCCACATCAACAATTTGAATCTATATCACTTGCATCTCGTATGCTTTATAAACCGTACTAGTAATCATTCATTAAAGATTCCTTACTTTAGTATGTTACTGACTATTTTATTCACTATATATGATCTTAATTCTCTTGTACTAATACAAGATCATATTCTCATGAATGAATACGAAATTTTCTTAATATTATTATATAATTAATTCAAACAATAATTATAACATTCAAATTAAATAAAATTGTACTTTTATTTGAATCAATAAAATGTCTATATATGCTTTTAGGGCATTAATCCTAACAGTTAGGATAACAAATGGACTCAAGGGCTAATGGAAATCTAGAGAAGAGTATTTCCTCTTGGAAGAAGCTTGAAGGTTGCATAGGGAAGAAGACGGATGGAAAATTTCTGGTGTAGGAGGAAATGTGGAAAAATTCCAACTTTGAATAGTATTTTTCAAAATTTGAATCAACAGTTAGATTACAAACGCAAGTACTTGAGTACCATCCAATGGTTCATTGGGGGAAGTACCATCTCGAGATGCCCATTGAGTTGACAGCCTACTCCACAAGACAGGCTAGCAAAAGGAGTCGCTCAGTCTCGACTAGTCAAAAGGCAACAAGTTTCCTCAAATTTAAAGCTCTCACAGAGATCCAACCATTGAACGAGTGCCACGTGCCCAAGAATTAAATGCAGTCGCAACTTCTGAGGTAACCTATATGGCCGACATGTGTCTCACCGAGCCTAAGGATGGCCGACTAGGCAAACAGATAATATCTACCACGTGCTACGTACCGAGAAGTTTCCATCGCACACAATATGCCAGAGACTTAGGGGCAAATGTTCCAGACCATTTTTGACTTATCGGTCATGTTAGAAAATGTTGACACATGGCAAGACATAAGGCAGGTTTCTCGAACATTCGTCGGAGCAAAGACCACTTGACATCATACTGGTGAGCCATCATCTCCTCAGTTACCGAGGAGGCATCTTAGAAACTCCCACAAAGACTTCTCGGGGGGGTTCCAGAATTAGGCATCTTAATGGCGACTCGTCGGGAGGTCGAGAACTACCCATAACAGTTCTGCAAGATTCTCAGAGATTTGGGGGACTACTTTTCTCGGAAGTGGTCCCAGGCATTTTTTTTCATTAAAATTTCGGGACCACCTACTTTTTAGGCTAGACCGCTGCCCTGATAGGCATGTGTTAGAATGACATGTTTAAATTACTTCTTTGTATTCTGAATATTCCCCAAAGAACAAGGGAAGATTTGCATTGTAATAAAGGCTTACAGCCTTTCACTCACCCTCAGGTCATCTATAAGTAGGACATGAGGGGGTCATTTGTAAGGATCTGAAATCCTAGTTTTTGGAATCTTTCCTACCTTGGAGCAAGAAAATCCTCTACCCAAGTTGTAACCCTAAAGAAACTATCTATTCCTGAAATTTTTTCGTAATACAAGTGACTCGTGGACTAGGCCTAGTTAACAGTCGAAGCACATAAAAATCCCATTCCGCATTATTTATTTTCTACCATATTTTATTATTGTTTATTGAGTTGACGGAAATTCTGACCAACAATATGTGTTTATGATGCATGAATTAAGTGAATTGTTATGTGTGCTTATTGTGATTACTATTTATACATTGTGAGACTTTTCTTACTGGGCCTGGCTCACGGGTGCTCTATGGTGCAGGTAAGGACAAGGAAAAAGTAGATCAATCATGATTTCGAGAGCTTGGCGATGACGCATTGTAACGACCCAAATTCACTAATAAGGCTTAAGGGCCTTTATTAGTGTGCCGGGAGGGCATGATGGGAATTATGTGTGATTATTATGATTAAGATGCATGATTATGATTTTAAGCATGTTATATGACTATGTGAATTATATTATGTGATAATTATGATGTGTGAAGCGTACCGCGTGGGTGCTGTGATACCAACGTGATGCACGTGTCGAGACGGTCCTAGAAAACTAGTTAATGGTAATTGGTGATTTGGTAACCTGCGTAACTGTTAGTAACCATAGAGAGTAACAGGTTTTATGGGGAAAGTGGTAGAATTGCAAAGCTGGTGAAAAGACAAGTATGGCCTTGAGGTTTAGTTAGGAAGGGGTATTAGTGGAAGGGTAGAATAGTCATTTGGTAGGATAAATGATCATTAGCTGAAGGGAAAATATCATATACGTATAACACTTGGAGAATGGGTTTATGCTGAAATTGGGGACCTAGAGGAAGAGCAAACCTAAGAAGAAGAAGAAGGGAGAAACTGAATTTAGCTTTTGGAAGAAGAATTTAAGGGTGATTGAAGTTGTCCAGCAAGCTTAGATCAAGGATATTCAGAGGTAAGATCTTGATTACGATATATCCAAGTTTTAAGTCTGAAATTTTAGATAATGAATGTGAATTAAGGCAAGTTGGTGGCTGGTTTTATGTAATTTCAGAATTGGGAAATCAAGGGGGAAGGAGGTTTAGAGCTGGAGGTTGGACTCATCATTCAAGGTAAGGTCTCTGTGTGTTTATTAGGCTTGTTTCTGTTAAGGTATAGGGAGTTTGGAGTGTGGTTTGTGTTTGAGTTCAAGCTGTTCTTAATTTTCTGGTTAGAGTTGTTAAGTGTGAAATTGAAGAGTGAATTTTGGGATTGAAGGTGTGAGTGAGCTTGGGCATGATGTTTTTGGGTTGTTGTGAGGTTTATTAAGGGTTTAGAGTTGGTTTTGGGACTTAGGATGGAGTTTGGGGTGATTTGGAGAGGTTGGAGCTCGGGAAAATGCGAAGGAAAAACCCAGAATTCTGGGCTGCGAAAGCGTGCCGCGGCACGGGTTTTGTGTGCCGCGGCTTGGAGTCTCTGACTGATGGGTGCCGCGGCACAAGGCTAATTTCAGAGTGTCACTTTTGGCAATTTTTGGCCTTCGCTCCGGGGGTTCGGGGGGATGTCTCCGGGGTGTTGTTCTAAGGTTTTGGGGGTTCCGAGAGTGTGGGTTAGGTTCCGGGAAGGTAGTCTTGGATTGGTTAATGACAAAGAATATTATATTTGTGTTGTGATTAGGACTTTGGAGAGGCTCGGAGTAGAGGACCGTGCTTGTGGCTACGTGGCATCGGAAACCAGTGAATTGAAAGGTAAGAAAACTGCACCCGAATGTATGGTTGTGAATGGGACTAAGTGCTCCCGAGAGTTGTATTGTGTCATCGTTGGTATTATGCCAAGGGATACGTATAAGCGGTCTAAGAGTACCGTTCATGATTTTAGCGCACGGAGCGCGAATTGGCCACTGGGCGCCGGAAACAATAGGATAACAGAGGGAGCTGCCTGTGAACGCTAGCCCTGGTTATCGTCTGTGCATTATGTATTTGAGCTGAGATGCTTAGTATATGAAATACTTGATTGATGATATACTTGAGTTGATGAGATGCTATATGTGTAATTGACTTGTTGCTAGTTGTTCATGCTCTGTTGTTGCTATGTTTTCTTGCTGGGCCTTGGCTCACGGGTGCTACGTGGTGCAGGTAAGGGCAAGGGCAAGCTGGACCAGGCCTGAGGTGGAGAGCTCCGAGGTGAAATGTACATAGCCAGCCGTTCGATCACCACGGTCGAGGAGTGTGTCAAGACAAAGATTACCTAACAACTCGTTTTTGCCTTAGTATGGTCAGTCAATGTATTTAAACTTTGTAACTTTTGTAAATGGCTTTTAAACTGTCATTTTTGGGATCCCATGTACATAAACAATGTTTAGTAATGAAAATGTAACTTTTGATACCAAAACTCTTTTAACCCTAGTACCTCTACTATTCCAGGAACACGCTTTTACTTTAATGACTTGGTTAGCAAGTCTGGCACTTTATAAACACACAGTGTAACGGTCTTGGCTATCCAGGGCATTACACGCATTGAAGCGTCTCAGATTTTACTTAGCTGTAGAATTTAAGTTTTCGTGGTTACTGGTTCAAGTCGGGATTTAGTTGGAAACTTGTAGAAATAGTTATGGATTTTATAAGTTTAGCCTATAGTTTAGAAATATTAATATTAACATAAGGTTTGATTAATATAGCTGGTCCTAGAAATATTATTTATTATAACCTAAGATTTAGATAGAGTAATTAAGAGTGTGACACTTGTCACATGTATGTTTATTAAGGAATTAATATTTTAGATGAATAAATTTATTAAAGGATAGATCTAGAAGTTCTAGAACCTTCTAGTTGTTGTTAGGATCATGTTTTACTCAGTCAAGGTGGTTTTAACAAATTTTAAGTGTGCTGAAAGTGTGCAAAAACGTGTTTGAAATATCAGTGTATGCCGATATATCGCAGCTATAGGGGTCAATATATCGCTTATGACTGATAAGAAAAATGCGTCGACTTCACATGAACAAAACCACGAAAGCTCGGGGTATAGGTAGGGGCAATATATCGCCTAGGGTAGGTGATATATCGGCTCTTGGGGCCATTTTCGTTGAAACCAAACTAGAAACAACCATCAACAACTTTGACTCGTTCCTGAACTTCTTTGACTGAGTTCTGGGCATCTGTTGAATAGATAATTCAAATTTATTCAATTTTTAATCATTTATTTATTCATTTTAAAAGGAGTTAGTTTCACTCCTTAAACTCTATAAATAGGACCCTTCACTCAACTATTTTATTCATCATTCAAGCACAGTTCAGAGCCTCCAAGTTACTAAGATTATTCTAGAGAGAAAACACTAGGGTTTTGGGGTTAAATCTTTCAAATCTAAAGCTTTTATAAACACTTGGGAAGTAATATTTTGTGTGATTTTAGTGTTTGAGGTATAGATCGAAGTTCTAAGATATCTAAGGTACTGTTCATCTTCAGGTTTAGTCCATTTCCATTCTTCTTATTCTTTCCTTTTTCTTCAAATACTAATTCGTTATAATGATTTTTGGTTAGGTGTTTGAGTTTCTTGAAACTTAAGGTCTTCGGTAAGTTACTATCATGATGGTTTAGATTTTCTTTACATCTTCGTTTCTTTAGAGGACTTATGGTTTCTTATGTTTGGTTTTAGGAGTTTTCAATCCCGCTCTTGTCTCCAATATTCCGATTTTTGGCAAGGAAAATTAGATAGTTTAGTTTGTGATATAGGCTATGATTTTTTCGTATGACCTAACATTTTAGGTACAATAAAAAGGTAAGTGTGTCTGGACCTAAGGTGTCCAATGATGTATGACGGACTTATGTCCGGTAGGCTCGGTTTCAAAATTTTATGACGGACCTAAGTTGATGTCCGATGTATGACGGACTATTGTCCGGGGCTTAATTGTCATGCCCTGTATAAGAACTTATCTTTTTATTATATGTGACTTATTTTTATGATCTATGACCTATAGTTAAAATTATGACTTGTGACCTATGATTTATGATTATGATTATGACTTAGATTATGATTTATGATTATGAATTAGGCAATGATATGACCTATGGTTTTGTGATGTGATATGATTAGTATAAATAAGTTTTTATTATGACTCTTGTGCAATTTAGGATATGTTAATTAAATGATTATATGACTAACTCTTGTTTGTATTTTCTTTATTGGGCTTAGAAGCTCACCCCTTATGATGTTGTTGTACAGAAACTTGATGACAGAAAGGTCGGTGGCGAGTGGGACCTAAGAGCTTCGTGATGTACTCGTGGGGACCATATAGTCGAGGAAGATCAAGCGGGCCTATTTTTGTTAAAGAATGTTTATTTTAAATTTTTATTTAAATGTTGCTCATTTTTATGTTAAAGACAATTATTTTATTTTCGTAAAACCATGGATCCATGTATTTATTTTCAAGTTGTTATTCAATAAAAGAGCAATATTTATGATTATGATCCAACGCTATGTTCTCGGTAATTTATGATAGATTAGGGCGTTACAGGTGGTATCATAGCCCACGGCTATATTGGTCCTGATAGCTCCCACAAAATACGCACAACAGCTACAAAGGACCAACTCGTTACCAAGTAAGTATACACATTGTTTTCATAATATGTTTGTAATGTCTTTCTTGTGTTATTTTCATAAATTAGGTCAATGGACTTAAGAAGAATACCAGACCCTGAGTATGAGAATGAGTTAGAGAGAATGTTTCTTAGAATCAACTTAAGATATGCTAGAAGAAGGATCTGATGTGGAGGATTAGACGTATATAAGAACACATCATTAAATTTTATTTTATGTTGTTTTAGAATATTTTTTTTTTCACTAGTTTGTAATTTCTTATTTTAATAAAACATGTTATTTGTTTTTGTTATTATTTCATTGTTTAGTAAGTGTTAAGAATTTTGGATTCAATTGAAAGTGTAAATATTAAATTACTCTCTTATGGGTTAGCCCATTTGCTTTGCATTATTAGATTGGGTCCAATTTAAATTAATAACAATTAATAAAGCAAGGGTTTAAATTCCTGTCTTTTGGGTCCAAGTGGAAGTTAGGGGCCTTAGTAGTGGGTACGATATACTGAACCCAGCCCTCTTCCATAGAAGATTCAATTGTTAAGGTACATTTACCCGAGTTGGACTTAATTGTAATAGGGTAGTTTTGATCGATAGATGGACCTAATAGACATTAGTACAATAGGCTAAGTTGTAACCTCTACTTGTTTTATTTATCTTAGCTTTTTCAATACTTTTCTCTTTTGGGAAAACAGAAAGGACACATGGAGCAGGAACCAAGAAGATCTAAAAGACTAAATGGCCAAGGAAGTGGCCGAGGCAAAGTCCGAGGAAGGTGAAGGGGGTGAGGAAGAGGAGTAGCTGCCACCCCCACATATGAAGAATTTCCAGCAGCCCTGGGAGTGCCAGAAGCGCCCAATGTGGTGGAAGAATCGACAGCTGCTGCTATTCGAGAAAATTTGGAAAGAGAAAATGCCTGCCTTAGGGCAGAGCTAAGGAGAAGGGAAGAAGAGTTCCAAATAAACTCAAGGAAACAGCAATAAGTGGTGCAACAAGTCATTCCTCTAGCACAATTACTACGATTGGAAGAACCTCACTATGAGGCAGTGTATGAACGCTTTAGAAAGTAGCAACTGCCAAACTTTGATGGCGGATCTGACCCAATAGAAGCAGGAGAATGGCTTTGATCGGTAGAGTCCATATTAGAACACATGCGACTGGGAAACGAAGATCGAGTCTCATGTGCTTCAAGCTTGTTAAAGAAAGACGCCGTCATCTGGTGGGATATAGTGAAGCAGACTAAAGATGTGAACATTATGACATGGGATGAGTTTATTCAAGTGTTCAACAAGAAGTATTACATTCATGCGATTCTAGCGTGCTTACTCAAGGGAATTCGACTGTGACAGAGTATGCCATGAAGTTTGATAGGATGGATAAGTTCGCGGCTGACATGGTACCCACAGAGACGCTGAGAATTTAAAGATTCATGAAGTAACTGAAACCTATGATAGCTCGTGACGTAAAGTTGATTCAAGGAATGACCACTTATGCAAAAACATTAGAGGTAGCCTTGGAAGCTGAGCAGGCAGAAGAAAGGATCTGGAAGGAAGGCGCGGCCAGAAGGGACACCAAAAAGAATAACAATGAACAGAATGACCACAAACGAAAATATGACGATGGTCAAAATCAAAAAGCCAACAAGAAGAACAAGATTGTATCAGAAGGTAACGGGAATAAGAAGCCCTATGTGGAACATCCTAGTGCCCTATCTGCAAGAGGAAGCATTCAAGAGAATGCTGATATAAGACAAAAGGTTGTTTCAACTGTGGAGAAGAAGGACACATTAAAAAGGATTTCCCAATGATTAAAGACCAAAAGAAAGATGATAAGCTTGTGCCAGCCAGAGTTTTTTCTCTTACTAGAGGTGAAGCAGAAACTAGTAATACAGTTATAATAGGTCAGGTCACTATCTCTTGTAAACTATGCAATGTTTTATTCGATTCGGGAGCTACACATTCTTTTGTCTCTATGACTATGATTGATAGCTTAGAAAAACCATGTGAACTTTTTAGAGATAAGTTTGTCACGGAGTTACCCTCGGGGGAAAGAATGCTATCTAGTGGAGGGGTGTGTAGTGTTGTAGTTAGAATCAGAGCAAAAGAATTACCAGTAGATTTTATCGAGTTAGACCTTAAAGATTATGATGTAATTTTAGGCATGGATTGGTTAGCTAAACATGGGGCAACGATAGATTGTAAGGGTAAGACAGTCAACTTTCAAACAGAAGGCGGAGAACAGTTCACCTTCAAAGGAGAAGTTTCCTAAACTCACATACCGATAGTCTCAGATCTCAATGCTCAACGATTAATCAAAAGTGGTTGCCAAGAGTTTCTAGCCAATGTGGTGGACAATTCATGAGAGACGCAGCCCGAATCAAAGGATGTACACATTGTATACAATTTCCCGAGGTGTTTCCAAAAGATCTACCGAGATTACCTCCGAGTAGGGAAATCAAGTTTGAAATAGAATTGGCACCTGAGACAGCACCAATCTCGAAAGCTCCCTATAGAATGGTGCCTAGCGAGTTAAAGGAGTTAAAGATACAACTACAGGAACTTCTACACAAGGGTTTCATCTTACCAAACTATTCGCCTTGGGGAGCACCAGTGCTTTTTGTCAAAAAGAAGGACGGAAGTATGAAGATGTGCATCGACTATCGAGAACTAAATAAAGTGACGATCAAGAACAAATACCCTTTGCCTTGAATAGATGATCTTTTTGATCAACTGCAAGGATCTACAATATTATCGAAGATAGATTTGTGGTTGGGGTATCATCAGCTAAAAGTACAAGAAGAAGATATCCCAAAGAGGGCTTTTCATACTAGATATGGACACTACGAATTTCTGGTAATGTCTTTTGGCTTAACAAACGCACCTGCCATGTTCATGGATCTTATGAACATAGTATTTAAGGACTACCTAGATAAGTTTTTTGTGGTGTTTATAGATGACATATTGATCTACTCAAGGGCGAAATTCGAGCATGAAGAGCACCTGCGACTAACATTGGAATGACTCAAAAGTCATCAATTATATGCTAAGTTTAAGAAATGTGAATTACGGCTAGAGAAGGTGGCCTTTATAGGACACATTGTGTCTAAAAATGGCAAAGAAGTAGATCCATCCAAGATCGAAGCAGTGAAGGACTGGCCCAAACCCAAGAGTGCCACGAAGGTGAGAAGTTTTCTGTGATTGGCAGGATACTATAGACAATTTGTTGAAGGGTTCTCCAAAATAGCTATACCCTTAACAAATTTGACACGGAAGCAACAAAAATTTGTATGGATGGAGAAGTGCGAAGAAAGCATCCAAACATTAAAGGACAAGCTTATATTAACCCCAGTTCTATGCGTCCCAAAGGATAAGGGCAAGTTTGTGGTGTATTGCAACGCGTCGAGGCAGGGAGTTGGATGTGTTTTGATGCAAGAAAAAAAAGTGGTTGCATATGCCTCGAGACAACTAAAGGAGAATGAACAACGGTACCCAACCCATGACTTAGAATTAGCAGTAATGGTTTTCGCTTTGAAGATTTTGAGGCACTAATTGTACGGGGAAAAGTGTGAAATCTATACGGACCACAAAAGTCTAAAGTACTTCTATACGCAGAAGGAGCTCAATATGAGGCAACGGAGGTGGCTGGAGTTAGTAAAGGATTATGATTGTGAGATCTTGTATCATCTGGGAAGGGTAATGTTGTGGCAGATGCTCGTAGTAGGCAGAGTTACAGAATCTTATCAATACTTAAGGGGATAGCTCAACACTTACAAGATGATATTAAGAGGTCTAGAATTGAGCTAAAAATTGGACAACTAGCTGACCTCACGATCAAGTCAACACTAATGGAGGAAATAAAGGAGAAACAACAAGAGGATGATTTTCTTCTTAAGATGAAGGCAGCAATACAAAGCTCAAAAAATGTTGATTTCTCCTTGACAAAAGAAGGCATGTTACGATATAGAAACCAAGTATGTGTGCCCGAATGTGGTGAATTTAGAGAAAGTATCATGAAAGAAGAGCACACTACTCTGTATTCACTTCACCCGGGAAGGACCAATATGTACAGCGATGTCAAGATAATGTACTGGTGGCCGGGGATGAAGAAAGACATTGCAGAATTTGTAGCAAAATGCCTTACATGTCAACAAGTTAAGGCTGATCATTAGAGACCCACAGAAACTTTGCAACCATTAGAGATTCCCGAATGGAAATGGGAAGATATAGCGATGGCCTTCGTGGCGGGATTACCAAGGACCACCAAGCAGCATGACTCTATTTGGGTGATAGTAGATAGACTCACAAAATTGGCTCACTTTTTGCTAGTAAGAACAGTTTATAACGTTGAGCAGTATGCAGAGCTTTATGTGGCGGTGCAATGAGCACTATGTTAAAACTAAGTACGGCATTCCACCCTCAAACTGATGGTCTGTCAGAACGTACCGTACAAATATTAGAAGATATGCTGAGGGCATTTGCGTTAGACTTCTCAGGATCATGGAGCAAGTATCTTCCATTGATAGAATTCTCTTACAATAGCAGTTATCAGGCAACAATAGGCATGGCACCTTATGAGATGGTATATGGATGGAAATGTCGATCACCACTACATTGGGATGAGGTAGGTGAAAGACAATATTTAGGACTTGAGGTTAAGAGAAGCAACTGAGGCAGTAGAAAAGATAAGACAACGAATGATTGCCACTCAAAGTCGCCAGAAGAGCTATGCCGACGCTAAGAGGCAGAATGTTGAGTTTTTAGTAGGCGATCAAGTCTTTCTCAAAGTTTCTCCAATGAAGGGGATTATGCATTTCTAAAAGAAAGGAAAGTTAAGCTCGAGGTTTATAGGTCCTTTTGAAATATTGGACAAAGTAGTAGCATATCGGTTGGCTTTACCGCCATCATTAGCTGAAACGCATAACGTTTTTCATGTATCGATGTTGAGAAAATACATATCAGATCCATCCCATGTGCTCGATTACAAGGCTCTGGAGTCAAAACAAGATTTCAGTTATGAAAGAACAGCCAGTACGTGTTCTAGAATGGGGAACTAAGGAGTTAAGGTCCAAAAGTGTCCCTATGGTGGGAATTGGAGGAATATATGAGGGAGCGATATCCCGAGATTTTTGTAAGTAAATTTTGAGGATGAAATTCTTTTAAGTAGGGGAGAATTGTAGAAGCAGCAGCAGCAGTAGTAGTAGTAGCTGTAGAATTTTAGTTTTCATGGTTATTGGTTCAAGTCAGGATTTAGTTGGAAACTCATAGAAATAGTTATGGATTTTATAAGTTTAGCCTATAGTTTAGAAATATTAATTTTAACATAAGGTTTAATTAATATAGCTGGTCCTAGAAATATTATTTATTATAACCTAAGGTTTAGATAGAGTAATTAAGAGTGTGGCACTTGTCACATGTATGTTTATTAAGGAATTAAGGATTTTAGATGAATAAATTTATTAAAGGATAGATCTAGAAGGTCTAGAACCTTCTATTGGCTGGTAGGATCACGTTTTACTCGGTCAAGGTTGTTTTAACAAATTTCAAGTGTGCTAAAAGTGTGCAAAAATGTTTTTGAAATATCAGTGTATGCCAATATATCGCAGCTATAAGGGTCGATATATCGCCTATGATTGATAGGAAAATACGTCGAATTCACACGAACGAAACCACGGAAGCTCGTGGTATAGGTAGGGGCGATATATCGGCTCTTGGGGCCATTTCTGAATTTTCGTGGAAACCGAACTAGAAAAAGCCCTCAACAACTTTGACTCATTCCTGAACGTCTTTGACCAAGTTCTGGGCATCTGTTGAACAGATAACTCAAATTTATTCAATTTTTAATCATTTATTTATTCATTTTAAAAGGAGTTAGTTTCACTCCTTAAACTATATAAATAGGACCCTTCACTCAGCCATTTTATTCATCATTCAAGCACAGTTCAGAGCCTCCAAGCTACTAAGATTATTCTAGAGAGAAAACACTAGGGTTTTGGGGTTAAAGCTTTCAAATCTAAAGTTTTTATAAACACTTGGGAAGTAAGATTTTGTATGATTTCAGTGTTTGAAGTATAGATCGAAGTTCTAAGCTATCTAAGGTACTGTTCATCTTCAGGTTTAGTCCATTTCCATTCTTCTTATTCTTTCCTTTTTCTTCAAATAATAATTCATTATAAGGACTTTTGGTTAGGTGTTTGAGTTTCTTGAAACTTAAGGTCTTCAGTAAGTTACTATCTTAATGGTTTAGATTTTCTTTTCATCTTCTTTTCTTTAGAGGACTTATGGTTTCTTATGTTTGGTTTTAGGAGTTTTCAATCCTGCTCTTGTCTCCAATATTCTGGTTTTTGGTAAGGAAAATTAGATAGTTTAGTTTATGATCTAGGCTATGTTTTTTTGTATGACTTAACATTTCAGGTACAATAAAGTGGTAAGTGTATCTGGACCTAAGGTGTCCAATGATGTATGACAGATGTATGTCCGGTAGGCTCGGTTTCCAAAATTTTATGACGGACCTAAGTTGATGGCCGGTGTATGATGGACTATTGTCCGGAGCTTAATTGCCACCCCTTGTATAAGCACTTATCTTTTTATTATATATGACTTGTTAGTATGACCTATGACCTATAGTTACGATTATGACTTGTGACCTATGATTTATGACTATGATTATGACTTAGATTATGATTTATGATTATGACTTAGGCTAGGATATGACCTATGGTTTTGTGATGTGATATGATTAGTATAAATAAGTTTTCGTTATGACTCTTGTATAATTTAGGATATGTTGATTAAATGATTATATGACTAACTCTTGTTTGTATTTTCCTTACTGGGCTTAGAAGCTCACCCCTTATGATGTTGTTGTAGAGAAAAATTGATGATAGAAAGGCCGGTGGCGAGTGGGACCTCGGAGCTTCGTGATGTACTCAAGGGGACCATATATTCGAGGAAGATCAAGCGGACCTATTTTTATTAAACAATGTTTATTTTAAATTTTTATTTAAATTTTGCTCATTTTTATGTTAAAGACAATTATTTTATTTTTGTAAAACCATGGATCCATGTATTTATTTTCAAGTTTGTATTCAATAAAAGAGCAATATTTATGATTATGATCCAACGCAGTGTTCTCGGTAATTTATGAGAAATTAGGGCATTACACGCCTACATGTTTGGCCTGCTTAACCTATGGAGTTGAGCCATCTGAAAGTCTTGAGTCAAAATTTTGATTTTGTATCTTAGGTTGACCCCTTTTGAGGACAAAGAGATGTAAATATGTTTTTGTTTAAACTAAATGGGATCCCGTGTAAACTTTTATGAACTTGATGAAACGATTTATACTTTTTTATCAAATTTTGGTGTATCAATTTACTGTTTTATTTTAAATCACACTTTTAAGTCAAAAGATCTTGCTTAACAAGATAATCACTCTTTTAAACACACGAGGTGACGGTCCTGGATTAGTAGGGTGTCACATGTCGCCTAAGGCCTTTTCGTGATTTTCTTGCATAGGGTAGGCGACATGTCCTAGAACATTGAAAGTGTGACATATGTCTACTGGGTCAGCACTAATGGTGGTTACTGCACTAGGTAGTGACAAAAGTACATTTTTAGCTTCAGCAACATTAGGTACTAGTCATTGAAAATAAAATTATTTAAAGTATGTTTGGTTTGGTGGAATGCCCATGGGAATGGAATGAAAATTCATATTCATTTGTTTGCTTTGGCTTTTTAACTTTAGTAATCCATTTCTATGGAATTATTTATTCATACACTTGGTGTAACAACAATTCATGTCCTCTCTTTAGGAATCTTTCATTACCACACTTGTTTGTCCATTTTGCACATACTAAAAGATAAGATTTATATATATATATTTACATACATGATATTTAATATTTTTTAAAAAAACATATTATATATACACATAAAACACATCTCAACATATAGAATGCATAGACATGTGATATGTTCATAATAAACATATATATAAATAAAGGCTTAAAAAAATATTAATTCATATATTATTATTATTGCTTAATACTTTTTATTTTAAAAAGTCATTTTTATTTACTTAAAAATATTGTTTGCTATGCATTTAATTCTTAAATATATTTTAAATTTACTTATATTTTAAATAATCATAATCAATTTAACATTGCCAATATCACTTCATTATGCCAAACCAAACCCTAACTAAGTGTAACAAAGTCAAAAAAATTAGGTATTTATATTGTCTTTTCCCCTTAAAAAGTATAGAAATTTAGAATATTTACATAAGTATGAAATTTTACAAATAAAGGTGGGTGATACATATGAGCTATTATGTTTTAGTTTGAAAATTATGAGATTGAAACTCATAGTCTCTCTCTCTCTCACTCATTTTTATCAACCACTACCATGCTCAAAAAAGACTTTCTATCTCTTCTTCCTCCTGCTAACTATACTCACACAACTCATCCTCTAGAATTCCACGTCATACCATCAATCCTTCTAGATTCTACATCAAGTTTTGTGTGAACCTTAAGTGACATCGATTTAGTGCTGACCATTTCCCTCATCTACAATGCTAGTCGTGCATTTTTTTTTCGTTCTTATTAAATGATTCTAACCACATCTATAACTTTTGATCTTCATCCAAATTCTTAAAAAAAAGACATTGAAGTTTGGGTTTTATAGAAAGATCATCAGCATTGAACTATCACCACAACTTTCGTGCTACATTATTTTCAATAAATGTTTATAACCATCATGCTCATAAGATTAAGAATCTTAAACTCAAGTCTCATTCACTCTCAGTAAAGATCATCGATTAATTTGATGAACTAATAATAATAATGTTATACATGTTATTGGCACAAATGACATGGCAAAAATAATGATGAGACTAGGATCTAGGAAATCATTGATTGTCTCCAGCTATTATTTTAAATATATGTTTAATTAATTTTTATTTTTAAAAACAATGTAAATGAATTTGTAAAAAAAAACATTATAATCTAGAACAATGAAAGTGCGACATATGTCTACTGGGTTAGCGCTAACGGTGGTTACGACACTAGGTAGTGGTAGAAGTATATTTTTAGCTTCAACAACATTAGATACTAGTCCTTGAAAAAATATTTAAAGTATGTTTGGTTTGGTGGAATGCCCATGGGAATGGAATGAAAGTTCATATTCCTTTGTTTGCTTTGGATATTTAACTTTAATAATCCATTCCAATGGAATAATTAATTTCTACGCTTGGTAGAATAACAATTCATGTCCCTCCCTTTAGGAATTTTTCATTACTACACTTGTGCATTTTGCCCATACTAGAAGATAAGATTTTATATATATATATATATTTACAAACATGATATTAAATATTTTTTTAAGAATATATTATATATACACATAAAATACATCTTAAACATATACGATGCATATATATATATGATATGTTCATAATAAATATATATATAAAGCCTTAAAAAAATATTAATTCATATATTATTATTATTGCTTAATACTTATTATTTTAAAATGTCATTTTTATTTATTTAAAAATATTTTTTGTTATGCATTTAAATCATAAATATTTTTTATATCTACTTATATTTTAAATAATCATAATCAATTTTTCATTAGCAATATTATTCTATTCGGCCAAACCAAACGCCACCTAAGTGTAACAAAGTAAAAAAATCAGGTATTTATATTGTCTTTTTCCCTTAAAAAGTATAGGAATTTAAAATATTTACAAAAATATGAAATTTTACAAATATAGGTAGGTGATACATATGAGTTATTATGTTTTAGTTTTAAAAATATGAGATTCAAACTCATATTCTCTCTCTCTCTCTCTCTCTCTCTCTCTCTCTCTCTCTCTCTCTCATTTTTATCAACCACTACCACGCTCAAAAATGACTTTCTATCTCTTCTTCCTCCTGCTAACTATACTCACACAACTCATCCTATAGAATTTCGCATCATACCACCAATCCTTCTAGCTTCTATGTCAAGTTTGTGTGAATCTTAAGTGACTTCGATTAAGTGCCGACCATTTTCCTCATCTACAACGCTAGTCGAGCATTTTTTTTTTTTTTTGTTCTTATTGATTGATTCTAACCACGTCTATAACTTTTGATCTTCATCCAATGTCTTAAAAAAAGACATTAAAGTTTGAGTTTTATAAAAAGATCATCAGCATTGAATTATCACCACAACTTTCATGCTACATTATTTTCAATAAATATTTATAACCATCAAGCTCATAAGACTAAGAATCTTAAACTCAAGTCTCATGCACTCTCTGTAAAGATCATTGATTAATTTGATGAACTAATAATAATAATGTTATACCTGTTTTTGGCACAAATGACATGGCAAAAATAATGATGAGGCTAGGATCCAGAAAATCATCGATTGTCTCCAGCTATTATTTTAAATATATTTTTAATTAATTTTAATTTTTAAAAACAATATAAATGAATTTGTAAAAAAAAAACATTACGACCTAGAACAATGAAAGTGCAACATATGTCTACTGGGTCAGCGCTAACGATGGTTACTGTACTAGGTAGTGACAGAAGTACATTTTTAGCTTCAACAGCATTAGGTACTAGTCCTTGAAAAAAAAATTAAAGTATGTTTGTTTTGGTGGAATGCCCATGGGAATGGAATGAAAGTTTATATTTATTTGTTTGCTTTGGCTTTTTAACTTTAGTAATCCATTCCAATGGAATTATTAATTTCTACCCTTGGTGGAATTAAAATTCATGTCCTTCTCTTTAGGAATCTTTCATTAGTATACTTATTTGTCCCTTTTGCCCATACTAGAACATAATATTTACATAATATATATATATTTACATACATGATATTTAATATTTTTTTAAGAACATATTATATATACACATAAAACACATCTCAACATATACAATGCATATATGTGTGATATGTTCATAATAAATATATATATAAAGCCTTAAAAAATATTGATTCATATATTATTACTATTGCTTAATACTTTTTATTTTAAAAGATCATTTTTATTTATTTAAAATGTTTTTTGTCATGCATTTAAATCATAAATATTTTTTATATTTACTTATATTTTAAATAATCATAATCAATTTATCATTACCAATATTATTCCATTCCGCCAAACCAAATGCTACCTAAGTGTAACAAAGTCAAAAAATTCAGGTATTTTTATTGTCTTTTTCCCTTAAAAAGTATAGGAATTTAAAATATTTATAAAAATATGAACTTTTACAAATAAAGGTGGGTGATACATATGAACTATTATGTTATAGTTTTAAAAATATGAGATTCAAACTCATATACTCTCTCTCTCTCTCTCTCTCTCTCTCTCTCTCTCTCTCTCTCTCTCTCTCTCTCTCTCTCTCTCTCTCATTTTTATCAACCACTACCACCCTCAAAAATGACTTTCTATTTCTTCTTCCTCGTGCTAACATACTCACACAACTCATCCTCTAGAATTCCGCGTCATACCATCAATCCTTCTAGCTTCTACGTCAAGTTTGTGTGAACCTTAAGTGACTTCAATTAAGTGCTAATCATTTTCCTCATCTACACCACTAGTCGAGCATTTTTTTTGTTCTTATCTATTGATTCTAACCACGTCTATAACTTTTGATCTTCATCCAATTTCTTAAAAAATGGACATTGAAGTTTGATTTTTATAGAAAGATCATTAGCATTGAACTATCACCACAACTTTCGTGCTACATTATTTTCAATAAATGTTTATAACCATCAAGCTCATAAGACTAAGAATCTTAAACTCAAGTCTCATGCACTCTTTGCAAAGATCATCGATTAATTTGATGAACTAATAATAACAATGTTATACCTGTTTTTGGCACAAATGACATGGCAAAAATAATGATGAGACTAGGATCTAGGAAATCACTCATTGTCATAAGGGTGCAGTTGTTCACTTGAGTCTAGTCACTACCCAGGAAGGAGGAGTTGTTCGCTAGAGACAGTGTCTGGTCACCAAAGACTTATAGGCCATGTAGATAACGTGTAAATTTACATATTTCCTTTTCTAGTCAAGTCAAATGTCAGAACATTCTTGAATATTGCAGGGTTTAGCCAAAACTGGCACCTACTCCATGTAACTCTAATCCCCACAAATAGATCCTTGCATTTTTTAGAGACGACTCTATAGAAAAAAATCCCATATTATCTCTATAATAAAGGCTCTCCAGCTATTAAACCTCAGGTGATTAAAGTTCATTTGATTTAGTAATTGAAGAAGTTAATAGCAATAAAAGTGAATAAGTGGATGTAGGTAATTTAATAGGTTGAACCGTTATAAACCCTCTCTCTTTATTCATTGTAGGATTACTTTACATTTATTTTCCAAGCTAGTACAAGCACTTGTCATTTTTATTAAATATTATAGTTGACTAAAATTAGAGCCAAGAAATAATAATTTATTATTATTGAAAGTTATTGTTTACAAAATATTGTGGATCCTAATATAGTCAATGTCATGTATATATATATTATTTAGAGTTCTTTTTAAAAGTATGTAATTTTAATTTTACTCTCCTACAAAAATATATTTTCATTTGTTTCGTCAAAAATACATTCATCAGCTATTTTTTTTAAATAGTTGATGTTCAATTCTCCTTGGAAACTGTGATTTTTTACTAATTTTTCTAAGAAATAGTTGATGTTCTAGAAAACAGTTAATATGTCAATTTTTTTCAGATACCTATAATGTTTCATATACTTTCTATTGAAACAATTGATATTAAAAAAAAAATTTACTCAACCAAAATTATGAACATCACATTAACATTGAACATAACTTCAACTAAAATAAAAATTAAAAGTATGACAACAGCTAAAAGAGTAATATCAACCAAAATTTTGAATGGAAACTTTACTAGTTTTATTACCAATAAACAAAGCGAATATTTGAGTATTATGTTCTTCAATTATAGAAGGAAGTTGAATGGCTCCTTTGTGGAGTCTAGTGGCGGTGGTCGATTGTTTTGAGGTTTAGGACTAGTTTAACTTGTACACTATCAAAGCTTTTCAAGACACAACTTAGCATGCATGGCAAGTAGGAACGATGCTGAGTTGGGAGAACCAGTGGACGTAGATGTGGAAGCTTCTGAACCCCTTGTTGGGGACAAAGGAAAGGAAAACATGGAAATGGAAATGATGGAGTTAATAGAAGACATCTCCTTGGATGAGGTAGTATCAAGCAAGGCAGTGAATGAAAAGGTTGTGAGATGCAAAGAGATGACCACTGCAGTAGTAAAGAAGAATATTATGGGTGTCTGCAAGACCCATGGTCGATGGAAGTTGAAGAAACTGGTTGAAGGTATCATTGCCTTTTTCTTTACTGATGAGAGAGACTGTGCTAATGTGATGGACAAAAGACCCTGCATTATAAGTGGCATGTTGTTGAACATGAAGGAATGGTCAACGGAAGGAGAAGTTTGCATGGAAAATTCTGATCTTGCTAGATTTTGGGTGCAAGTGCATGGGCTGCCTACTAGATTTCTTTTCGATGAGTGTTCTCTGACAATTGCAAATAAGATCGGACAGCTTGTGAAAACAAAAGGCAAAAGAAAGGAGGGTGTTGGGTTAACAACCCCATCCCAACGGGGTTCTTTCTTAAAGAAAATGCTAGAGTTAATCAATGGATATAATTTAAGTATGAAAAAGCTTGTTTCTTTTATGTTTGAATTGTGGTCACTTTGCTCACCAGAATCGGTCATGCTTATCTCCAACGACATGGGTATACCCAGGAAAGGGGAAGGCGGTGTGTATCTATGGCCCGTAGATTAAAGAGGATAGTGGAGCTGGAAACTGCTTCACGATGAGCAGGGTTTATAGAGAGGAATATGTTGATGAAACTGCTAGTAGGCTCAAGGTTGTGTTAACTCCGACAAGAAATGGTAGATGGAAGAGACGATAAGGTGATAATGCTGGAAAACCAGCTGGTGCGGAGAATGACAAAAACCAGTGTGGTATTGACAAGGACGTGAATGCAAATAGTACGATGTTAGATAGTGGTGCTAGCCGAGGAGATGTATTGGGGTAAGAGGGAAAAATTTCAGAGCAAATGAAAAAAGAAGGTCCAGCCATAGTTAGAAATGGTAAAAAAGCAAGGGGATGGTATGAGACGTGGACGAGGTGCATGAAGAAGACCACTTTAAAATACAAAATGTTGGGATGCCTTTACAAGGAAGTGGGTCAAATAGTGAAATGTTACCTGATATTGGGTCAACCTTGGGCCAGCCTCTAGATGTTCTACATCAGTAGATGGGCAAGTCCAGATGGCCTTATTCCTTCCCATAAACGGTAGTTCTCACTTGGCTCAATCATGATAGAGAGTTAATGAAAATGTTTTTGCAGCTTTATGGGCCGGATTACACTAACCCGTATACCGCCTAACAGGCCCTCATATCTAATCTGCCCACTTTTTCTGAAATGATAGTCCATGACTTGCAGACAAAGAAGTGTAAGGCCCACATATGGTATAATCCAATCCCCAAAGTTTCAAATAACCCAATTTTTAGAGTTGCCTCAGAAGGAAGGAATGAGGAAGCTCAAATAATGTCATCCACTTTGACGTTACTGCTGACTAAAACTTGGTTTGATCTTGGATGTCAAGGAGAGGGTGAATGCTAAAAAATGACGAGGTCAAAGAGGCAGAGAAAAAGCTAAGGCTGCAATACGGGGTACAAGAGCACTAGTGTTAAGGGTCGAAGGGGGACACAAAGGAAGAAGGAAGATAAGGAATTCTCAGGTAACTTAAATGAAAGTTTCGATGCATGTGTTGAAGTTCAAATTACTTACTCCTAGATTTTGGGAAGGGCGAGGAGGCGGCCCAAATCAAGCCCCCGCCGTCCCCATGAGGTGCCTTTCGTTGAATTATCATGGGCTTCATAGACATGCAGCGGAGAGGGCACTCAGGGCTCTCTTCAGAAGGATAGAAGTAGATGTTGTTTACTTGTCTTAAACAAAGTTAAGTGCAATTTGGATGGGTAGTGTTATGGGCAGATTACGTTTTTTTCAATGGCAGATTCATCCCTGAAAATGGGATGAATGGAGGAATGGAGTAAACTTGGTGATTTAAGAGATATTTGATATGGGATTCCAAGTTCTCATCCCAAGACAAAGAAGAGAGGAGGCTTGGAAGTTTTTTTGTATTTATGGACCCCCATATAACAATCATAAAGAACACTTCTGGAAAGTATTGACACAAACTATGACTCAATGTAAGTTGCCTTGGGTGGTGAAGGGTGATCTCAATGTAGTTTTGTATGATTGGGAAAATTTTGGTGGGAGGCGAGTCACTATGGCAGAAGGAAAGTGTCTTCATGAGTTCATTGATTTGGTGGGGTGGATAGACCTTGGATGCATAGGAGGTAGTTTACTTGGCACAATTCCAGGAAAGATGGAGAGAGGGTGAAGGAAAGATTGGACAGCGCTGTAGCTGGTGCTCAATGGTGTCTAAAGTTCCCTAAGGCTGGGGTTGTTAATCACCCAATGGTGGCCTCGGATCATGCATCTTTATGCTTTTAAACTAGGATGGATGAGCCCAAATCACTTTATCCTCTTAGGTTTCTAGAAATCTTGACCTCTAAATCTCAATGTCAAGAAGTGGTGGGTAAGGCGTGGAAGACTGGGTACAATGGTTACCAAAGCTACAAACTCTCCCAAATGGTGTCTTCTGCATCGAGGACACTCTGGATAGCTCCTCCAGTTCTTAGTTTCGCCTGACGACCACCATGAGTACCCCGAAACCTCTTATCTGATCTAGGAGTACTGAATGTATCAACATCCTTCCTTTTCTGATCATTGGGGCCTCTGGCCCTACCAAACCCTATAAATGGAGGTACCATTCTTTGAGTATCGTGCCTTACGATGTTTTCCTTTCATATCTTATTCTCAGCGCCCTCGGCAGTGAGGGCCTTTTCAACAACCTGGGCATATGTAGTAACTCCAGGCACTAAAGTGATTCTAACATCTCGTGCTATCATAGGGTTTAATCCCAGAACAAACCATTCTCTCACGGTCGCATCAGTTGGGACCAAGTCTGAGGCAAACTTGGCTAACATATCAAATTTCAGGGCATATTCGGTCACTATGATATTTCCCTGAATCAAACTGGTGAACTCATCCACCTTTGCAGCTCGAACTGCGCCATTGTAATACTTCTCGTTGATCAAGTCTCAGAATTTCTCCCAACTCATAGTAGTGACATTCCTAGTTTGGGATACAACTTCCCACCAGATTCGGGCATCATCTCATAGCATATATGTGGCGCAGGCCACCCTGTCTTTGCCTACCACCTTCATATAGTCGAGGATGGAGGTAATCATGCTCATCCACTGCGCAATTCTTAGTGGATCTGGGCCTCCCTCAAAAGTTGGAGGGTGTTGCTTCCTAAACCTCTCATATAAGAGTTCCCACCTATTTTCAACCTTTGGTTCTCCCATAACTGGTACCTCTATAGGTGGTGCAGACAGGGCAACATTCCCTGGCAAAACCTACTGTCTCAGCTGCCTTATCTCTTCTTCCTGCCTCTGCAGTCTTTCTTGCATTTCTGCAAACATTTTCTACCAGTTCTGAGGGGTAGGTGAAGAGTTACGACCCTAATTATCATCTCTAGCCTCGATATCAGCGTCAACTAGTCACATTGATTGCCTTGGAGGTATAACTTGCCAAGTATATCTGTAATCAATGACTTGGTTTATCATGCAATGAAAACGTATCCAGACACCATACCACGGTCCAAAACTGATCAAATAAAGCATTCACATACAACAATAGTGCTAATAAGCACATCTTTTTTACATTCACACAATAGTTTAGGGCAAGCCCTATATGTATATTTCATGCTCCCTATTCTAGCATGCAAATAAGGCATATAATTCAATTAAGTAGTTAGACACATATTCAACACATTAGTTACTAAAAAGTGAGTCGAGCTTGTCTTTAGCAGCGAGCGTACATGTTCGATCGATCCTCAAGAACCATAAAGCCTTGGCAGCTCTGATACCAAGTTGTAACACCCTACTAATCTAGGACTATTACACTGTATGTTTAAAATAATGCTTAACTGGTTAAACGAGTCGTGTGGACTCAAAAGTGTAATTAAAATTAGACTGAGATTTAGGTGTTGAAAATTTTGGACAAAAAGGACTAAACTTTTCTTTGAAACTTTAAATATTTACATGGGATCCCAAATGAGTTTTATACAAAGATATAATCACTTCTAATGTTACAAAAATAACCAACCAAAGTGGAAAAACTTGGACTTAAACGCTAAGTCCCTTCAAAAGCCCTCCAACTGATGGGTGGTTGACTTTCCCCTTGCCATTACCTACACCATAGAGCACCCGTGAGCCAAGGCCTAGATAGAAAACCCAACATGGCATGATAAAATAATCAATCAAACATAAACAACAAATAACAAATAACATGCTTCACAGATAATAGACAAACCCATTTATGTATACAAGTAGTTTACATGGCCTATGCTGAGCGAAGTGCCTCTCCCGGCACTAAGTATACGACCATATGTCGAGTGAGTATGTACAACACTCCACAGTGGTTCCACGCCAACATGGCCTACATTATGCATGTATTTCCGAATATGGCCTATGTCGATCAATCACAATCATACATAATGCAATCAATGCAACAAAAACAGATATAGAATGGGGTACTCAACCGTAACTCATCTTTCAGAAAAACAGTTATAACCATTACATAACAATAGTGGGACTCGTGCCCTGCTCTATTTGCATATGCTACTTTCTTACCTCAATTCTAGTAATAGTGCCAAAGCGACCCAAGGGCGATCATGTTCAAGCATCTTGAGTCAAACCTGAACAAAATTGATAAAAATCGATTAACACCAAGCTTAGTTTATACTTCTGACTCCAAAATAATCACAACTAAACTTGGATTAGGTTTTATAACTATAGAGTTTTTGACAAGCTTTCCAACCATATAAAGAATGTCCAAATCTGACATTGAGGTCAAAAGTTATGATCTAAATATGAAACCCAAAAATCGTGACCTATGGCACCACAGAACTCAGAGAGCAAACCCTGATCTCGAGGAAATGCATTCGCGCTACGGCGCCACCGTAAAAAACCCAGAACCCTGCATTTTCAAAAACCCAAACTGACCCCAAATCTTTCCCAAATAATATTTTAGCCAATCTTACACCAAAATCAACATTTATAACAGCAATACACCCAATATACTACGTCATAGGACCCTAAGTTTCAAAAATTCCCCAGGCCCCAAGTTTTACCAAGAACTAAAAAGGACACCATACTTCAAAGAATTCAGAGGAAAAGAGAGCTTACCTCTCTGAATTAAATCGAAATCCCTAGCTTATGGATAAAGCTCCCACTCCCACCTTGTGGCTTGAATCTTGCCTAGAGCTCCTCAAATTCAAGGCTTTGGCCCTTGGCTCTAGTGTTGTCTTGAAATCAACTTGGATAGAAAACAAGTGAGGAGAATTGGAGAGCTTCTAAATGTGAAGAGAGATAATACCATCATCACTTAGTGGGTTTGGTCTAAAAATTGGTCAAATGACAAATTTACCCCTTGCCTCGTCCTAACTTCCAAACTAACTTCAAGAGCGTTTTGGTCTTTAGCCTAAACACACAATTATACCACTAATCTCCAAACTTATCAACAAATACATCAAACATAACTATTACATAAATTTAATTTTATCTCACCAATATCCTCAAGGTGTGAAAATTACCAAAATACCCCTAGTCTCGACCTGGGTCGGGTATTTTTCCCCATTTTTGACTTTTTCGCTTAACCGCTCGAATGGATCCACTCATGCCAAAATTCATAAATATATCCACATAATAATGTGATCTCGTGCACATAGCACATAAAATCACAAATATACCTTCAACTGGCCAAAATTACAAACATATCTTTTTCTAACAAAAGCGGGTCTTTAAAAACATTTAATACACATAATCATGCATAATCAATTATATAATCATACAAATCAATTAATTCACACTTCATTATCCCACGTGATCTACTAGCACACTAATCCAAGCACTAATCATATTAGGAGTTTCAGGACGCTACAACAATCATAAACTTTGCGAGATGTCGTCTGCAGAGGATACTCGAAAGGTAGTTTGGCATATGCACCCTCTCAAGGCCCCAGGCCCATATGGTGTTCCTGGAGTTTTTTACAGGAAATATTTGCATATTTTTGGGCCCCAAGTGATAGACATGGTCCGGGAATTCTTCAGATGTGGTTGGTTTGTTAAACACCTCAATCAAACCTTCATCTGTTTGATCCCAAATAATGAGAGTGCATCACAATTTGATCTTTTTCGCCCCATCATCCTATGCAATTTCTATGACAAGATTATTTCTAGAATTCTCACAGACCGAATGAAGGTGGTTCTCAATAAAATAATATCGTCGTTTATTATTCGGAAGATGGATCGCTGAATGTTTTATAATGGCCCAGGAGGTGATGCACAAGCTAAAAGTTGCTACTCGAAGAAAGGGTATATTAGCACTAAAAACATATATGCATAAATCATATGATCAAATAGAGTGGAAGTGTCTTTACAGGGTCCTGCAGGCAAATGGTTTTTGTGAAAAGTTTTGTCAATGGATAATGCAATGTGTCTCCACCGTCAGCTTTGTCGTGCTTCTCAATGGAGCTCTGTTGACTCCTTTTTACCTAAAGAGAGGCTTAAGACAGGGCGATCCCCTCTCGCCATATCTATTTATCATGTGTAGAGAGGTCCTTTCCAAACTCATAAGGAAGGAAAAATTGGAGAATAACATTAATGGAATCAAAATATCTCGGTATGCTTCACCTATATCCCACCTTTTTTATGCGAAAGGTGCACTTTTCTACTTCCACGCAAGTGTAGAAGAGGTCTCAAAGATGTGGTAGTGCATAGAGAAATACACGAAATGGTCTGGCCAAATGGTGAGTAAAAAATAAGAGTGGGATAATTTTCTCTCCAAATGTGGGATTTTATGTTAAAGAAGATATTCAAAGAATGATGGGAATTGGGTTGTTGAGCAAGAGGCAAAAAATACTTGGGGAACCCTTTCTTTTTCTCAGTCAAAAGGACAAAAGATTTTGGTTTTCTCAAGGAAAAAGTGCTACAACGGTTAGAGGGTTGGAAGGCAAAATGTCTCTCTCAGGCTGGCCACACTACTTTAGTCCAATCGGACATCCAAGGTATGAAATGCTACACCCATGTCAACTTTCAGGGTCCCAATTACAATTTGTTGGGAACTGGACAACATAGCGTGTAGATTTTGGTGGAAAGGAACAGTAGATAAGAATGGCTTTATGGCTTTAAAAGGTTGGCACGAAATCTGTACACCCATAAGAAATGGAGGGCTTTCCCTAAGGAGATTTGCAGATATAAACAGAGCCTTACTTGCAAATTAGCTTTTTCTATTATGTGTAAAGATGATAGGCCTTGGGTGAAGGCTCTAAATGCAAAGTATTGCAAAAGATTAGATTTCTGTGTTGTGGAACAACAAGTGTCGGGACTCAATGTGTTGGAAGGGAATTTTGAGTGTTTGGGATATTTGCCTAAATTCTTTAGGTGTCATTGTTGGGGATGGAGATGTGGACATTTTGTCATCACCCTGGGTTCCCTAGACAGAACTAGACCCAGTCAAGGAAGCCTTTCACTATAAGTGGCACATCATTTCTCCAAAGTTTCAGATCTGTTTCACCCTAGAACTCGGGACTGGAAAGAAGGACTAATCAGAAAAAGCTTTGATCATGATGTTGCTGAGGTAAATTTGAGAAGCCAACTGCTGACGCGGTTTTTCGCCAATAGTGAATTAAGAAAATAACAAAGGTTGATTAGTGCTTGATAATAAACCGAAAATAAGAAATGAACTCTCAAGAACACATATCTTTTTACATGGTTCAATGGTTAAAATCCACCTAGTCCACGAGTCTATATTATTAATGTTTCTCTCTCTCTATTTTGGCAGAGTTTTAGTATTATAGAATAATCGTCCCTCTTCCTGTGCAATATTCTTAGTATTTATAGAGAAATTCCTTGGACAGGTTTGGGTAACCGCGTGAGTCAATCACAGATTTACATATTTATTACATTTACTATAAACTATTCCCATTTATACTAGGATATGATCTAATCACGAAATAAATGGTCTCCTAATATCTGGGACATTAAGTATTACAGGCTGGCCATAAATGGTCGTATAAAATATTCGGGTCTTTGGGGATCCGCGGATATGCCATATGTTCGAGATACCACGAACTGGATATGTCTCCGAGCTCATACTATGGAGTTCGTGCCGTATGAATATCATAAGCTCGCGCTTCGCAACTTATGCATCCTTAGCTCGTATAATCATCGTGAAAACTGTGATGTCCACAAGGACAATAAATGGATTCCTTGGCTATTTCTTCCATGTATTTATTTGCCAGTTGTACCCGAGCTAAGTGAAAGACTCGTGTTGAAATTAGGGTACACATTTGCCCCCCAAGTCCCTGCTTGTGGTTCATGACGTCACCTTCTGACTTACACAGTAGGGACTTTTAAACTTCTACTGCATTAAACTATGCCTGCCCACTACTCAAGTATTGGGCACGTGGGATACTACAATTGGCATCTATTTGGGTTTTGAGGACTGCAATAATTGTCTTGTCACCTTTTTGCCGCAGTTTTGTCTTTTGAAACATAGCCCTTGGATTTGTACTGACCAATTCGGATGGCTCAAATTGATCTATGTCGTTTACGTATAAATAGGGTAGGCAATTTCCACAGTTCACCACTTTTTATTAGAAATCTTTCTACATCTTCTCTCTTCTACATTATCAAACCCTTCTTCTTTCTCAGAAAAAAACCCAAAAACCATATGTTGCAAAAACCCTCAGAAACCCAGTTAATCAGTTACTCAGGAGTCTTCTAGAAACTCTCCCCTGCAAAGTCTACTTCTTTTATTCGAAAAACACACTGTAAGTCTTTTGGTTTTGAAGAAACTTTTCTTTTACTAATTTCTGTGTTTTTTTATATCATGCTCATCCGCACTTCACCATAGTCAATATTAGGTTGTTCTCTAAATGTTTTTGGCACATAGGCTTCAACTTAGGTTTACTGAGTAGGTCTTAAAATATCTCTAGAACTATGATATTCATAAAACTGGGTAAATCTGGGTAATTTATGGCGAATTTTAGGAAATACCCATTTGAGATATAGAAGATGAAAATATTTTAGGGTTTGAAACCAAGTTGCTTAGGGGGCACGCTTCTTGGATGGTTTTTCTCTAAATCGCCCCCCAAGGATAGTAGTGGCCTGATTTTCTGATACACAGATCCCTAAACATCAAGGGTATGTTACGAAACTAAGGCGCATAGCGTAGGGTAACGCGTGGCATCTCGCAACGGACTGAGACTAACCCATCTTGTATATCAGATACATCATTCTCCTTCGTACTTCCATGTCATAACCTTTACAAACTCTTAGGTCGCCTACTAAGTAACTCATCATTATTGTTCGTTAGGCGATCTAATGGCACCCAAGAAGAATGCACCAAAGAAGAATGCTCCCAGCTCGTCTACTCAACAAACAAACAAAGGGAAAGAGATCGCCTCAGAATCTCCCCTTCCTCACTTCGACCCAATGGTGAAGAGGGAAGTTGTGGTTGACCCCAATGCTTTCTTCGAGGCAGAGACAATCGCTTCTAAGATTACGACCCAAGGAAGGGTCAACAAAATTATGTTGAGCCATAATATTGAGGTCGAATCTAGAGTCTTTATTGCCCGACCTCTGTTCGAAGGGGAACGGAGCTGCTTCCCTCTCCAGGACGACTTCGCGGCCTAGAGTGACGAGCATTTGAAGGCGGGGGCCTTTCTTCCCCTGGATCAATAATTTTCTGACTTCCTAAATTATGTGAAGTTTGCACCTATTTAGCTGCCCCCAAATTCTTACAAGCTTTTGGCGGGGTTGAAATACTTATTTTTGAAGCATGAGTGGGAGGTCCCCACTCCGGCAAATATACTATATTTTTTCTGCCTTAAAGCCAACCCGAAACAAAAGGGTCGAGGCGATGGATTCTACTACCCCGCTAGATTCCCAAACTCTGCTTCGGTCATCAAGCTCCCAAGCCACCCCAACGACTACAAAGACCAGTTCTTTATGTCGAACGAGTTCCGAAACTGTGAGCAACGATACTTCAACCGTCCTTGTAAGTTTTTTTTATTTTCTCTGATCTCAGCTCGTAAAATTTTTCTCTTTTCAAGACATTTTCCTTGTGCATGTGCTAATGGAGTTTACTTTTTGTGCAGCCATATTTGCGAGGACGGGGAAGTCAGTGACCCTTGGGAGTCAATATGAAACATTGTCTGGGCTCCCACCCAGCAAGAAGGATTACCACTAACTCGTGAATGATGCCAGGATGCTGGCGTGTAAGTTGATTGGCAAAGGCCAAACGCTGACCTTAAGAAGGACCCGGGCTACCCTTCCGATAATCCACGAGCTCCCGCCTTCTCAAGAAGAGGACTCACCGGCCACTGAAGGCGAGGAGTAAGAAGAGGACGAGGTGCCTCTTGTGCAGAAGAGGCGGGTTCCCGAGGCTGTTCGGGAACCGTATTTAGAACGAGCTGGATCAGGGGCAGCAACCGGCCCCTCCGGCCAAGGTAACCCATATCCTTATAGGGAACTAGATAGGGCTGTTGCTAATTTTAGGTTAGTTAGATTTAATCCAAATCATCTCGTCCATTGTCACCCTAATAATCCAGACCGTAATGTTACCCTGCTCCAGTGTGTGGATCACTTAGTGTTGCGTCATGATAATAGCTACCCTAAGGGCACCATTGTTGTAGATAACACCTTAAATTTTAGGTCCACCATCTTTGAGGAGTATGGGACCAATCGTAGGAGCTGGCCTTCTCTGCTCTAGGGCACCTTTGCCCTTGGAATTAGACAGTATGTAGATGAGTCCAACCCCAAGGTGGAACTTGAACCTGAACCTCCTAGAGTCCAAGAAATATTAGACTTACATTCTCCTTCTCCTCTAGTAGTCCCAAGGCCGGAGTTCGTGATAATAGACTCCTCCCCCAGCCCGGAGGGTAGGACCTTTATTTATTTCCTTTGTGTATGTTTTTTACTTTACTTGTGAACTAATCCCCTTTTTGTTCTTTTTAGGCAACGAGATGGAACAACCCGGAGCTCCTGACCTCCGTACGGCTTTCCAGGGCGGGAAATCCGACTCCGGCTCTGTCATGAAAAGTCCTCGATATACAATGAAAGCCCATCCTGCGGTAGGAAATACATCAAAATCCCCTGCTAAGCGGAAAGGCACGAGCTCGACAGCTCCAGAGTCTATTGTCAATGAGAGGAGGATTCCTCCTCCTCCTCCACCTCAGTTCACACTTGCTTAGGATCAGTTAATACAAGTTGATCCTCCAGCTCCTCCTGCCCCAGTTACTACTGCCCACATACCAGTTGATCCCCATGATCTAGAGAAGATCCTCGAAGCCTTTTGGGGAATCCTCTACGAGACGGCAAGCCACATGGTGGGGCATGCTTATAGAGCCAACTCGAGGGACTTGAGGACGATCAAGGAGCAGAGCCCATAAAACGCCATGGATTCAGCCTTGGGGATGACCCTCACAGTAAGTTATCATTCCTTGGTGACATTTTTCTCTTTATCTTGCCAAAGGATACATTTAACTTGCCTTGTTATTTTGCAGTTTTCCTTGGCTCAGCACCGCAGCATAGCCCGGGCTAGGGCTAGAAATGATGAGCTCCAGGTCGAACTCAATGCCGCCAAGACCGCCCTGGCCGCTGCTCAAGAAGGCGAGCAAGCCGCCAAAGCTGCCTTTGCGGCTACTCAAAAGAGTGAGTACGATGCCAAGTTTGCCCTTGCCTTGTCTCAAGAAAGTGAGCAGGCCGCAAAGATTTCCTTGGCTGCTCTCCAGGCCCGAACTGCCCTGCTCCAGGCCGAGGTTGTTGAGGCCAAAGAAAAATAGCTAGGGGTCGAGGCTGCAGTTAAAGAAGAGAAGGTGACCTCACTGTCCTCCATGGAAGATATGTTGTACCATTACTAGGCTTTTAACCAGGATGGCAACTTTTCTTTCATGGCTCCCATGCTGTGGGATCCATACCTTGAAAAATTCAAGGCCCGGATCTTGCAAGAGCCGTCAGAAATGGGGAATGCTTCTACAGCGGGTGAGTAAGAAGGCGAGGAGATCACGTCCTCAGAGCATCCTAGAGGGGCTCAATGACAGTCTTTCTTGTTTTCTTATATTTATTTGTAAACAATTTCCCTTGGGCTTGGTTCGAGGTTTTTCTCCTTGAGACAAATTTAATTTCAATTTATATATCTAACTTTTAGTCTATTTATCTTTCCTTGATTATCTCTCATTGTTTATGCATTCTTAGACTTGTACATTCGATATTTTAGGAATCAATTTTTAGATTAGGATAGATATCTTGAGTTCGGTTATATCCAAACTTAATGTGTTGATTTATATCATACCTGTTAAGAATCAGGCCTTGGATCCGATTCTATCTGGGATTTTAAATATTTTAAACTTAGTTCGTGTTAGGTTTATTAATAACACGAGCTTTAAAAGCCCTTTATTTAAAAAAATTCCCAACTTTCAAAGTTTTTGGACCTGGTTGTATCCAGGGCTTTTAGTGATTTAAACTTAGTTCGTGCTAGGTTCTTTGACATCTCGAGCTCTTAGAAAGTTTTCGAATAATCAATTTTCCAAGCTTCTAAGTTTCTGACCTTGTTGTATCTAGGATAGTTTTGTACCTGGTTGTGTCCAGGATTTTAAATGATTTATACTCGTCCAACGATCTAATTCTGATCCACTTCGGGTTATATGCCCCCTAAGTAACCAGAATGTAGAGACTTTCTTGGTTGCTTTTACAAACATTAACACACGAGCTAATACAACCTTACAAATAAAAAATTATTTAAAACCATTTCAACAAGAAAAATCATTTAATAATCCATCTGTTATTTAACTAAGTGGCTTTTATATTTAAGCCTTACATGGATGACTGTATTATTGATAATACTTTTTTAAGTGTATGGTGTTCCAGGTCCGTGGGACTATTTCTCCACTAAGCCGAGCTAACTTGAAAGTTTCCACACGCAAAACTTTCATGATCTAATATGGTCCTTCCCAGTTCGGGCCTAAAACGCCGTCCTTGGGATCCTTGTTTGCCAAAAAGACCCTTCGGAGAACCAGGTCGCCCAATCCAAAACTACGTCTCTTGACCTTAGAATTAAAGTAACGAGTGATTTTCTGTTGGTAATGTGCGAGCTATAACTATGAATCCTCTCGTTTATCATCAATTAGGTCGAGAGATGCGTTAAGTAGCTCATCATTCTGTTCCTGGCTGAATGTCCTTAGTCTGTGCGTGGCAACCAAAGCTTCGACGAGAAGGATGACCTCGCTTCCGAAGGTCAAGGAGAAAGGAGTGTGTCCTGTGGAGGTCCTGTGGGAAGTTCGGTATGCCCAAAGTACTTGCGAGAGCTACTCAGGCCAGACTCCTTTGGCCTCATCTAACCTCTTCTTAAGGCTCGCATTTAGGGCCTTATTCACAACCTTGACCTGTCCATTGGCCTGTGGATATGCTACCGAGGAAAAACTCTTAATAACGTCGTACTTTTCACAGAAGTTGGTGAAGAGATCACTGTTGAACTGGGTCCCATTATCTGACACGATCTCTTTAGGAAGCCTAAATCGACATACAATATTCTTCACCACAAAGTCCAGGACTCTCTTTGAAGTGATGGTTGCCAAAGGCTCGGCCTCTACCCATTTCGTGAAATAGTCAGCTGCTACCGCGTAACGAACTCCTCCCTTTCCCATACGTAAGGATCCTATTAGGTCAATTCCTCAGACTAAAAATGGCCACAGGGATGAGATCATTGTTATCTCGATTGGAGCAGCTCAGGCAACCGTGGTGAAGCGCTGGCATTTGTCGCATTTCTGAACACGGGAGATGGAGTCTTTCGTTAAAGTAGGCCAAAAATAGCTCTGCCTCAATATTTTCAATGCTAGGTTTTTCCCCCCAGCATGATCTCCACAAAATCCTTCATGCACTTCTTACAGAATTAGGAGAGGCAATGAATGACCACGTCCGTATAATGTACCATCCACTATTACATACCTCGGAGCTTGATAGAGTATTTTTCTTGCGTCCTTTCTTTCCTCAGGTAGCCTTCCCGACATAAGGTATTCCACTATGGGGGTCATCCAGGTCGGCCTTGCGTTGATCATCTCGACCTCTACCATTTTTTTTGTTAGGCTCGGACTCTCCAAAAATTCCACTGGCACTACATTCAAAGTCTCAGCTTCCTTGGTGGTGGCAATTCTTGCCAAAGCATCAGCATTAGAGTTCTGCTCACGAGGTATCTGTTCAATAGTATTGTACTCAAATTCTGATAGCTCCCCCTTCACCTTAGCCAGGTAAGCCGCCATCTTGGTACCATGAGCTTGATACTCCCCCAACACTTAATTGACCACGAGCTGGGAATCGCTATAACAATGTACGACCTTCGCTTTGAGCTCCTTCGCCACTCTAAGTCTAGCTAGCAAGGCTTCATATTCAGCTTCGTTGTTAGATGGTTCGAATTTGAATCTTAGAGCTGTATGGAATCGATGCCCTTCTGGAGAGATCAATATGATCCTAGATCCGGATCCATTCTCGTTCAATGAGCCATCTACGAATATTTTCCACAACTCCTGCACCGGTTCCTTCAAAAGCTCCTCTTGAAATCTGGTGCATTCAGCCACAAAATCATCAAGGGTCTGGCTTTTGATTGAGTTTTGTGGTACGTACAATATCTCGAACTAGCTGAGTTTGACCGCCCATTTTAAAAGACGTCCCAACATTTCAAGTTTTTGCAATACTGGCCTTAAAGGTTGGTCGGTCATGACGTGGATTGAATGGGACTGGAAATATGGTCGGAGCTTCCTGGAAGCCAATATCAGGCATAACGCCATCTTTTCTATTAGTGGATATCGTGATTCAGCTCTGAGAAGTCTCTTGCTTATTTAATACACCGGGTTTTGAGCACGGTCTTCTTATCAAACTAACATGGCACTGACTGCATTTTTGGTCACGGCCAAATAAAGGAGCAGAGGTTCTCCAGACATAGGCTTAGATAGTATTGGGGGCTCGACCAAGTGCATTTTTAGGTCGAGGAATGCCTGCTCGCACTCCTCAGTCCATTCAAATTTCTTGTTTCCTCTGAGTATGTTGTAGAACGGCAAGCACTTGTCAGTGGATTTTGAAATAAATCAGTTCAGGGCTGCCACCTTTCCAGTCAGACTCTAAACTTCTTTATGCGAGCTAGGTGAAGGCATTTCCAACAATGATCTGATTTTATCTGGGTTCGTCTTTATCCCCTTGTATTGACTATGAATCCCAGAAATTTTCTCGATGCCACTCCGAAAGTACATTTCTGGGGATTCAACCTCGTATTATACCTCCTCAAGATCTCAAAACATTCATTTAGATCGGATACATGATTATCGGCAGTCTTGGATTTGACTAGCATATCGTCGACATACACTTCCATATTTTTCCTGATCTGACCAATAAACATTCTGTTGACTAGCCATTGGTAGGTAGCTCCGACATTCTTCAGCCCGAAATGCATAACTTTATAACAATATACATTAGTTGGAGTCATAAAGATAGTATGCTCTTGGTCCGCAGGATTCATCGTGATCTAGTTATATCTAGAATACGCAACCATGAAGGACATGAGCTCACGTCCTGCGGTGGCATCTACCAACTGATCAATCATCGGCAGTGGAAAGCAATCTTTAGGACAAGCTTTGTTCAAGTAAGAGAAATCGATGCAGGTCCTCCACTTTTCGTGTGGCTTCGGGACCAAAACAGGCTTCGCGACCCAGATAGGATATTTTGCTTCACGAATAAACCCACACTTTAATAGCTGACCTACTTCTTCTTCCAATGCTTCAGCTCGGACTATTCCCAAACGCCTCTGTTTTGGGGATTTTGCAGGCACGCTTTTGTCCAAGTTTAGAGTGTGCATGATCACACTCGGGCTTATTCCCACCATGTCTTCATGCGACCAGGCGAAAACATTTAGATTCCCTTGTAAAAATTTAACCAGCTCCTTTTTCCTTTCATCACCAAGATTTTTCCCAATCTTAATGACTCTTGAAGCGTCTTTGGGATCTATGTTTATTTCATCGAGCTCCTCGATAGCTTGGAGCTCTGATCTGTCCGCGCCTATTCGTGGGTCGATATCATCACTTGGAGCGACGTCACTATCCTTTGTTTCTTGAGGTTCTTCCATCCCACAAGCAACTTCCACTTCCTGGGATTCCTCACCTCTATCACTTATGGCCATTGCTTGCTGCCCAGGTTGTGATTTTCCCTTCATAGAAATGCTATAGCATTCCCTGGCAGTGAGCTGATTGCCTTTGACGGTGCATATTCCCACAGATGAGAGGAATTTGATTGCTAGGTGGCGGGTAGAGGTTATGGCTTCAAACGCCATCAACGAAGGTCGGCCCAAAATAACATTGTACGCGGCTGGACAGTCGATGACCACGAACTCAAGCAACTTGGAGACAGTTCGTGGACCTTCACTAAATGTTACCACTAATTCGATCGTTCCGATGGCAGCCAACCCTTCACCAGAAAATCCATATAGAATCATTGAGGTTGCCTTCAGCTCGGTTACATACAATCCCATTTTTTTCTAAGGTGGACCTAAAAAGTAGATTCACAGAACTCCCGTTGTCTACTAGTGTCTTCCAAACTCTCTGGTTGGCAAGCTAAACAGTTATGACCAGAGGATCGTTATGTGGGAACTAGACATGGCTGGCATCTTCCTCCGTAAAAATTATTGGTTGTTTTTCCAATCGCTGCTGCTTCGATAACCTTTGTTCCGGGATGAACTCCACTCCGTTATGGGACTTTAGTTCATTGATGTACCTCTTCTGGGCACCTCTGCTCGTGCCTGCCAGATGAGGTCCTCCTGAAATGGTTGTTATATCTCCTCCTATTATCAGAGGAGGGGCGTCCTGATTCGCCTGGACTCCGGCTTGATTCATTGGAGCCTCAGGAACTGACGGAGGATTTTTCCTAGCGAGCTGACTAGGAGTCGATCTATTCCAGGCGTACTGGGCCAAAGGTCCCGCCCTGATGGGAGTCTTGATCTCATCCTTCAACTGTCTACAGTCATCAGTATTATGAGCGATATCATTGTGGAATCGGCAAAACTTCGAAGGATCTCTCTTCGCTCTTTGGTTTTTTAGTAGTTCTGGCTTCTTCCATGGAAGGCAAGTAGAATTAGCTAAGAAGATGTGTTCTCTAGTATCCGTGAGATTGGTATATGTTGTGTAGATCGGTTTAAATTTCTCCACGGACTTATTTTTATTTGTTCCGCTCTGGTCGCCCTCACCATTTCCCTTCCTCTTATTATTTCCCCCTTGGTTATTTTGGGCAACGGTTTGAGCCGTAGCTGCAACATCCGTTACCGCTCCAATGGGCTGGACAAGGACTTGGTTGGTTCCTGCGACGGAAGCTCGCGCCTCTTCCAGGTTAACCCACCTTTGAGCTCGTTTCAAGAACTCATCCACAGTAATAATTCCTTTCCTCTGTAGCTCTTGCCACAGGTCACCTCCAACAAGAATTCCCGTCCTCATTGCCATAATCTTGGAGCTTTCGTCGGCATCTCTAGCTCACGCAGCAACATTGGTAAACCTACTTAAATATGCTTTTAACGGTTCACCGGGCTGCTGCTTTACATTAGCCAAAGAGTCAGCCTTAATCCGAGCTGCCTGGGAAGCCCTGAATGCTCTCTTAAATTAGTGGAAAAATTCTTCCATGAGCTGATTGAATGCCTCTTATTGTTTGAACCACTGCCTGGCTGGCCCAATCAGAGTCGAGCGGAATATAAGGCACCTTAGCTCAGGCCCGATGTTGTGGGCCATCATTATGGTGTTGAACATCCCCATGTGATTAGATGGATCCCCATCTCCATCAAACTTTGACAAATGTGGCATCATGAAACCCACTGGATATGCATTCGCCACAATATTCGAGGCAAAAAGCTCGGGCTCATCCTCTAAGTCACACTCATCTTTCTCTTTCTCCGATAAAAGCTTCTTCATTAGCTCCTCCATCTGGGCTAGCCTTTCGATGGTTTGGTCCCTGGCTCCTATGTTATTCTGGGGTTGTTCAACAGCTCCCATCCTATCGTACGCATTCAGTGGGTTGTTGTCCCTCCATGTTCGAGCTTGGTTTTGTGGGACATTCCTGTTATCACGTACTTCGGAAGGACCTCCCTCTTGACGAGTGTAACTGACTCCTTCATTTTGAGCTGAATTTCTTCTCTGTGAATTCAGGCGATCTCGTAGATCAGGCTGTGGATCGTATTAAGGACTTTGTGCCGAACTTAGATGGTTTCTTAGATCGCCCTCGGACCTACCACTTCGACGACTTTCAGTCTAATAACTTCCGTTTGCGAAGCTTACTGCTCGCGTTTGAGACCGAGGATCTGGATTATCAACACGTGTTCGTGGGATATGGGCAGACGAAGGAGGGTTTCTCCTGCTGTCTCCATAAGAAGGAATGTCCCGTGTAGGACGAGGCGGTGTCGGATGTCTTATGGGTGATGGGAGATGCCTAACTGGCGAGGCAATTCTTGTCCCATCAGGGCGAACTAAATTAGCCCGCCTCTGTTCCACCTCATCATTTCTAGCTCTCTGTGCTTGGCAATCTGATTGTGACGCAGGAGGGTTGGCTAGAACATTTTGTCTTTGTGAGCCTGTTCCAGCTCTTTCCCATGGATTGCCATGGGTACCTCGAGGCGTTGGGGAAGGAGGTACCGAACTCGGGGTTGCGGTCCTAACTGACCGACTGACTTGCTGATGTCCTCTTCGAGGGCCACTAGGTTGAGCATTTTGGCAGTCTTGCGCCATAGGCACAGAGCTTGGGGTGGCAGTTCTGACTGACCAACATGGTTTGAATCGCCGAAGGCACCCAATAAGCTCGCGCTTTGCAACTTATGCATCCCTAGCTCGTATAATCATCGTGAAAACTGTGTTGTCCACACAGACAATAAATGGATTCCTTGGCTATTTCTTCCATGTATTTATTTGCTAGCTATACCCGAACTGAGTGAAAGACTCATGCTGAAATTAGGGTACACACTAACCCCTGCTTGAGGGTATGAGAGACATTCAGTTTTGGTATACCAGCCAAAGTGGGTAGTTCTCTGTCAAAAGTGTCAATGGGTGGACCAAAACTCAAGATTCAAAGTCGAGAGTGATATTTGGCGTAAATTTTGGCAGTTGAAGTTGCACATGAGACAAGCTACTCTTTTATGAAAGATTGGCTTCGGCTACTTGCAGACACATGGAGGAATCTTGCAACCATCTGTTTTGTCAATGTCCTATCACTAAAGGGTTGTGGTTCAAAAGTAAATGGGGAATAAGGATTGACAACTTATGGTCTAGTACAATGGACATGATTAAATGGTTGTGTGATTGCAAAGGTAGGGAAGTGATCATCTTTGCAGGCTGCTTATGCGAAGTTGTATGGAAATAGCATAATGCGGTCGTGGTGAGGAGAGACATGATGCCCTTTGAGACAATATGGCGGGACATTGAACAATGTTTCTTAAGTTCTCTGTGCTTCATCAAGAGAGAACAACACTCCTCAGGACGATGGTAGCTGGCTAGATGGAGCGGTTAACAAGGAATCCAATGTTGTAAGTATCCAGACAGATGCATCATTTTTTTAGGGCATAACAGGTCTGACTATGGTGGGCAGCAACATCCGACAATCCATAATGCAACAGATTATCGCAGATTGTGTACAAGTGAACAATGTGTTGGAAGCTAAATTGCTTGCTATCAAACTCGCCATTCAAACATCAATTAAGCAGGGGTGGAAGGAAGTTACCATAGAGTCGGACTCTAGGGAGGCGATTGAAGCTCTGCAGACCAAAACCATGTCTATCTGTTGGGGCTTTTTTTACTGCTTTTTCTTCATGTATTAACTTGTTATGTAATTTTGAGGATGTTTTGTTTGAGTTTATTCCTAGAAGGTATAATTGTATGGCTGATTCCTTAGATAAATAGGCGAGACTAACAAATGCTCATTTAAGAGGAAATCTCGAGGAGGTGGCCCTCATGTGGTTACCAATTTTTCCTTTTCTTAAATCTAATCCTTGAGGTTTATTCAGAAATAAAAAACCAAAATTTCGACTAATATCAACCAAAATTTTCAATTAACTAAAATTATATACTTTCATATCAACCCCACACACAATATTTATTTTTACGTACTTAGTAGTAATACCCATTAAAACCAAACCAACTTTGTTATTGTGACTTTGATAATTGTGATTGTGATGGTGGGTGATATTTTATTTTTATTATTTTAATCTTAATTGTAATAGGATGTAACATTTATAAAATTTTCCCCACCACATGTTAATATCATGAATAACCTTTTGTAGAAACCTGATTTGATAAAATTTAAAAAAGCAACAATAAAATTGTGTCTTGTACGTGTCTTGAATTCAACTTTACTCTAAGTCATATGATAAGACTTCACTCTCACTTCAATCCAACTCACTTTGTTTTCTTGCAGTCTCAGTTTCATATATTTACACATTTCCGTGTTACATTTTAGTTGTAAATGCTGTTTTAATTTACAGCTACTTATGCTCTCATAATAAAATTGCAAGGAAAAGAGAGGTGTTATTAGCAATCTGCAACTCTTGGGTAACTAGATTCTATGGCACTCGTGTAAAGCCACAACTTCAATTTTTCCTAGTAGAAAATCTCATTGTACAAACTAGCATTGGCTGCATATGTTTCACCATATGATATCCTCAACGTTCTGAGTGGTTTGATCTTCGTAAGTACAAGCTAACCAGTAGCACTTTCAGCTTGTTTGTATTAGAGGTCAAAATCATACAAGGTGCACAAAGCTTTGCTATGGATTGGGGTGTTCTCAAGAAAGCAACAGTTGTAGAAAGGTACAAAAGCATTACAGGCGCGAAGTAAATTTGCTAGGATTCCCAGTTCAAGCTGAGGAGTGATTCGATTGAGTTGGTGCCTCTCCTAATGGCGTTGTTGGATGCTTTCCTTTCCGGAGGTTGACATTTGTTACTCAAAAAGACACTGCTACAGAGCATCCATTGACACGAGACCCACATTGCAGAACATCTTTTAAATCGAATACGGATAAGCAATATAAATTGGTCAAATCCCCGTTTTCGAGTACGAATTCCAACACGCCAAGGACTAATTTTATAATGGTGGTTATGAGTAGAAGAATTTAGATCCTAATTTGACAGATAAATATGATGTCGTAGTTTGGATAATTTGACTAATATCATTCCTGTTACCCTGCTATACCCTGCTATACCTATACTAACAGTTGTAAATTATGTTCAACCCTCCAACGAATGGTATTGTTTGCTAACTATGCTTAACAACTAAACCCTTTAAGATGTTCACATTGGATTTGATTCGATTCTAAGAATAATAAAAAAAGTGAAAATTTTGGTACATATTCCTCGTTAGTCTTGCTTTTAATCTTCCTAGTGATATATTTTGAGTTAATTCAAGTCGTTTATTCATCCCATCTTGTATATAGTGACAACTTCCCTGATATAAATTTATATTAGAAAAGAACATGCCTAGTTTCAATGAGATTGCTAAAGACTCGTACTACTGCATGGCCACCTCGAAACTATGCCATCACAAGACCCTTCTCATAAAAAAAATTAAATAAAAAAAAAGGAAATGAAATGAATTGTGGACTGATATTAATTTCTGCACCAACCAAAAGAATCTGAAATGAAATTGGAAATGGTCACAGATTCAGATTTAGGCCATGTAATAGAGCTACATACAGTACAGATCCCTAATATAGCTTAAATTATCAGTCTCCAAAAAATAAAAAAATATCAGAAATGCACTTATGGTAAGTTACTATTCTAAAGTACCAAGAGCAGAATAGTTAAATATCCATATTGAAAGAAATGTTTCTTACTGCTGACACATCAGTACAAACTATCACCAATACAAATGGACAGATTCTATTTCATGTTAATACTACCTGAACGAATAATAGTCACTACAAACTTGCATACCAACTCCTCAAACCTACTCTGACAAAATGGCTTCCCAAAATGCAGGAAAGAAAAGGAATAACAGCCTGCACAATACGAGGTCAAACTGACTGAGAAGTGAGACAAAAAAACACTTAGCATCAGTATTTGTAAAGATCAGACAAGTTTGAAATAAAGTGTCTTCCATGTCACTGCATGATATTATTTAGGACTCACAGTTTCATTGTTTGGGGTAGTAGTAAGGGTAACCACCCATTGCCATAGGAGCAGTTGGTGGATGTCCAAGGGAGTCTTTCCTTAAATTGCCCGATGCATATGGCATTTGAGGTTGAGATGGGTATGGCGTAGGCCCTGTGGGAGGACTAGAGTAAGAAGAATCAGGATACGATCCTTGCGGGTAACCATATCCAAATGGTGGACCACCATGATGTGCTTTTCCAGGCTGCAGATATCCAGATGCAGTGGGCATGGCCATTGGAACTGTTCCTGGTGGTAATTGTGTTTGCACTGTTCTGCTCTTCTGGGAATCCGCAAGCTTGACAATGACAGTCCGCCCCTGCAATTGATAAACAACAACTTAAAACATTTTCTTACATATAATTTAAAGAAAAAAATACCAAGAAAAATGTGCGTGATATTAGGTAATATTTTTAATGTAAAACTCAATGAACAATCATGATGGAGAAAAGCAAATCTGGAACTTAAACAAGGTCAGATGTAGCTAGTAAAACATCATTATTATCATGATAATAACCCGAGTGATTCCTTGATTTGTTTTCAGGTGCCACAAGAAAGGTCCTCCTAAATTGAATTCCATTGAATTCACACCATCATGATACATAACTTCTTCCCAAGCATGTTTATACCATTTTTTGTATTGACTGATTGTATTTAAGATTTGCCACCAATTTTGTTGGATGACATACAAAAAGGACAAATAATTCACTTACGCCAAGGGTCTTATCTGGATCATTTATTGCCTTCTTTGCTGCCTCTACTGTTTTGTATGTAACAAAGCCAAAACCACTACAAATGAAGCACAAATGACAATTACAGATGGCTGTAAGAGTATATAAATAAGAAAAGTCTCTTTTCAGCTAGAGGTTGAAGGTAAATAGTATCATACCGTGATCCATTTGTATCTTTGTCATACGCAACTGAACCTTCTTCAATTTCCCCATGTCTTGCAAAGAACTGGAGAAGCATCTCACTTGTGACTTCTGGTGACAAGCTCCCAATGTAAAGCTTTCTCTGGGGAAGATCAGGGGTTGTACTTGTCCCAGTTAACCCCTCACAGGCGAGATTACAAACAGCAAGTCGACCCTGAAATCAAAAGATTCAATTTTATAAAGATATAAAGTCCCCTTTGTTCATGCAAGCAGTAACATAATAAACGGAAAACTGAGGAAGCATGTAGGCTTTAACTGAATCAGATAAGTGATTCACATGCTCACATCGATCAACTTGCTAGGCGCTTTTAGTGCAATCTGAGTTGACTCAATATGTTTGTAAGTAATGAAGCCATAGCCACGCGATTTCCCAGTTGCTTTGTCATAAATGACGGCCCCCTCCTCAATTTCTCCATGCATTTTAAATGCCTGGAAAAAAGATCCCCACAGTAAGAATGAGTACCGAATTTTTTTTTTAGCAGTCTAGGATAGTGTCAAAAGAAGATAGTAGATTTAGAAGTAGGATTGAGTTTCACCAACTCTTCTCATTCAATTTGAAAATGCATCAATACAGAATATAATAATTGAGCATGACACACCAAAACACAATCAACTATGCACTCACTTCACACAAAGTTTCTGAAGTGGTATTCCAGGCCAAGCCACGAACAAAAAGCTTTCGATGTACAGGATCTGCACTTGCCACACTTTTAATTTTGTCTGCAATTGAAGGATATTGGGAACCTCTTTATGCCTCAACATGCAAATAAACACACATGCACCGCGTCAATCACACAGCATACAATTGGGAGCAAACCTTTTATGTGCTTTCTACCACAAACACGACATCCTCACATGCAATGTGAACTACAGCATTGAGAGAAGCACAAACATTCACACAAAGACACAACACACAAAAAAGAAAAATGAGGGCAATTTCTTTAAAAGAGTTCTTTTTAACTCCTATTAATACCTGGGTGTAAATTCAAGATAGAAACTCTCACTAGTTACAATAGACAGCAATTGTAGAGCAGTTGCTCAGATACATCATCAAATTCTAATTACACCCAATAACTACAGTTTAATCTTCTCGGGTCTTCATTTTTCTTCAGTACCAAACCTTTCTCAGTAACCACTTTATTGCAGCTAACTAGCAAACCAAATAATCATTAACACAGAAAAGCATACACAATATAACACCGCACAAAATTAAACACTCAAATCAAAGCTAATAAGTCAATTTACACTGCTGCTCAAATTCCAAAAATTCATATACATGTATTGACAAAAAAAATTATAAAGAAAACCCAGAAACCCAACTTATAAATTAATAAGAAACAAGATGATAAATTTGAGAAAAAGAAACGAAAGAAAGATTAGAGTTTAGCGGTTGAAACTTTAAACATACATTTTTGCAAGAAGATCGACTAGCTGGGGCTTAGCAAGAGGGTCAAGCAGAGACCTCAACTGTTCCTCCGTTAGGATTTTGCCGTCGCTGGCGGCCTCGTCGAGGTCAAGCTTCCTCTTCTTAATATCTTCCATTTTTGTTTCAGTTGTCTAACTCACTGAAAGGAGTATGGAGTGGCGGCGGCGTTCAAAGGCGTTCCACCTTAACGAGAGGATCACTTTCTTTCGTCTCCATATTCTTCTTCTTCTTCTTATTCTTTTTGTTTTTGACAGCCACGTGTTATTTTATTAATTTATTTATATTAAACTTAAACTTAATATTATATTAATATATAATCTTTTATTATCACTGTCAAATTAAAAAATTAGAACAAATTTAAATTTAAATAAAAATAAATTAATTAATTAATTAAAATAAGATATTTTTAAAAATATTTTATGATAATTAAAATAATTAAATCGTATTTATTTAAAAATAATAAAGGCATACATATTATTTTTTTATCTTATAAATTTGTGTGATAGTTTATTTTTTATCAAGTAATTGGAGTTTTTTTTCTTCATCAAAAGACATTGCGAGATATATTAGAAACTAAAAATAGTTGATGCATGTATATTAATGTCTACACTATGACTTTTTTCATTCTTATTTTATTTCTATTATTAATTTTTTTTAAATATTATTTTAATTTATATATATCATGTAGCAATGTAAATATATATCATGTCAATGTTGTGATTAGATGTCATATATATAGAAATTATTGATATAAATATTTATATATACTGTAGAACTATAATTCATTCTATTATATATATATATATATAATTTAAACCATTTAATTTGAAATTATGGAATGGGCATGACTTAACTCTCCTAGTGCAAAAGCATTAATTTGATCCCCCATGTCATTCTAGTCCAAAAAGCTACCGTACTGAAAGAACCAGGAAGAATACATGAAGGTCAGCATGTCTACGGCAATGGGGCAAGGAAGTCCCATGCTGCTATTAGTCCTGGTCAAATAATCCAGGTATCGTTGCCTATTCCTAACTAAGCCCTCAATATGAGGGGCATAAGGTAAAACCAGGGGCGTTTTACCTTGCCCCGAAATGCTGGCCCTAGGAGCTCCAGTGTTGGCTTGCCTCTCCTCGAGAAGGGCATCCAGCTTTTTAGATTCGGCCCACTCTACACAACGCGCCTACTCCTTTTTAGTTTCTCTACATCTGCCTTGACCGTGGCCTCCACTGCTTCGATATGAATGAGGGCCAACTCCTCTCTCAGAGCAGGATCCCTCTCACATTGCAGCCCTCGAAAGCCAAGGGCGTCTATCGATTGGTGGCTGGAAATCAGCCTGACCAATCAAAGGTTCTCTGTAACGCCCTGGCTACCCCATAACAATTACGGAGAACAGTGAACCGGAAATTTGACCCGCTACCCGAGTCCTTTGGTTAAAAACGTGATCTAAGTGTTATTATCAGGTTAAGGTGGAAAACCAGTAAAAAGGAAAGGGTACATTTCATTAAGTAAATAAACTGCTCATGAGCCTTTCAAAATATTTACATGTAGTTCGTAATACAAAAGAGTCGCTACAGTTCCAAATTTACAAACTCCGCCGGCCTAAGCGGCAAAAATAGGGTAAACCCCTAGTCCCTCTGAGAACTCCTTGACCGTGGCGGTCAAGCGGCCCTGTATGTACATCACACCGCCCAAGCTCTCCACTCAAGGCTGGCCAAGCTTTTCCTTTCCTTTACCTGCACCACATAGCACCCATGAGCCAAGGCCCAGCAAGAAAACATGATAAAACATGATATAATATCAACAACGTTCACAATAATCATCCAGGACTATCAGTCCAGCAAATAGGTGACAATAGCCGAAAGTCACTATAATGAGCATCGCTCTCTTGAGCCATGTGACGATAGGGTCACCAGGGCTTAATCGATAAGTGTTTCATTCATAAGTTTGTTCAGGACAGGTGCATGGTGATTGGTCACCAACATAACCTTCCTCACGACTCTAGAGTCGAAACTATGGACAACGTCCCTTAGCCACGTGACAAACGGTCACCGGGGTCATATACCTTGGCTAAATTCATCTGGTCGTAGACCAGGCAAGCGCTTATAAGTTCTTCGACCTTAGGGTCGGTCCCGCATTAATGCCATAGAGCCATTCAATGCGTGATCGTCGACTTTAGAGTCGGTCCCTGACTAGTCAGTGTCTTGAACAGGTAATCAGCATTCATTAGCATTTAGTATGCAATCCACGTTCAAATATATCAACCAACATGCTTCAATATCAAACCATGCATGTCATATACCTGTACAGGGTGCAACTGTACCCATACACTGTTTTCTTACCTCAAGTTCGAGCGAGAAGTATGATAAAGACGACCCCTGAGAACGATCGGTCTTTTAGTTCCTTAGCGGTTACCTAATCACAACCAATTATAACCTCCATTAACGAGAATCCACAATAATAGGGTCTTAACCTAAGCACCATCCTCGGGACCTCGAAACATGCCCACACGGTGAGTAGATTCGATCCCGGGCCTTAAGGATTGAAACCCCAAGTCAAAAACCCTTAAAAACACTCAAAACAGGGTTTGGAAGGAACAGGGTAGCGCTACAGCGCTCAACCCCTAGCGCCACAGCGCTCTACTCAGAACCTCCCAAAAGCCAAAAAGCCTCCTGAGGAGCGCTATAGCGCCCTAGGGTGGGCGCTGTAGCGCTACCTCCAGCCCAAAACACCCCTGAACCGACCTTCTTCATCTCCTTCGTTTCTAACTCGATCTTCAAGCTTCCAAAGCCTATTCTTGATGCCAAATAAACCCAAAAACCATCCCAACATACCCCAAACATCACAAGCATGGGAACCCTAGCCAAAACTCCCAACAAAACCCATGAATTCACCCTAAACATTTCAGCTGCAAAACAAAACCAAAACAGAGCAAACCAGAAAAAACTATGGTTAGAAACTTACCCAAAGCTTGGCTTATGATGGCCTTCAATAGTGGAACACACTCCTAACCTCCCAAGGCTTGCTTCCCAAGCTTGAATCCTCAAAGTTGGCTCAAAAACCACAAAGAACAGTGAGAAAAAGGAGGTACGGGAGAACTCTAAAACATACTCTGTTTTCCTTCACTATTTTCTTCAGCCAAGAGTGTTATATCTATCCTAGGGGTGAAATGACCATTTTACCCCTAGGTCAATTAATGGTTTCTAAAGACTCCCAAGGGCATTTTTGGTACTTTCCTCCTAACTCGTTAATCATAATTAACGCTCTCCAATTCCCGTTATTCTCAATAATCTCAAACACCAATAATTCACATCCCGTTACCCTTTATCTCCCGGTAACGCTCTAACCATCAAAATCACCCCGAGACTCAAACCAAGTCCCGACACTTAAACCCGCTGTGATTAAACCGCTAATCAATAATCTACGATCGTCTCATGTCAAACAGCTCGAACAAACCCACATCATAATGTGGTCTCACATATATCATCGACATGCATACAATTAACATTATATTATAATATCATTCTCATAAACACGCATAAACACATTAAATAGCGTAATTAACCAATTATGGCCCTCCCGGCCTACAAATCCAGCCGTTAACCGTAATAGGGAATCCGGGGCATTACATTCTCCGTGGTCACAAACCCTCCCACATCCATCTCCTCGGCACTAAGGGTGGCATAAAACTTTTTATGGTCCAGGATTGACTTAGTGAGCCGGGTTTGAGCATATGGACTTGTTCACAGGAAAGTCCAGCACCAAGGTAGGGTTATTCTCTAGTAGGAATTCGGATGTCATGAACCAATAGTATCTGACATCCGGGTGATGTTTCCAAGAGCTATATGGAGCCGGAATGACGCCACGACTCTTCAACCGATAAAATCCATCCCTCGTTTTGTCTTTGGAGTTCAACTACGGCTCCAACCGATAATAGTACAACACCTCCAAGGGGGGTGGGTTCCATGATCTCATTCGAGGCACAAAATATACGCCATCCCGTAAGCAACTTGTATGCTTGGGGAAAAAGCTGGAAAGGCGCGATCCCCATAAACTTGACGAACCGTGCGAAGTAATAGTGGAGCAGGAGAGTGGCTCTCGCACTGATATGTCCTACACTCCAGGCCCTAAATGTGTCCACTCCAGTGCGAGCCTTCTTTTCTTTCTGTGTCAGCCTATTGTAGAAGAGCCCTGGAGTCGACTCTACCCCGAGGGATTTTTGCAGAGCGTTCAACATTCGATAGTTTTGGAACTCGTTCACTTCCCTGTCCATTTCTCACATGTTTACAATAGGAAGTTTATGTCCCTCCAAGACGATGGGGTCCGCATTCACTATATCTTTCGTGTAGAGGGTGACGCAACGACCCATGGTCGAAGACTTGGAGACAACATGAAAAGCGAGAACCAAGCAATTAGCACCAAAACCGAAGAAAATTGGTTATGGTATGGGGATTCTCCTAAAAGCTTCTTGGAGAGGTCCCCTCCGGACCCAGATTCGGGACCAATTAAGATCCCAGGAACATAAGTTGGGAACTAAAGGCCAAGGGTATTTTCTAATAAACTAATTTACCCAAACGATTTTTAGACTCCTGAGTTTAATGATTCAGAGAAATCAAGCCCGCTCCATCAATCAAGTTATCTACAGTGGAGTATCACCTAGAAAGTTCCCTATTGTTCATCTCTATCACTACCACTACTTAGAGCCACCCTACACGATGGTCACGACCCTAATGGCTATATGGTCGCGGAAACAACATGACAACAAAAATGACAAAAAGAAATAAAGAAACGACCAGAAAACTTATTGTGGGATAGTGGATCTGGAATTCATTGAGATACAAGCGACAACGCTGGCAGAAATTCGACCCTGAACCTGAGGAGGCAATACAACAGTTCATCGACGCTCCCAGACGGATCGACTGGAACAAGGTTGTCTTCTTGATGAGTGAAAAAGGGCTTCATCAGAAACAGATGGGCACGAAGATGCACTAACCCTCGGAGAAGTTTTTCGGCAACTTCAGACATTCAGGGTTTTAGCTCTCTGCTCTCTAATTTTAGAATTGGGGATCAGTAAAAGTGTGGAAGGGAGCCTACTCAGGTATTTATGGGAAGAAAAATTCATATTCAATCCAACGGTCCACAATGAGAATCCCAAGACAATCCTCATCCAATAGTCCCAAATGGCACATAAGCATTAAGTGCTAAATCGTGGATTCGTCAATTCATGATCCGCACCTCCCTCATCCAACGATCCACATTGAAAATCCCAAAACAATCCCAATCTAACGGCTCCCAATAATGCAGAAGCATTAAACAGCCCACTCGAGTGCTCAAAGCACCCTATAGATAGGACGCTTCAGGAAATGCGCTGACTTCCATCAGTCACCTCGGTCATCAAAATATTTTCCCTAGATTTTTTGGGCATGAGTGGTACAGACATATCATCTACCTGGAGACACGTATCCCAGACTGTGGGGAGTCGAAAGGACGAGGATTGACCAGTTGTCCCCTTAGTAAATTAATCAAGTCTTGGTAAATGAACCGGGACATAGGTAAATGAACCTGAAAATAGGTAATTGATCTGGGATGAAAAAGGCAAGTCTCCATCGCGCGAACGCAGATAAAGACTTAGGGGGTAAATGTTATCCATATTTTCCACCTTGTACGTGTGGCATGGAAAAATGCTTTCCATGGGCTCCCAGGAGAGGTCCACACCCAACCAGGGCCCAATGAACGATGAGCAACCAAACCCTGTCGGCCCAAACCATGTCGAGCCCAATAGGTCGCGAGTAGCACGTGCAACATCCAAAAAATGCTAATAAGGTTTAATGCCTTGATTAGCATGCCAGGAGGGCATAATTGGATGTATGTGTGATTAGTTGGTTAAATGCGTGACTATGTGGCATGCATGATATATATGAATGAAATGAATATATTTAAATGCATGTTTATTTGTATTAAATATGCATGTGGGCCCATTCTTGATAGTTGGGGCATATTTGTAATATTGGCCCGTTGCAGGCATAAATGTAACTATATGTGAGTAAATAATTGAGACCACATTATTATGTGGATATATTTGTAGTATACGACTCGAGGCGATCCTAGTGAGCGGATTAGCGGAATAGTCACAGTGGGGTTTAATACCCATCTCGGGGCGAGCCTAGGGGTATTTTGGGAAGTTTAATGTATATTTGGGGTTTATTGAGTAATGGGTAAGTATTTGGTGATTAAATGGGGACGTCGGGGTTAATTGAAAATTTATAGGACTACTCAAGGAATTAGCAGGAAATGTGGCAAATGAAGATTTTGCCCTTGGGGCCATTTAAGGTTAAGAATATACTTAGGGGGGAAATATGGTCTTTTACTAACTATTGGATGGATCTTGGCTGGGGCTAGAAACTTTTAGAAACAATCAGGAATATCCAAGAGACTCTCTTTCTCTCTTTTACGTCTCTCTCTCTCTCTTTCTCCTCCCTTTGGAAGGCTGAAGGAAAACCTTGGGGAAAGCTCGGACTTAAGCTGGAATTAAAAAACTGAAGAAATTGCTTAGGAATTTGAAGATGGGAAGCTTGGGAACTGAGGAACTAGAGCTAGGGTCACTGAAGGATTAGTTAAGGGGCATAGTTTGCAATTGGAGGTAAGGTTTGAACCCTATTTTCTTAATGAATTCTGCTATGGTTTAGGTTTTATTGAGGTTTAAACTTTGGGTATGAATCTGAGTTCTATTGAGGATATGGGTTAGTTTCTAGGGTAATTATGATAACTATGTTGTGTTATTGTGGATTCTAGACTCAATTTTCACGTTTGATTATGGTTAAGGTGTGTTCTTAAGGGTTTAGCTTGAAGAAAACGCAGAAAAGGAACTAGGTTTTATGGGTTCGCGGGGCGCGCCGCGACCCATTTCATGGGCGACGCGGCCCTCGTGCCCCAGAAGGCCTAGGGAGGGCTGCTCACATGAGGGTGCACTGCGACCCTAGGGGGCAAGTCGCGGCCCGCCTCCCTCCAGATGTAGAGGCTGCGCCTCTGACTTGAGGCGTGCCGCGACCCTTAGAGCTAGGTCGCGGCCCGCCTAGACAGTTCTGGCCAAGGTTTGTCTTAAGTCTCAGGGAGGCTTGGGGATTAATACCTAAGCGCTCGGGACGAATTCTACTACCTGGTTTAGTAGGATTCAAGGTCCCAAAGGCTAGTATTTGATTCCAAAGCTTTAAAATGGTTTAAGATCTTATGGTTATCCATTATCGCATTGTGACTAGGTTATAATGCAAGGGCTCAAGCATTAGGGATTATGCTCGGGGCTATCACATGCTAGTTGCTCGGGACCTGAGGTAAAAAAACTGCACCCGAGTTGTGATTGGACCTTAAACCCCTTGTATGAATATATTATGAATATGAACATATCTGTAGTTGAGAATATCTGATTGAGCATGCTTGTATACGCTGCCATTGATTACTTGCTATGCATTGTACATCTGTGATTATATTTGTTTACAGGCTCGCCTAAGGGTGCTGGGGGTCGATAACAAGCATGCAGAACGTAGCCCAGCCTAAAGGGTGCTGGGGTCGGTTATAAAGCCAGTGGACTCAGCCTAAGGGCGTCGGGCTCGGACATTATACAATAAACAGAAGCGCGGTTCGCACTTAACTATTTGTATTGATTCATGAGATTTATTTATACGTTTGATTATGATAAGTAGTTCTATTGAGTTTGTTACATATAATCTATTATTAGTTGAATCTGGTGAATTATATTTACTACTTTTATACTATTGCCTAGTTGTGCATGTTGTTTTAAGTTTTCTTGTTGGGCCTTGGCTCACGGGTGCTACGTGGTGCAGGTAAGGGAGTTGGTTGCTGGACCAACCATGAGTTGGAGAGTTTCAGGGGCGGTGTGAACATATGCATCGTACCCGATCGCCACAGTTGGGAGAGCTTGGGAGGAACTAGGGTTATACCCTGTTTTGCCGCTTAGGACGACTAAGTTGTAATCTATTTGTTTTTTACAGGTCTGTAAATTGATTTTTGGGATCCCGTGTACAAACTTAATATTTTAATGTAAAATAAACTATTTGTTGATGAAATATTTTATTACTTAACCTAGACTTAGTCTTTAATTACACATTTAAGTTCAAACGACTTGCTTAGAAGGTTAAGCACTATTTTAAACACACAATGTAACAGTCTTGGTTATCCAGGGCGTTACAATTTGGCATCAAAAAGGTCTAGGTTTAAGGGTTCCTGAAGATTGGCTGGGCATGTACACTCACTGCTAAAGATAAGCTCGACTCATGGTTAGGTACTTAATGACATGATTATGTGGTTAATTGTTTAAATTGAATCTATATGCCTTATCTGCGTGTTAGTATAGAGAAAGCATGATGTGGATGAGTGTATTTGGTAGTAATAGAATTTGATAATTAATGCATGAGTAATGTAGATTGGTGTTTTGATATGTATATTGTGCGTGTGATTATTGTGATTGTTTGGACAACCCGTAGGATGATTCTGGATATGAATATCAGGGTTGAAAGGTTAAGTTAGTGTTTGCGAACTGATTCATAATGTATTTTTCCAAGATAGTTAATTGGACCTGGTATCGTTAGAATGGGGGGTTGCAGATGATAGTTAGTGACGAAACCCTCCATTTGCCCATGGAATTTGCAATAGATGTTTGCTGGTATGCGAGTAAGGCTGCTATATCAGGATGAGGGGATTAGATGGTTAAGACAGCGGGTTTCATTGGGGAAATGCTGCTTCGTATATCTTGATAGTAAGTGCACCAGTGTTGGTCCAACCTGAGGATGGAAACAGATAAGAGTTATCGTATGAAAGACTTTAGAAGCATTATCCTCCAGTTTCTAGGGGAGGTTTTGGTTTGCTCAAGAACTGATTAGTAGATGGGCATGATTAACTCCATCCTTATTGATATGAGAATGGTAGGCCATGATAGAGTAGTTGTGCCATGCGCATGCGACAGGAGGATGCCTGGACGTGGTGGGAAGTAGTACCCTAGACCCACAATGTTGTCATGGTTGGTTGGGAGGAATTCAAACAGTGATTTGATAAAAAAAGACTACTGTGATGTAGTTTGAACTGCGAAGACTAATGAGTTTATGAACTCAGCTCAGAATGGTAAGATAATGATAGAGTATGTCTACAATTTGATGGGTTGGTCAATCCGCTTTTGATTTGGAATGGTTCAGCACGTTAGGGTGGATTGCCCGACATTAGAGAAGGGAGGACTGGTCTGCCTTGATACAGTTAGAGCTCGAGGCTTGTCCCTCGAAGGTAACCGGTTGGCTTTCTAGTCCTTGTACCTTATTATACATTGGGCTGATTGAGTCTGGTGCTACGTATCTCTTGGAATAGACACATAAATGGAGCACACACTTCAAGTTTGCTATACAATGGGGCTTGAGATATTGGTGCCTGTTGGGAAAAAGTTGGTCATTTCCAAGAGGAAGGCTAGAGTATTATTGGTAAAAGGTTTACACTAAAAGTGATTGAGTTCTTCGTATGAGAGTTTTGATACGATTCTGAGTAAGAGCTAATCTGTTAAATAAGGGACAACCATGGATTGCAGGAGATGGTAATAATGTCTGGATTTGAAAGGGAAGGAGCCAATTACGTCTATGGGATGCCTCGATATTGTGGTAGGTACCACTTGGAATATATCAGTTAAACTGAATGGAGATTGGATTGGCCAGTAAGGTTCTAGATGGGTGCGCAAGGAATTTTTGGGTACGCTACGGGCTTTAGGTATGGATAGAATTGGTATCAGGGACATCGTGAAGAATGATATTAGCTTAGCAGAAAGAATTAATGGTTCAGTTGAAGAAGTATTTGATTTGAGGATGGATCAGACGGAGCATCGCATCGTGGGACGCGTCGACATTTCCTGTTAAGGATGAAGGGTATAATTGCCTAGTTGCAAGATAGGACAATGTTCTCAGGAATTGATCTTCGATTTGGTTATTACCAGCCGAGGATCTAGGAAAGAGACGTTCTAGGAATTACTTCTTGCACCAAGTAGGGTGTGATGGATTATCAGCGAAGGTTCTTAATTGACCAATGGTTCAATGACACAAGTAAGTTCGACAAGCAGAGAGTACAGGAACGACATGGATGAGTCATATCTAGATTGGTTAGGAATGTGTTGGTATACTCCCAATTAGAAGCAAAACGCGAACGACTACTACGTTGATAATACTAAGACTGATGAAGCAGGGTTTCAGGTAAGGCTCCAGAAAGTGTAAGCTTTGATTTCTCCAAAGGTATTCAAGGTCACGTTTATAGGAAGTGATGAGATCATGTATGAAAGAATTCAGTTATAAGCCACAAAGAAATTACTGAAGAACACCTGAGGGGTGAGAAGTATAGTGAGACCGATAAGACACGTCAGCTACTACTTGAAGCATCTTCGAAGATAACTATACCCAAGATTGAGATAACACAAGAACCTAAAGTTTGTCTGAATGGATAGTTTCGTATTGGATTTTCAGAAGATAGAATAAGGATTGGTTAGCACCCTATGGTATTAGAATCCGTATGTATTCGACGGATACGAGAGGACAACATGATGGATATTGTCTTTGCTTAAGACATGAAACTATAAGGCAGTGCATCAAAGACTAAGAAGCGCCAAGGTATAGACTGAAAGGATGGTTGTTCGTGCTTCATGGTAGATGAAAGAATAAGAACACAAATATTATACATGGAGCATTAAGTTGGCGGTAATGCTAGATAGCCATGGTTAGGGTATAGTGCTGGCACCCACGAAATAGAAGTGAATGTATTAGCACAAAGGATTTAAGTGTTTAGTCATCTGTAGAGGAATAACCTTGAGACCAAGACCTAATGGGAATTAATGGGTGATTCACATTGGAACCCTCGATTGCATAAAGAAAATTAATACGGAAGCTAACATTTTGAGCTGGAAAGTTCTGCACCAGTGGGGAAGACGCCATGATTACAGTAAAGTCAGACGGGGTAACGATCAAGATTGGTATAGTATCTGCAGTTGATAGTTGGTAGTTGTAACTCTATGGACAATGAAGCTCATGGAGGAGGTCTAGTGGGAATAGTTAAGAATCCTACTATTTTGGTATGAATGGATTAAGATATGAAGTTCAGATGAGTGATCCGATGGAACCTGGTGTTGAGGTGGAGATTCTAGATGAGTATTATACTACCTCCTTATGAATATTGTAACTAGAAATTTTAAATGGATGTTAAGATCTAAAATCCGTATATTGGGAGGTAAAAAGGTATAGTAGTGGACCGTAAGGGTGGACCATATTAGACTGCAAGTAAGAAGGCTGGACATGAAAGGTTGTGACTCAACAGATTGAGTTAACACACCTTGATTCGTGTGAACGAGTATCACGATAATGTGTCTGAGCGACGGCAGACCATATGTCTCCGTGAGACACTGAAGTTGATGGTGTTGGACTGAGACCCTTTATTTTCCAAGTTCTAGAAAAGGATGTAGAAGACAAAGAGTATAAGATCGAGACTTAGAATTAAGGGTTACCTTCAGATTAATTGACAATCTGAAGAAGCGACTCAGATTTTGAGAATTATACATCGAATGTGTAAGTGTTTGGGGCATTGAGATAAGTACGGTCCCTTGATTGAATAGTCATAGTGGTGAATGCCGGTCAATCGCTAGGGTGTCTCTGAATAAGGTAAAGTAAGGTAGAGAGCGAGAAGTGTTTGTTCCAAGTAATGAAATGAAAGACAGAGAATATTGTGGTTCAGTATAGGTTTGGAAATACCAATGAAGTTATTGGGATTGTTAGGGCAGAAGTGTCTGCCTATCTGAAAGGACATAAGAGTTCGCAAATTTCAAATATGGGAACACGAGGTTCCAGGACGGGAGACTTTGTATTTCTCTGAATATTGTAGACAAGAAAGGATAAGATATTTTGGGAAAGAAAGAGGAGTTTTGACTCCCAATTTTATAAGACTTCTGAGATCTTATCAAGGACTAGGCCAGGGGCCTACAAATTAGCCTTACCCTAGTATGGGTGGTGGCTTATGAATGTTGCTGGTGCCAATTTCATGGAAAGAAATGTATGATATCACCGCTGACATGGTGAGGAGACCCTAGGATTCCAGCAGGAGTTATTGCACAAGGAAAAGCTAATGGAATTATGATAAATAAGATAAGGTCTTATGGAATAAGACTGTCACTCTAATGAGAGTGTTACTGAAGGATAAAAAGGTACAGGACCAGACTCTGTGATTGCAGTCAGGTTTACGGGATTTGTATCCCGAAGTGTTTGAATAAATTTCAAGGACGAAATTTCAATAAGGAGGGGATAGTTGTAACGTCCCAAAAATGCTAATAAGGTTTAATGCCTTGATTAGCGTGTCAGGAGGGCATAATTGGATGTATGTGTGATTAGTTGGTTAAATACGTGACTTTGTTGCATGCATGATATATATGATGAAATGAATATATTTAAATGCATGTTTATTTGTATTAAATATGCATGTGGGCCCATTCTTGATAGTTGGGGCATATTTTTAATATTGGCTGTTGCGGGCATAAATGTTATTATATGTGAGTAAAAGATTGAGACCTCATTATTATGTGGATATATTTGTAGTATAGGGCTTGAGGCGATCCTAGTGAGTGGACTAGCGGAATAGTCACAACGGGGTTTAATACCCGGTTCGAGGCGAGCCTAGGGGTATTTTGGGAAGTTTAATGTATATTTGGAGTTTATTGAGTAATGGGTAAGTATTTTGTGGTTAAATAGGCATGGCAGGGTTAATTGGGAATTTATAGGACTACTCGAGGAATTAGGGGGAAATGTGGAAAATGACAATTTTGCCCTTGGGGCCATTCAAGGTTAAGGGAATACTTAGGGGGGGCAATATGGTCTTTTAATGACTATTGGATGGATCTTGGCTGGGGCTAGAGACTTTGAGAAACAATTAGGAATATCCAATAGACTTTCTTTCTCTCTTTTATGTGTCTCTCTCTCTCTCCTCCCTTTGGAAGGCTTGAAGGCTGAAGGAAAACCTTGGGGAAAGCTTAGGCTTGAGCTGGAAAAAAAACTGAAGAAATTTCTTAGGAATCTGAAGATGGGAAGCTTGGAAACTGTGGAATTGGAGCTATGATCACTGAAGGATTAGTTCAGGGGCATAGTCTACAGTTGGAGGTAAGGTTTGTACCCTGTTTTCTTGATGAATTCTCCTATGGTTTAGGTTTTATTGAGGTTTAAACTTTGGGTCTAAATCTGAGTTATGTTGAGGACATGGGATAGTTTCTAGGTAATTATGATAACTTTGTTGTGTTATTGTGGATTCTAGACTCGATTTTCAGGTTTGATTATGGTTAGGGTGTGTTCTTATGGGCTTAGCTTGAAGAAAATGAAGAAAAGGAACTGGGTTTTCTGGATTCACAGGGGCGTGCCGCAACGCAAATCATGGGCGCTGGTGCCCCAGAAGGCCCAGGGAAGGCTGCTGACATAAGGGTGCACTGCAACCCTAGGGGGCAAGTCGCGGCCCGACTCCCTCCAGATGCAGAGGCTGTGCCTCTAATTGACCATCAGGGTACACTACACCAAAAATCACTTTCCACAACACATGAATATAATACTATTGAAAAAGTATTATATTTTCTTAACATAAGAAGCGGCAAACGTTCCCGCGTCTTCTCTCACTAAAAAAAAATGAGCCCCATTTTCTTTTCTCATTTCCCTTCTCAATACCCCAAAACCGAAACTCATTTCTCTCATTTCCCCAAATCCCTAAAACTCATTTTCCCCCAAATTACTCTGCTGCCTCATGCACGCCGCCTGGATGCTCACCCCGCCTGTGAAGGTTCTCTCCCCTTCATCTCTCTAACTTTGCTCTCTCAGGTGTGTATATACATATATATGTAACTTTGTTGACTGGAAATATATATATGATCGAGTTTAGGGTTATGGTAATATATAACTTGGTGGGATTTCAGGGACAGCGTTCTATTTCCGATCACATCAACGAGGGTGCAAGGTATATAAAACAAATCCTGTTTAAAATCAAAGAACTTGATGCTAAGAGAGATTATTTAAAGAAATACTCTTACTTGTCAGATTCGAGTAGTATTGGGTCGACTAACCATCACCATGGCAACGCTGGGAGCTCAACTAGCTGTACTCCCCTGCCTCAAGGTCATTTCTTAAGAGTCCAACCTTGTGGTTGTGGAGTTGAAATCGTGATCAGTAGCTGTGAGTTCGGAGGGCTCAGTGCGTTGCCCCTTTCAAAGGTTTTGCAAGTTATTCTTGAAGAACCTTAGTTAGTTGTATTTAAACCAAAGTTAATGGCAGAATGCTTCACACTATCAAGGCTGAGGTACTATATATTAGTGTCTTTATTGTTTTCTTTTGGCTCTCAAAAAATATACTATGTTGGCTAATTTAAAGTTTATATATTTATACATGATTTGAGAAAATGTTTTGTGTGTGTTATGCAGGTTTGTAGGCGTGATGGTGGTGGTGGTGAGGGTTCATGGTAATGGCTCAAAGGGCAAAGGGTGGTGTCTTCTTCATATCAATGTCTGGGTTGTTGAGTGATGCTGAGAGGACCCCTGATTTTCTACTGTCCTCCAAGCGCCTTAGCGATTTCCTTGCATTTCAATCCAGACCCAAAAAGAAACGTGCCCAGAAGAGCCATGCATTCACTGTTAGATCCATAACGATAGCCGAGGAGAGATACCGAGGCCAGCTCAACTCGCCTAATGGCCTTGCGGGGAGCCCTGTATGTATACTTTCCGTTCTGGGTTTTGGTTTTGAGTGGCTATGACTTTGTTTGTTTTTGCTGTTTGGTTGCTGAGAAATTTGGGAAGCCTCGTAATAACGTAAACGAAGATGAGCTATGCCTTTTTCCATTTTTTTGAATTGATTCTTTAACTTTGGTCATTCCGTTTCGTTTTTGGAGTTGTTAAATTCACCCTATTGGGGTTTTGTTTTATGGAAATGTTCTCTATATGGTAATTGTACAATTTTAAGGGACTGTTATAAGGTTACATGTGTATATATATTCTTTCCCTTGCATGGTTTCCGGAAACATATAAAGCCATGGTGAATTTTTGAAGTGGATGTGCATATTATTATTCATATTTTGTTAATTCTTATTTAAAAAAGCATTATGTAAACTTGAAGTATTCATAATTTATGTTTTTTTCTTTTGGTTTTCTTCTTTTTCAGGACAAGTACTCTCTTTATGATGATCAGTCCATTGAATATTACTCTATGGGTCAGGCAAGGGCAACTCCGAACAGTCGAAGAAAAACGAAGATAGTTTGTACAATTGGTCCCTCCACAAGCACACGTGAGATGATATGGAAACTGGCAGAAACTGGAATGAATGTGGCACATTTAAATATGTCTCATGGGGACCATTCATCACACCAGAAAACCATTGATCTTGTTAAAGAGTACAACTCTCAGTTTGATGACAAGGTCGTCGCCATAATGCTGGACACCAAGGTGTGTTGGCCCTTTTTCTTTATGACACAAGCCTATAGATAGTGCCCGCATTAAAGTATAAGTTGTTTCATATAAAGCATATGATTTTTTGTTTTAACAATGACAAATATGATAAGTTATTAGAATTAATATATTTTGTGCTTGCTATAATTTCTTTTACTCTTCTCCTCTGAATCAAATACTTGCTTCTGATGTCAAGTTCAAGCTATAATATTAAGTATAGAGTGCACCCTTTTCTATATTCACAAAGTGTACAGTGTCTAAAAAGCTAAAACTATGATTGGAGTGACAGTTGAAAACATCGTGCCTTTTACGATTAACTTCCTTTAAGATTAGTGTGTCTTTAGTACAAGAGAGTCTCATCCTCATTTATTTATATCTTTTTTCTTACATGTGTTGTGAAGGTGTAATGAATACAAGAGAGTGTGAGACAACCAATTTCTTCTTGCAGGGGCCTGAGTTTCGAAGTGGAGATTTACCTCAACCTATAATGCTTGAAGAAGGACAAGAATTTAATTTTACAATTAAAAGAGGAGTCAGCACAGAAAACACTGTAGCGTGAATTATGATGCCTTTGTGAATGATGTGGAGGTTGGAGACATGCTACTGGTTGATGGTAATTAGATACCTCTTCTATGTGCTAAGTTGTTAGATCAATGATCCCGTAAATGGGTATTCTGTAGCATATATTTGCGTGAATAGACTTTGGCTGTGAAGAAATAGAATACACGGTATATGGCTTTTTATAGTTGGTTTAACCTGAGTCTGATTTATTAGAACATTTCTCTTGTTGTTAGTCTATCCTATTTTTCGCTTACTTCCCTTACTTAGGCAACTCTGTATTAAAGACCTTGACTACTTTCATAATGACATTTCATTCTTCACCTCATGTTTGGTTGGAACAAGGGTTTCTTAGGCCAGGACAAAGCCTACAACATTGCCAATTGGCCATTGTATGTTGAGAGTGTTTTTGTTAGTTGTCATATGTGGAAGTAACTGTTGCATTGCTCAAGAAATTGTGTCTATGCAACTACTGTACTTTTGTAACGACCCCAAATTCGCTATTAAGGCTTAAGGGCCTTGAGTAGTGTGCCTGGAGGGCATGATGGGATTTTGTGTGTGAATTTAATGAGTTTTATGCATGATTATGATTTAATGCACGTTATATGACTATTTGATTATTTGAGATGCATGACTATGTGAATTAGTATGCATGTAGACCTGATTGTCTTAAGAAGAGCATAATTGTAATCTGGCCATTTTAGGGCATAACTGTGATAATTGTATTATGTGATTTGTGCCATGTGAGCGTGGTGTTTTTATCAGGATGCACGCATCGAGACGGTCCTAGTGAGCCAATTAGTCTAAAAGTCACAACGGGATTTTATACCCGGCTCGGGAGGAGCCTAGGGGTACTTTAGGAATTTCGTAAGTTGAAGTGAGAACTAATGGTTATAGTTTTGGCGATTCAGTAACCTGGGTAACCATTTGTAACTGCTGTGAGTAACAAGTTTTAGATAGAAAATGGTAGAAATGAAATAGAAGTGAAAGAACTTAAGTGCCCTTGAAGGTTTAGTTAGGAAGGGTTATTAGGAAGGCGTAAATTGGTCATTTGGCAAGGCAATTAGACAATTTTCAGCTGGGTTTATGGGGTACACGGTTTGGGCATTGGGTCATTTGGTGTTTTGATAAAATTGGAAGAGAAGAAAAAGAAGAAGAAAGAAAGGCTAGGGCAAGAAGAGGAAAGGAGAAGAGGTGTAGAAGGGGCTGAAGTGGGAGTTTAGGAGGAGATCAAGGAAGCTTTTAGTGTGGATTCTCCACTTGAGGTAAGGATCTTATGCATATTTAAGTTTGATTTCTGTTTTGACTTGTGAATCTAAAGCTTGAGTTAGTTTTTTTGAGTTTTGGTTTGAGTTGCTGAAATTAGAAATCAAGGGGTGGATTTTTGGGTGTGATGGTGTTTTGCTCTTGATTCTAGTATCTATAGGTTGTTAGATGGTTCATATGAGGTCTTGATTTGATTTTGGGGTTTAGGTATTTGTTTAGGATGATTTGGGGAGGTTGAAGCTCAGGAAAAACGCATGGGAAAACCCAGAAAATCTGGGTTCGCGATGGAGCGTCGCGGCCCTGTTCTTGGGCGCCGCGGCGCGAGGATGTTCCAGTCAGGAGAGGCTCTCTGACTTGCTGGGCGCCGCGGCCCTCTTAGGTAGCGCCGCGGCGCTAGGCCGTTTTCTGGGCATGAAAGTTTGCAATTTTGGGCTTTTGCCCGGGGACGCGGGGGGTTGGTTCCAATATATTGTTTTAAGGAATTTGAGGTCCCGAGAGTACGGGATTGGTCCCGGGAAGTGGTCTTGGGCTTGGTTAGTATTAAAAGTGTTTTATGTGTGTTGTGACTAGGATTTCGGGGAGGCTCGTATTAGAGGACCGTGCTTGTGACCTTGGTGCATCGGAAAGCTCGGGATACAGGTAAGAAAACCGTAACACCCGAGAATAGGGCATGGGCCCACAGTGTGATTGCAGGGCATGGCCCTAGATTGTATTATGTGCAAATGTGTAATCTTAGATGAACTATTATATGTTTGAATGTTTATTTCAAATGTAGTATACGTGTTATTATAATGAAATGAACGGCTAAGGCCGAGAGCGGCGAAGGCCGGGTACGGCCTTGGGGCCGGAAGTAACACTCAGCACATGGGATGCTTATAGCCAGGGTGGGACCCAAGGGATACATGAGTTATCCTTACGGTGAGGACCGAGACCCCAGGCTTCGGTAAGGCCTCTGGGGCGGCATGGCCGTGCTTGTTTAGTCTAATGGTTTTCCTGTTTATCAGTGGATTATGTCAGCTATATTATTTGCATATGTTATCTACTATTTGGGTTTTCTTGCTGGGCTTCGGCTCACGGGTGCTCCGTGTTGCAGGTAAAAGCAAAGAGTCAGTCAACCGGCCATGAGTATGGAGAGCGTGGGGGCGGCGCGTACATGTTCGGCCTGCTCGACTGCTTTGGTTGGGGGCATTTTTGTATATGGCTGTATTTACCATTCTTTTGATAGTTGATCAAGTGTAAATCTATTTTTGAGTTGTAAATATTTTGTAAACCTTATTTTGGGATCCCAGATGTTTTATACTTAACGTTTTCAATGAAGCTAAACATTTTAAAAGAGTACAGCCTTAAACTTTGATTTATTCACACTTTTGGTTTTAGAAACCACTTAGAGTCAGTCAAAAGCACGATTTCTGTCTTAAACTCACTAAGTAGCGGCTCTAAGGTAGTAGGGCATTACAACTTTAGTTTCAAATGGTTGCATATTTAATTTTTTGATTTGTATATGGGTACTATTCATCAATATTAAGCTAGCCAGTGAGCCTTATTTATTGTGTATTTGATTGATGTACAGTGACCACTACCTGAAGAATGCCATTTTTTCTTAGCTTAAATGTCTGATATCCATATTTATATATTCTTCTCATGGCTTTTAATGCCTGTTTGTATCTTTTATCATCCTTTAGTTAAAAGTTATTTGAAAGCAGATACAAGTAAGATCTTTTTTTTATTATTTTTTATTGCTACTAGTTTTAATAACTTGAAATTTTCCTATTATATGTTAGGTGGAATGATGTCTTTACTTGTTAAGTCGAAGACACATGATACTGTTAAATCTGAAGTAGTTGATGGTGGAGAATTAAAATCAAGGTGTTGACCCTGATTTTGGTCAACTGATATGGAGTCAGAAATGCTTGATGTGGACAGATATGTTGAAATGAGAATGATGACAAAAACAATAAAACACACAGAAATTTATAGTGGTTCGGCCCCAGAATCTGGTATTAACCTACGTCCACTTGAGCTGTTATTGATATAAAATTCAAAGGAGTGATCAAAGAACTAGGGTTCAATGAGTTTCACCAACCTCTCAAGAACAAAACAATATATCAGATATGATAGCTCTAATACACTCGTAAAACTCTAATCTTCAATCATTCGAAAGCCAAAAACAGTCCCCTTCCTTGACCTATCTTTCTCTATTTATAGGCTCAAGGAAGATTACATTAATTTGTTACAGATATTCTTTTCTAAATAATCGGATACTGAGGAAATCATGGGAGATAATTTCGGGTATGGTTATAACTGCCTAAGATTTTCTCCAAATATAGCGAGTATACGACCAAGCTGGTCGTATATAACCATTGAGCGTTGCGCCATAGATATCTTTTTGGTCGATGGTCAAGCAAGACTCTTGCCAGATGTCAGCCACGTGTACTAAACATTTGCCATGTCATCCATGTCTGTTTTTTGGATAACATTTGCCCCCCAAGTTTGTCTAATGCGACTAGCAATAAAGAAACTTTAGGGAAACAACCGTTCATATGCCCCACGAAATCTTGTCAGAATCCTCGTGCGTTTTTTAAAACTGTGACATAATTATGTCTAATCAAGCCTTTTCGGTTTTCAAGAAATCAATTCGGTGGCTTATACACTCCCCCACGTTTCGAAAATGGGAAAGTCATGATTGCCATTTTTTGCCATATCTCGACCTCTATAATTAACTTCCCTATTTTTCTTATAATTTTTTACTCACCATTCCCGTCAAGAACCTCAAGAACTTTGCTTCAGAGCCCAGGTTTTCAAAACTGCTCAGACGTCCTGCCGAAGGTCTTTCCGACTCGAAATCCTTTGTTTTTCTCTCCACCTTTGCCCAGGTAATCACTCCGTCTTTTAAACTCTACTTTATGCCATGCATGTAATTACTGTACTCTGTGATTTCCCGTGTTCTTGAGTAGGATTTTATGAGGATTTTTGTATAAACCTTCTAATGTTTGTTAAGAGAGTGTATTTCTGCTTTATATAAGTTAGGAGCTAGTTCGATAGTAAGGATCATAGGCTTAGGGCGTAAGATCGACATAAAAATTCAATCTTTAAGCTAGTTGAAAAAACTGGGTTTTTTCCCGCCCTTTAGGAGTTGAAAAAGTTCCTTCTCAGAAAACATTTTATTCCTTTTTTTGATCCGTTTTTCAAATTGCTAGCACCAAACTTAGAGTATGGGTAGGATGTTGCTGGTCAATAGACGCGATCAACGTTATCTCAATCTCCCACGTAACTCCGCAGACTATGTGTCTTATCTCCTCCATTGTCTGTTTGTAGTTCATATGCAAGACCCTTGGGGGAGGAGAAAGACCCATTGAAGACGACCTCCTGGCTCAACTGCTTGAAGGTGAAGAAAACCCATCTACTCTGATATCGGATATCCCTTTTTCTCGCCCTAGCCCAAACCTTCCTCCAGTCCCAACCCAGAGAATTGCTCGAACAAAAACAAAAGCTCAAAAAAGGAAAACCCCTAACTCCTCAGGCCAGCCTACTGCTGATGCCCCCTCGATCAATGGTCGAGGCGAATATGCTCCTGACACCAATGTTCAAAGGCGTGCCCTTCTTCGACATGCTGATCAGCTGGATGTTGAGTGGCACGTTGTTCCCCAAAGTAGGGTGACGATGCGGATGATCGCCAACTACTTAAATAAATACAACCTGATGGGGGTGACCTTAGTCAGACCTTCTATCGACCAACGGGCCAACCTGCCAGGCGGAGCCTACAGTGCCTGGTCGCGGTTTCACTTCGAGGCAGGTGCCACCTTGCCTCTTCATCCGTTCTTTCAGGGGGTGGCAAATTACTTTGGAGTTACCCCCCTTCAAATCACCCCGAATGGGTATAGAATGCTGGCCGCACTCTATATCCTTTACGAACTCAAGAAATGGCCAGAGCCTACTCCCCACGAGGTCAAATTTCTCTTTGACCTTAAGTCCAACCCCAACAAGATGGCACGGGGTTTTTCCATTTTTGCCACCAAGAAACCGGGCGCACTTTCTTGTCCGACACTACTCACATCTTTAACGTGGGGAGGTATCATCAGGAATATTTCCTTACTCCTGACTTAGCTGCAGACAATCTGGCTTTTACCCGAGGAGGTAAAGATTCTTACGCCAGTAGCTTCTTCGCTTAGTGTTTTTTTTTATCACAATGTCTTGACGTCCCACTGTGTTCCAGGCCCATGGTCACGCCCAACCCCAACTCCAGGGATGGAGTCAAGGGCGGAACTCTTAGCCAGCATGCTGAATGCTGATAAAAGTGTCAAAGGTTTAGTTACTGAGGCTAACCTTAGACTGGTCGGCCTCTGGAATCCTCAAGCAGCGACGAGCGAACCTCCGGCGAGGAATGCCCAAGCCGAAGTGGAACCCGAGCAGCAACCCCAAGCGTCTCCTCCGCGGAGGAGACCAACTGGGGTTACGATCAGGGAACGTGCCGTCCCTTGTCATGTAGAGAAACCCTTGGCTCCCGAGGGCAAAGGAAAACAAAAGGTTGTCGAGCCTACTGAACTTTCTGACGATTCGTCGGATGAAAATGGTATAACAATCTCGCTTTTAAATCATTTTCCAATTCCCTCTCATCTATTTGATGGGGATGGCAACTTTAGGAATGCTCCCTCCTTAAATTCTAATTTCTTCCAGGAACTAGGTAGTTCAGTAAATAATGTTACGGCCAGTAGTTGTAGCGCGGGTACTTTACTTATAATCCTTTTACTTTTATCCATGTATCCTGCATGACCATTTGGTCTTACTGCTTGTGTTGCTTCCCTTTGTGCAAGTATGGGTTCCAAGGATGTCTTTGAGCACTATCAGGCGGCCGTCGCCTCTTCTGTCCCAAAGAAGGATAGCAAGAGGGCTTGAAGGGAAAGCAGCAAGACCCCCTCGAAGAAGGCTTGAACAGACGATGCTCCAGCCACCGCCCCCTCCAAGGAGAACTCACCACCTTCGCCCCCCACCGAGCAGACGACTCCCACACCTGTTAATCCACAGCCTTCTTCTAGGGCTACTGACAAGGAGGCCTTGGACAACCTGCCCGAAGGCTCCCTGCCCAGCTTCGTGGTCGGCTCAGCCAGGGAGAGGATATACAAACTCTCGAAGCACAGACGCAGTCAGGCCGCCATCACTGAAACCGCTTGAATGGAGGCTGATCAGGTCATCAACAGAGGGTTGAATGAGATAGTTAGCGTAAGTTATCTCCTGTTGCTTTATCATTTACGTCTGATTTCTTTTCCTTATTTTATCTCACTTTTTGTCTTTTAGGGGCTGCTAACTCTAACTGCTGGTTGGCGCCGTGTTGGGGCGTTGGTTTCTCGGGGCAAGAACTTCGACTCCAGGCTTGCCCAGACAAAGCAAGCATTTGAGGCTGACAAGGACAAGCTGCTCGAGGAGAATAAGGAGCTGTCCAAATAATACGAACAAATGTGCTAGGACCAAGCTACTCTCACCAAGGAGCTTCTGGACGCCCAAGACGCCTTGAAGAAAGCCAACGATGCTTGGGAAAAATTCAAGGAAAGTGCCAAGCTCGTCACCCAAGAATGTAAGCAGCTTGGGCTTGATCTGACAGCCAGCATGCAGGAGACGAGGGAGCTTAAGAAGCGAGTGCAGGAGTTCGAGGAGGAAGGGGCCAAGAATTTGAAGAAGTATAAGGAGACCACTCACCTCTGCTTCTACGAATTCTGGAAGCACAACCGGGAGGCCAACTTCAACTACCTTTCCGAGCGGTTGAAGAGGACTCTGATGGCGCAGTGCGCCATCCGGCTGGAGGAGGAAGAGAAGGCCAAAGTGCCTGCTGCCGATACTGAAGCTGGTCCTCAGGCCGACCAAGGCACTCCTCCCAATCCTCAAGACCCTCCTGCTCCTCAATAATATTTTTTTTTCTTTTATTTCGTTTTTATGGCCCACGGGTCGTATTGTAAAGACAATTGGTTTTTATTGCTGTGAAGGCAGCTTTACTTTTAATTAAACAATTACATTCGAGCAGTACTGCTTGCGGTGTAAAAGAATGCTTTTTGATACTATAATATTTTTGTCTATTATATCATCTGTTCGCATGACCGAACTTAGCATAGTACTTTGGCTTGATTTAACAAAATATAAAATTTGAAAAATACTCTAAGTACCGTAGCATGCTTTCACTCATTTTGTTCATGTGCTTACATACTTATTGGTATGCTTTGCTATCGATGTACCTTATATGCCCCCCAAGTGATCGAGGAGCTTTAGGTCCTTGGTCACTTGCCTTGACCACGACCTGTTCGAACATTACTACTCGGTAGGAAACGTAACACTTATAATACAGCAAAACAACACACGTAATGAACAAATACTTGTAAAAATAAATTTACAAAGGTTGGCAAGAATGACTGGCTGCGCACAGTCCCTTATAATCTCGTATTAAAAATGGACTAAACATGTCTTTACGAGTGATCTTGAAAAGATCTTACACTTATAAGCGATTAGCCATACAACGTGGCTAACCCTTTTTCGAAACTTGTAAAAAGTAAAAATTAATACAAGCCAGTCCTTTAAAAAGGACTGTTTATTGGTAATACTTGCGCAGGTGTTCACCGTTCCAATAGCGCGGAACGAGATCTCCATTTAAGCGTGCAAGCTTGTAGGTGCCTGGATGAAGGACTTCTTCAATCTGGTAAGGTCCTTCCCAGTTTGGTCCGAGCACTCCAGTAGTGGGGTCGCGGGTATTTAAGAAAACTCGTCATAGTACTAGGTCACCGACGTTGAATTTCCTTTCTTTCACTTTTGAGTTCAAATACCAGGTGACCTTTTGCTGGTACGCAGCAACTCGAAGTTGGGCTCTTTCTCGTTTCTATTCAATTGAGTCTAGGGACTCCATCATCAGTTGGCTATTCTGGTCCTGGTCGTATGTAATGCATCGGTGTGAGGGGGGATCTAACTCGACAGGTAACATAGCTTCATACCCGTATGCTAAGGAAAACGGGGTATGACCTGTCGCTGTTTGATGAGAAGTTCTATACGACCAAAGTACTTCAGGCAGCTGTTCTAGCCATGCTCCTTTAGCGTCTTCAAGTCTTTTTTTTTTCAGGGTGTCCTTAAGCGTTTTATTCACTGCTTCGACTTGCCCATTTGCTTGTGGATGCGCGACTGAAGCAAAGCTTTCGATGATCCCGTGTCTTTCGCAGAAGTCTGTGAATAAGTCACTGTCAAACTGGGTGCCGTTTTCTGAGACAATTTTTTGAGGCAAACCATATCGGCAAACAATGTTCTTGATGACGAAGTTAAGAACTTTCTTGGTCGTTATGTTAGCGAGCGGCTCAGCTTCGGCCCATTTGGTGAAGTAGTCGACTGCCACGACTGCGTACTTTACTCCACCTTTTCCCGTTGGCAGGGATCCAATCAAGTCTATACCCCATATTGCGAAAGGCCAATGTAACGACCCAAATTTGCTAATAAGGCTTAAGGGCCTTGATTAGCGTGCCAGGAGGGCATGATGGGATTTATGTGTGACTTTGATGAGTTAAATGCATGATTATGATTTAAAGCATGTTATATGACTATTTGACTATTTGAGATGCATGACTATGTGTATTAGTATGCATGTAGGCCCTGATTGTGTTAGAAGGGCATAATTGTAATTTTGGCCATTTTGGGCATAACTGTATTGATATGTGACGATTGTTGAGACCACAGTGGTATGTGGGTGTATCCATGATTTGTGACTCGAGACGATCCCAGAGAGCAGGTTAGCGGAAAAGTTATGGCAGGAATTTATACCCGGCTCGGGGCGAGCCTGGGGGTATAAGCAGGAATTTAGAGAATAGATTGAGATTTATTTTGATGATGGGGAATACTTAGTTAGTGATTTTTCAGGTGTTGGAAAGCAACGGGAAAATATTAGAGACACTTAAGGATTAGCGGGAATTGGGTAAAATGACTAAAATGGCCCTACGTGAACAAAAAGGTTTAGAGTTAATAGGGGGGCATTTTGGTCAATTGGCTTTTGAGAGATAGATTAAATGAGGCTTTATATAGTGAGTGGGATTGTTAGAGAGTGTGAGAAATCTGAAGGAAAAGAAAGAAAAAGGAAGAAAAGAAAAGAAAAGAGAGAAAACAGAGGGGTTTCCCAAAGGGGCAGTTTGTGCATTCTTGCACCATTTCTCTCCATTTTTCTTGGAGCAAAGCTCAGTGGGGAGCTAGGATAGGCTGAGCATCAAGGATCTTAAAGTTAGACTTGAAGATTTAGCAAGGATTAGCAAGAACACATCAACTTTTGAGGTAAGTTTTTAGAAAGTTCAGTTTTAAGGGTTTGGCTGGTTTGAGCTGTGTTTTGAGCTGAGTTGATGGGAACTTTAGGGAATTTCTGAGCAAGCTTTGAGGAAGATCAAGCTATGAAGGTCTAGGAAGTGAATCAAGGTCGAAATTGCATCAACGGTATGAATTCTAAGCCTTTAACTTTGTTGTTTGACTGAATTTCTGGGTTTAGGGTTGATCATGGTGAATTTTGAGATTTGGGATGAATGAGCTTGGGTTTTGAGATTTGGGGATGCTTGGGATGAGTGGAGAGTGTTTATAAGCTTGATTTTGAGTTTGGTAAAGATTTGGGGAAGTTTGGGTTGAGATTGGCTCAAAGAAATCGCAGAAAAAGAAGTTGGGGTTTGCCTGGCTGCAACTAGCGCTACAGCGCTAGTTAGTGGGCGCTGTAGCGCTAGGCCCTGTTTTTAGGGGGTGTGGTTCTGCTTGTAGCGCTACAGCGCCCTCTTTAGAGCGCTGTAGCGCTGCACTATTCACATAAAGGGATTTTTGGGCTTTTGTTGAGGGATTTTGACCTAGGGTTCGGGGCTCGATTCCATCACTTTGTTTTGGGGATCTAGGACTTCCCGGGGGCTTGGGATTGGTCCCGAGGCTAGGATTTCAGATTTGGGGTTCGGTGTTGACTTTGACCTATGGCTGTGTTTAGGTGTACGCTAAGGCTTGAGTGGGATCGTGCTCAAGGAGTCAAGTGTTGAAAGCTATCAAATTGATAGGTAAGAAAACTATAGCACCCGTAAGACAGGGCATGGGCCCATGATGTGATTGCAGGGCTCGGCCCTATATTGCATGCTGAGATGATTGCAGGGCACGGCCCTATATTGCTTTACATGTTAGGGTGCAAACTTGATTGAATTGATATATGTTCAAATGTTATTTGAGTAGACTATCTGTGATTATAGTTGAATGAAACAGCAAGGAGCCGAGAACGGCAATGGAGCCGAGAACGATAGAGGCCGAGAACGGCCTTGGGGCCGGAAGTAGCACTTAGCACATGGGATGCTTATAGCCAGGGTGGGACCCAAGGGATACATGAGTTATCCTTACGGTAAGGACCGAGACCCCAGGCTTTGGTAAGGCCTCTGGGGCGGCATGGCCGTGCTTGTCCAGTCTGATGGTTTTCCTATTTATCAGCGGATTATATGTCAGCTATATTCTATGCATATGTTATATTCTATATGAGTTTTCTTGCTGGGCTTCGGCTCACGGGTGCTCTGTGTTGCAGGTAAGGGCAATGATTGAGTCAACCAGCCATGAGTACGGAGAGCATGAAGCGACGCGTACATGTTTGGCCTGCCCGACTGCTTTGGTTGGGGGTTTATTTGAGAAATGGCTGTAATAATCCGAGATTTTATTAATTAAGCAATTGTAAACTTATTTTAGGTTGTAAACAGTTTTCAAACCTTATTTTGGGATCCCAAATTTTTAATACTAGAAATTTTCAATGAAGCAACGCATTTTCTAAGATTACAGCCCTGAGATTTTGATTAGTTACACTTTCGTTTTAAAAACCTCGGTTAGCGAGTTCATTGCACACTGTTTTGTCTTAAAACTCACTTGGTAACGGCTCTAAGGAAGTAGGGCGTTACAGCCAAGGACTTTGCATCTGCTTTAACTCATTGGGAGCTGCGCGCGGGATCTTGGAAAATCTCTGACACTTATCGCATTTTCGCACAAACTCCATTGAGTCTTCGTTCATAGTCGGCCAGAAATAGCCCCGCCTTAGAATCTTTTTCGCCAAACTTTGCCCCCCAGCATGATCCCCGCAGAAGCCTTCATGGACTTCCCTCATCAGCTCTTCTGTAAAGAACACCATCGACCAGTATGTACTGGTGTAATACATCTGAGCAGTGGCATGGAATATCCTCTTCTGTAAAGAACACCATCGACCAGTATGTACCTAGCAGCCTGCCTCTGGAGGGTTCTGGCTTTATTTCTATCTGCCGGTAGTACACCATTTGTAAGATATTCCAAGTAAGGCACCATCCATGTGTCCCCCATCCGGATTTCCATATTGGTTTCATCTGCTCGTATGCTTGGCTCGCACAATCTTTCTACTGGCACAATATTCAAAGTGTCAGCATCTTTCGCGCTTGCGAGTTTGGCTAAGGCATCTGCGTTCGAATTCTGATCCCGAGGTATTTGCTGGAGGGTATACTTCTTGAACTGAGCCAACAGATCTCTAGTTTTGTTCAAGTAGGCCACCATTTTGAGGCCTCGTGCTTGATATTCCCCTAGAACTTGATTCACTACCAGCTGTGAATCACTGTAAATATCTAGCACCTTTATACTCATGTCTTTTGCCAATCTTAATCCAACGAGGAGTGCTTCGTATTCGACTTCATTATTTGACGTTGTGAAGTCAAACCTAATGGCGCAGTGAAATTGATGCCCTTCCGGCGTTATCAAAATCACTCCCGCTCCTACGTGAGATTCGTTAGACGATCCATCCATGAATAACTTCCATGATGGAGCTTCATCTTGGGGCTCAGGCGCACTAGGCTTTTCACACTGCTCGTTGTCTATGAGCTCAGTGAACTCTGCAATAAGATCAGCCAAGACTTGTCCTTTTACTACTGCTCGCGGTGAATATGTAATATCGAACTGCCCTAGTTCGACTGCCCATTTTAATAAATGCCCAGCCGCCTCTAGTTTTTGGAGGACTTGCCGAAGGGGCTGGTCAGTTAAGACTGTAATGGGATGGGCTTGGAAGTAAGGACGTAGTTTCCTTGAGGCCAAGATTAAACAATAGGCTAACCTCTCGATGGGAGGATACCTCAGCTCTGCTCCGATTAGCCTCTTGCTTACATAATAAACTGCCTTTTGTACGCCTTCTTCTTCTCGTACTAGTACCGCACTAGCAGCAATTTCGGTAATCTCCAGGTAGATGAACAAAGTTTCTCCTTCGATAGGCTTTGATAAAATAGGGGGCTGTGCCATATGGGCTTTTAAGGCCTGAAAAGCCTGCTCGCAGTCTCCTATCCATTCGAACTTCTTATTGCCTCTAAGTAGATTGAAGAAAGGGACGCATTTATCCATCGACTTGGAAATGAATCTACTTAGGGCGGCAATTCTCCCAGTTAAACTTTGTACGTCCTTGATCTTCTCTGGCGATTTCATGTCGATCAGGGCTTTTATCTTGTCGGGGTTGGCCTCGATTCCTCTTGAATTAATGATGAACCCCAAAAATTTTCCTGATCCAACTCCGAAGGAACATTTGAGAGGATTTAGTTTCATCTGGTACTTGTTCAACACATCGAAACACTCTTGTAAATCCTTCACATGTCCTTATGCTTTTTTTGACTTTACCAGCATGTTGTCCACGCACACCTCCATGTTTACTCCGATCAACTCCTTAAACATGTGGTTAACCAATCGCTGGTAAGTCGCACCTGTGTTTTTTAGTCCAAAGGGCATTACTTTATAACAGTATAATCCCATATCGGTCCGAAAGCTGGTGTGATCCTCGTCAGGGGGATGCATACTAATCTGATTGTACCCTGAGTATGCATCCATGAAGGAGAGGATCTCATGTCTTGCAGTTTCATCGACCAGCTGGTCGATCCTTGGGAGTGGGAAGCAATCCTTTGGGCAGGCTTTATTAAGGTCTGTGAAATCCACATAGATTCGCCATTTGCCGTTAGGCTTGGGAACCAGTACTGGATTAGAGACCCACGATGGATAAAACGCCACCCGGATGAATCCATTCTCCTTCAGTCTATCGACTTCTTCTTTTAAGGCTTTCGATCTATCCTTATCGAGCAGCCTTCTTTTTTGTTGCACGGGTGGAAAACTCTTGTCTATGTTCAGGACATGGCTGATAACTGCAGGATCTATCCCAACCATGTCTTTGTGTGACCAGGCAAAGACTTCCTGGTTCTTCTGCAAAAATTCCACCAGTGCATGCTTCGTGGTTGGTTCTAAGTTTTTCCCAACCTTCACAACTTTGGTCGGGTATTTTTCGTCAAGTTGGACCTCTTCCAGGTCCTCGATGGGTCCAACATTTTCCTCAAAATCCCCAAAGCGAGGATCTAAATCCCTATCCTCACTTTGGGCAACACCCTATTTGGTGACTCCATCACCGGATTGGGCTTATGTATCAATAGCCATCTGCAACCTATCTGGGGGAGTGGTCTTTGGCGTTCCCTTCTTCGCCTTTGTGACTGAGGCATTGTAGCACTCCCTGGCTTCCCTCTAATTTCCCAACACGCATCCTACCCCTGCGTCTGTCGGGAATTTCATAGCCAAGTGCCATATGGAGGTGACGGCCCGTAGGTCAACCTAGTACGGGCCTTCCAATGATGGCATTGTACGCCGAAGGACAATCGACTACTATAAAAGTAGCGAGTAATGTCCTAGTAGCAGACGATGTACCTGCCATGACTTGAAGTTTGATTGACCCTGCCGGGACAAGTCCCTCGCCAGAGAAGCCGTAGATTGTTTGGTTGTAGGGCTCTAAGTCCTTAACGGACAACTTCATGCGTTCCAGCGAAGATTTATACAGGATGTTCATTGAACTTCCTGTGTCAACTAGCACTCTCTTCACCATCATATTGGCCATTTGGATATCCACGACCAGTGGATCGGAATGTGGGAACTGGACATGCTGAGCGTCGCTATCAGAGAAGGTTATTTCACCCTCTTCTGACCGAGCCTTTTTTGGTGCGCTGTCCTCCACAGTCATCATCTCGATGTCCTGGTCGTGACGCAGAGTCCGTGCATATCGTTCCCTGGCCTTTCCACTGTTTCCCGCGAGGTGCGGGCCTCCACAGATGGTTAACAATGTGCTAGTTACGAGATCAGGTTGCAAAGGTGGCAAGTGTTGGCGTGTGGGCGCATGCTCGTTGCCACCTGGAGCTTCTCGTTGGGAATTTCCCGAGGCCCGTATATATCTTCTCAAGTGTCCTTGTCTAATAAGGAACTCGATTTCATCCTTCAGCTGGTTGCATTCATTGGTATCATGTCCGTAGTCGTTATGATAACAACAGAACTTGGTAGTGTCTCCTCTCGAAATATCTTTTCGAATTGGGGCAGGTTTCTTATAAGGCACATTGGAACTCGTGGCTTGATACACCTCTCCCCGGGACTCAATAAGGGCAGTGTAGTTAGTGAACTGAGGTTCATAACGATTACCCTTGGCTCATTTATTGTCAGAGGTGGAAGGCTCATTGTGCGGCTGTTTCCCCCCATTCTTGCCATTGTCGTTGCCGTTCCTGTTGCCTTTGCCGTTGCCGTTGGGTTTGGACCCATTGGCGGCCTTGGCGGCCTTGGCAGTCCCCTTATCTTTGCCTGGGGGCTTTCCTTCATTGGCGATGGCATCCTCGAGCTTGATATATCGATCAGCTCGATCCAAAAATTCCTGGGTAGTCCTGACCCCATGCTTTCTGAGGCTGTCCCAGAGAGGCGTGCGGCGCTTAACCCCTGCAGTTATGGCCATCATCTTGCCTTCATCTCCCACTGTTTTCACTCCAACAGCTGCTCACATAAAATGCTGGACGTAGTCCTTCAGTGGTTCTCCGTCTTGCTGGCGTATTTTGACCAGCTGATTTGCCTCAGTCGGGTGCACACACCCGCATAGAACTGTCCGTAAAATTCCTTCACGAACATTTCCCAGGAAACTATACTTGCAGGAGGGAATTTGAAAAACCACTCCTGTGCGGCATCAGAAAGTGTTGCAGGGAAGATCCTGCACCGAGCGTCTTCGGACACTTTCTGAATGTCCATTTGTATCTCAAACTTGTTGACGTGAGATACCGGGTCACCATACCCGTCAAAGTTCGGAAGCGTAGGCATCTTGAACTTGCTAGGAGTTTCTGCCATAGCTATCCTCTGGACGAAAGGAGTGCCCTTTCTCCTATCGTGGTCGATATAAGATGCTCTTCCCCCAACCAACTACTGCATTGCCTGGTTGAGGGCATCTATCTAGGCCTGCACGGCGCCAAGAATCGCCGGGGCCTCTGGTGCTGGAGGAACGTACTCGTCGTGCCGTTCCCAACGATCGTTGCGTACATCTCTTAAATCCTCGTCTCTCCTCCGCTGCTCGCTAGCTCCGAGCCGGTTGAAGACGTTATTTTGTCTGGGCTGCCCCCCAGCGTCCCATCTTTCGGGCTGGTCATCCCTGGGTGGTAGGCTTCTGCCCCCACCTCTTTCCTCATTTCTTCGACCGGTGTTTCCTCTGCCTGAGTCGGCCTCATTATAATCATGGTCATCTCTGAACCTTGATTGGCTATGATGGGATCGACTGTTCCCTCAGTTGCCTTCCCGGGCTGGAACCTCCCGAGCGTTAGAGGGTGGCCTGCGTTGTTCGGTAGGTCCCCATGCATTATCATGCTGTGGGGGGCCTCGGACCGCAGAGCCTGTCTCTGAGTTCCTTCTACTGCCAGGAGGATGCTGTCCTCTGCTCGGAGGGTTTGGCTCGTCGCCCCTATGGCGTCTAGGACTGCGAGGCGGCTGCCCGGCCCTATTTTGCCTTGGTTGCGGGGGATTGCCGCGACCAGCCTGGGATGGAGGCTGTGCCTCAGGGTCCCTTAGCGGGACATCGTCCTGAGGCATCGATGGCTGCTCGGGCCTTTGGGGACTCGAGGGCTGGATAGGCGGGCTAGGATTAGGACCCCTTTGTGGCGGCCCATTTGTAGGATGATCAGGTTGCGATGCAGATGCAGCCTGATTCCTAGCCAGCTGTAAGGCTGCTTCGAGGGCTGCCATGGCCTCCCTCTGATGGCGGTCCATCTCTGCCTGCCTCTCACTCAGTTCCAGGCGCTGTCGTTCAATCTCTTGTTGCTGCCGTGCCATAATCTCGGCAGCACTTTCCTGGCTGGCCCTTAGATTGGCCAGTTCATCCTGCAATACCCCCAGGGTATTCCTCAGCATCTCGGAATCCATTTCTTCCTCATCGAATTCCAAATGTGGCTCATCCTCAGTCACGTTTGGAGGAGGAGGAGGCGAGTGAGATGGTGCAGCGCTAGCCGCCTGTCCAGTTTTCTTGGTAGTTTTCGCCATTGATATTTCAACGATGTTGTATCAAGCTCTCAATGAAAGCACCAGAATGTTGACCCAGATTTTGGTCAACTGACACAAAGTCAGAAATGCTTGATGTGGACAGATATGTTGAAATGAGAATGATGACAAAAACAATAAAACACACAGAAATTTATAGTGGCTCGGCCCCAAAATCTGGTAATAACCTACGTCCACTTGAGCTGTTATTGATATAAAATTCAAAGGAGAGATCAAAGAACTAGGGTTCAATGAGTTTCACCAACCTCTCAAGAACAAAACAATATATCAGATATGATAGCTCTAATACACTCGTAAAACTCTAATCTCCAATCATTCGAAAGCCAAAAAAAGTCCCCTTCCTTGACCTATCTTTCTCTATTTATAGGCTCAAGGAAGATTACATTAATTTGTTACAGATATTCTTTCCTAAATAATCGGATACTCAGGAAATCATGGGAGATAATTTCGGGTATGGTTATAACTGCCTAAGATTTTCTCCAAATATAGCGAGTATACGACCAAGCTGATCGTATATAACCATTGAGCGTTGCGCCATAGATATCTTTCTGGTCGATGGTCGAGCAAGACTCCTGCCAGATGTCAGCCATGTGTACTAAACATTTGCCATGTCATCCATGCCTGTTTTTTGGATAACACAAGGCATCATTTAAATGTTCGTGGCAAAAGTGCAAATCTCCCTTCAATTACAGGTAACAAGGAATGCTTGGTGCTGATATGAAGTTTTTCATTTACTTTATTTTTGTATATCGAAAGAGGTTAATAAGTCTAGTACATGATCTGTTGTATCTGTCTTTTGTACAGATAAAGACTGGGAAGATATCAAGTTTGGAGTGGACAACTAAGTCGATTTCTATGTTGTCTCTTTTGTAAAAGATGCTAGAGTGGTTCATGAGTTGAAAGATTATCTTAAAAGTAAAATATTATTTCTATCATCAGTTTGTTCAGTACCAGTTACTTGTTTAGAACTAATTTTTTAAAATCTCTTTTCTAGGTGCTATATATGGAGGTTTTACTTAGCTCTCTTTCATAGATAAAAAGATCAAAGTTGCAGAGTATTATTAACATATTGGATTTATTGCATTGCATTTTAATCATGATTTTTTGTAGCTTTTGTGCTGTAAAGACTGTTATTTCTCTGTTCTTCATCAATTAAATTGAATCCTTTAGAGCAGTAATTAGCTATATTAATGAGCAAGAATCACTACAACACATGAATCGAATTTTATATTTGCTTTACATGTGGTTCTCTTATCTTGTTGTTGTTTTGGAATTTTTTTTTTTTTTTTTTGCTTTCGTTCATGGATTTGCTCTGCAACTTTGCCATGGTTTTTTATTTGTAGTGTTCACTATGTTTATTTAATTAATGAAGTGTTAGTGCTCTCTTCTTTGAGGCTTGGTTCATACCAAAAAAAAATCTGGTCTATAAAGTACAATTGAACTCATAAGGAAACGGAAAATAGTGTGGTCTATAATTAGTTTGAAGCTCTTGTAAAATAGTTATTTTGATTTATTAATATCTATTTTGAACTCATAAGGATGTCAAAGTATATGATGATATGATTGACTATATCAATAGTAGTTGCTGGTACAAAATAATGGTAAGCCTTTTATTTTGGTTGCTTTCTCACGAGCATTCAATTAAGTATCAACGCAGAATTCCAACTATATTTAGCTAGTCTCTCACAAGCCTATTTGCACTTTTGATTTCTATAGACATGACTTTCCTTCTTTATTTCTTTTATTTGTAGCAAATCATACAGTTTAATTGTTATGTATGCTTTTCTAATTTTTTCCATTCATACTTCTCTTCTTAAGGTACCATTTTCTATCTTATAGTTATGTAAATTAGAAGAATTTTTCTATGCAAATAAAACCCGACAACGGTGCTCCCTTTTGAGCAATTGCAATGGTGAATCTAAGCATAATAGTATTGACTCTCAATATAAATGTAATAAACTTTAATTGGACTAATATAAGATGAGTTTTTGTTTTAACTAAGAAGTTTCTGATTTTTATGCCATGCTTAGGAGGCTGGAAATTATGTAAAAGATGATGTATGGCTTGCCCTTATTGTTGAGACAAGCAATGCTTCTGATCTCCATGGATATACTGTCAGGGCTTTATACAGGGCATTCTAACATCATCTGAACAGGTGGGCTTTTTATTTCCCTTGTGCACACTTGTTGACGCGGTTCTTCGCCAACAGGTAATTAAGAAAATAAGAGGAAGGGATTAGTGCTTATGTTGAACCGAAATAGATGAATGATCTTTTTCTAGAAATGGGCTGGTGACACAACTACGTTTTTAGGTGGTTCAAAGGTTAAAATCCTTCTACTCCACCAGTCAATATTATTGATATATGCTTGGTATTCTTTTACAGGGTATTTTTTACATAATAGAATCCAACCCCTTGTAACTCCCAAGGCCTCCATATTTATAGGAGAAGGCACCTGGGAGTTGGTAAGAAGGTTATCCCGTGACCTTCTTACCTATCATGTCAACTCTGTGACATTCATGATTAATTCCTAAAACCTGACACATAAGTGTGGTCTAATCAATAGGTAAGGGGATAATGGGCCGCACGGCCCAACCCAGTCGTGGGTGTCTGAATACGCACGTTCATGCTGCGTGTCCGAGAAGTCAGGGATATATCAGACCCGTGATGTCTGATATATGCACGTTTACCTTGTGTGGTTGAATTTATAAGGGGTCACAGCCTCCACATCCAGCTCGTACCACGAGCTGGATGCCTTCCTCGACCTGTAGCCTTCAAAGTCCAAACTTAGTCTAATCTTGGCGAACCCTTAGGTTATCTCGAGCTGAGGAGGTAGGATCTTTCTATGGCAGCTCCGGTCTTGGGGATGTCCACATGGTAGACATGATTAGGCCGTATCTCAGCTCGCTAACAGCCCGTGGGAAAACCAGGGCGTACACTTGCCCCCCAAGCCCCTGCTCGTGGTACACGAAGTTGCATAGGGCCACAGTAGGGACTTTTAGGCTTCCCCATGAACTCTTCATATTCCACATTCTACGCAGGCGCCGAATACGTGGAACATCGTGGTTGGCGACGGTACGTCTTCCGAGAACCGCATTTAATGGCCTAGCCTATACTCAGCCGTCGTTTCGTCTTTCGAGTGGAGGGCCTTGGATCCCACTTCAGGGCAATCCAATGGTCCTCCTCACGTGGCCCTTCACGTATATAAAAGGGTTGGCCACCTTACGCATGGGCCACCCGTTTATTTTAAATTTTTCAGAAATTTTCTTCTTCTTCTCTCTTCATTTTCAAAAGAAAAAACCCTCTTCTTTCCGGCTGCCATTCCCAGCACTCAAGAAGTTCAGGTGCAAGGACTCCTTCGAAGCTTTGGAATGAACTACCCTGACAAAGCCCCAACCTAGGTGATCCCTTCATCCTCTTCTCAACCAGAACATTCAGTAAGTCTCCTGACCGTGCATGTTTTGAAATTATTTTTCACTGTAGCTTAGGTAAATATTTACTGTAGCCACATGCAAGGTTTTGTTGGTGTTTTGTGGGCATGAAGGGTAAAAGCTTTTTAGGTTAGGGTATCTTTGCAGTAGAAAACCGTTTAGGAGCATTGGTGTGTTTTCTGGAGAAATTTTCTGGGTAGGATTTTAGGTATGCTTGTTTAAAGTACCCAGTAATTTGGGTGCAAAACCAGATAGCTTAGGGGACACGCTTCACAGGCGGTTTTCCCTCTTTTGCCTATGGAAACTTTCCTTCCAAGGCAAATTCTATCCTGACCCTCCTGACACACGAATTTTGAGTAATCGGGGATTTTTTGGGAGCACAGGCGCGTGTTCATAGAACTGCGTGGTCTCACTCTCCACGGGCTGGGCTTACCTCAGCTCGTGTCAAGGGAACACACTCAGATTTTCCTCCATTTTTAGGTCGCCTTCTTCTAAAATTTCTTCTTTTTGTTCACTAGGCGACCAAATGGGACCCCAAGAAGAACGCTCCCAGGAAGCCCGTAGGCAGCTCGTCTTCCCAACAGAACAAGGGAAAGAAGGTGATGGCTGAATCCCCAATCCCCAACTTCGGGCCAGCCGTGGAATGGGAGCTTGAGATGGCCCCCGACGCATTCTTTGAGGCGGAGAGGATCGTCTCGAAGATCACTGACCAGGCGAGGGTGAACAAAATATTCCTCTCCCATAACATCGAGCTGGGGAGAGGAAACGTGGTTGCCCGACCTCCTTTAGAAGGCGAGCGGAGCTACGCGCCACTTGATGAGGTGTTCTCGGCCTGAAGCGATGAACATTTCAAGGCGGGGGCCTTCCTCCCATTGGATCAGTACTTCGCCGATTTCCATTCCAGCTCCCCCCCAACTCTTACCGTTTGTTGGCGGGGTTAAGGTACTTGTTCTTGAAACAGGAGTGGGAGGTCCCCACTCCTGCGGACATTCTGTATTTCTTCTGCCTCAAGGCCAGCCCGGAGCAGCGGGGGCGAGGTGACGGGTTTTATTACTTAACCCGGTTCCCCAACACGGCTGTGGTCGTCGAGCTGCCCAGCCACCCCAACGACTTCAAAGATCAATTCTTTATGTTGACGGGGTTCCGAAACTGCGAGCTGTACTACTTCAACCGTCCTCATAAGTGCCTTTCAACCTTAGCTCGTAAGTTAAGTACCAGTTAGCTCCTCCTGTTTCCATTTCTGACTTAGATTAATTCTGCAGCTATGTTCGCGAGGACAGAGCAGTCTGTGATCCTCGGGAGCCAGTACGAGACACTGACGGGCTTGCCCCCCAGTGAAAAGGACTATCGCCAGCTCGTGATAGACGAGACAATGCTGACTTGTAAGCTGATCTCCCCAGGCCAGACTCTGAACCTGAGGAGGCCCCGAGTGCTTCCCCCAGCCCGCGACACGAGGCCTATCATCGTGGAGGAGGTCGCGGGGGATGAAGATGAGGAGGACGAGGAGGAAGAGGTGCCTCTCGTGAGGACGAAGAAGCAGGCGTTGGAGGTCGCCCAAAGGACAGACGGGGAAAGGATCCGGTCCGGAGCAGCGGCAGGTCCCTCCAGCCAAGGTAACCCTTATACGATTAGGAACTTAGATAGGGCCACTGCAGACCCCCGGCTAGCTAGGTTCAATCCCAGACAGATCGTCCAACGCCATCGAAGTGACCTAGGCTTAGATGAAACCCTGCTCCACTGCATCGACCAGCTCGTGCTGGACTACGAAAGTAGCCGCCCTAGGGGGACCATAGTTGTAGAAAACACCCTAGCTTTTAGGTCGATCCTATTCGAGGAGTATGGGACTAACCTTCGGTCATGGCCATCACTCCGGGAGGGTACCGTAGCTCTAGGACTTAGGCAATACGTAGAAGAGTCTAGTCCTAAGCCAGCCTCGGATCCAGAACCCGCGCCAGCTCGAGAAGTGATTGTCTTAGATTCCCCCGAAGAAGCTCCGGGGCCGATGGTCGTAATCGTAGACTCTTCCTTTAGCTCGGGGGGTAGGATTCCCTTTAGTACATATATATATACTTGAATTTCGCATTTTTTTCCCTTTTGCTCTTATTTTTGTTTTTGCATGACTGCTAACTTGTGTACTAACCATATATTTGTTTTGCCAGAGGAGATGTCTCAGTCCGGGGGAAAAAAATTTGGGCTGTGTTCACCGGGGGGAACTCCCCAGCTGGGGCCTCTGGGCCCAAGATGAAGAAGCTCCGGATGGCGAAGAAAGCCACCGAGACCCCAACCAAGTCTCCTGCAAAGGAGAAAGAGCAGCCCCCAGCCGCCTAGGTCGAGAAAACAGTACCTCCTGCTACAGGAGGGAGCATGCCCCCAACCCCTCTGCGAGCTCCGGCCTTCGTCCGGAGCACAGGGGCGGAGCCCGGGACTTCGGCGATTGTGCCTTCCGAGGTACGCATCCCGGTGGACCCCCAGGATCTAGAGAAGATCCCAGATGTCTTTAGGGGGACGGTGTACGAGACGGCGAACTACACCGTCAGCCACTTCTACCGTTTCAAAGAGACGGAGCTACGGGCTATCGAAACGATGAGCCCGGTGGGTGTGCTGGAATCTTCATTGGGCATGGCCCTTACGGTAAGCTGACCTTATCATTTTGTGATCTTTGATTAGCATGCCTTGCCCTGTTTTTCCTTTCTCCCTTCTCTTTTTCTTAAGGCAGTTGCTTCTCTGTTTTTGTAGAGCACCTTGGCCCTTCACAGGAGCATAGCCAGGACCAAGGCCCAGCTCGAGGATATGAGGGGCGAGCACCAGGCGGTTGTGGCCACCCACCAGACTTCCTTGCAGGAGGTTAAGGATGCCCTGGCGGCCGCACGGGCTGAGCTGGAAGAAGCCCGTCCCAAGCTTCAGGAGGTCGAGGCAACCAAAGCCGCCCTTACCGCTGCGCGGGCAGAGCTAGACACTGCGAAGGCCTGGGCCGAGGAGGCCAAGGCCGCCCTGGAAGCCGAGAAGGCAGCCTCCAGCACCGCCATGGAGGACATGCTCTATCACAGCTGGGTCTACAACCCGGACGGTGACTTCTCCTTCTTGGGAGAGGACGTCTGGGAACCCTTGCTGGAGGGGTTTAAAGCTCGCCTCGAAAAAGAAGCACCTTCCGAGACCGGGGAAGTCTCCGGCGCAGCTGAGCAGGAGGGCGAGACGACAACCTCCACGGGGCAGCCTAGCGGAGCTTAGGGCCTTCCTCTTTTGCACCCCTTCCTTTAATATCATTTACTTTTTTTTTTTTTTTGTAACTTTTGCATGAGGTGTTTCCACCTCGAGACAATCTAACTATCAATTTTATTTTTAATTTATTTATTTCCTTGTCTTTACACATTTTAGTTACTATTTTGAAAAACTTAGTTTGCGTTAATTTTTGTCAATATCTCGTGCTTTTTAAGAAAAACAACGATCAATCGATTTAAATTAACTTCTAAGTTTCATGACCTGGTTATATCCAGGAATTTAATTTGAAAACTTAGTTCGTGTTAACTTTTATCAATATCTCGTGCTTTTTAAGAAAAGCGACGATCAGTCGATTTAAATTAACTTCTAAGTTTTATGACCTGGTTATTTCCAGGAACTTAATTTGAAAACTTAGTTCGTGTTAACTTTTATCAATATCTCGTGCTCTTTAAGAAAAGCAACGATCAATCGATTTAAATTAACTTCCAAGTTTTATGACCTGGTTATTTCCAGGAACTTAATTTGAAAACTTAGTTCGTGTTAACTTTTATCAATATCTCGTGCTCTTTAAGAAAAACAATGATCAATCGATTTAAGTTAACTTCTAAGTTTTATGACCTGGTTATATCCAGGGACTTAATTTGAAAACTTAGTTCGTGTTAACTTTTATCAATATCTCGTGCTCTTTAAGAAAAACAACGATCAATCGATTTAAGTTAACTTCTAAGTTTTATGACCTGGTTATATCCAGGGTACAGCTTAGTTCGTGTTAATTTTTATCAATATCTCGTGCTCTTTAAGAAGAACAACGATCAATCGATTTGAATTAACCTCTAAGCCTTTTAAGGCGACCTGGTTATATCCAGGTACCATATGCCCCCCAAGTAACTGGGAAAGGGTCTTTCGTGGTTACTTTAGATTACACTTGTAAACATGAACAATCATAAATGAAAAGTTAATTATCATTGCTTAATACATAATAAATGGCCTTTTAGGCCCTACAAGGGAATCATTGATAATATCTCTTCAAATGGATGGCGTTCCAAGTTCGTGGGACTGCCCCTCCATCAAGCCGAGCTAGTTTATAAGTTCCCTCTTTAATGACCTCGATGACTTGATAAGGTCCTTCCCAGTTCGGTCCCAATACTCCATCTTTGGGATACTTACCGGCTAAGAAAACCCTCCTGAGGACTTGGTCGCCCATGCTAAAGGCGCGTTTTTTGACTTTGAGTTGAAATAACGAGTGATTTTTTGCTGGTAATGCGCGAGCTGAAGTTGCGAATCTTCTCGTCTTTCATCAACCAAGTCAAGGGAAGTGCAAAGTTGCTCGTGGTTGAAATCCTGGTCGTATGCCTGGACCCTATGCGAAAGTACCTTAATCTCCACAGGGAGGACTGCCTCACTCCCAAAGGTCAGGGAGAAAGGAGTATGACCTGTAGGAGTCCGATGCGAGGTCCGGTATGCCCAGAGAACCTGGGGGAGCTATTCTGGCCAGACCCCCTTGGCTTCGTCTAGTCTTTTCTTGAGGCTCGCCTTTAACGTCTTGTTGACGGCCTTGTCCTGGCCATTTACCTGAGGATAGGCCACAGAGGAGAAACTTTTCACAATTCCGTACCTTTCGCAAAAATCGGTGAAGAGGTCGCTGTCGAACTGAGTCCCATTGTCAGAAACAATTTTCTTGGGCAGCCCAAATCGGCAGATAATGCTTTTAACCACGAAGTCGAGGAATTTTTTGGAAGTTATCGTTGCCAAAGGTTTTGCCTCAGCCTACTTCGTAAAGTAGTCGATGGCCACCACGGCGTAGCGGACCCCGCCTTTTCCAGTGGGGAGGGCGCCAACTAAGTCGATCCCCCAAACTGCAAACGACCATGGGGAAGAGATCATCTTCAGCTCGACTGGGGGAGCTCGGGCAACTGTGGCGAACCGCTGGCACTTGTCGCACTTCTTAACATACGAGATCGAATCCTTGGACAGAGTGGGCCAGTAATATCCTTGCCTCAGGACCTTTAGGGCCAAGCTTTGCCCCCCAGTGTGATCTCTGCAAAAACCCTCATGCACTTCCTGCAGGATGGCCTTTGCCTCGCCTGGAAGAACACATCGCAGGAGAGGTAGGGAGTGTCCACGTCGGTACAGCACCCCGTCTACTATCGTATACCTGGGAGCTTGATACAATACTCGCCGCGCATCATTATGCCCTTCAGGTAGCTTCCCCTCGGTGAGATACTCAAGGATGGGGGTCATCCAGGTCGGCCTAGCGTCGATCATCTCGACCTCCGCCTTGGCTTCTTCTATACTTGGTTTTTCCAAGAACTCTACCGAGACTAACCCCAGAGCCTCTGTCTCCCTGGAGGTGGCGAGCTTGGCAAGAGCGTTTGCGTTAGCATTCTGTTCCCGAGGTATCTGCTCGATTGAGCCTCGCCCAAACGCGGACAGTTCAACTTTTACCTTTGCCAAGTAGGCAGCCACTTTGGGTCCTCGTGCCTGATATTCGCCCAGAACCTGATTTACCACGACCTGGGAGTCACTGAAGCACTGGACAGAGCTCGCCTTCAACTCCTGGGCTATTCTTAGCCCGGCCAACAAAGCTTCGTATTTGGCCTCGTTGTTGGAGGCCTTGAATCTGAATCTCAGTGTCGAGTGGAATCTATGTCCCTCAGGGGATATTAAAATGATTCCAGCCCCGGAGCCGTTCTCATTGGATGACCCATCCACGAAGATCCTCCACGACGCTTGGGCCGAGGTAACCTGGGGTGAGTCTTCTGCAGGATCCTCCCGGAATCCTGTGCACTCTGTTATGAAATCGGCCAGGGCTTGACTTTTTATAGCAGTTCATGGGGTGTACAAAATCTTGAACTGACTGAGTTCGATAGCCTACTTTAATAGACGTCCCGATGCTTCAGGTTTTTGCAAAACCTGCCTTAAAGGCCGATCGGTCATGACGTGTATTGAGTGAGACTGGAAGTATGGCCTGAGCTTTCGAGAGGCCATGATAGAACGCTGCTCCGGGATGAACTCTACTCCATTATGCACCTTGAGTTCGTTTACGTACCTCTTCTGGGCACCCCTGCTCGTGCCGGCCATATGCGGACCTCCAGATATTGTGGATATCTCTCCTCCTATCACGGGAGGAGGGACGTCCTGATCTACCTGAGACCCGGGCTGACTGACCGGGACTTCCGGAGCAGGTCGACTTGCTGGAACCCTGTTCCGTGCGTACTGGGCCAAGGGGCTAGCTCGGATGAGAGTCTCGATCTCATCTTTCAAATGCCTACAATCATCGGTATTGTGGCCAACATCGTTGTGAAAACGGAAAAACATGGAGGTGTCTCTCTTCCCCTTCTGGTGCTTCAACGGCTCCAGCCTCTTCCAGGGGAGACGAGTAGAATTTGCCAGGAAGATATTCTCCCTAGAGTGAGTGAGCTCTGTATAAGTCGCGTAGATGGGCTTAAACTTGTCTACGGGCTTATTCTTCTTTGGGCCGTGCTGGCCGTTCTCGCCATTCCCCTTTCTTTTTCTTCCACCGAGCTGGTTATTCTGTGTGATGTTCTGGGTTGCTGTCATGACCTCCGTCCCCACTCCAGCGGGCTGCTCAGGGACCTGGCTGGTCCCTGCAGCTAAGGTTTCGGCCTCCTCCAAGTTGATCCATTCCTGGGCCCTGTTAAGGAATTCGTTTACTGAGCTAACTCCTTTCCTTTGTATATCTTTCCAAAGTTCCCCTCCAACGAGGATTCCAGATCTCAGGGCCATGAGCTTGGAGCTGTCATCCGTGTCTCTGGCCCGAGCAGCGACGTTCGCGAACCTGCTCAGGTAAGCCTTCAGAGACTCGTCGGGCTGCTGTTGCACGTTAGCCAAAGAGTCGGCCTTGACGCGGGTAGCCTGGGAGGCTCGGAATGCCCTTTTGAAGTCAGCCGAGAAAGTCTTCCAGGAGCTGATTGATTGTCTTTTGCTTTGCTTGAACCACTGCCTGGCTAGTCCAGTCAGTGTGGAGGGAAATATCAGACACCTCAGCTCGGGGCCAATGTTGTGGGCCATCATTAGGGTGTTGAACATCCCTAGATGATCCGACGGATCTCCGTCTCCATTGAATTTGGACAGGTGCGGCATACGGAAACCGGGTGGGTAAGTCGTTGCTGCTATGCTGGGGGCGAAGAGCTCCATCTCATCCCCCGAATCATATTCATCTTTCTCTTTCTCCGACAGGAGCTTCCTCATCAGCTCCTCCATCTGAGCCAGGCGCTCGAGGGTTTTGTCTTGATTTCCTTGGTTATTCTGGGGCTGCTCAATAGCTCCAGGTCCATTGTACATATTTGGTGGGTTATTGCCCCTCCTATCTTGAGATAGGTTATTTGGGGCATTCCCGCTGTTACGTACTTCGGACAGGTCTCCCCCCGAGCGGGCATGGCTGCCGCCTCCTACTGGCTCTCCTCGGTGAGAGTTAAGGCGATCTCGCAGGTCGCCCCTGGGTGGTTTGAGGACTTTGTGCCGAGCTTAAACGCTGGCGTAGGTCTCCGCCAGAAAGGTCGCTCTGGCGACTGCCGGTCCAGTAGCTCCCGTTAGAGAAACTCGGAGTTCGCCTTTGGTGGTGAGGATCTGTGCTTTCTCTCAGTGCCCTGCTACGTCGGGAAGGCTCTGCAGATGGCGGGTTTCTCCTGCTACTTTCGTAGGCTGGAATATCTCAGATGGGCCGAGGAGGAGATGAATATCTTATTGGAGAGGGAGGATGCCTGATTGGGGATGCGATCCTGGTTCCATCAGGGCGGATCAAGTTAGGTGGGGGCCTTTCGGCCCTGCCAACCTGAGGGTCCCGCGCCTGGCGATCTGGATGTGGCACAGGACGGCTGGTGGGGACGGCCTGATGCTGTGAGCCCTCTCCAGATCTCCTTCTGGAATTTCCTCGAGCTCTCCTGGGCGCGCTCGAGGCTGGTTGGGAGCTGGGAGTTGAAGTTCGGACCGAACGGCTGTACTGCTGTTGTTCGGCTCTAGGCATTTCTTCAAAGTTTTCCTCTCGACGGTGCGATGAGGGAATAGAGTTAGCTGTCGGAGGTCTGTCCGAGCGGCTATGCCTGGACCGATTCCCCCGGCGGGACTTATGAGTCTCGCCTTGCCTCTTTCCGACAGTAGCGTCGGTTGTAAGAGGGGGTAGTCGGGCCAACACCTCCTTGATCTGCTGATTAGCTGTTGCTAGCTGGCTCCTCAGCTGAGCATTCTCCATCTCCACCGCAGTGTAATAACCTGGGTTTTGATTAGGTGGCCGAGGCGCCGAACTTCCAGTGTCATCTTGGCCCACCGGCTGCTTGCCCGGCCGCTGTTGGACCTCAGGAATTTGTTCACCGGGGATGGCGATATGATGAGCCTCCTGCCCATCATGTTGTTCCATCTCGTTACCGTGTTTTGATCGAGTGGTCACCATAGTGGATGTTTGCGACAGCACCAATCTAGCTTGCTCTCAATGAAAGCACCAAACTGTTGACGCGGTTCTTCGCCAACAGGTAATTAAGAAAATAAGAGGAAGGGATTAGTGCTTATGTTGAACCGAAATAGATGAATGATCTTTTTCTAGAAATGGGTTGGTGACACAATTACGTTTTTAGGTGGTTCAAAGGTTAAAATCCTTCTACTCCACCAGTCAATATTATTGCTATATGCTTGGTATTCTTTTATAGGGTATTTTTTACATAATAGAATCCAACCCCTTGTAACTCCCAGGGCCTCCATATTTATAGGAGAAGGCACCTAGGAGTTGGTAAGAAGGTCATCCCGTGACCTTCTTACCTATCATGTCAACTTTGTGACATTCATGATTAATTCCTAAAACCTAACACATAAGTGTGGTCTAATCAATAGGTAAGGGGATAATGGGTCGCACGGCCCAACCCAGTCGTGGGTGTCTAAATACGCACGTTCATGCTGCATGTCCGAGAAGTCAGGGATATATCAGACACGTGATGTCTGATATATGCACATTTACCTTGCATGGTTGACTTTATAAGGGGTCACAGCCTCCACATCCAACTCGTACCACGAGCTGGATGCCTTCCTCGACCTGTGGCCTTCAAAGTCCAAACTCAGTCTAATCTTGGCGAACCCTTAGGTTATCTCGAGTTGAGGAGGTAGGATCTTTCTATGGCAGCTCTAGTCTTAGGGATGTCCACGTGGTAGACATGATTAGGCCGTATCTCAGCTCACTAACAGCCCGTGGGAAAACCAGGGCGTACAACACTATAAATGATTAATGGAAAGATTGTAGTACTTTTATTACTACAAAATTTATCTATTAAGTGGTAGCTGCTAGATCTGTTATGGTTTTCTATGAATCTGTTAGTCTTACTCTAATTTTTAGCTCATTATAAGTGATGTATTCTCTTCTTCTATTTAACACTTCTATATATTTCAATAAAGTTCAGTTCATTCATTCTCTATCCTCTCTAATTTTCTCATTCACTTTCATTTCTGAATTTAACTGTTTGTTTTGTGGAAAATTCACATGCTTAGATTTTTCTTTCTTAATAGGCTATTAGTTGGATTTTTTTATTCTTAGCTACACTGGATTGTTTAACTTTATTTGAATCTAGGGAAAATGCTTGTAAATATACAGTAGCATATGTAGACAAGCTTTTAGATTTAGTTCCTTTCATTGCCTCATTATCTTTTATTTGTATGATCTTTGTAACAAAATAGAAAATGAGGCATTAACATAATCAGCTAGTTTATGGAACTTCATGACCCATGGCGTTCTTTTTTTAGTTTATTTTATTGTACCTTAAGTCTACTTTCAATAACACAGTAAAAAAACTCTATTAAAAATGTATTATTGTATTCATTCTTGGTTGCTTTTGCTGATTTACTTCAAGTCACATTTGGCCTAATATTTTCTCTTATATTTTTGCTCTTATTCATATATAGTCGATTTAATCTTCTTACCAATGCCCCTATCTCCCTTTTGAATTTAGATGTGTGAAAAGTATTCAATTAGTTTGTCTTGACATGGTAATCATTGTTTTAAGTTCTACATTGGCACTCTTATGGATGGCTTTTATATAAATTTTTTCTTTTTGATTTTGTGTTCTTGCTTGACAGTCTCAGTAAATGAAATTTCATTCTGTACAGAAAAAGTGATTATATTTTGATTCTCCTTTCAACAAAATAGCTTAACTCAAAAATTGTAAAAAGTTACAAAACTTAATTTTTTTGAAAGAAAGGCCAATCAATAGTTCTATTTTCTGTTTTCAATAGGGATAGTCAGTAATATTTCTTATTGTATCATTTATACTTGGTTTGTTATGACCAAAAATTTTTCTAATTATCATCTTGATACTAAGTTGAAATTTACTAGGTTGCCAAGGACTTGTGTTCCTACCTAAACATCTTTAAAAAAATCCTCCTTGCTTCCCATTCTAGTTGGTATATTTCTGCTTTGATTTTCTAGTTGGGAATTGAGATCTCTTACTTTCATTATTTATGGAAATCCCATGCTTTTTGTATAGAGAAGCAATGCTAATATATATGTTTTTGCCTTGCTTTTTAACCTGTTTATGCTTTAGCCAGCCATGGGTAATGTTTCATGAGCAATTTTTTCTTCAAATTATCTCTCTATGATTTCTAGCAAGAAGCCAATTGGTTATTTCAATTGCAAAATGTTTTATTAAAACTACTGTTAAGATTCTCCCTTCTTGAGATGAATTGAGAAACAGTCAACTTTAAACAATTTGTAACCATAACATGTTATTGGCATTGATATCTGTTCCCTTTTTCTGATGGAGATAACATAGATTTGTTTATTTATTCGAAGTTGTACTGTTTCATTGTTATAAGATTAGTTTATTGGTTAATGATTGGTATGTGTATATATGAGGTGGCTTCTCTTTGCAACTCATATCTACGTGTTTTTTCATTAATACAAGTTTCGTTAAAAAGAAAAATGATGTTGCTTCTCCTTTTTTTTTGCTGGAGGATGGGACTTTTCTTTTATGGTGTTCTTTTTTACTTATTTCTTGATCCTGCAAAGTCAAACATGTGATCATAACTTCATGATTAGTAATTAATTCTTATTCTTATTGTTGCAGAGTGCTCCTGTACAAACTGGGCAAACACCACCCCTTTTGCAGTATTTGGTACTCTCTTGACCAGAGGAAAGCTTAATGCTTTCGATTCATTGGAACTATCACGTCTTGTTGTGAACTAGAACAAGAATAATTTGTTGGAAAATTGGCTAGCAGAAGACAGATTAGAATGTAGGGAGGAGCTAGGAGATCTTGTGAAGGTTAGCATTATGGAATTTGTTAATTACACAGTCTTGTGTTTCTTTTCTCTTGGCAATAATTTAGTTGTTTACTTCAAATAATGTCTGTGTCATGTTGTTTATGGTATATCTTAGTTTCTTTTTAATTATTTAGGTTTCTTCCTCTAGTAATGGATGTGAGATTCTAACTAGTCTAGTATTGGTTATCTGAAAATCTCATCTTCTCAAGCTTCAATTTTTTTTTTAATTCATTTTGGTATCTTTGTAGTGATTTTATTTTTGCTATGTTTTTTGGTATCTGAAAAGAAAGTGCATGTGATTTTATCCTTTGTGGGTTTAGCTTCTATAAATATATATGTACATCTTTGTGCCTATTGATTGTCTGATTACTTTGAAGAAATAAGAATTTCTATTTAATGACACATTTGATATATATATTGTTATTAGCTTGTTGTTGTCTCATCTATTTGGGAGTATTTCATGGCATAAATTGCATGTATAGACACTGTGAGATTGATAGACTTAACTGGTTGTGAGTTTAGGCACCTAAGGGATGGCTTGTACTAGTTGGCTAAAAGCTAATTTAATCACAGTTATGCCCAGCTAGCTGTTAGTTACCAATTCTCTCTTTTATTTTGTTTATGTTTTTCTATATGTTTGTGTGAATATAGTGGTTTGATATGAAAGATTTTTTGTCTTATTTTGTGTTTGATTTTTAGTATCTAGCTTCTGTTCTGCTTCTACTTCTGGGGGTCTCTACTATTGGAGTACCAAGCTTGCTGGCCCAAAATTCTCACCATTTGCTTCATGGATAACTGGCTGGTATGTAATAATATTCTTTTTCTAACTGTTAACTTGAGAAAATGTCTTTCTTCAATTTTTTCTAGTTGACTGTTTATACTCTGGCTTGGAGCTTTTAGAGTTTCATTTGGGGTTTGAGACTATAATGCCTGTACAGTACAAAGTCACCATTAGTAAGTATAGCATATACTTTAATCTTAGCACTAGACCTTATATATATAATTTAGTTAAATCAGTTAGTTTAGTTAAGTTATTGAGAGTAATTTTGAGCTTAGTACTGTACCTTATATGCCTAAATTAGTTGAAACAGATAGTTTATTTAAGTATAGAACTGTATCTTACTTTTCTTGATTCTTCTTTGTGGCATGTATATATTGGTGCCACTTGTATTCTGTATTCATTCAATTCAATACAATTTCATTTTCTTTCATAATATGGTATTAGAGAATTAAACTACTCTAGCTTCATTTATCTCCTATACTTTAAAAAGACAAGGTTCAAACTTGTATCTTAGGCATGTCTTTGACTAAATGAGATGTTCTTCATTGGAGATCATCACTTATAGATTTGTAAACTTGATTAGAACAAATTTTAAGGAGCTAGGGTCTGGTCTATCCTATATAGGGTCAAAAAGACTGATTTTTGACACAAAATAACTGTGCCAAATCCATCTTTTTGAAATAACATCCTCTGTGAATATGTATCACTGTTTTGTAATTACTTGTTAGTTCCCAAATAACTTAAGGTCTAGAGTTTAGTACCTGCTTGAGCTCCATATTCTATTACACCTCTCCTTTAAATGAGATATGAGATTCGATGGATCTACCCTAGATATAATAGTATCATTCTAAATGCTTTTGTAACTCAAATCTCCCAAACTTTTAACATGCTGTCTCAGTAATTAAGCACCTGAACCAGAGATGTCTTTAGGGTGAAATTGAGGCCCCTTTAACCTGAAAATGTTAATGTTTGTTTACTGTATAATATGTATCTATTCACTGTGTGATAGCAGTATTTTGACTTTTGAAGTATGTTCACCTGGTATTGCTTGCTTAGGTCTTATATTGTATACAGTTTTATTATTTGATTCATATTATTTAATTTTTTAAGCATATACCTTACCTTTTATCTGCTATTGCAGGAGAAAAATGTCTCTTTCCCCATCAATTGGAGGAGAAAATGATACTTAATTTTGAAGGCTTTGTGTTGGGTAGCTGTAGAATATTTTGTGCTGAAAGTAGTAACTTTTCAATATGTTGAATATTTAAGACTACTTGAATACTTAAAGAACATTTTGTTGTTGAAAACAGTGTTGAATGTTTTAAACTAATTTGTGGATTATTAATACAATATTGAATGTTTTAAACTAATTTGTGGATTGTTAATACAATGTTGAATGTTTTTACTTTTTGTTATTTGAAAATCAAGTTCATTTGATTATGCTAGTATATATTAGAAAGTTAATTTTAATTATATAAAAAAATTAAAATATAATAGAATAAATTAGTGTTATATAAATGAATATATAATGAGAATTTAAACTTATCTAAATATTAAAATAATACGAAAATTGTGTTATAATATCTGTTACAATAACACTTTTTATGTAAAGAATTTTGTTATGCAAACTTCATTATATAACACAAATAATGTGTTATACAAAAGTATAGTATAACACAAAAAATGTGTTGTACTAAAGTGTAGTATAACAAAAATTTATAAGTATTGAAATGTGTTATATAATCGACTATAAATAAATAATTAAACACTTATCTATTTATTAAAATAACACAGAAAGTGTGTTATAGTTGACAGTATAATAACACATATGTATAACAATGATAAAGTATTATGTAAAGTACCCTGACCTACGATAACATAGTCGGTCTTAACACATCAAAAAGTGTTATGGTATGTTTTGATAACACATTTTTGGTGTTATTAAAAGCATTTTTTCTTGTAGTGGTAGGTCGAGGTCCGCCTAGATAGTTCTAGCCTAGGTTTGTCTTAAGGCTCAAGGATTAAATCCTAAGCACTCGGGATGAATTCTACTACCCGGTTTAGTACGATTCGAGGTTTCGGAGGCTAGTATTTGATTCCAAAGCTTTTAAATGGTTTAAGATCTTATGGTTATCCATTACTGCATTCGGACTAGGTTATAGTGCAAGGGCTCAAGGATTAGGGATCGTGCTCGGGGCTGTCATATGCTAGCTGCTCAGAACCTGAGGTAAGAAAACGGCACCCAAGTTGTGATTGGGCCTTAAACCCTTTGTATGAACATATTATGAATATGAACATATCTGTAGCTGAGAATATCTAATTGGGCATGCTTGTATACGCTGCCATTGATTACTTGCTATGCATTGTACATCTGTGAATAAATCTGTTTATATGCCGGCCTAAGGGTGTCAGGGGCCGATAGCAAGTGTGCAGAACACAGCTGGGCCTAAGGGTGCTAGGGTTGACTATAAAGCCAGTAGACTCAGCCTAAGGGCTCCGAGCCTAGACATTATACAATAAACAGAAGTGTGGTTCACGCTTAACTATTTGTATTGATTGATGAGATTGATTTATACGTTTGATTAAGCTAATAGTTCTATTGAGTTTGTTGCATATAATCTATTGTTAGTTGAATCTTATGAATTATATTTAATGCTTTTATAATGTTGCCTAGTTGTGCATGTTGTTTTAAGTTTTCTTGCTGGGCCTTGCCTCACGGGTGCTATGTGGTGTAGGTAAGAGAGTTGGTAGCTAGACTAGCCATGAGTTGGAGAGCTTCATGGGCGGTGTGTACATATGCAGCTTGTCCGATCGACACGGTTGGGATAGCTTTGGAGGAACTAGGGTTATACCCTGTTTTGCCGCTTAGGACGACTAAGCTGTAATCTATTTGTTTTTTACAGGTCTGTAAACTGATTTTTGGGATCCTGTGTACAAACTTAATATTTTAATGAAAAATAAACTATTTGTTGACCAAATCTTTTATTACTTAACCTTGACTTAGTCTTTAATTACACATTTAAGTTCAAACGACTTGCTTAGCAGGTTAAGCACTATTTTAAACACACACTGTAACGATCTTGGTTATCCAGGGTGTTACAATTTGGTATCAGAGAGATCTAGGTTTAAGGGTCCTGAAGACTGGCTGGGCATGTACACTCGCTACTGAAGATAAGCTCGACTCATGGTTAGGTACTTAATGACATGACTATGTGATCAATTATTTAAATTGAACCTATATGCCTTATCTGCGTGTTAGTATAGAGAAAGCATGGCGTGTATGAGTGTATTTGGTAGTAATGGAATTTGATAATTAATACATGAGTAATGTAGATTGGTGCTTTGATATGTATATTGTGCGTGTGATTATTGTGATTGTTTGGACCTACCCGTGGGATGATCCTGGATATGAATATCAGGGTTGAGAGGTTAAGTTAGTGTTTGCAAACTGATTCATAATGTATTTTTCCAAGATAGTTAATTGGACCTGGTATCGTTAGAATGGGGGGTTGCAGATGATAGTTAGGGACGAAACCCTCCATTTGCCCATGGAATTCGCAATAGATGTTTGCTGGTATGCAAGTAAGGATGCTAGATAAGGATGAGGAGATTAGATGGTTGAGATAGTGGGTTCCATTAGGGAAATGCTGCTTCGTATATCTTGACAGTTTGGGCACCAGTGGTTATTCAACCTAAGGATGGAAATAGATAAAAGTTATCGTATGAAAGACTTTAGAAGCATTATCCTCTAGTTTCCAAGGGAGGTTTGGCTTTGCTCAAGAAATGATTAGTAGATGGGCATGATTAACTCAGTCCTTGATGATATGAGAATGGTAGGCCATGATAGAGTAGTTGCGCCTTGCGCATGCAGTGAGAGGATGCCCGGACGTAGTGGGAAGTAGTATCCTAGACCCGTAATGTTGTCATGATGGGTTGAGAGGAATTCAAACAATGATTTGATAAGATTGACTACTATGATGTAGTTTGAAATACGAAGACTAATGAGTTTATGAACTCGGTTCAGAATGGTAAGATAATGATAGAGTATGTCAATAATTTAATGGGTTGGTCAGTCCACTTTTGATTTGATACAAGGGGATGTAGCCCGAAAAGAACGATTTATTTAAGGACTGAACTCTGGGATGGCCCAGAGCGTTAGGGTCGCCAGTGCATGAGATTTTCATCTATGCTTGGGCAGTAAGGAAGGACTCGTTATTAAAGACATAAGAGATGGGATATGGAGTGAGAATATCGTAGGGCAAGAAGCGTAGGCCGAAATCATAATTGGATCCCGTCTCTAGTATGATATGCAACGCAATAAAGCGGCCACTCTTGAAGAGTTTATAAGAAGGTCTCAAGGCTTCATCAACTGGGAAGAAGCTTGAATCCAAGCCTTTGGATGGCCTCCGACACCACAACCAACAACACAAACCCTTCTTGGGTACAGAATGCAGTACCAGGCAAATCTCTATTCGGCACTTCCAGCAATGTCCGGACTGGCTGGAACTCCCAGGATGCAGTTCATGACCCCGACTGTCTATGCTCTCACTTCATCGGGATATGCTCAATCTTCATTAGCCCCTTTCTTTGGGTACAGAGTGACACCAACTGAATATAGTGTTGCTCCCAGAGTGGTTCAATCATCCCAGATCGAAGCAGCCAAGGCGAGCATAAACCCCTCCCGGGGAAAACGATCCAGCAAGAATCAGAGTCAGACTGAGCCCGCAAAGAAGGGAAAGATGGGTTATGAACCCCAGTACACAGAATACATGAACTTGGTGGATACTCGGGAGAATATCTACCTTGCAACAGGCAACGTAGTATACTACCGGATACCAAGCCCCATGTTAAAAGGGGGAAAGAACCCGAGGGATGCAAGCAAAAGATGTGCCTATCACAAGGACATAGGCCATACAACTGAGGAATGTTGTCTGCTGAAGGATGACATCAAGAATTTAATCAAGCTGAGGCACCTCCACCAATGGGTCAGGATGCCGAGTGGAGTTCCAGGACTACCCGCAGCTCCCGAAAAACTTTTTCCCAGGGAGCACAAGAACAGTTAAGAACTCCTCAGGGAGGGTACACTCTAGGACCGAGAGCACGGGCCCCTCAGGAGGGCCCAATAGTTCGACCTCCTGGAGGCCCTTTGGATCTTGGACCGGGGATGCCATATCCGCCTGGAAGCGCACCCCCTTGAGTAGATGGCCACATAGCCACCATCTCAGGAGGCACGCTCCTCAGAGGACCATCCCGGAATGATAAAAAGAGGTACCTTAGTGAGCTCGACCACGACCATGAGATGTGTGCGTTGCTTCAAACTCTGGCCCAACGCCCAAAGTTTATAAATCTACCAATAACGTTCACAGAGGAAGATGCCTGAAATGTCCACTTCCCACATCCTTGGTCATTTTTTCCCAAATCGCCAACAAAAGAGTATCCCGAGTGTTGGTGGATAATTGGAGCTCTTTCAATTTCTTGTTCAAGCCGGCCTTCACAGTGATCGGCCTAACGGAGGCGGACCTAGCATTGTGTCCAACGCAGATCTACAACTTCAATGGGGATTCATTGCTCCTGATGGGCAAGATACAACTCCCTATTACATTGGGGAATGATGTTCAAAACACATTCAAGTACTGCACATTCGTGGTGGTGGATTGTCCCACTGCGCCCCACTCTAGTCAATTTTTGTGCTGTTACCTCAATCCGCCACTTATGCTTGAAGCTCCCGTGTGATAACGGCGGAGTGGGGATAGTATGAGGGGATCAAAGGAGTGCCCGGAAGTGTTATCACATCTCCGCCAAACCAATCTTCATGGTCCGCAAAGAGCCCCTTGAAGAGGAGAACGTCACCCCGGTCCCACAACCACAGCTAGCACAGAGGGTGGTTTGGGAAGACGACGAACTGGATCCCTAGATAGAAGTAAACAGGGCATTAAAACCAATCGAGGAGGTAGACAGGTGTGCATCAGTGACACCAATCTGACCAGAGTAATCCAAGTAGGAAGAAATTTGAATCTGGAGGTCAGGGATGCCATAATTTCCCGAGTAAAAGAAAACCAGGACGTCCTGGCCTAATCCTACTTGGATATAACCGGGATTGACTGTAACATTATATGTCTTGCCTTGAACATTGTCGAAAACGCAACTCTAGTCCGACAGAAGAGAAGGCCATTGGGCACAGAACGGGCAGAGGCCCTTAAGCTAGAAATCGAGAAGTTATCCTTGATTAACTTCATCCGGGAAGCACTGTACCTTGTTTGGCTGGAAAATCCGGTGTTGGTGCCAAAACCAAACGAGACAAGGAGAACTTGTATAGATTTCACAGACTTCAACAAGGCGTGTCAAAAGGAATGCTTCCCTCTGCCCTGGATAGACCAGATGGTTAATGCCATGTCTGGGTACGAGTTGCTAAGCTTCATGGATGCCTACTCCGTCTACAACCAAATTTTGATTCACGTAGCAGACCAAGAATACACTAGCTTCCAGACGGACAAGGATGTATACTGCTACATTGTAATGCCTTTCAGACTAAAGAATATCAGTGCCACATATCAAAGGCTCATCAACAGGATGTTCCGGACCCTATCGGGAAGAACATGAAAGTCTACATAGACGACATGTTGGTCAAGTACAAGATGTTGGCCCAACATGCATACGACCTGGCGGAAGCATTTGCCATTATTTGGAAGTACGAGATGAAGCTAAATCCTAAGAAGTGCATGTTTGGCGTAACATCCGGGAATTTTCTAGGTTTCATAGTAAGCTTTGATCGACATGCCATCGCCACGGAAACATAAAGACGTTCAAAGTCTGACGAGAAGAATAGCGACTTTGAGCCGCTTTGTGTCAAAGTCCACGAACAAGTGCATCCCATTTTTCAACATACTTCTTGGATACCAGAGGTTCAAATGGACAACCAAGTGTGAAGAGGCTTTTCGAAAATTGAAAGTGCATTTGGCTCAAGCACCAATCTTGTCGAAGCCGGTTGATGGGGAACCACTGTACCTATATTTGGTTGTGTCAGAACATGCCATAAGTGCCACCTTAGTGTGAGAAGAGGGAAAGGTCCAACTCCCGGTCTATTACATGAGCAAAAGGTTGTTGGGCGTAGAGTCCAGATACCCTTTGATCAAGAAACTAACATTTTTCTTACTGACCACTTCCAGGAAGTTAATTTTGGGGTTTTATGCCCTAATTAAAACCCAAATTCTTTGTAATCTCATTTTATTATCAATAAAAGAATATAAATCATTTTTTGACTTGGTTAATCACTTTGCTCACATGTTTTATTTTCATGATTATTTGTTTAATATAAACTTCTATTAAATCCCGAGCATATAGCTAATCTTATTTATAGTGACGTAATCACAATGGAATATAAATATGATTATATGTTCAAAATAAGTGAGTCCTAAGATTAGTCAGTGCACAGGATTTACACTGACTTGCTAATCTACGATATGATCTACTTACACATCATAGTGTTATGTTCTTTCCAGAACATTAGCAAAGTAGATAAGATCGGATGTATTTGCTACATCGGACAGGACCGATATTGACAATTGATAAGATAAGTAAACATACCATTGTTATCTATTCTAGTCATATCATATAGTTGACCATAGGTCAATTCAATCTCAATTCTGAGTGGTTAGTATTCTAACTAATTGTATTATTTGAGTTCTTTGACTTGTTTGTTACCAGCTTACCCTACGGACTAGCCCATACTTACATCTTGGGAACTCGGTAGTATAATTGAGTGAAAGTGTTAATCATAGATATGAACATCTATAGCTTCTGATGAAGAAGTGAAACGATGGTTTCCTTTTAGTTTGGTTCAAGGTGTTAAATGATAGAGATCTCATTTCAGTAATTAAATTAGTTTACTAAAATATCATTTACAAGGAACTAAGTGTTTTAAGGATAAAATACAATGAGGGGTAAACGGTATTTTAGTCCTATCTCATTGTCGACCGTCCATAGAGGACTGATTGACAATTATGGTTGTAACAATGGATAATTAATATCATATCTATATTTTTTATAGAGCGTTCTATGAATTCAAGAGTGCAATTCCGAGTCTATAGTGGAGTCACGAGGAATAAATAAGTTAGTAAATTTATTTGTTAGATTTATGATAACTTATTGGAGCTTGATTTCATAGGCCCATGGTCCCCATTGTATCTTGGATAAAATCATCTAGATAGTCTCAATTAATTGATTTAATTATCAATTAGAATTATCAAAGTTGACCACGTCAATTTTGGATAGTTTCACAGAGTTGTGTAATTTTGAGAAGAAAAGAGAAATTATGGTAGATTTATTAATTAAGATAAATTGGTATCTAAATTAATAAATAAGTTTAAATCAAGGTTCAAATTATAAAAAATTAATTTGATAAAGGATTTAAATAATTATTTAATTAATTAAATCGATAGAAAATAATACAGGCCTTGATTTTAAGTCCAATGGGGTTATAATCAAATGGGAAATTTCATGAGCCTAAAGCCCATGATAATTTCGACCTAGGGCTTTAAAATGGATATTATTTTATTGATTTTTTAATTAAATTAAATGGCCTAATTGAGTCTATAAAAGGAGTGCTTAAAGAGAAGTAAAAACATAAGTTTAATCACTGGTTTTCTGATAGTTTTAGATTCTCTCTAAACATAAGTCCTTTTCTAAGCCTCTTTGTTATTTTCTCTTCTTCTATCTATTTATATCTCATATGTTGAGAATTGCCCACACTAATCTAGGTGGTTCTAAGGATACATTAGAAGATTGTGAAGAAAATAGAAGATCGGTTCAGTTTCTTGATAATACTCCGTGACAGAGAGGATACAAGAGTTAGAGAAACTGAAGGAAGGACTCTTTAATTCCGCTGCGTATACTGTAAGTATTCTATTCTTCTTTTTTTTTTTAATTCAATTTTAGAAACATGTTTTAGGCTATCTCATATTAATTTGTTTAATATTAGATATACATGAAAATAAATAAAGATCTTGTATAAGTTTTCCCAACAGTTAAGACCTTACTTTTAGGCTCATGCCATCAAGGTACTAACGAACCATCCCCTACGACAAGTATTACAAAAACCAGAATCACCAGGAAGACTTTTGAAGTGGGTCATGGAGCTGAGCCAGTTCGATATCGCCTACGTCCCCAAAATCTCCATCAAGGGACACACCCTGGCCGACGTCATCGTAGAATGTACCGAGATTGCTGAGGACGAAGAGCCAATCGACCTTGTAATGCCCTTTTGGAAGATCTTTGTTGATGCAGCCTCCAATGAGAATGGGGCTAGGGCTGGGATCGTTCTAATATCCTCCCAAGGTCACCAATTGCAAAGCACCCTACACTCCCAGTTTGAAGCATCAAACAATGAGGTTGACTACGAAGGCCATTCTGACCGAATTACGCTTAGCTCGAGAAGTGGGGCAGAAAACATTGAAGTCCATAGCGATTCCCAGCTAATGGTAAGACATATTTAAGGAGAATATCAAACGAAGGGGGAGAAGATAGCCGCCTATGTGGTGCGAACTCAGGAGTTACTCCAATCATTCAAAATATACGGCATTTGCTAGATCCCCAGGGAACAGAATGTGTTCGAGGACACACTGGCAAAGTTGGCCACAGATGTTGAAGCAAAACTCTCTAGGGTAGTCTCAATTGACCATCTACCTACGCCCAGTATTTAAGCCCCCATAATCGTAAATGACATCGATTACACAACGTCCTGGATGGGGCCTCTCATCCAATATCTAACCACTGGAGAATTTCCCACAGACAAGGCCGCCACAAGGAAGCTTCAATAACAGGCCCCCAGATACATCATGATGGACGACAAGCTCTATCACAAGGGGTTATCCATGCCATATCTTCGATGCATATCCAAGACCGAGATGAGCGTGATCATGCATGAAGTGCACGAAGGATTTTATGGAGATCACTGAGTCGGACTTTGCTTGTCCAAGAGAATCCTAAGGCAAGGATATTTCTCGCCAACAATGAAGAAGGACTGTGTAGATTACGTCTGCAAGTGCAAGCAATGCCAATGGTACGCGAAGATCCCACGTGCTCCTCCTATGGAGATAACCTTGATGACCAGTCCCTGGCCTTTTCCAGTTAGGGGAATTGATTTGGTAGGATCCCTCCTGACCGGGAAGGGCAGATTAAAATATGCCATTGTAGTCGTCTACTATTACACCAAGTGGGTCAAGGCGGAACCAATGAACACCATTACCTCCAAAAAGGCCCTGGACTTCGTCATCAACAATATTGTGTGCCGATACGGCCTACCTCATAAAATCGTGTCTAACAATGGGAAGCAATTTGATAGCATCTACTTCACTGACTTCTGTGAAAGACATGGAATTTTCAAAAGCTTCTCCGCAGTCGCAAGGCCTCAAGCAAATGAGCAAACAGAGACTGTGAACAAAATTTTAAAAGAGACATTGAAGAAAAAGCTACAAGCTTGCAAGAGCAAGTGGCCAGAGGAGTTGCCCTGTGTCTTATGGGCATATCGGACAATAGAAAGAACTTCAACCGGACATACTCCCTACTCAATGGTTTACGGATGCGAAGTAGTCATCCCAGTAGAAATTGCAGTCTTGTCCCACAGACAAGGTACATACGATCCCGTCCTTAATCACGCCTTGCTCTAGGAATCCTTGGATATCATCGAAGAGATCTGGGAAGAATCACAAGTACAATTGAAGATGTATCAGGGAAAGATCACAAGGCACTTTAACTCTAAAGTTTAGAGCCGAAGGTTCGGGACTGGTGATCTGGTCCTGAGAAGAGTCTTCCCTGCATCTCATGATCCGGGAGTGGGGGTTCTAGGACCTAACTAGGAAGGACCGTATGAGATCCAAAATGAAGTATGTCTGGGAACATATTGTAATGACCCAAATTTACTAATAAGGCTTAAGGGCCTTGATTAGTGTGTCGGGAGGGCATAACTGGATTATATGTGATTTAATGATTAAAAGCATGTTATATGATTATTTGAATATCTGTGATGCATGACTATGTGTATTAGTATGCATGTAGGCCCTGATTAGGTTAGAAGGGCATATTCGTAATTTTGTCCCGTTGAGGGCATAAATGTAAATAACTGTGATAAATTGTTGAGACCACATTACTATGTGGATATATTTGTAATCTGTGACTCAAGGCGATTCTAGTGAGCGGTTTAGCGAAAAAGTCACGGCGGGGATTTATACCCGGCTCGGGGCGAGCCTAGGGGTATTTCTGGGAATTTAGGGAATATATTGGATTCTATTTTGATATTGAGGAATATAATTGGTGATTAGTTAGGTTTTGGGAAGTAAGCGGTAAATATTAGAGACATTCGAGGAATTAGCAGGAATCGGGTGTAATGCTAAAATGCCCTTAGGAGGTTTAAAAGCTTAGTTTTAAATGGGAGGGCAAATTGGTCATTTGAGTTAAAAGCGGGGATAAGTATTATTAAGCTTTATACCTTAGTGGAATGTGTAGAAGGCAGTAGAGATCTAAAAAAGGATTGAGACAAAAGAAAAGAAGGAGAAAAGAAAGAAGGGAAAACAGGGTACTACTCTTGCACGGTTTGGGGTTTCTTCTTCAATCCTTGGGGTCTTTTGGAGCTAAAATTCAGAGGAGCTCTTGGCTAAGGCTTTGCACTTGAGACCTTGATCAAGTTTGAGAATTCAGCAGGGTTAGGCATCCAATTAAGGTAAGGTTTTGAGGTTGTAACTCAGTTTCTGGTTCTTAGTGTTAATATGGATTTTGAGTTGAGTTTTGGTGGGAATTCTAGGGAATTGAGGCTGAAGTTTTGAGGAGTGAAAGCTAAGGAAGAGTGGAGGATAGCCTAAGGTTGAACTTCTCTATTGAAGGTAAGAAGTTCTGAACTTGGTCACTTGAATTCTGTGGTTTCAGTTGTTTTTCTTGTTGAGTTTTTGAGCTCTAAGTTCAACTATGGAGATTTCTTTGATTTGGGGTGCATGTGATTGAGTTTTGTATGGTTGGGACTTATGGGGTGAGATATAAATGTTGGTAGGTTTGCTTTGGAGTTTAGTTAAGGTTTGGAAGGATTTTGAAAGGTTTTGGCTCGAGGAAGTTCGAAGAGGAGAAGTCTGGGTATTGCCTGGCTGTGACTAGCGCTGTAGCGCTAGCCTTAGGGTGCTACAGTGCTAGGCTTGGGTTTCTGGGAGCCTGTTGGCTCTATTTTTAGTGCTGTAGTGCTACCCTGTTCCCAGAAAGCGATTTTTGGGTTATTTCTTAGGGTTTTTGCCTGGGGGCTTGGGGTTTGATTCCACCACCCCGTTTGGTGGAATTAGGGATTCCTGAGGGCTCGGGATTGGTGCCGAGGCTAGGATTTTGAATTGAAGTTTGGAGTTGGTTCTAACTTGTGACCGTGACTAGGTGTACACTAGGGCTCAGACGGGATTGTGCTTGAGAATCGAATTGAACAAAGCTATCAGAATCTAAAGGTAAGAGAACTGCACCCGGTTATGTGATTGTGTTGGGACTAAGAGCTCCCTATATCTGTATGATGTCATAGATGGTATTATGCCATGGGACATGTGTTAGGCGGCCTAAGGGTGCCATAAATAATACTTGCGCACAGGGCGCGACTCGGCCACTGGTAGCTGAGGACAGCTTAATATTCACTGAGCTCAGTTTAAGCGGGCCGGAGTCAGTGGGATAAATAGAGGGTGCGGCCTAAGGGCATTAACCCTGGTTATCATGTGTAATTGATTATTAATATAAAATGATGTACTTGGTATGCTGAATACTTGAATAACGTGAATGTTTGGACTGTTGAGTGTATGTTTATATTGCATGAGTAATCTGGTTGTTTGCCTGGTGATTATGCTCTGTTATTGTGTTTTCTTGCCGGGCCTTGGCTCACGGGTGCTACGTGGTGAAGGTAAAGGCAAGGGCAAGTTTGACTAGTCCTAAGATGGAGAGCTATGGGGCTAAATCTACATAGTCAGTTGATCGACTGTCATGGCCAAGGAGTGGTACAGGACGAGAAAAGCCTAATTGTTTGTTTTGCCCTTATAGTGGCTAGTAACTGTACTTTTATCCACAAATTTTGTAAACTATATTTTAACTTTACTACTTATGGGATCCCATGTAAAGAAAATGTTTGACTATATGAAATGAAACTTTTGAGACCAAAATCTTTTAACCCTAGTTCAACTGTAGTCTTAGAAACACGTTTCTAACAAATTGACTTGATTAGCAAGTCTTACACCTTTATAAACACACAGTGTAACAATCTTGGCTACCCAGGGCATTACACATATCGCCTAAAGCGGCTAGATAGAATAGAGGTCCCAAGGGCCTGGAACACCAAACACCTCCGTCGGTACTACCAGTAGTCAAGAGAATTTAGCCATATCTTCTCTCTTTAACATGTTTATTTTCAAGTAATGTACTCCCCATGGAAATTTCTTATTCAATGTAAATGGTGTAAACAAAACACCAAAGGAAATTTTTAAAAAAAAAGGAAAAGTTCATGTCCGTCTTTAATTTTTACACGAACACATGACCTAAGACTACACTCTTTGGTCACATGGGGGGTAGGACCATCTATACAGTCCAGGATAAATAAAAGGGATGCAAAGCTCAGAGCTTAGTCCTAATCCAGATTTGTATAGACTGGGGGTTGAAAACCCAACTCCCGAAAAATTTGTTCAGACCTAACATGGTCCAAGACAATGTAATCCTTATGTATTGTTTCCCCATAACGGTCCAGAACCATTTTAATCAAATCTTAGGTTTGAGAAGATTAAATTTAGTCTTTTAAACAGTCCAGGCCATTGAGACCTAAATCTTAGATTCTGAAAAATTAATGAGATTATATTTGATAATTCCTTAACGGTCCAGGCCACTGGAACCTAAACCTCGGGTTCAGGATAAGTTAATCAACTAATTTCTACCTAAGAACTCTTTATTGGTCAAGGTCGTTAAAACTAAGTCATATCTGAGAAGCCTATAATGGCCCAGGCCATTGGAACCTGAACCGTAGATTCGAGATTAATCAGTTATATTATATTTGGTAAGTCCAAAACGGTCTAGGCCATTGAAACCTGAACCTTGGTTTTAGGACAAGTTAATCAACTTCCACAATTTTTCCCCTAATGGTCCTGGCCATTGGAATAAGGATTCCACATCTAAAAAATCCATGCATAGTGGTAAAACACTTAGTGAATTTTTAAAGAAATATATGAGCATGGAGCAAGAAATAAAGATGTGCAAGCATAGAAAACAATATAAAAACTGAAGAATAAGATAAATCATTGTCTTAAGCGCATTTGTGCCCATAAAAAATATGTTAAAAAAAAGAGAGAGAAAGTCCCAAATAAAATTACAAAGGCTTAGGCCTGGACTTCATTCTGATTTGGAACATTTGAAGAGGTTTTACCCTATGGATCCTCAGTAAAGAGCTCCACGTCTTCTTTCTCCTTGGCCTCAAACTCGGCCCTTTTTGCAGTCGGATCTTGATAGACGAGCATATTCATATTCTTTTCTTAGAGCCATGCCATGTAAATGGCTTCATCAAAATTGTCCCACTATCCCGCATAAAAAGCAGGCCTTTGACCGCCACTCCCATATATGGCACCTCTTACATCTAGCGCACTCTGGAAAAGTTCACCAGCCCTCATTGCCATCCTGGCAGCCTATCTGAATACCACGTGGTCTCCTATCAGGGCTTGGAGCTAGAAAGGCATCAGAAACCTCCCTTTTCTGATCACTGGGCCCCCCGCCCCTACCTGAACTCATAAATGGAGGTCCCGCCCTCCTAGAATCTCTCCTGGCCGCGTTCTCACACCATATTTTATTCTCTGTGCCCTCTGTAGTAAGGGCCTTCTCTACTACCTGTGCATAAGTAGTCACTCCTAGCATAGCAGTGATATGAACATCCCAAGCTATCATAGGCTGTAGCCCCTGGAGAAACCTCTCCCTTTTGGTCCCATCAGTGGGCACCAGTTCCTCGGCAAATTTTGCCAATCTATCAAAATTCAAGACATAATCGGTTACTGACATGTTGCCTTGAAGTAACCTGCTGAACTCTTAAGCTTTTGTAGCCCTAATGGTATCATTGTAGTACTTTTAATTGAACAGAGTCCTAAACTCTTCCCATTCTAGGGCATAACATTTCTGGTCTGGGATATCACCTCCTACCGAATTCGGGCATCCTCCCAAAATATGTATGTGGCACAGGCCACCCTCTCATTACCAACCACACTCATAAAGTATAGGATGGTGGTAACCATGCTCATCCACTATTCGACCTTAACTGGAACTACACTACCCTAAAAAACTTGAGGGTGTTGTTTCTTGAACCTTTCATAAAGATGTTCCCATCTATTTCTAGCCTTTGTCGGCTGCTCAACTGTTTGCACCATCACAGGTGATGCCTCTAGAAAAATGTTCCCTACAGGAACATGTTGTTTTCTTAGGAGGCGAATCTCTTCTTTTTGCCTCAATAACTTGGCTTGCAAATCAACAAGCACTTGTTGCTAGTTCTTAGGAGCTAGTGGAGGGGTCTGACCCTGATTGTCATACTGACCCTGTCTATCATTCTGGCCCTGATCTTCCTGGCCAGCTGATGACTCTATCTTCCTTGGAAGCATACTTCCAAGCTTATACCCTGGTGCAATAATCAATTCGGCCAGTTAGGTAGTAATAACTAAACCTCTTGTTGCCTCACGGTCCAAGATCAAGCAAATAATCATTCACATTCAACAGTCATGCTAATAAGCATGTCAATTCATATTCATATCCAAGCCTGGTGCTAGTAAGCACTTCCTCATATTCATAACCATGTAACAATGTTAATAAAAAAATTATGGCATACATGTGTCTATGACAGCGCTAATGAGCGTGTCCTGACCAACATGTCCATATAACAACACTAATGAGAACTTCCTTTGCATTCACAAGCAATATCAGTCTAATAAGCACATTCTTTTTTAAATCATGCAGCAATCAAGGGCCAGGCCCTATCAGAATATCTCATGCTACCTAATAAGGCATGCAGATAAGGCATTTATATCCTATTTAAGCAGTTAAGAACATAACCACATAAATAGCTACCAAACCCTGAGTCAAGCTTGTCTCTAGTGGCAAGTGTACATGCCCAATCTATCCTCAGGAACCCTTAACCTTGGCAAGCTTTGATACCAAGTTGTAATGCCTTGGATAACCAAGACTGTTACACTGTGTATTTTAAATAGTGCTAAGCTCGCTAAACGAGTCATTTGGCCATAAAAAGTGTACTAACCGTGAGTAACGATTTAGGGTTAGAAATTTCGGTCAAAAGGAATAGTCATTTCGTTAAAAAGTTAAGTTGTACATGGGATCCCATAATAAATGTTTACAAAGTTTTTTACAGTTCCAAAAGGGTAATTACAACTCAAAAGTTACAACCTGCCAACCTAAGCGGCAAAAATAGGGTTTAGCCCTAGTTCCTTTGAGAAACCTTGGCTGTGGTGGTCAAGCGATCGCATATGTACACGTCGACACCTAAGCTCTCCAACTCATGGCTAGTCCAGCTTCCCTTTCCCCTTACCTGCACCACATAGCACCCTTGAGCCAAGGCCCAGCAAGAAAACTTAAACATGCTCATAAGTAGTTAATAATACATTACCAAAACAGAATAAGCATGCCCAATAGTAATAACCCTACTCACGCATGCATACCATTCATGTAAATGACTACAACGTCATATGGGGCAAGTTTCCCTACATAAATAATCAATGAATCATATCGGGGCCCGTTGCCGAAAATACATGATTAATGAATCATACTAGGGCTCAGCGCTCTAGGATATGGGACTAATAAGTTACCCTGGGGCCCATTGCCCTATCCTCTGTATAACCAGCCTTGGAGCTGGCCAAGCGTACCTGGCGCTTAATTTTCCATGACCATTAGGTTGTACAAGCGTATGATGCGCTCCTAATTAGATCTAACCAAAACGACCAGCTCTCAGCGCACTATTCCTGCCCTTGACTCATAAGCCAATGCTTTTCAACCATTATATAATGCTAACATGCATTTATCATATAACAAATATCCATATACAGAGCATTCAACATGCTTAATTAATCATTCACAGGCATAATCAAAATCATGCACATTTACAGGGGCCCACACCCAGTCAAGACTATATTCAACGTTCGGACCAAGCCCTAATCATGTACATCATGTATTGGGTGCAGTTTTGTTACCTCAGGTCTGAGTGTAAAGTAAAATAAGAACGACCCTCGAGCACGATCTTGATCCCGAGCTCATAGCAATAATCTAGTCACATCCAAGTATAGAATCTTGTCAATAATGAGTAAATAAAGGCTTCTGGATTGAGTCCTAACCTCCAGGACGTCGAATCCTACTAAACTAGATAGTAGGATCGATCCTGAGCCCTTAGGTTTGAGTTCCCACACTTAAAACCCTTCCAAGGCCCAAAATCCCTTAAGCGTTGCGGTCCCCAACCGTTTGAGTCGTGGCCTACTCAAGTCAGAGGCCCAACCTCTCCTTTCAGTGAACATGGGCCGCATCGCAGTCTAACAGGCACCACAACGCAACCCCGCATCAGGAAACTGTTCAAACCTCTGGGTTCAAGAGGGTCGTGGTGTCCCAAGAACAAGGCCATGTCATGACCCCATGAACCCAGATTTCACAGCTCCAAATTCTTTCAAAATTCACCCCAAACCCGTACCAAATTCACCATTCAATCTCACAACATCCCTAGAACCTCCCAAGCAACGAAACCCACATTTTTTATGGATAAAAAACTCACCAAACCGTAAAATCCAATTCAAAACTCAAGAAACTTAACGAAACAGAAACTCAAAAATTCAAAGCATAACTTACCTCTGATTAAGTTGTTTTCCAACTAAATCCTTTGGCTATCAAGCTTCTAATCTTCCCTAGAATCGTTATGACTATAACATTTCTTGAATCTGAGTCCTAAAACTCAAGTTTCCTTCGAAAATACTATCGAGCATCAAAATAGAGAACGAAAGAGAGAGAGAGAGTTTGAACGTGTTTTCAATTTCTGTCAGGTTACTTATAGCTCAAGTAACCTTAAGTAAATCCCAAGGCTTTGGGTACCAAAAACGTCTCCAAGGGTAAAATGGTCAAAATCCCCAGAATTCCCTCCTGATCTCACTAACTCCCAATATATTCTCAAATATCCATTCCCATTAGCCAATATCCTGATAATGTACTAAATACCACAATACCCCTTGACTCACCCCGAGTAAAGTATTGGTCCCGTTGTTACTTTCTCGCTGACTTGCTCCCTAATTTCGCCTCATGCTGAGTAACCCAAATATAACCACATAATAATGTGGCCCCACACATATATGCCAAATATACCCATAACGAGCCAAATTACAAAAATTGCCCTTCTGATAAAAAACAAGCCCACGTGCATATTTAATACACCTAAAAATGCATATCAAGTCATATTATAATATAACTCGCATAATCATGCAATGATACACATATATATCACATAACCACATAATTTCCATAATTTGCAATCCTGGCCCTAAGCCTTATTAGGTAATTTGGGACGTACAACCTTGGTCGAAGCTTCCAAGCCACAGGCACGGGACAGTTCTGCCTCCAAGTTGTCCACCACCTTCTTGTGGTCAACGTCCTTCCTGGAAAAAACCTCCTCATCATGAGCTTGAACTCGAGCAGTCTCCTTGGTGAAGGCCTCCTTAGCAGCTTTCCATTGGTTAATGACCCCTTCCAGGTCCATCTAAGTCGTCTCTAGCTTCATGGCCATCTCAACCACTAGTCCGCGTTCCTATGAGCCATCACTGCGGCCTGGAACAAAGCAAAGTTTGAACACAACAAAAAGATAATTGTGATAAAGAAACAAGAAGAACGAGCGGCTTACCGCTTTGGCCTGATGACAGATGGCCTAGGAGATGAAGAGGATGTTATTACTAGCCAGGGTGGCGTAGTGCTTGAGTCGGATGGAGGACACAGACATCCCCACTTGGGCCAGTAAGTTCGCAGCGAACGGGGCCACGTCTTGCTCGAACTTAGGCTACAATCCAATCTCAGCTCCCAACCGATCCACGATCTACTGGGGAGTGTTAAAATCCTTGGGACGTCCGAATAACTCCATGTTCTGGCGAGTCATCAAAGCCCAGGCCGCCTCGTCCTGGTTGTTGCGCCTCTTGCCCCAAGCTTAGGATACCATCTTCATTGTCTCCTCTAGGATGGCTGACTCCCTTTCCCCAGGAAGAGCTGGGTGGATGGGGAGCATGAGATCATCTGGGAGCTCTGGTGTAATGATAAGGCCGTCTTTGGGGGAGTGCACCTCATTCACAATGGATCCCCTCACTGTCTTAGCCTTCTTGGCCCGCTTCGTGGACATCCTAACAGCGGCGTCCTTCTTCCTTTAACTCACCCCGCCTTCTACTGGAGGTTCGTGCTCCAAATTTATGACTTAGAAATGAGCAAGTGAGGGTAGGCGCTGCTCAACAGATGCCATAATGGCCAGGGCAGCAACTTGAGTTCCCCTTGTGGCCCCCACGGCTAGTTTTGCAGCCCCGAGTATCAGGTCAATGAGCTTCGTCCTGGTTGGACACTTAGCGACCTTCTTCACTGATGCCTCGGCCTTGGCAGCTCTGGCCTCGATCATTTCTTTCATCTTGGCCATAGGATCAGCCATGTCAAGTTCACCTTAAATAAGAACAAAATATGGATTAATAATGAAGCGGGAAAGATAGACATAAAAGAAACATACAATTCTAAGTCTTCCGGGATGGACCCTTATCTATGGGATGGGCCTGACTTAATTCTGCTAGGGAAAAATCATGAATTTGATCCCCCATGTCATCTAGGACCAAAAATCTACCATATTGAAGGAGCCAAGATGAATGCATGAGGGTCAGCGTGTCCACAAAAATGGGGCAAGGAAGCCCCACGTTGCTAACAATCCCGGTGTTGTTGCCTATTCCTAACAAAGCCCTCAGTATGAGGAGCATAAGTAAAAAATGGAGGCATTTTACCTTGCCTTGAGATGCTCGCGCTAGGAGCTCCAGTGTTGCACCGCTGCCCATCGAGCAAGGCATCCAACTCCTTGAATTTGGTCTACTTCGTAAGGCATGCACGCTCTGCCTTCAACCTCTCCGCATCTGCCTATACCGCGACCTCCATTGCCTCAATGTGAATGAGGGCCAACTCTTCCCTTAGAGCTGGGTCCCTCTCGCATTGCAATCCCCAAAGGCTGGGGGTGGCTATTGCCTGATGGTCGGCAAGCAACCCAGTCAGCCAAAGATTCTCTGTGATCACGAACCCCCCCACGTCCAGATCTTCGGCACTGGTGGCGGCATATATTTTCTTTCGATCCAAGATGAACTAGGTTAGCCGGGTCTGAGAATACGGACCCATTCAAAGGAATGTGAGTATCCGATAAAAAAAGGATGAGACAAAGAATGGGAAAGGATTACTTACCCACACACTAAAATTCCAGCACTAAAGTGGGGTTCTTCTCCAAAAGGAACCCGGTTGTCATAAACCAGTAGTGTCTGACATCCGGAGGACGTTTCAAGGAGTTGTATGGAGCCGAACTAACATTACGACTCTTCAATCAATAAAACCCATCCCTTGTCTTATCCTTGGATTTCAGCTGCAGCTCCAACCGATAGTAATACCACACCTCTGTGGGGGTGGGCACCGCGATCTCCTTCCAAGCGCAAAATACACGCCACCCCGCAAGCAACTTGTACACCTGGGGCAGGAGTTGGAACATCGCGATCCCCACGAACTTGAGAAATCACGCAAAATAGTCGTGGAGCGGGAGAATTGACTCCCACGCTAATGTGGCCTATGCTCTAGGCCCTGAATATGCCCACTCCAGTATGGGCTTTCTCATCTTTCCAAGCTAGCCTGTTGAAGAAGATCCCTAGAGTCAACTTTATCCCGAAGGATATATCCAACTCCTTCAACATCCGGTTGTTCTGGAACTCGTTTACCTCCCCTCCAAGATGACAGGGCTTGCATTTACTACATCTTTTAGGGAGAGGGTGATGCCACGAGCCATAATCAAAGACCTGGAAGCGATAAGAAAAGCAAGAACCAAGCAGTTCGCACCAAAATCGAAAAACTGGTTAAGGTACGAGGATTCTCCTAAACTCCTTGGAGAGGTCCCCTCTGGACACAAATCCGGGAGCAATTAAGGTCCCAAGGGCATGAGTCGGGAACTAAATGAAAAATATTGTTTCAAAAGGAAACAAATTGTAACACCCTGGATAGCCAAGACCGTTACACTATGTGTTTATAAAGGTGCAAGACTTGCTAATCAAGTCATTTATTTAGAAGCGTGTTACTGAAACTATAATTGAACTAGGGTTAAAAGATTTCGGTCACAAAAGTTACATTTCATATAATCAAACATTCTGAACATGGGATCCCATTAATAGTAACGTTTAAAAGATAGTTTACAAAATTTCAGGATTAAAGTAAAGCTACTAGCCACTCTAAGGGCAAAACAGCATTTAGGCTTTTCCCATCCTGTACTACTCCTTGGCCGTGGCGGCCGATCAGCTGACTATGTACATTTAGACTCAAATCTCTCCCACTCAGGACTGGTCCACTCTACCCTTGCCTTTACCTGCACCACGTAGCACCCGTGAGCCAAGGCCCTGCAAGAAAACACAATAACAGAGCATAATCATCAATCGAATAGTCAGATAATTCATACAGTATAATCATATACTTAACAATCCAAAACATCCATATAATCAGGCATTCAGTGTACCAAGCTTATCAACTAACATTAATAACCAATTCACAGGTAATAACCAGGGTTGACACCCTTAGGTCGCAACCCCTATTTAACCCACTGACTCCGGCCCGCTTAAACCGAGCTCAGTGAATATCAAGCTGCCCTCAGCTACCAATGGCCAAGTCGTGCCCTGTGCGCAAATATTGATTCCGGCACTCTTAGGTTGTTTATCACATGTCCCATGGCATAATTCCATCTATGACATCATACAGATATAGGGAGCTCTTAGTCCCAATACAATCACATAACCGGGTGTAGTTTTCTTACCTTTGATTTCTGGTAGCTTTGATCAATGATGACAACCCTCAAGCAGGATCCATTTCGAGCCCTAGCGTACACCTAGTCATGGTAATAAGTTAAAACCATTACCAAACTTCAATCCCAAAACCTAACCTCGAGACCGATCCTGAGCCCTCGGGAAGCCCTAATTCCACCAAACGGGGTGGTGGAATCAAACCCCAAGCCCCCGGGCAAAAACCCTAAGAAATAACCCAAAAACCCCCTTCTAGAAACAGGGTAGCGCTACAGTGACATAAAGAGGGCGCTATAGCGCTAGACAAAAGCCCTTTGACCACAAGGCCTAGCGCTGTAGTGCCCAAAGGCAAGCGCTACAGCTTTAGTCACAGCACAACCAACCCTATTTTTTCTTCCTTCGATTTTCCCTGAGCCAAACCTCTACAAAATCCTTCCAAACCTCAACCATATCCCAAAACAAGCCTACCGACATCTATAACACATCCCATAAGACCCAACCATATGAAAATCAACCACATGCACCCCAAGATAAAGAATTCACCATGATTGAGCTTGAAGCTCAAAAACTCAACAGAAACTTCAGAACTTTAAAGTTAGAATTTCATACCTTAAATGGATAATTTCAACCTAGGTTATCTCTAGTATCCTTTCAGCCTCAAGTCGTTCACTTCCTCAAGATTATCCCCCTTGATTCCATCCAAAACTCAAGTTTAGAAAACCATTTCAGCTAAAACTAGAAATTCAAGAAAAGAACCTTAAAACTTACCTCAATTGGACTGAATTTCAGTAGAACTCCTAGTTTCACTAAGAACCTCAAGTGCTAAACTTGACCTAATCCTCCTCTGAACCACAGCTCCAAGAATTCACAAGAAATGGTGCAAGAAAATGATAAACCGATAGAGAGAAAATGGTAAGCCCCAAGTGTTCTGTTTTTCCTTCTTTCCCTTTTGTCTTTTCCCTTTTTCTTTCAGCTTCCCTCAGTTTCTAAACATTCCACTAAGTGTATAAAGGCTGAAATAACTCTTATCCCTTATAAACCAAATGACCATAATACCCTCCCATTAAATCTAAGCCCTTTAAACATCCTAAAAGCAATTTAGTCATTACTCCCAATTCTCGCTAATTCCTCGAGTGTTCCTAACAATTACCACTTAAATCCTGACACCGAACTAATCACCAATTATGTTCTTCAATGTCAAATAGTCTCCAATATTTTCTCTAAATTCCCATAAACACCCCAGACTCACCCCAAGCCGGGTATAAATTCTCGCTGTGACTTTTTCGCTATACTGCTCGCTAGGATCGCCTCGAGTCACAAGCTGCAGATATATCCACAAAATAATGTGGTCTCAAAATTTATCATAGATATTTACATTTATGCCCTCAATGGGCCAAAATTACGAATATACCCTTATATCCTAAACAAAGCCTACATGCACACTAATACTCATAGTCATGCATCTCATACATCCAAATAATCATATAAGCATTCTTATCACATAATCATGCATTTAATCATTTAAATCACATATAATCCAGTTATGCCCTCCCGACACACTAATCATGGCCCTTAAGCCTTATTAGTAAATTTGGGTCGTTACAACTATCCCCTCCTAATGAGAATTTCGTCCTTGAAATTTACCTGAAGAACTTAGGATACTGATCTCGCATCGCTAACTCATGCTCCCTGGTCGCCTCCTCGACCCTACTATTTCTCCACAACACTTTAACAAGAGGAATCATCTTATTCCGTAGGACTTTATCCTTCCGATCCAAAATCTGAACGGGTTGTTCCTCATAAGACAGATCTGTCTGCAATTCCAGATCTTCATACTTCAACACATGTGTCGTATCTGAGATGTACTTCCGGAGCATAGAAACATGGAACACGTCATGAACTCCCGACAATAACGATGGCAAAGCTAACCAGTAAGCCACTTGACCGATCCTTTCCAGGATCTCAAAAGGTCCAATGAATCTAGGGCTTAGCTTGCCCTTCTTCCCAAATCTCCTCACCCCTCGCAATGGTGAAACTCGAAGAAACACGTGCTCCCAAACCAAGAACTCCACGTCCCTACGCTTGGGATCAGCGTAGCTCTTCAGTCTGCTCTGTGAGGCAAGCATCCTAGCTTGGATCTTCTCAATAGCTTCATTTGTCTTCTGAACCATATCTGGCCCCAAATATTTCCTCTCACTCTTCTCATCCCAATGAATGGGTGATCTACATCTCCTCCCATACAACATTTCATAGGGAGATACACCAATCATCGATTGGTAACTGTTGTTATATGAAAACTCAATCAGCGGAAGATACTTACTCCAAGATCCCTCAAAGTCAATCACACATGCTCTGAGCATATTCTCTAATGCCTGAATCGTCCTCTTAGACTGTCCATCAGTCTGAGGATGAAAGGTCGTGCTGAACTTCAGCTGAGTCCCATAGCCTTCTGCAAACTACTCCAAAACTTGGAGGTAAAGATAGGATCTCGGTCTGGCACTATGGACTTAGGAACCCCATGGAGACATACGATATCCCTCACATACAACTCTGCATACTGATCCACAGTATATGTCATCTTCACAGGAAGAAAATGAGCTGACTTGGTGTATCTGTCCACTATCACCCACACCGAGTCATGAAGCCCTACTGTCCTGGGTAAACCTCCCACAAAATCCATCGTAATATCCTCCCATTTCCACTCGGGAATACCCAAAGGCTGAAGCACCATGCCGGTCGCTAATGCTCAGCCTTCACCTGCTGACAGGTTAAACATCTGGCTACGTATTCCACCACATCCTTCTTCATCCCGGGCCACCAATATAACGTCCGTAGATCCTGATACATCTTCGTGGTACCCGGATGAAGTGAGTACGGCGTAGTATGCAACTCATCCAATATCTCTCGTCTGATCCCCTCATCAGCTGGAACACAAATCTGTCCCTGATACAGTAGCAAGCCAACCTCAGAAATAGAATAGTCCTTAGCTACTCCCGCTAAGACATTCTCCCTAACCTCCTGTAACTGAGCGTCTACCAATTGACCTTCTTTAATCCACTCTAGCAGGGTCGAATGTAGAGTAATATTGGCCAACTATCCCACCACCAATTCCATCCCCGCTCTGACCATCTCATCAGCTAATTCTCTCGAGATCTGGGTGGAACTATATAACTGACCCAGGCCCCTCCGGCTCAACGCATCCGCCACTACATTGGCTTTCCCCGAATGGTAAAGGATATCACAATCATAGTCCTTTACCAAGTCCAGCCAACATCTCTGCCTCATATTCAGGTCCTTCTGTGTGAAAAAGTACTTCAAACTCTTGTGATCGGTGTATATCTCGCACTTCTCCCCATATAGATAATGCCGCCAAACCTTCAGTGCGAACACCACCGCTGCTAACTCCAAATCATGGGTAGGATACTGCTGCTCGTACTCCTTTAGCTGTCGTGATGCATAAGCAATGGCTTTCTCATTCTGCATCAACACACAGGTTAAACCCAACCTTGGCGCATCACAATAAGCCATAAACTTTCTTTCCTCCGGAGGAAGACTCAACACAGGTGTGGTAATAAGTCATCGCTTCAACTCTTGAAAGTTGTTCTCACACTTCTCTGACTAGACGAACTTCAAATTCTTCTGTGTCAATTCTGTCATTGGTGTCGCTATCTTCGAGTAGCCTTCCACAAACTACCTGTAGTAACCTGCCAAACTGAGAAAACTCCCTCCGAGGCGTTCCTTGGCCTTGGCCAATCCCTAACCGCCTCCACCTTAATCCCATCTGCACCAACAATATGTCCAAGGAATGTCACTTCTGGCAGCCAAAATTCACATTTCTTAAACTTGGCGTACAATTGATGCTCCCTCAATCTCTGCAAAACCTGTCGTAGATGTTGCTCGTGCTCTGCCTCTAAACTGGAGTACACTAAGATGTCATCGATGAAAACAATAATGAACTGATCCAAAAAGTCCTTGAACACCCTGTTCATTAGGTCCATGAAGGCTGCTAGGGCGTTGGTCAAACCAAACGACATGACCAGGAACTCATAGTGCCCATACCTCTTTCGGAAGGCCGTCTTTGGTATGTCCTCATCCTTGATCCTCAGTTGGTGATAACCAGATCAAAGATCAATCTCCGAGAACACCATCTTACCCTGCAGCTGATTGAACAAGTCATCAATCCTTGGTAAGGGACACTTATTCTTGATAGTTAACTTGTTCAATTCCCTATAGTCTATACACATCCTCAAAGTCCCATCCTTCTTCTTCACGAACAAAATTGGAGCACCCCATGGCGAGAAACTCGGTCTGATGAACCCCAAATCCAGAAGCTCCTGTAACTGTATCTTAAACTCCTTCAGCTCTGCTGGTGCCAGTCTATATGGTGCCCTTGACACTGGCTCTGTCCCGGGCGCCAACTCAATGACAAACTGAATCTCCCTGTGTGGTGGTAGCCCTGGTAAGTCCTCGGGGAATACATCTAAAATTCACAAACCAATCTAGTCTCTCCCGGCCCTGCTGGTAGTACTCTAGTGGTGTCTACCACACTAGCTAAGAAACCTATACATCCTCCCTGTAATAGGTCCTTAGCTCTCAACGCTGAAATCCTGGGTACGCGGGGTCCATGCATTGCTCCCACAAAGACAAAGGGATCCTAACCCTCCAGCTCAAAGGTCACCATCTTCTTCCTGCAGTCAATAGTAGCTCTGTATCTAACCAGCCAATCCATGCCTAAAATTATGTCAAAGTCCTCCATACCAAAATCAATCAAGTCTACTGACAATTCCCTACCATCAACAATCACTGGCAGTGCTCTAATCCACCTCCTAGAAACTACCAATTCTCTTGTAGGCAAAATACTCCCAAACCCTGTAGTACGGAACTCACTAGGTCTACACAACCTATCGATTACCTTACTAGAAACAAACGAATGTGTAGCACCAGAGTCAATCAATATAGAAATAGGAAAGCCAACGCTAGAAAAATGACCTGTCACTACCGAGGGACTAGCCTTGGCCTCCGCCTGCATCAGGGTAAACACACGAGCTGGAGTCAAGCTGTCCACCTTCCCTGCATCTCCTTTCTTCACTGTCGAGCAATCTTTCTTGAGGTGTCCTACCACCCCGCACAAATAACAGGCCTTAGCCCGGCATTCGCCCGGATGGCATCTTTAGCACCTTGTGCACTCAGGATAGCTCCTCCATGAATCACCGCCTCCCTGACAGCCACCCTGGATACCCCGACCCCTTCTACCAGGATCGAGAGCATTCGAAGTATCAGGGGTCTTCCTTTTCAGATCACTGGGGCCTCCGCCCCTACCAGACCTAGAATATCAGGGGTCTTCCTCCCGCCTTACTGCACTCTCCCTCAGATCTTATTCTCCGCTTCCTCAGCAGTAAGAGCCCTCTCAACGGCATGGGCATAAGTTGTCTCGGGCTATCATAGCATTAAGTCCTCTGATAAATCTGTCCTGCCTAGCTGCATCAGTAGGCACAAGATCTGGTGCGAACTTTGCAAGTCTTTCAAACTTCAGGGCATATTCTGTAACTGTCATGCTGCGTTGAACCAACCCCACGAACTCATTTACCTTTGCTGCCCTGATGACAACATTATAGTATTTCTGATTGAATAGATCCTTAAATCCTTCCCAACTCAGAGTGGTAACATTCTTAGTATGTGATGCCACTTCCCACCAGATACGGGCATCCTCTCTCAGCATATATGTGGCATAGTCAACTCTGTGATGTCCTTCTACCCTCATGAAATCCAGGATAGTAGTAATCATGGCCATCCACTGTTCGGCCTTCAGTTTATCTGGTCCTCCCTCAAAGATTGGGGGCTGCTACTTCCTGAACCGCTCATACAATGGCTCCCATCTGTTCCAAACCTCTACTGGTTGTACAACTGGTACCAGTGCAAGTGGCATAATAAGGGCAGCACTCCCTAATGGAGCCTGTTGTCGCAGAATACAGATCTTCTTATCCTGGCTCTGTAGTCGTGCTTGCATGTCTGCCATAAGTTGCTGCTAGTTCTCAGGGACTGGCGAAGGGGTATGGCCCTGGTCATCACCCCCTGCCTCAGACCTACTGCCGGTAAGTCGTACAAATCGTCTTGGACGCATAGCTATCCAAGTTAATCTATAATCAACAACTCGGCGATTAGACTATGATGACAGGGTAATAATCCTTCCATGATCCACCATTGGAACTCAAACATTCATAAACAATCAAGATATAACAGTTTATTCAAATATTCATTTACATACACAACAATGCTAATAAGCACGCCTCAATATCACCACATATCAGTCAAGGGCCAGGCCTTATCAGTATCTCATGCTCCCTATTAATCAAGTAAATATCAGCATTCATATTCCATTCTAATCATTTAAGCATATAAACACGTATGCACAATTACCAAACCCTGAGTCGAGCTTGTCTTTAATGGCGAATGTACATGTCCAGCCAGTCTTTAGGAACCCTTAAACCTAGGACGCTTTGATACCAAGTTGTAACGCACTAGATAGCCAAGACAGTTACACTGTGTGTTTATAAAGGTGCAAGACTTGCTAATCAAGTCATTTAGTTAGAAGTGTGTTACTGAAACTATAATTGAACTAGGGCTAAAAGATTTCGGTCACAAAAGTTACATTTCATATAATCAAACATTCTGAACATGGGATCCCATTAATAGTAACGTTTAAAAGATAGTTTACAAAATTTCAGCATAAAAGTAGAACTACTAGCCACTCTAAGGGCAAAACAGACATTTAGGCTTTTCCCGTCCTGTACTACTCCTCGGCCGTGGCGGCCGATCAGCTGACTATGTACATTCAACCTCAAAGCTCTCCCACTCAGGACTGGTCTACTCTACCCTTGCCTTTACCTGCACCATGTAGCACCCGTGAGCCAAGGCCCTACAAGAAAACACAATAACAGAGCATAATCATCAATCGAATAGTCAGATAATTCATACAGTATAATCATATACTTAACAATCCAAAATATCCAATAATCAGGCATTCAGCGTACCAAGCTTATCAACTAACATTAATAACCAATTCACATGTAACAACTAGGGTCGACATCCTTAGGTCGAAACCCCTATTTATCCCACTGGCTCCGGCCCGCTTAAACCGAGTTTAGTGAATATCAAGCAGTTCTCAGCTACCAGTGGCTGAGCTGCGCCTTGTGCGCAAATATTATTTCCGGCACTCTTAGGTCGTTTATCACATGTCCCATGGCATAATACCATCTATGACATCATACAGATATAGGGAGCTCTTAGTCCCAATACAATCACATAACTGGGTGCAGTTTTCTTACCTTTGATTTCTGGTAGCTTTGATCAATGATGACAACCCTCAAGCAAGATTCCTTCCGAGCCCTAGTGTACACCTAGTTACGGTCATAAGTTAGAACCATTACCAAACTTTAATCCCAAAACCTAATCTCGGGACCAATCCCGAGCCCTCAGGAAGCTCTAATTCCACCAAACGGGGTGGTGGAATCAAACCCCGACCCCCAGGCAAAAACCCTAAGAAATAACCCAAAAACCCCCTTCTAGAAATAGGGTAGCGCTACAGTGACATAAAGAGGGCGCTATAGTGCTACAAACAGAGCCAAAAAGCCCTCTGACCACAAGGCCTAGTGCTGTAGCGCCCTAAGGCTAGCGCTACAGCGCTAGTCACTGCACAGCATACCCTGTTTTTTCGTCCTTCGATTTTCCCAGAGCCAAACCTCTACAAAATCCTTCCAAACCTCAACCATATCCCAAAACAAGCCTACCGACATCTATAACACATCCCATAAGACCCAACCATATGAAAATCAACCACATGCACCCCAAGATAAAGAATTCACCATGATTGAGCTTGAAGCTCAAAAACTCAACAGAAACTTCAGAACTTTAAAGTTAGAATTTCATACCTTCAATGGAGAATTTCAACCTATGTTATCTCTAGTATCCTTTCAGCCTCAAGCCGTTCACTTCCTAAAGCTTATCCCCCTTGATTCCATCCAAAACTCAAGTTTAGAAAACCATTTTAGCTAAAACCAGAAATTCAAGAAAAGAACCTTAAAACTTACCTCAATTGGACTGAATTTCAGTAGAACTCCTAGTTTCACCAAGAACCTCAAGTGCTAAACTTGACCTAATCCTCCTCTGAACCACAGCTCCAAGAATTCACAAGAAATGGTGCAAGAAAATGATAAACCGATAGAGAGAAAATGGTAAGCCCCAAGTGTTCTGTTTTAACTTCTTTCCCCTTTTTCTTTCAGCTTCCCTCAGTTTCTAAACATTCCACTAAGTGTATAAAGGCTGAAATAACTCTTATCCCTTATAAATCAAATGACCATAATACCCTCCCATTAAATCTAAGTCCTTTAAACATCCTAAAAGCATTTTAGTCATTACTCCCAATTCCCGCTAATTCCTCGAGTGTTCCTAACAATTACCACTTAAACCCCGACACCTAACTAATCACCAATTATGTTCCTCAATGTCAAATAGTCTCCAATATTTTCTCTAAATTCCCAGAAACACCCCCAGACTCACCCCGAGCCGGGTATAAATCCCCGCTGTGACTTTTCTGCTAAACTGCTCACTAGGATCGCCTCAAGTCACAAGCTGCAGATATATCCACATAATAATGTGGTCTCAACAATTTATCACATATATTTACATTTAGGCCCTCAATGGGCCAAAATTACGAATATACCCTTATAGCCTAAACAAGGCCTACATGCACACTAATACTCATAGTCATGCATCTCATACATCCATATAATCATATAAGCATGCTTATCACATAATCATGCATTTAATCATTTAAATCACATATAATCCCGTTATGCCCTCCCGTCACACTAATCAAGGCCCTTAAGCCTTATCAGTAAATTTGGGTCGTTACACTAATTCACCGAGAGGGTTTTGAGGCGTCTGGGTTCAATGATTTAGAGCAGTCCAGCCCGCTCCATTGATCAATTTATCTACGGAAGAAAGAGTCACCTAGAAAGTTCTCTATTACTCATCACTACCTAGAACCGCCCTACACAGTGGTCGCGGCCCTAACGACCATATGGTCACATAAGCAATATGATAATAAATAATAATGAGGAAAAAAATAAGGAATTGACTAGAAAACTTACCGAAGAAACTTAAACTTGGGATTTGTTGATGTACATAAGAGAAAATCGGTAGAAACTTAGTCTTGAACTTGAGGAGGAGGTAGAATAGCTCGTCGATGTTCTCAGTCCAGGGCGAAGTTTCCCTCTTGATGAACAGAGGGCGGCTTCGATGGAAATAGGTCTCGAAAATGCAGCAAACGTCGGAAACGTTTGTCTGAGATTTTAGACATTCAAAAATTTTGCTCTCTGGTCTCTGTTTTGAAAATTTAGAATCAATAAAAGTGAGAAAAGGAGCCCACTGGGGTTTTTATAGGAGAAAAATCCCCTTTTCGATCCAACAGTCCATATGGAATATCCCCAAAAGATCCACATTCGGCGGTTCCAGATAGCAAAGGCACATTAACTAGCCCAATCAAGTGCTAAATCGCGGATTCGTCAATCCACGATCTGCGCCTCTCTCATCCAATGGTCCACATTTAAAATCCCAAGACAATCCTCATCTGAAGGTTCCAGACAATGCAGAAACATTAAGTAGCCCACTCGAATGCTAAAAGTATCGTTTCATCCAGATGGGACACTCTGAATAACGCACTGATATCCATCAGTCAACCAGGAAAACAAAGGATTTTCCCCAAGTTGTTTGAGTGCAAGTGGCACAAACATACCATTTACCTGGAGACACGTGCCTAGATCAATGGGAATTAGAAAGGTTAGGGAATAACTAGTTGGCCCCCATGTAAATGAACGAGGGTTTATGTAAACGAACCGAGACTCAGGTAAACAAACCGGGAAATAGGTAAGTGATCCTGGAGCCAAGTGATAGAACTGGGACAAAGAAGTAAGTCTCCACTTCACGAACACGGATGAAGACTTGGGGGGTAAATGTTGCCCAAATTTTACACCTTGAACATGTGGCATGGTTAAACGGGCTTCATGGGCCCTCATGAGAGGCCTGGGCCCAACCAGGGCCCAGCGAACAATGAGCAACCAAACCCTATAGGCCCGGACCATGCTAAGTGCAATAACTAGTGAATAGCACAAGCATAGTAAAGGGCCCGGAAATGAGATGGAGACAGATCCCATCATGAGGGATTTGGATGAAGTTTTCAAATCCATCCTCAACATTTCAACTTGCTATCAGGATACGTCCTTCGATCTATCATCGCTAACTAATTTTCGCCTTGATGAATGAACTTAGGGTTTGGTAAATGAACATGAACCTTGGTAAATGAACCTGGACCATACGTACGAGTGGAACAAGACCAGTTCTTCATGCAGCTGACGTGTCCTTGAGAAATCCGGCAGTTGGTCTCCTCAACTAAATTGCAGAGAGGGTATGCGCGGAACTTACAATGTTCCTAGGGATCGGTTCTGCCACTACTCTGATAGATCTCGTACCCCGAGTCCCCTTTAGAGCTCATACGCATATGTCTATATCAACGTACAACAAGTAGCTGTAATGCTCTACCATCCTTAAGTCAGCCCAGTTGGCCTAGACTAAACCATCTATAATCATGTTACACTCTTGTATTATAGCTCCATTAGAGAGCATTTATGCATATATCCTTATTGGGTCTGGATTAGTCCGGCCCAAGCCACATGACCACCTATAAATAGGATCATTTGTGCACTGTAGCAATGATTCGATTTTGCATGTACGCATAAACGTTGCTGAATTTGTAGAAAACCTCCATTGCTAAATTCTCTAAAGCTCAATACTATTGACTCGTGGACTAAGCCTTATTAACGCCCCAACTACATAAAAATTGTGATCTTGTTCATTTCTTTGCCTTTCTTTCTAGCTCTTACTTCTCGATATATTTATAGTTTTCGAAAAACTCGGTAAACATTTTATAACATTTGAATTTATATTAATATAATTAATAAATATCTAGTTATAATAATGGTATTTTATAATATTTGAATTTATATTAATATAATTAATATATATTATTTATTTTGAAAGTATATTTTGTTAAACATCTAGAATATTCCATTAAAGTTAACCAAAAAAAACCGTTAAAACCAAGAATTTATGTATCTACACCCTTTCTATATATAGAGATATTTTACATTTATTTTGTAATTGATTTTAAACTTTTTTAACAATGATACCTTAATTAAATTTGAAGGTGAATCAATCTACCTATATCTATATCTATATATAAAATAAGAGAGCTTTGAGGAAGTGAAGTGGCAGCCTATATGAGCTATCTAATCTATTGTTTGTTTTCTCATTTGTTTATTATTCTCATTTTTTTATTTTTATTTTTTCAGTTTTAGGTAACGTGAACTGTTATCTATTTATTGTCCTTTAATACAATTTCTTACAGTTTGTGTTTTAAACTATAATGCATTACATATAATATTATCTTACCATTACCATTAGTTTCAATAAGATCAAGGATTTTGATATATATATATATAGTACGTAGAGACAATGCTAGTCTATATAGTAAGATTCAACCTCAATGCGCATCCCTTATTTGGCGTCTACTTTTGCCTTGGCAAGATGTTGTTTGAGATTGATCCTTGCTATAAAGATGTTGCGATATGTATCTTTATACTACCTAATGTTGAACAACTAGGTTTTATCCTAATGCTTCCCCTATACAAGAAAGAGACCAAAGAGGGATTTAGAAAGCCATAGAAGATGTAAATAAAGAGAAGATTTTATTCTTTCGAAATTGATCCCCTTATAAGTGAGTGTGGAAGAGTATTTATAATCTCCTTCCACTAAGATGACAATAAAGAAAAGTTAAATACACCCTTCCCTAGACTGAGGATAATTTCATAGAGGAGATTTATCTTTTGGACCATGAGCTGGTTTTTTGTCTGTCTGCCATCTACCTGCTTTTCTTTTTGTTGTTTCTTTAGTTGGTCTTCTTCTTCAAGGATTTGTTTGAGGCAAAGTATTTGATCTCCCATTTTAGTTGGCATTGCTAGTGGTTGGGAATGTTGTGGCAGCGTTGAAAATATCCATGGAGTGGTGTTTACGCCTAGGGATAGAGAGACTTCCTTTTGCTGACTTTGCGTAGCGACATATTGACTTTTCATACTTTTAAGTTCTGCCTCTTTAGCTCGAAAGATGTCATGTGGAGCATGTTGGGAATTTTCCAAATTCAGCAGTTTTTCGTGCACTTCTGAGATTCTGTAAATGAGTCTACTCATAGTCGTGTCTACCTTCGAGATTTCGTCGCTGAGTTCGGTCATCTTATGGCTGACGTGAGACAATTTTTCATCGATCTGTGCTAGAGTTTTGTTTTGGGCTAGCATGTTCTCCGTTTTCCAATTCAAGATGACCTCTGCTGGTGATATCTTTTTCAGGGATCCATCGAGCACTCAAACTTTTGGATTTGTGATCTTTGGCTGGTGGGTTGTTGTACCATCGTCATCTGTAAATGAAGCAGATAATGGAAAATCACCTTTATGGGTATTTATCATGAGGTGGTGAGCGACTTTTGGGTTGGGTCTTTTTTGCTTGTAACATGGTAGGACCTTTTTTTGTTTTGGCTGAGGGGGGCTCAGTGGGTTTTTTTCATCTTCGTCCCATCCGGTAGGTGGGAGAGGGGGATAAGATGGTTAATCGAAGGAGTATTTGACTAGGTAATCAAATTTTCCAGGAGTTTGCCCAAGAGGAGCAATATATATGTGCCCTGCCTCCTATTTTTCTTTTAATTCTTTGCCAGTACTAGTCTTCTTGGGGATTCTTTCTGGTTCGTCCATGTTAATGCAATCTGGGCAGATTCATTCGTCCCAATAAATATGCCCTGAGGATGACTTGTAGGCATATATGGGTACTCCATTTTTGTCAAACGAGGTGATTTCTGCATTTGTTGGTATGATTGAGGACATCATGTACTGAGTAGAGAAAATCTTAGGTGTATCTTCCTTCTTTTGAAAGTTGATTTCAATAGACCCGTCTTTATTTGTGGAGTACGTTGGATCTGCTGAATGGATTGTAGGAGGCGGTCTGTGGATCCTTTCGTAATTAGTAATCCATGATGTCGGAAGGATTTTTTGCAGCTCTTCAGTAGTGATTTGTCTAGGTATGTGGGTGCAACTTTGCTGTTGATTTGTATCAAATGTGATCATCAGTGCGTCTGAGCTTCCCGGAAGTGCTATGTCAATGCCATGGTTTTGGACTCTGTAAGATTTTATGTCACATCAGGCCGCGACCCGAGAGGCAGAAAAACCATGGCATTGACATAGCACTTCCGGGAAGCTCAGACGCACTGATGATCACATTTAATACAAATCAACAGCAAAGTTGCACCCGCATACCAAGACAAATCACTACTGAAGAGCTGCAAAAAATCCTTCCGACCTCATGGATTACTAATTACGAAAGGATCCAAAGACCGCCTCCTACAATCCATTCAGCAGATCCAGCGTACTCCACAAATAAAGACGGGTCTATTGAAATCAACTTTCAAAAGAAGGAAGATACACCTAAGATTTTCTCTACTCAGTACATGATGTCCTCAGTCATACCAACAAATGCAGAAATCACCTCGTTTGACAAAAATGGAGTACCCATATATGCCTACAAGTCATCCTCAGGGCATATTTATTGGGATGTATAAATCTACCCAGATTGCATTAACATGGACGAACCAGAAAGAATCCCCAAGAAGACTAGTACTGGCAAAGAATTAAAAGAAAAATAGGAGGCAGGGCAAATAGAAATTGCTCCTCTTGGGAAAACTCTTGGAAAATTTGATTACTTAGTCAAATACTCCTTCGATTCACTATATTATCCCCCTCTCCCACCTACCGGATGGGACGAAGATGAAAAAAACCCACTGAGCCCCCCTCAGTCAAAACAAAAAAAAGGTCCTACCATGTTACAAGCATAAAAGACCCAACCCAAAAGTCGCTCACCACCTCATGATAAATACCCATAAAGGTGATTTTCCATTATCTACTTCATTTACAGATGACGATGGTACAACAACCCACCAGCCAAAGATCACAAATCCAAAAGTTTGAGTGCCCGATGGATCCCTGAAAAAGATCTCACCAACAAAGGTTGTCTTGAATTGGAAAACGGAGAACATGCTAGCCCAAAACAAAACTCTAGCACAGATCGATGAAAAATTGTCTCACGTCAGCCATAAGATGACCGAACTCAGCGACGAAATCTCGAAGATAGACACGACTATGAGTAGACTCATTTACAGAATCTCAGAAGTGCATGAAGAACTGCTGAATTTGGAAAATTCCCAACATGCTCCACATGACATCTTTCGAGCTAAAGAGGTAGAACTTAAAAGTCTAAAAAGTCAATATGTCGCTACGCAAAGTCAGCAAAAGGAAGTCTCTCTATCCCTAGGTGTAAACACCACTCCATGGATGTTTTCAACGCTGCCACAACATTCCCAACCACTAGCAATGCCAACTAAAATGGGAGATCAAATACTTTGCCTCAAACAAATCCTTGAAGAAGAAGACCAACTAAAGAAACAACAAAAAGAAAAGCAGGTAGATGGCGGACAGACAAAAAACTAGCTCATGGTCCAAAAGATAAATCGCCTCACTGAAATTATCCATCAACACTCTTAGACAATCTCCCTCAGATTAATATTAATGAAGAACTAGATGGCTCAAGCGATGATATGCAATCATCCTCTGGGAAATCTGAATTATGGGAGACCGAAGATGACGACAGTAGTGACGAAGCCCCACATCAATTTATGACAAACTACACCCAAGCTTTGGGGGTAGACAGAGAAACAGGGTTTCCTCAAACAGAGCCAATTATAGAAGAAGAGGTGTCATCATCAGAAGAACAAAATACCACCAAGCACAACTTTGTGACAAGTGGAAAACCTCATACCTTCACATTGGATGATTTACCACCAAGTCAATGGAGGTCTCGTTTTCAGGAATTCAAAGCTTGGACCTTGCTCGAAGCTCAAAAGCCCAGGGCAGAAATAAGAGATATCCTTCTGCAACTCGTGTCAAGGTTCACTAGAATACTGCAAGACTAGTGGCAATGTCTGGGAGAATATAGGCAACTTCAATTCCTACAAGCAAAATCAATTGAAACAACTCTAAACCACCTCTATGTCGAATTTTGTGGGCAAGATGCCCAAGTAATAGAAAGACTCAAAGCAGAGTTCTTTAAAATGAAGTGTTGCTCAATGGATAAAAATGACTTAGAGCTGCATTATCAAAGAATGTCTAAAAGATTCTACCTAATTAGAGGAGTAGATGATTCAAACCTAAATCAAGCTTTCCTAGCGTCCATACCAGAACCACTCGGAGAAGAGACGTTCAGACTCCTCTCAACAAATGGTAGAACATTACATAACACAACTCTCGGTGAGCTATTCCAGACGATAATGAGAGTACTAGAAAAAATGTACTCCCAGAACAAGTTTCTATAGGAATATATGAAGCAAACAAAGCAGCTAGACAAGGTCTGTAGCCCAAAAGATCTCACAATTAAATGCTCAACAAAGTCATCTTGTTCCTGCGAAAGGCTGAACTATGGAAGAAGGAGACACAAGAGCATGTCATTCAAACAGAAGACTCCATGGAAATTCCTCCTGAGAAAGAATAGATCAGGCAAGTCTTCTAATAGATGTATCTTGTGTGGACAGAAAGGTCACTTTTCCAAGCAATGTCTAAAAGGAAAAATGGCGAAAATGATCACACACATACAGGATGTAACAGGCATATCTCTCTCGGACATTGATGTAGAATCTGTATTTTCTCTATAGAAGATGAAATCTCTCCATATACTGTCTGTGCCTTATGACCATTCTCAAACTCAGACAACAATAGTGATGGAGGAATCTTCAAAATGAATGCCATAAATTCAGTTCAACCTATCCATATGGCAAAAATGCAGATTATCCCAACCAAATACTCAAAACCAATCAATGTAGCTGCCTTCTTTGATACTGGAGCCTCCTATACAATCATGTATCTTGATATACTATCGCCTGAATTCTGGAAGAAAAAGAAACAATATTTCCACGCAGGAAATAGCCAAATTTTCTGCACAGACTGATCAGCAAGCCTATCAAGCTGCAATTCTTTCTAGGTTGCTAGTCCACAGGGTCATCGGCTCCAAACTTCCGAGAAAAGATTTAATTATAGGGTTCGACCTTTACACAAAGAAAAAAAGTTTGAGAATACTTCCACATGGATTGGCATACAAGCAATACTTTACTCCATGGGAATAGGTCTCGACCTACTTTCACATGACTGAAGATTGTTTGACATCGATCAAAGAACGCATTATCCAAAAATCATGTGCAAATTCACATATGGAGTTCTCGCATAAATGCGACCTACCATTGTGGAAAAATGAGGAATTCTTCATTTCTCTTCCGTTTAAGATTTATGAAGATTCCAACCCAACTAAAGCAAGCCATCCTGGAATGAACCCCGACAACCAAAGTTTGGCAAACAAGGAATGCGACAAGCTAAAAGCGCAATGATTAATTGAAGAAACTGAATCTCCATGGGCCTGGCATGCATTCTACGTCAACAACAGATCAGAACAAGCTCGAAGAAAGCAAAGATTGGTAATAAACTACCAATCGCTCAACCACTTCCTAACAGATGACAAATTTCCTCTGCCAAATAGAAATTCCTTATTCTCCAACCTATCACAAGCAAAGGTATTTTCTAAATTTGACCTAAAAGTAGGCTTTTGGCAACTAGGAGTCAAAGTAGAAGACAGGCCTTTCTATATCCCAAACCATCATTTCCAATGGACCGTAATTCCATTTGGGCTCATAACAACCCCATTCCTCTTCCAAAAAGTCATGAGCAACATATACAAGCCTATAACAAAGCCCTTATCTATATTGGTGATATCCTACTTTTTTCCCCAAATAAAAGGTCTCATACAAATCTCCTGACCCAATTTGCGGACATCACTGAAAAGTATGAGATTATGTTATCAGAAAAGAAAATGGTCTTGGGCCAGCCCAAAATTGAGTTCATAGGGATGAAGTTGCATGATGGCACGTATGAAGCCCAACCTCACATAGCCCAAGAACTTAAAAAATTCCCAAATGAAGATTTAACAAAGACCCAAGTCCAACAGTTCCTAAGGATCGTCAACTATCTCAGAGACTTCGTGCCCCACCTGTCAGGCTTCACAAGCCCATTAACCAAGATGCTTCAAAAATATTCTCCACATTGGGCTAAAGAACAGATGAAAGAGGTGAAAAACTTGAAAGAGTTAATGGAAAATTTACCACCACTACAGATTCCATCAGATGGAAAAAGAATCCTGCAGACTGACGCCAACGACAAAAATTGGGGAGCGGTCTTATTAGAAAAAGACACCAACAACAAATGAAAGGTGTGTGGATACAAGAGTGGAGCATTCAAAGATTCCCAACTCCACCACCATTCTACTCTAAAAGAAATCCTAACAGTCAAAATGGAAATCATGAAATTTGAATTCCACCTCATCGGTCATAATTTCTTGGTAGAAACGGATTTCCCATCCTTTGAAGGAATGTTCACATTCAAACAAAACAAAGTTGTCAATGCCCAGCTACTCCGACCAGCCACGTGGTTCTCTCGCTACACCTTTCAAGTCAAACACATCATAGGAAAATCAAACACCATCCCAGATTTCTTGTCAAGGCCAACCCAGAGTACTATAAATATGATCTCCCAAGAAACTAAACAACCCATCCCTCTAGTTTTCATGGAAAACCCTGCAACAGTCATCTCTACATTTCTGAGAGATGCTCAAAAGGTTATCAACCACAAAACCCCAAAAATAAAGGCCATCCAAAATGCCCTAGATATCCAATCCACCCTTATCAGAGGTCATGGAAAATCAATGGCAAAAGAATTAGGCTTCCATCCAAAGTGCCCATTTGCCAAACTCTTTCACATGGACAATACTATTTTCATGCCAAAAAAGATCACCCACATTTTTGGTACCTAATGAGCTCGTACACTATTGCTATTGAAGTTCATACCATAGGCCTCCGAACATCGGTTTGTAGCTACATGCAAAGGCCTGACCTCCACCCTGCATACCAACATCCCATGGAAATGTTACAATGGTTCAAGCCACTATCTGATTGGAATGATCTGCTCACCCAACAATGGGAAAAGGTTCGCCACAAAAGACCAGTTGGTTTCTCTTACCCAACTGATGAAAACATGGCACACCCATAAAGTGCTACACCATCTTGTTACTAAAGCTAAATGTCAACCATGATCTGGCATTTACATCAAGTGTCCAAGTATACAGATCCAGCAAAAACCCAATGGTTGTAATCGGGAACCCCGAACAGAGATAACTGAAAAAACTGTCGTTTAGTACAAATGGCATAATTCCTGAAGAAATATGGCCACGGCCAGAAGATGACACACCTTGGGAACAGTATCCGACAAAATACTCACTAAAGTTGAAAAAAGATATGGATTATTACAATCAACATTACTCCGAAAATGTGGTTGATTATAATGATTCAATCTTCCAAGACTCACAACAACTAGATACCTTGTGCTCATATCCACTAACGACATCATTAAGAGAGCTTGATGAAGAAATAATGAGGGGATTATCAATCACGAAAAGACCCACATCACCAACACATGGAGGACCAAGTATGTCTGATGAAGATGGCAGTGATGACTACTGCATGAATCTTAGCCCCAGTCATGAACCCATTATCAAATAAAAACAAACCCGTGTGACCTTTAGAAGATTCGCCCATGTAACGCACTCAGCTTTGTTGCCTAGATTCGCCTAGGTAATAGCGTGTTTCAGAAAAAAATACATCGAAGTTTGTAGAGTCCTTGAGGACACCAGATATTCTCTGACGTTTGCAGTTATTTCTGAAGACAACAGAGATTCCCTGTAGTTTGAAAAGACAACTCTTTCTATTAGTATATATAAAAAAAAGAGTGTGGAGTGACAGAGATTCCCTCAGTCTAGGGAAGGGTGTATTTAACTTTTCTTTATTGTCATCTTAGTGGAAGGAGATTATATATACTCCTCCACACTCACTTGTAAGGGGATCAATTTCCTAATAATAAAATCTTCTATTTATCTACATCTTCTATGGCTTTCTAAATCCCTATTTGGGCTCTTTCTCATATAGGGGAAGCATTAGGATAAAACCTGGTTGTTCAACATTAGGTAGTATAAAGATATATATCACAATGTCTTTATAGCAAGGATCAATCTCAAACAATATCCCGCCAAGGAAAAAGTAGACGCCAAATAGGGGATGCGCATTGAGGTTGAATCTTACTATATCGACTAGCCTTGTGTCTACATACTATGTATATCAAAATCCTCGATCTTATTGAAACCAATATATATATATGTGTGTGAAGCAAATAAAATGGCAAGAATAAAAAGGTTTGAGCTTTGACCTGCCACTGTGCGTGCTTCCTTCTTGAGGAAGAAGGAGATGCAACATGTCTCTTGTGTTCTTCTTTCTATCCAAAACGATACATTTTCTCTCTAGCACTTCTCTTTCTTCATTAAGGAAAGCAAACCATTTCAGGCTGTATTAAAACTAAAAATGTAAGTTCAATTCACTCTCGCTCTCTTTATATATAGATATAATCATATAAATATGTATTTATATATAGCACTTAATATTGTTTCCACTAATGGTATTGTGATACTTGATTTTCTTTTTACCTTTTACAAGCTCACATTTTCAGTTCTTCTTATATGTATATATTCCATATAGTGAAAAATGTAAATGACTTACTTATTATGTTTATTTTGTTTTACTTGATTAAAATTTCCAGATATTTGTGGTGGGAAGGAATGAAGCGAGGAATTAATTTTTTATCAAGTAACACTATGTCAATATTGATGATTAGAAAGATAGTCTCTGTTTTTTTTTTTTAAAAAAAATCCAAAGAAGAAAGATTGCAACTTAGCACTATAATGAAGTGTGGGTAATGTGCTTTGATATAATTTTGACAAAGTCAATGTCCTCAACTTCCCAACTCATTATAATTCAGCACTACAATGAAGTCTGGTTTTTGTGTCTATGGATTTAGGCATGTTTTTGTATCTCTATGGATTTTATTGACAAATACGAATTCTCAGATTCCTGGATGGAGTGGATTGTCAAATGCAAGGGTAACAATTTTTGGTGATGTCTATCCACTTCCTGAACACCAACAAGTTGCTTTCAATTTCATAATCTGACAATGATGACATTTATTCTTATTTTTCCTTCCTTCTTGGCTACACATGCTTTTCAGAATCCTTATTGAGTGTCATAATAGTTTCATTAGGTTCTGCTTTGTCTGTGGGAGTGCTAACCATTTGAAGAGGGATTGCCCACAAGTCAAGAAAGAGGAGCCGAAGCAGAGCGACAGTCTCGCTCCTGCCAGGGTGTTCACTTTGACTCAGACTGAGGCGGAGGCTAGCCCCTCAGTTGTGACATGTCAGATTTCTAGTGCTGGTTCTTTGTATACTGCGTTGATTGATTCAGGAGCTACTAATTCATTTGTGTCTGCTAGAGTGGTAGATCAGCTGTGTAGACCTAGTGTTTTGTATGCTAGGGGTTTTCAGACTTTGTTGCCAACTGGGGAGCTGGTAGTCTCTAAGAGATGGATTAGGGATTTACCAGTGGAGGTAGATGGTAGGGAATTGTCTGTTGATCTGATTGAGCTTGTGATGGATGAATTTGATATGATTCTAGGGATGGATTGGTTATTGAAGTATGGGGCTACGATTGATTGCAAGCGTAGAATGGTGACATTTGAACCAGAAGGGGAGGTACCCTTCGTGTTTGTGGGGACGGTTAGTCGACCGCAGGTACCTATGATTTCAACATTGAGGGCTAGGGACCTGATGCAGGAGGGTTGCATAGGATTCCTAGCAAACGTTGTGGATGCTTCTAGGGTTATGTCAGTTGGACCAGGTGAGACCAGACTGGTGTGTGAGTTTCCAGATTTATTTCCAGCAGATCTGCCAGGTTTGCTGCCGCAGCGGGAGATTGAGTTCATTATTGAGTTGGCACCAGGGGCGGAGCCAGTATCCAGGACACCTTATAGAATGGCTCCGGCAGAGTTGAAAGAGTTGAAGATTCAGTTACAAGAGTTACTGGATTTGGGGTTCGTCAGACCAAGTTTTTCGCCATGGGGTGCTCCAGTATTGTTCGTCAAAAAGAAGGATGGATCTCTTAGGATGTGTATTGACTACAGGGAGCTGGACAAGTTGACCATTAAGAATAAGTATCCACTACTGAGGATCGATAATTTATTTGATCAGCTACAGGGAAGGACAGTGTTTTCCAAGATTAATCTCCGGTCAGGTTACCATCAGTTAAGAATCAAAGAAGATGACATACCAAAGACTGCTTTTCGCACAAGGTATGGACACTATGAATTCCTGGTTATGTCCTTTGGATTAACCAATGCCCCAACAACTTTTATGGATATGATGAACAAGGTTTTCAAGGACTATCTGGACAAGTTTGTGATTGTATTCATCGACGACATTTAAGTGTATTCTCAGTCAGAATCAGAGCATGAGCATCATTTGCGGTTGGTTTTGCAGCGGTTAAGGGAGCATAGATTATATGCCAAGTTCAGCAAGTGTGAGTTCTGGTTACCACAAGTTACATTTCTGGGTCATATTGTCAGTAAAGAGGGGATTCTGGTTGACCCAAGTAAGATTGAGGCAGTGAGAGATTGGCCTAGACCGAGTAATGTTCCCGAAGTGAGGAGTTTTCTGGGACTGGCAGGATATTATCGGCGGTTTGTTGAAGGATTCTCCAGGATAGCTACACCGTTGACAGAATTAACAAAGAAAAAGACAAAGTATGTTTGAACAGACAGATGTGAGAACAGTTTCAAAGAGTTGAATTGACGACTGATCACAGCACCAGTGTTGAGTCTGCTGACAGATGATGAGAAGTTCGTAGTTTATTGTGATGTTTCCAAATAGGGTTTGGGGTGTGTGCTGATGCAAGCTGGTAAGGTGATAGCCTATGCATCGAGACAGTTGAAAGAATATGAGCAGAGACATCCAACTCATGATCTGGAGTTGGCAGCGGTGGTATTCGCACTTACGATTTGGAGACATTATCTATATGGTGAGAAGTGTGAGATATACACCGACCACAAGAGTTTGAAGTACTTCTTTACTCAGAAGGATCTGAATATGTGCCAGAGACGGTGGCTGGAGTTGGTAAAGGATTATGACTATGATATCCTATACCATCCTGGGAAGGCTAATGTAGTGGCTGATGCATTGAGTCGGAAAGGCCCAGGACAATTATTCAGTTCGAGATAGATATCCGATAAGCTAGCTGAGGTGATGACTAGAGCGGGTATAGAGTTAGTGGTTGGTCGGTTAGCCAACATCACTCTTCATTCTACACTCCTCGAGAGGATCAAGGAGGCGCAAGGGAAATATTCCCAGTTGAGAGGTCACAGGGAGAACGTCTTAGTCGAAGCGGCTAAGGACTTTTCCATTTCAGAGATGGGGTTGCTGAAGTACAAGGGTTGGATTTGTGTTTCGATGGACTCTGATATCCGACGAGAGATTTTAGATGAATCACATACCACTCCCTATTCCTTGCATTTGGGTACGACGAAGATGTACCAAGATCTGAGAGCTTTGTATTGGTGGTCGGGCATGAAAAGGGATGTGGTGGAGTATGTGGCCAAGTGCTTAACTTGTCAGCAGATCAAGGCTGAGCATCAAAGGCTAGCAAGATTGCTGCAACCTCTGGGGATTCTGGAATGGAAGTGCGAAGATATCACCATGGACTTCGTGGTTGGTTTGCCGAAGACCGTAGGTCAGCATGACTCGGTGTGGGTGATTGTGGATAGGTATACCAAGTCCACCCACTTTTTGCCTGTTAGGATGACTTATACTGTGGAGCAGTATGCTAAGTTATATGTGAAGGAAATTGTTCAACTTCATGGGGCTCCGTGGTCGATAGTATCTGATAGGGACCCCACCTTCACCTCCAAGTTTTGGGAGAGTCTGCAGAAGGCAATGGGCACGCAGTTAGGGTTTAGTACCGCTTATCATCCTTAGACAGATGGATAGTCTGAGAGGACAATTCAGATATTGGAGGACATGCTACGAGCCTGTGTGTTAGATTTTGGGGGATCTTGGAGTAAGCATCTTCCTTTGATTGAGTTCTCGTACAACAACAGTTATCAGGCGACTATCGGAGTGGCTCCGTATGAGATGCTTTATGGGCGAAAGTGTAGATCACCTATTCATTGGGACGAGACGGGTGAGAGGAGCTATCTGGGTCCTGAGATGGTTCAGAGAACCAATGAGGCGATTGAGAAGATTAAAGCGCGAATGCTCGCCTCCCAGAGTTGCCAGAAGAGTTATTCAGACCTGAAACGCAGGAGCGTGGAATTTCAGGTTGGTGATCATGTGTTCCTTAGGGTTTCTCCTTTAAGGGGAGTGAAACGGTTTGGTGTTCGGGGCAAGCTGAGCCCTAGGTTTGTTGGCCCCTTCGAGATTCTAGAACGGGTTGGAGAGGTAGCTTATAGACTAGCAATGCCTCTAGCTTTATCAGGGGTTCATGATGTTTTTCATGTATCCATGCTCCGGAAGTATGTGTCAGATTCGACGCACATTCTGAGTTATGAGAATTTGGAGCTGGATCAGGATTTGTCCTATGAGGAGAAGCCGGTTCAGGTTCTTGACCGGAAGGATAAAGTCCTACGGAGCAAGACCATCGCCTTGGTGAAAGTGCTGTGGAGGAACAACAAGGTTGAGGAGGCGACGTGGGAACTTGAATCAGAGATGAGGGAGCGGTATCCCGAGTTGTTTAGGTAATTTCGAGGAAGAATTTCTGTAAGGAGGGGATAGTTGTAGCGTCCCAAATTTGCTAATAAGGCTTAGGGCCTTGATTAGTGTGCCTGGAGGGCAATAAGTGATTTATTGTTATTATATGTGAATTTGTTGAGTGTGTGATTAGAAATGCATGTTTAGGTGAATTAAATATGCATGTGGGCCCGACTGGTTATTAGGGGCATGTATGAAATTTTAGCTCGTGAGGGCATAAATGCAATATATGTGTGATATATCTGTGTAGCACGATCCGAGACAGTCCTAAGGAGCCATTAGCCAGAAAGTCACAACGGGGTTGAGAATCTGACTCATGGCGAGTTGAGGGGTATTTCGGGTATTAGATATTTTATGGGGTTATCGGGTTATGGAAATAAATATTTGGAGATATATTTGAGGTTAGAATGCCTAGGAGAGAATATTGGGGAAATTTACCATTTTGCCCTCGGGGACGTTTTGGTACCTCGAGTGTTGAGGTAACCTTAAAGCTTAAGTTAAATAAAACAAAAGAAAGGGAAACACTCAGAAAATTGTAGAAACCGACTCAAACTCTCTCTCTTCTTCCTTTCTTGTCTTCTCTCAACTTGCCAAGGGAATTTTGAGGGAAAGCTTGGGATTTGAGGTTGCAATTTGGGGAATCAAAGCAAGGAGCAAGGTTAAAGACAGCTAAAGGTCAAATTGTTCTTGAGGTAAGGATTTAAGCTTGAGTTTTATCTAAGTTTTTCTCTGTTTTATAGAAGTTTGAAGAGTTAGAACTTAGGCAATTGAGTTTGAGTTTTGGCAGGATTTTGATTGGTTTCTCTAAGGTTATGTGCTGCTTAAAGTGTATTAGTATGAGTGTGGGACTCAATTATGCTGTTGGGATGTGTGTTAGAGTGATTCCAGGGGTGTTAGCTTGAAAATTTTGCATGGGAATTCTGGGGTTCGGGCTCACGCTGCAGCCCTGTTCTTCAGCGCCGTGACCCGCTTGCGTTTTGAGGCTAGTGGTCTTTGAGGGAATTTCCCAAGCACCGCGGCGCAAGGTTTGGGCGCCGCAGCCCTAAGCTGGTAGATGTGAGGCAATTTTTCCTCTGACTAGGGGCGCACCGCGGCGCATAGGGGAGGCTGAGCTACAGCCCAAATTAGGATTTTTGGCAAAATGAGGGTTTTTAGCTCGGGAACTTGAACGTTAAGGCCTGGGAAGGTTCCTACTACCCAATTTGGTAGAAACCAAGGTCCCGGAGGTTTGAATTATGACTTGGAACTATTTAATGGGTTAGAACGTGATGGTTGATTATGGTTCATGTGTTGTGACTAGGATTTCTTCGAGGCTCGGGATAGAGGACTGTGCTCGCGATCGCGGTGCTTGGAAGCTCGGGACACAAGTAAGAAAACCGCTGTTCCCATAGAGCTTGTATGCAGGGTTGAGCCCTATGTGATTGTGTTGCAAGGCATAGCCTTTGATTTATTTTATTCATGTCCAGTATCTGCTTTATTATGCTATGTATGTCATTGTGTGAATGTTTGGCAAGAGCCGGGAACGGCGCAGGCCGAGGTCGGCAAGGCCGGGAACGGCAAGAGGCCGAGAACGGCATAAAGCACGTGAGTGCAAGGCCGAGTGCGGCAAGGGGCCGGGAGTAGCGTTTAGCACGCAGAGTGCGAGTTGCCAGGGTGAGACCCTAAAGGATACCTGGGATATCCTTACGGTGCAGACCACGAACCCAGGGCCTGGTAAAGCGCCTGGGACGGCATGGCCATATTTGTATAGCCTAATGATGGCCTATTTATATGTTAAGTGTTTAATATGCATATGTTATCTGCTTGTAAGGGTTTTCTTGCTGGGCTTCGGCTCACGGGTGCTCTGTGGTGCAGGTAAGGGTAAGGGGAAAGTCGACCAACCATGAGTACGGAGAGCGTGAAGCAGCGCGTGCATGTTTGGCCTGTCTGGCTGCCACAGCCAGGGGTATTTTGGGAGATGTTTGTACTGAAACTAGATTTTGTCGTTTAGTCTACTCTGATTATATTTTTGAGTTGTAAATATTTCTAAACCGTAATTTTGGGATCCCAAATGTTAAACGTTTTATGATTTTCAGTAAATAGAATTATTTTCAAGTTTATGACTCTGATTGTGGTTTATTCATACTTTTGTCTTAAAACCTCGATTAGCGAGTTAAATGCACATTTTAAACTCACTTAGTAACGGCTCTAAGGAAGTAGGGCGTTACAGTGATGGATCAGAATCACAAGTGGCAGTGCTAGAAGACACATCAGAGGAAGCACCAGACACAACTAGGTGATTAGAATGGTCAGAGAATGCAACTGGTTCAGAGGTACATACCTGATGATCCATTGTCGTGAAGGAGTTGGAGCTGGAGGATGCTACAGGAGAGGTCACACGAGCTAGGGTATGAGCAGGGGATGAGGCAACTAAAGGAGAATTTACAGCTGAAGCTTGTGGTAAATGTGAGTGAGGGAACGGTAACTGAGTCCAGAGAATGGAGGACTCTGACAATTATTTTTCTGGCTGGTATGTATTCAGAAATCCAGCTTTGAACGGGAATTCCACCTCATTGAATGTGACACTACGTGAGATGTAAACACGGCCAGTGGAACTCAAGCATTTGTACCCTTTGCATGACTCACTAAAACCAAGATTGACACACTTCAAGGACTTGAAACTGAATTTATGAGCAAGATAAGGTCTAAGGCAAGGAAAACATGCTTCTCCAAAAACTCTAAGTGAGTGGTAATCGGGTTTCTTATGGAATATTATTTCATATGGTGACTTATGGTGCAGCACTGGGGTAGGTAACCGATTTATAAGATACATTGCTGACTGAAAAGCATCGACCCAATATTTAAATGGCATACCAACTTGTGCTAAGAGAGTGAGTCCCATTTCGACAATCTTTCCGCTCTTCCATTTTAAGCGGAAGTATGGGGGACAGGAGTGTTGGAAAATAATACCATTATCGTGGACTACCTGTTCAAAAGACAAGTACTCACCACCCCAATCAGATCGCAGAGTCTTAATCTTCTTATCAAATTGATTTTCAACAAGAGTTTTGAAGTGAATAAAGGCTGCTATGGAATAAGATTTTGCTTTAAGTGGATAGAACCATGTGAACCTACTGAAATCATCTATGAAATAGATGTAGAACCGATAGTTTGTGCTAGATTGTATAGGTGCATGACCCCAAAGATCAGTGTGAATGAGCTCTAAAAGGTGTGTGGCTCTGCTATTGGACAACTGAAATGGAAGAGTGTGGGCTTTTCCCAACTAACATGCATCACAAAAGGATTGTTTTTCATTTGACAGAATTTTTACATTGGAAGAGGACAACACCTGTCGCAAGACTCTAGATGATGGATGGCCTAAGCGCCTATGCCAAACATCGCTTATGGAAACTAAGGACTCGTCGACCACAGGTCAATTTACATTAGACTGTGATACATCTGAAACACCAACAAAACAGTAAGACTCAGTAGAACTAGCAACCTTGGGAGATGAAGACAGTGGTAGGGTGAGTGTGGAAGTGTCGAGTTGGTACAGACCGTCCTTAAGTGTCCCTCGCAGTAGCACCCTCCTTGAATCCTTGTCCTTCACAAAACAACAATTTGAATGAAATTCCATTAGAACATTATTATCAGCAGTAAGTTTTGAGACACTAATCAAATTTTTTGTTATTCGTGGCACATGGAGAAGGTGATTAAGAACCAAGGGTTTTTCAGATGGAGTGTTTAAACAACCAGTACCAACACTAGAAATTGGAAACTGATTACCATCACCAATAGTGAGTCTATCCTTACCACCATACGGAAGATGTTGAGTCAATTTGTTCACATCCGTAGTAAGATGGTTACTAGCTCTGCTGTCAGCGAACCAAGTGTCATGATCAAGCGTATCTGGTGACGCAACAAAAGCCGAAGGATTGGAAACTTGAGGGGAAGAAGATCCTCGAGGATCAGTTCCCATGAAGGATTCATCGAATCGATTGTAGCACACAGCAGCAGTATGCCAATATTTTCCGTAGACTTGACAAGTGGGGCGCAGGCCAGACTGCTTTCCACCCCTGCCACGAGACCCACGGGAACCATTGGTGCAAACCCCACGAGAAGAAATACCACGACCACCAGAAAAGGCCTAAGAAGGAGAGCGCTTCGGATGAGAAGGAGAAGCGGCCTTAGCAGCAAAATGGGCAGTGGGAGCTAGGAGATCCTGCAGGAGTTTAGACGAGGAGGAGAGAGAAGCAAGGCGCTCAAGTCGACTGTCAAAGAGAAGAAGGACATCCTGAAGTTCGGGCCAGGTGAGACCTGAGCGAGCCTCAAGTTGAACAACAATAGAGAGATATTCCTAATCCAAACCATTTAAAACGTTAGTAACCAAATGGGGGTCAGGAAAAGGCTCACCAGCAAGCGCAAGCACATCGACCCAGCTGCGCATTTGGCAAGATATTCCGGCATCGACAAGCTGCCTTTGCGAGTCGTCTGAAGCTTGGTGCGAGTATCAATAAGTCGAGCTTTCGAGTAAGCACCGTAGAGAGTTTCTAACGCACGCCACAACCCAGTGGCAGAGGAACAACCCATGACCTCGGTGGCAATGGATTCCGTCATGGAACCATAAAGCCAACCCATGAGGAGTTGGTCATTAACAACCCAGGACTCAAATGCAGGGTTGGGTTGAGGAGGAGAGCTGAGCGAAACATCACCAGAGAGAGGAGCAGAGGGTAGGAACTCCGGCGGACACGGCGTAGACCCATCAAGGAAACCAAACAGACGGTGACCACGGATGATCGTAGAAACCATGGTCTTCCACAAGGTGAAATTAGAACGGTCTAGCTTGAGTACAAAAGGCTGGCTGAGAGTGCTACCAAAGGGAGACACTGGATGAGAGAAAAAACCGAAGCTAGACCCAGCAGAAGTCGAAGAGACAGGGGCCAAGGCAGCAACACCTGAAGCGGCGGCGCCAGTGGAGCTTGGGGCCATAGAGTCAGCAGACCCAAGAGAAGACATGATCGACAGTGGCCGGAAAAGTCTCTGATACCAAGAGAAGATATCTGTATTTGGATATTTAGGGAGAAGAGAAAATATAAAACTCAACTCAATTTGAGCTAGTGCTGTGTATTGTATTTATACTAAAATTATGAATCATTACATATTACATTACCCTCTTGAATTTGTACACGTATCAGTAAAAATAACAATAAAGGGAATAATATGTAACAACCTATAACTGCCTCTTGGCTCTCATTTTGTGTGGACCACTTAACTAATTTTACATACTGAGCATTGGTTAGTAAATGGTATATTCCAAAACCTCATGTCTTAACAAGTACTTTGAAGGGGTCCTTCCCAAAATACATCTCGTTTGAGAGTAATTGTTTTAGGAAACAAACAAAAATTTATGTTATTTTGAAACTTATTGCAAAAAAATATTTCTTTTCTTAATATGTTCAACACTCAACATAATACTATTTTGTAAAGAAGTGTTAAATATTAGTATGCTTTTTTTTTTGCAAATTAGTATTGCCATTATAATTTTACATTGTATCATATAGATGCAATGTTAACTTTAATTATTTATTTGTCTCTCTCTCAATGAAATAAAAAAGAAAAATGACTTTCCATTTTATATAAGTTTTTAAAAAAAATTTATATTGGGATATAGTTTTATAATTATTTTGTGAGAGTTTAGACGTGACTTTATATTAATGTTGGGAACAACACGCTATTCAATTGTGACTCTTGTGACATGTGATAAGTTATTTACAAAGTTTTAATACATATCATAGTTTTTGCAGCATGAACTTTGTACAACATGACCATGAATTTGTTTGTTACTTTATACTTTTTCAAATTTCTAAAAGGATCGGTGCCCTCATCAGATCAAATGTCTTTGATTTGCATATCACAGTCATCATATTCCTCTACACCATGAATAGATTTTATGAAGAGGACAATTAAAAACCAAAGCCATTCACAATTAATAATATTTCAACCAAATTGTAAGGTACCTTATAATAAAAAATTGTTATGTGTATATAGATAATAATAATAATAATATAAAATTAACTAATAATATAATGTTTTTGTTAAAAAATATTTTAGGGTTAGAAAATAATTTCTTTATTTTTTTTTGTTACATTTGTTCTATTTTTTTTTCTTTCCATTTTTTCTAATATCCATACTCTTTTCTCATTTTAAAAAAAAAAATACTCAACTGCGGAGTGATCCCATTTCCTAGTTAAATTTAATATTGGAAGTTATAATTTATTTTCAATAAAAATAGAAAGTTAATACGAGAAGCCCGCGTTTTCCTCTCATCCCATTTATTAACTTTCATTTTTTATTTATCACACATTAATATTTCATTTATTGGGCTTGCATGTTTGATTTTTGGGTTTAGCTGGTCAATTGTAGTGCGTATATTATTTTGTTATTAATCATAGGATGGTACTATTGACACCTATTTTTTTTTTTCTCTTCTCCCTTCTTTTCTTCCAATTAGAGTAATGATATATACACTTAAATTATGTACTTAAACATTACACAGAGTGATATATCAATTTTTTTTTCCAACTAATCATTTTTTTTTTTTGTCGGGAATAGATTTTATTTCTATTTAGATTGCAGTCTAAATAGAGTACAAATTGGCAGAGAGATTTCCTCCAACTATCAAAACTCATTGTCTAGCTAAAGGGCATGCTTAGCTAATCCATGGGCTACCATTTTAAATTTACGACCAATATGAGATAGAGATGCCCTCAGAGAATTAGATAGTTTTTATATTGGAGAAAATTATTCCTAGTTCATTTTTGTAGGTTGAATTGTTGTTCAACGCCATTACAATAGATAGAGAGTCACAAGAAACTACATCAAATTGAAGGTATAATCTTTGAGCGCAGACAAGTGCCACTAGTAGCGTCATAGTTTCTGTTTGAAAAGTTGATAAAACTCGTACATGACAAAACAAAAGAGTTTAAGATATAATATCTGTTATATTATTTTATAATATAATGTAAAATTATATTATATTATAATATAATGTTTTAGATTAAATAAATGTGACAAAGTGTGTCACATATTGTAACATATAATAGAGAGTTACAATATTTAGATATATGAGATATATCCAAATAATGTAACATATTTGGTGTTACAAATTTGTAACCTCCAAATATTACCCTTTATTGTGTAAATTGTTGTTACACAATATTGAGATGAATTTCATAAAAGTCATATGTGATATGGCTATTAGAGATATGATTTTAACCCCAATAATGTGTTTTGGGAGTTACAAAATCATTTGGGAGGGTTTGGAACTGTTTGGAAAAACAGCACAATTTTTGTGCTGAATTTGGTCAGTGGCCGTGCCCACCAACATTCAGTGGCCGCGACCTGTGGGTCAGAGACCAGTGGCCGCGGCCACTAATGTCTCTGGCCGCAGCCACAGGCCAAAAACTGACCAAATTTTTAGTTTTTTCAATATTTGTTGAACGGCTCAAAAAACTCAAATAACTCCTAAATCTCCTTTTTAATTCCATATTAATACAATTAAACATTGATAATAGCCATGGGGGTTGGTGGAATTTGAAATTCAAATGGTGTCTCTAAACTCTATAAATAGGAGCCTATAGCTCACTTGTAAGACACAAATTTTTCTATCCACTAGAGCACTTGGCTAGAAACACCTTGAGGCTTGATAATTCCAGAAAGCTTTTCCAAAATCTGAAAGAGATCCCTTAGACCTTGAGTTAGGGGGAAATAAGCTTTTGGACAAAGGTTTTATACCTTGTTCAAGTTGGTGATCCCCAATCCTCTTCACTTAGGTTGTGTAAGTGAAAGTTTGCTTTTGTTTCTGTTCTTCTTTCTATTGCATTGTTTTCTACTTATTCTCTTGTTCCTATTACTTGTATTTCTTGTTCAAAGGTTGTAATCTTCTTTTCTTTATTTCAAACATTTTAGTTTACTTGTAACATTTTGCTTTGAGTTGTATTTCCACCATTCTCTTCTTTATCATTATCTTCTCCCTTTCTTTGGTTTATTTGTATTTTCAGTTATAGAGTTGTAACCTTATTTAATCAATCTATATTTACTTGTAATATTATTGCATAGAGTTGTAATATTATAATCATTTCCATTGAGGCAAAACAATATTTTCCTAACAACATCTAAATGAGAAAAATAGGGGGGGAAAGGGATTTAAGTAAGGCCACCATTAAAGCACAACAACCAAGGGAATTCCCTCTATTACGGGTTCCTAGATACCCTTAAATTAATATACATAAAATTTCTAAATACTAAGTAAATGTTTAAAACGAAGATAATCAGACTCCAATTATCTTTTAGAGGTTTTGATAAACCTGCCAATACTTCTCTTTTGGAGGAAAGAATAATTGCTTTGAATCTTACTGTTTTCATCTAGGTAGATATTGCAGCATCAACCATTAAAGTAATGGGAGTGGGGGTGTAAAGACCCACAACTTACAAGACCAAAATAAAGCGGAAAATAAAATTTTTAAATTTTAATAATCTCCAAAAATCCACGTAAAAAAACTTTTAAAAAGTCGTGTGTGCACACTTAGACAATTACATTATTTTTTTCAACTTAAACATTTGTTCTGAAAAAAAAAAAAAGAAATTGTGGCAAAAAAAAGTTTCCCAAAAGCCATTTCCAAAAAGAACCAAATCCCAAAGGTCGGGCCACATGTACACTTCGACAAGTAGACTTCAGGGCTCACTACTGCACCTTGCCCTTACCTACAACATGAACAGCTAGGTAAGCAATAAAGCTTAGTAAGATTAATCTTTCAAACAAAAACATACTACGACCCAAGGACGGGGTTCTACTAAGAGTAACAGAAGCATAAGTCACTAGGGTATCAGATAACTTCTGAACCCTATCAAACAAGGTATAAAATTCAAACAAGATCATTAGCTTAGTTGTACCGAACAACCAACTAAATTCAAAATCAACCTGTACGCAGAAAATCCTAGAACAAGCAAATATAAAATATAAATGCATAACACCCTTCTACAATGGCTACAAAAATCACTGAACAGCTACAAAAATATAATGAGGTGTTCAGGCACCTCTTAGATCACAACCACTAAAATTCACCGGGTGCTTACTACCTGTTTAAACATTTCATTGGCCAACCGTACTTTCCCTTACCATGGTCACCACTTCGAGTGCCAGTATTACCTAGTAATCACTAGATTTCCAATGGCACGGTCCCAAAATACACATTGGATTTCACAATAATACAATAATTAACCATCCAGGTAGCGAGCCGGATTCATGTATTAATAATCAATTCACACACAACCGGACTCCCCCTGAGTACCCTGGTTACAAATCAACAGACATTTGACTGTGCTTCCCCTACCCTAGTCACAAAGCAATAGACATTCGACCGTGTTTCCCCCTACCCCGATCATCAGCTGGTATACTAGTATGATCTAGAAATCACTGCATTTCATTGGAACATTCTGTACACTTAATAATACCCCCTAGCCATTACTAATTAATCCCTTAATCAATCTAGTTTAAAGAACTATAGTAGACAATACACTGGCATGTTTCATGATGTAGCCAAAAGTCAAGAGTAACTTACTTGGATTTCTTAGCGTTTGTCAGCAGGATTTCTTTATCAAGAGGTGAGCCTTCCCACTTAGGTGACACTATAGTGAATCCATACAGTGACTCAGATTAATTATGGAAATTATCTTAGAATTTTTTTTTAACAATTTGGGCATTGAAGATCTCACACTCAACTTTTGTTAAGTCATACCATATTTCTACACATGCATTTAAACATGTAAAAATACAACCTCTAAGTGTCGGGGAAAACTGGTTTCCAAAACCACTTTCAAAATTCAGTCCATAACTATCTTAGTCCTCAAGGTAAAAATCTTTAGTATTCGAAGTCATTAATGAGTTCGTGGAGTCCTACTTCTAATGGTGACACAGTCTAATTACAACATTCTTACAAGTTTTTGTACAAACCGCCATTAATTAATCTCTCTAAGAAATATCCCTTTTATTCTCTTAAAAAATACCGCTTAATGATTATCTCTAAGAAACTAGTTACAACTTCCATTATATAAATTTTTATTGGAGAGAATTTATTTTAATAAAAGTTGTATTTACTTAGTTTGTCAAATTACCGAATACACCAATAAACTCTACTTAAAGTTTTTTGTGTAAAGAAATGTCAAAAATACTATTTTTTTTTACCAATTAAGACTTATTTAAATTATTAAATAATTTTTAGAAAAAAAAATTATTTTAAGTTAAGCCTAATCAAAATGGTAACCCTTTTTTAAAAATAAGTTTGCTCATTATAAAGAAAACCAATTTTAAATGTTATTTTCCAAAAGTGGGCAATTAGACCCCTTTACTTAATTTAAAGAAAATCTTAAGATAAACAATTTAGAAAAAATATTTTTTTAATCATGTTTAAGAGTAAATTGAAAATTCACTTATAATGAAATTGTGAATTTTTTTTTATAACCAATTATTGTAGCAAACCCTAATATTTTGTAAGTGTTGATAACTATCCATTCTATGAGAAATTCCCAACTTTAAAATGTCGCCATTCCTAAACCGATTACTATTTTTCTATGAGACTAAACGGGTCTAAACTTTGATACAACAAAAATGTTTACACAAAATTTCAGCAAAATGGAGCTCTCCTTCAAGGTGAAACTTGTTCTCAAAACTCTTGTTTAAGTTGTCCACATTTTACAGAAATTGCAGTTTTAATCTTCCAACTTAGAAAAATTATAACACCCAACCTATAGTGAATTTTTAGAAACTGTTTCATAGACTTAATATTTAATATACTAAAAGTGTCAAGTTAAAATTTCAGCCACAAATAATTAGTTTAACCTATTCAAACCGTACCTTAAAGGCTCAGTGTTAAAACTGACAATCAACATTTCAGATTGCACATGAAATCCAAAAATGCTCATAACTTGAGTTATACAAAACATTTTTCCACTACTACAAAACTGAGCTTTCCCGACATCCAACCACGACAGTCGACTCTGTTGACTGTCGTAATTACTTAGCCAGACTCTACGCCGACAGTAAAAAACTGTACGCATAGAGACCAACCCCGACAGCTAATAACTGTCACCGTTGCTTTTGACTGTCGCTATTGATCCCAATGCCGACAGTTAATTCGAGAGCAATATCGACAGTTAAAATGTGTCGTTATTGACACCAATGCCGACAGTTAATTCAAGATCAATGTCGACAGTTAAAATGTGTCACTATTGACCCTAACGCCGACAGTTAATTCAATACCAATGCCGACAATTAAAATGTGTCGCTATTGACCCCAATGTCGATAGTTAATTCAAGACCAATACCAACAGTCATAAAATGTCGCCAAAATTTAAATAAAAAATTATAATTAATGAATAGTATAATTTTAAAAATAAACTAAGTTATGTAAATATATATTTATAAAAATTATGTATTTATTAAAAACTTTTAAAACTAGATTTTTTTTGTTTCTAAATTTTTCATATTATTAACTTTTGTATTTATAATAATTTTTATATCAAAATTTAAATTTATTATTCTTTAACATATTTATAAAATTGACTATATTATTCTTTAACACATTTATAAAATACTTTTAAAATTTCTATAAATTTATAAGTTATAAATTTTTTAATATGTATGTTTACAATAATATTAATTTATTTATAAGGCAATGCTTACACACTATTGGATTAATTATTAATTCAATTAGTTATTATATATTTTAAAAAAGTTAATTAATATTGAAATAAAACTTGTCAACGTAATAATTAATAATTTGTAATACTAAATTTCTTTTAGTTAAAAATAAATTATTTAAATAATTTATCTAACTTTTTAATCATATTTAATATTACATATTAATAAATTATTTATTATATTTAAATATATTTTTTTGTAAATATGAAAACCTAAAAATATAGCTAATGAAATATAATTTAAAAAATAAATTAAATTATGTAAATATATTTATAAAAAAAAAAGTATTATTTTTTTAATATATACTTTTAATGTGTTATGTGGTCATACATATAAAATAATGTTAATTTATAACTTTTAACACTAAATACTAGTGTTAGGTTAAATATTTTTTTTTAAATAATTTATTAAAATTTTTATGATAATATTTTTTTTAATTAATAACTTAATGAGATAAAAATCATAATTCTATTAATATTATTTATTAAGATTATCATAATTTTATTTTTGTATAAATGAGATTTATTAAGATTTGTAGATTTACATTTTAAATTTTGGGATTCAAAATAAAAAGAAATTTTGAGAATTTAAAATAATTATGACTTAAAAGTTAATTTATAATTTTGGACCAAATATAAATTTGTAAGACTACTAATATAATTAAATATGCGAAATGAAATTTGAATTAATTTTGATAAAATGAAATAAACTTTTTGTTAATAAATCAAATAAGAAATTGATTATTTAAATAGAGCTTTGCTAATAACTTAATTAAGAAAGAAATAAGAAAATAAAATGTTAATATATTGAAAAACAAAATCTGAACCCTAGTTTCAAATGGTCATCTCTCTCCCCCTCTTGTATTCTCTCTCTTCCCTCTCTCCCGATACAGAGATGCCTCCTTCCTCGCATCCCAGTCGGCCCAGGCCATCGACACGCACGGCACCAGCAGCCTCGCAAGCCCCCGAAACCCCCAATCCCCGAGCCTCGCTAACGTACGCGCCGTCTATCCCAATCAACGGGCCGCCCGAAGTCACTACCACCCTGACGTTTTTGAGCAAAATCCGGCCACTTCAAGCCTCTATGAGCTGAGCCAACACCACCACTGTACTCATTAGACCATGGGAAGAAAAACCCACTTGAGGATCGGGCCAAAAACCACCGTGGGTGTTAGCCGAAATCCATGGAATTTCGAACGGTTTTGGCTTAGTTCCGGCCATCCCGAGCCGACGTGGGTCACACTGCCACCTTCTTTAGTCTCCTCGTGGTCAGGGCTTTCAAGCCCAACCAATTTCGTTACCCAACCGCCACTTCGTCATTGTTGTCAGAGCTCCAGTGTGGGCTTCGGCTAGCAACGACATGAGGTTACAAGAGGCTCGTCTTGAGCTCCCAACCGCTATAGTATAAATTCCTAACTCGAATTTTAATTGTTTTGAGATTTTAAATTTGTTGCAATTTAGAAAATTAAATTAAAATATGTATGTTCCTAGTATGTTAAGCGTTAATTACTATACTCAATTAAATTGTGATATATGTACTCTGGAATCCACGTTGAAATATGCAAATTTCCAGAAGTAAGATTATTTTATAAATTAATCATATTTTTTAATGTGGTTATATCTGCAATGGGGAAATGCAGATTCATGTCAACAAATTAGGAATTCATACATGATTTTTTTTTAAATCTTTTGAAAGCTGAATTTTTCTACCTACTATCTGGTCCTTAGTGAGCTTCGAGTGAGAAACTGGAACTATGGACATTACAGGCATAACTGAGAGAGCATACATATATACTAAATATGCTTGTCAATTTAATAGCTGATAAATAAAGTAATGAACTGTGTTAGTGCTGCTAGTGTTTGTAATATATTATTATATGAACACCGTTTAGCCAATACAAAAAAGTTTGTTGAGCTGCTGGATAGTACAGAAGACTATTTGATCTTTGAAAATGAAATGTGTGTTAATTAGTTGGAAATGTTGCTCTCTCACTCTCTTTGAGACATTCTGAAAGAAGGGTTCACTTGTGTCCATTGTCTAAGAAATTATATAACCTATGATCTTTAACAATAGGCATATTAACTGTAGGCATATTACTTGATTTCCTTGTTTCTGCAGATTACATACACACACATATATATATAGTCAATATTAATGCTTAAGCATGCATGCTGCTTTGATGAAATAGTTATACGTATTGTTTAGATTTGTTGGGAATACTCTTGTTTGTGATGACCTTGAGGAGGCTAAAGACTTTAGATGTCAACCGCTATGGGGCTCTAGAATGTCTTGTATTTCTACATTTTCATTTATATCTTGTTTGAAAGCAATAGTTATTGGTAATCTTTATAACAATTTCTATACTTTTGATTGTATATTGATGTGAGTTTTATTTTGATTCATGTATTTTTTTTATTTTGATCTTATAAGCATGTTATTATTTCAATATGAGATAACTTCTAGTTATTTTAACTTTTGTACAATAGTTCAGTAATGAAGAGAAAGAAAAAAGAAATGAAGGAAAGTTAGTAATATTATTTTTATAACCTAGTAACCTTCTTTGACAATCTATTTCCAATTAATTAGTTTATATATGCTCATTACATTTCAGATGCCTCTTTATATATATAAGATCCATTGTATTATTGAAAAGACTTGTGATCATAACTAAGTCAGTGTATGAAAATCTTTTTATTCCATTGATATAGTAAAAATTATTTACAAATTCTATATTATATCTTGATTACTTTCCATTTTGATCAAATGTAATTGGGTATATCTTAGTTTCTTTTTAATTATTTGGTTTTTAATCCCTCTAAATCATTCTAACAATCATTATTTATTCTCATATTTATGCTTTAAGATTAGACAATGTTTTTGTTGAATTCAATATTTTCTTCATTCGTTGATGTTTTTTTAACAACTGATTTATTGACTGAAGTTGCAATATGATGCCTTTTGTATTGAACTGTTGTCCATTCTATTTCAGAAAAATGTTTATTCTGTGTTCGTTGTTTCCTTTCATCATCTACTCAAATTTACTCTTTGAACTTGGAGATAGAGGAGAAAATCAACAGTAAGAATCTTATTAATTGCTTTTTTGACACCTTATTTTAAGACATAAGAAATCTTACTAAACAATGAGACTAATGTAGCTAAATGCTGTCAGTCATTAAATTTTCATGAAGTTTAATTTTAAAAGAAAATCAAATTTTAAGCTGCTATGTTTCTTGGTAAAATTTCTTTACATATTGTTACTGATGAGCTTTATCACCAACTAATTTATTTTCTCATTTGTCTGTGAGATGAACAGGTGCCAAAAAAAAAGATCGAAAAAGTCTTTGACTATGTGTGGTTATGGTTTATGGTTTATGTGTGGTTTGATTGGTATATTTCTGCTACATTCTTTTCATGCTGATATATTATTGTATAATTTTCATTCTGCATTTCCATTAGTGAGGCATGACTCATGCATGTAAAGGAGTTGTTCAGCTTCTCTTCTCAGTGTTAGTGGTGAGTGGTGATGAACTCTGCTGATTCTCTTTCAACTCAAGAAAGAAAGGATCCAGAATATATAAGCTTGTCTTGTTTGTTGTATTCAAACTCTGATTTGTGACTTCCGTGTCTGTCTTTGTTAAAATTTAGAGTGAAAGCAATTGTCTTTACATGTTTCACCACATTGGCCATAACTTCATGGCCCCTATCTAAAATTGGGATGTAGTAATTATCGGATACCAATTTACTCATAATTATTGTTTAAAATCCAAAGAACAGATATATATTGACTATGCCTTGGAATTTATTTTAGTTTTGGTTTGACTTTAATGATGTTCATTCTGGATTGTAGGCTAAAACTCTACTTGGATATTTAAGAGAACCAAGATAATTATATAAGAGAACCAAAGCAACAAGAAATTCTTCAAGCTGGTGGGTGTTATTTTATTTCTTGCTTGTAAGAATTATGTATATAGGTTTGTTGTGTTCTACTATTGTATGTAATAGATAGATTAATTTCAATTGTAAAAGTTAGTTTTTTTTTTAAAAAGAAGACAATTAAATTGTTAATATAATTAGCTCCTCGTAAAGATTTTATTATTATAATTATAAGTTTTTAGATTTGTATACAAATGCTTTATTTAAATCATAATTTTTAATTTAAAATAAATATAAATTAATTTTTTAAAAATTAAAAGTATAAATTTTAAGGGTACGCATTGCGCGTCGTAAAAAAAATTCGTTAGTGTTGCCAGTAACGGCGACACCTAATAACTGTTGGCGTAGCCAGCAACGGTGACACTTAATAACTGTTGGCGTAGCTAGCAACGACGATACCTAATAACTGTCGGAGTGGCTAAAAACAGCGACACCTAATAACTGTCAACGTTGTCAGCAACGGTGATACCTAATAATTGTCGGCGTAGCCAGCAACGACGACACCTAATAACTGTCGGTGTAGCCAATAATGACGACACCTAATAACTGTCGGCGTAGCCAGCAACGACGACACTTAATAATTGTCGGCATAGCTACCCCTATGCCAACATAGGCAAATATAACAGTTAGTCAACTGTCATCGTTGCTCAATGGCGATAGTTAAAAACTGTCGGGAATTCCCATTTTTGTAGTAGTGTTTAGTGATTAAAGATGCTAAAATCATGTACTCTTCCTAAATAATGCATTAGTGAAAACCCCATTTATAAACCATGTCATTTAGGCACTGTAAAACTAGTTGGAAGCTACTGTAACATTTTTGACAACAAGCTATCTTCAACAAAGCCTATGAAAACTTTGGATTTCCACTACCAAACAACCTCAACTTGCATGCATGCAAACCAAACAGCCATAAAAGAAATAATAATCACCAACCCACCTACTTTGACACTAAATATGGCCCACAAACTTAGATGGAAGGATCATTTAGAAAGATTTAAGGTAAAGAGTCAAGATTTTACCTTTGTATTAAAGTTTTGACTTTGGCTTCTATGAATTGGCTCTAAGCTTCCCAAATGCTTTCCAACTTCCAACCTCTCTCCAATGCCTCTTCAAGATCAGATTTGATTCAATAAAAAGAAGAAAAAAGAGAAGAAACACCAAGATTTCAAAACCCTAACGAAAGCTTACCTTGTTAGTGTCCAAAGCTCCAAGTATGCCCTAGAAGCTCTTGGATCTTTCATGCAACACTCCTAGGTTCTTTAACAAAGATCAAAGAGTGTTTTTAAGAGTGGATACTAAAAAACAAAGAGGAAAAAGAGAGCCCTAGGTTCGGCATAAGAGAGAAGAAAATAAACTTTTGTGAACATTACCTCTTTTGTAACTTGTTTCATGAGTCTAGGAGCTTCAATGGAGGCTCCTCTTTTCCTTAGAGAGAGAGGGAGTATGAAGTTTTGAGAGGAAATGGAGAGGAAAATAGTCTAACTTTTCTTTTTGTTGTGATTGGAATGGAAGAGAGAGAGAAGAAGAAGAAGGAAAATGAGTAGAAGAGAGGCTTTGAGTTTCTCAAGTTTAACTTGGGGTTTAAGAAAATATGTGTAGTGATTACCCAATTAAATAAAGAAATAAAATACAAAAGACTCTCCACTTCCCTTGTCGCCGCCCCTATAGAAAGGCCAAAATGGCTTTTTTTTTTATTTTTAATTTCCATCTTATTTTTAATTTTTCCTACTATTACATAGTTTCTGGAAAAATTAATCCTAATAAAAATTGGTTACCATATTTTAAAAATATTGTCACACACATAGATAAATTTTTTTATGCCTATTATTTAATTCAAAATTATTTATTTTTTCCTAATCACATACTTAGGAGAAATTGAGTATTTTACTCAAAATGCCACATAAATTGGAAATTTCCATAAAATTTCATTTTTATTTTCATTTTTCCAAATTTATAATAGTTTTTGCTTAATTTTCTTAATTTTCCATAATTTTTTTCTCACAGAATATTTTATCCGAGATTTTTACCCGTTAAGGGTTTTTGACCCGGTCCGAGACTGAAGGTCTTGGTTTAATCAAAACACCAATCTTATCACATAATGACTAATACTTGACAACATAATATTAAAAAAACATACAATATCCCTTACAAGTATTCACATACTTGGAAATATAAGATTTATCAAGAATTAAACTTCCTGCAACCAAAATTCTACTCGGTGCCCGAAACGCGGGGTGTTATAGGGGGTTCCATGGTTTCTGATAAACGAGTTTTGGACTCATTTTAGTGTGTCTTTTTTACGTAGTGTTTTAGACAATTAGGTTAATTTTGTTCTATTTAACGCTTATTTTGATTTTTTTTTAGGTTTTGAAGGACTTAAGACGCTTTGGAACGAAAATAGGTGAAAAATCACAAAAAGACGAAAATCTGTCAAAAAATGGTGATTTGTAGCAAGTGGCGTGACTGCACCAAGAGGGGCATGACATCACTGGGTGTCTGGAAAGCGAGGAATTTTGCAGATTTTTAACCAGGGGCATCTTGGTCATTTCATTTGGGGAAAATATAGTGTTTTATATTTTAATGCAATTTTCATTAGAATAACCTAGTTTTTCATAGTCTAGACTTGGAGAATACAGGTGGAAGCTCAATGGAGAGGATTGGATCACTTTTGATTTTTTCTTTCATCTTTCATTTTTAATTTTGTTTTATTTTAGTTCAATGGATGTTAACACTATGATTATGAACTAAATCTATTTCTGGGGTTTTTAATGCAATTTCTATAATTTCTTTTTCTTCAGTGTGATCTATTTAATTTTTGGTTAATGAATGTGAATAATTTGACGTCGTTATTTGCATTATTTATGAATTTAATTCAAAATCTAAAATGTGAGAGTTAAATATAGTTGAATAGGCATAGATTTCAATATAGAACGAGAGTACCTATATAGTTTGTGTAGCTTTTAGGATTTCTATTCTTAATGCTTGCCTTATGTTTGGAATTTATCATAGAGATGTAGAAAATTCGCATATACGTTGAGGTATCTATATATCCTAATAATAATATAGACTGCTTTAGTAAATCCGCTATCACAATAAGAGAAAGAATAATGAAAATTGTATTGATGAAGTAATAAAGTAGATAGATGATGAAATTCAATACCCTAGCTTTGCATCCATTGAATTATTTTTTCTTTTATTTGTTAATTGTTAGTTTTGTCAATTCTTGTTTCTGTTCTTAAATCTAAGTTTTATTAGCAAAATAGAATTAGGAAGTAAATTATTGGTAGTTAATAAACCATCTTTGTTGGATGATACTCTATTTTACCTCTATTATTACTTGTTTTCGATACGTACACTTGCGTGGTTATAAATTTTTGCAACAAATTTTTTGCGCCATTGCTGAGGATTGTTTTCTTGATATAAAAAAAAATAATTCCATTCTATTTTGGTTGTTTTTCTTTTTACTCTAACTTGGTTTGTGTCTAAAATCTCTTATCCCAGGCAATATTAGTTTATGCGACGTGGAAAGACATTTGAGATCATACTGGTGAATCCTGAGATTGAGAGAACTTGTAGACAGAATTGGAGGAATAGGATGTTGGTGGCAAGGATGGCTGCAAACCAAGGGAATGCAGTAAATAATGTCCCCAACAATGCCGAAGGGGCAGCACCTGGTGAGGCTCAAGATTAAGGGGCACCAAATTTGAGGGATTATGTACTCCCCACTGTCATGGGAGTACATTTATGCATCAGACACCCCACAGCTGCCACTAACAATTTTGAGATCAAGTCAGCAATATGAAAAATGGTCCAGTCTATTGTTTAGTTTGGTGGATTACCTATGGAGGACCTAAACATGCACATAGCTAATTTTCTAGAGTTGTGTGCAACCTTCAAGATGAATGGGGTGAGTGAAGATGCTATTAGATTGAGATTATTCCCGTTTTCACTAAGGGATAGAGCGAAGTGCTGGTTGGTTTCGCTGCAAGCCAACTCAATCACTACATGGGAGGAACTAGCCCAAAAGTTAATTTCCAAGTTTTTCCCTCCAGCAAAGGCAGCTAACTTAAGGGGAGAAATTAATAATTTATGTCAGATGGAGAGGGAATCACTATATGATGCATGAGAGAGATTCAAAGAGATGTTAAGGAAGTGCTCTGATCATGGGATTGAAAAAATGATGTTAGACCATAATTTTTACAATGGGTTGGGTGGTACTACTCGCACCATTATAGATGCAGCAGTAGGAGGGCCATTTATGAGCAAGAGTGACAACGAAGCTTATGATCTTTTAGAAGAAATGACGATGAATAACTACCAATGGTCTACTGAGTGAGAGAACATAAAGAATGTAGCTGGGGTACTTGAACTAGATTCCATCTTTATGCTCACCGCTCAAGTGGCATCCTTGCCAAAGCTATTACAATAGAGTATTATCGTACCTCAAGCCATGCAATTGCAGAGTGTAACGACCCAAATTCAGTGTTTAGGCTTAAGGGCCTGGGGAAGTGTGCCTGGAGGGCATGATGGGATTTTGTGTGTGACTTTATTAAGTTTAATGCATCATTATGATTTATTGCACGTTATATGACTATTTGATTATTTGAGATGCATGACTATGTGAATCAGTATGCATGTAGAACTGATTGTCTTAAAATGAGCATGATTGTAACTTGGCCATGTTAGGGCATAACTGTGATAATTGTACTATGTGAATCGTGCCATGTGAGTGTGATGTTTTATCAGGATGCACGCATCGAGACGGTCCTAGAGAGCCAGTTAGTCTGAAAGTCACAACGGGTTGTTGTACCCGGCTCGGGAGGAGCCCAGGGGTACTTCGGGAATCTTATAAGTTGAGTTTAGAAAGAGTGATTAGTTATGGGTATTTTGGTAACCATTTGTAACTGCTGTGAGTAACAAGTTTTAAGATAGGAAGTGGTAGAATTGAAATGAAAGTGTTAAGACTTAAGTACCCTTGAAGGTTTAGCTTAGAAGGATTAGTAAGGAGGGGTAATTTGGTCTTTTGGCAAGGCAAATAGACAAAAGGCAGCTGGGATATAGGGGGCACGGTTTGGAGTATTGGGCATTTAGTGTCTTGATAAAATTTGAAGAGAAGGAAAAGGAGAGAAGGGAAAGGCTAGGGCAAGCAAGAAGAAGAAGAAGAAGAGAAGGAGAAGTAGGAGTCTAGGAGGGGATCAAGGACTTGTGTGGATTCTTCATTTGAGGTAAAGGTTTTATACATATCTAAGTATGGATTTTTGTTTTGATTTAAGGAATTTAAATGCCTAAGCTAAACATTGTTGGGTTTTGGGGTTAGTTGCTGAAATTTGAAATCATAGGAGTGGATCTTGGGTGTGTTGATGTTTTGAATTGATTCTAGTGTTTATAGGATGTTAGATTGTTCATATGAGGTTTGGATTTGAGTTTTGGGGTTTAGGTATTGGTTTGGGGTGATTTGGAGAGGTTAAAGCTCGGGGAAAATGCAGGAAAAACCCAGAAAATCTGGGTTCGCGATGGAGCGCCGCGGCCCTGTTCTTGGGTGCCGCGGCGCGAGGAGGCTTCAGGATGAGGGCATGGGCTCTGGGCGCCGCGGCCCTTGAGGGGTGTGCCGCGGCCCTAGGCCATTTTGGCAGCCCAAAAGTTGAGTTTTTGGGGCTTTTTCCCGGGGACTCGGGGGATGGTTCCGATACTTTGCTTTATGGATTTAGAGGTCCCGGGAGTGCGGGATTGGTCCCGGGAAGTGGTTCTAGGCTTGGTTAGTATTGAAAGTGTTTTATGTGTGTTGTGACTAGGATTTCGGAGGGGCTCGTGCTTGTGGACCGTGCTCGTGATCGTGGTGCATCGGAAAGCACGGAATACAGGTAAGAAAACCCGTAACACCCGAGTTTAGGGCATGGCCCCACTGTGTGATTGTAGGGCATGGCCCCGGATTGTATTACGTGCAAATGCTTAACCTTAAATGAACCGTGATGTGTGTGAATGTTTATTTTGAATGTACTATATGTGTGATTATGATGAAACGAGCGGCAGAGGCCGGGTACGGCGTAGGCCGGGGCGGCCGTGGGCCGAAAGTAACACACAGCACATGGGATGCTATATTCAGGGTGGGACCCAAGGGATACATGAGTTATCCTCGTGGTGAGAACCGAAACTCCAGGCTTTGGTAAGGCCTTGGGAGCGGCATGGCCGTACTTGTTTATTATGATGGTTTTCCTTTGTGTCAGTGAATTATTGCCAGCTATTTGTTTTGCATATGTTATGTGTTATTTGGGTTTTCTTGCTGGGCTTCGGCTCACGGGTGCTCCGTGTGGCAGGTAAAACCAAGGAGTCAGTCAACCGGCCATGAGTATGGAGAGCGTGGGGGCGGCGCGTACATGTTCGGCCTGCCCGACTGCTTTGGTTGGGGGCATTTTGTATATGGCTGTATTTAACCATTCTTTTGATAGCTGATCAAGTGTAATTCTATTTTTGAGTTGTAAATATTTTGTAAACCTTATTTTGGGATCCCAGATGTTTTATAATTGACGTTTTTAATGAAACTAAACATTTTCAAAGAGTACAGCCTTAAACTCTGGTTTATTCACACTTTTGGTTTTAGAAACCACTTGAGTCAATTAAATGCACAATTTCTGTTTTAAATTCACTTAGTAACGGCCCTAAGGTAGTAGGGCATTACACAGAGTGCATGTGAAATGTGTGGGAGTGCTCATCCACCTAACCAATGTCCTGCAGTGGATTTAAATAACATGCATGTGGTACAAGTTCAAGCCATAGGAAATTTTCCAAGATTGCCTAACAATCCTTATTCAATGTCCATCAACCAAGGGTGGCAGAATCACCCTAACTTCTTCTGGAAAAATGATCAGGGTATTCAACAACCGTTCCAACAACAACAACAACCTTTCCAAAATCCTCATCCAGCATATTATCAACCTCCCCCACAATTGAAGCAAGCTGATGCTCAGTCTGATGTCCTGGACCAATTTATGACTGAGACAAGGTCTTCTATTCAGAATTTGGAGACTCAAATTGGTTAGTTGGCTAGCTTAATGACAAACGGTGCTCAAGGAAACTTACCGAGTACTACTGAAGTGAATCCTAAATAGTAGTGCAATGCAATCTTTTTGAGAAGGGAAAAGGTGATAGATGAATCCACACAAAAAGTAATTTCTGAAGAAAAGGTGACACGAAGAAGGAAGTGAGTGGGTCAAAGGTTACTGAGAACCTTGAGAAGCAGTCAGAAATATGTATTGATTATTACATCAAGTTTCCCTATCCACAGAGGCTTCAAAAGAAGATACTTGATAAGCAGTTTTATAAGTTTTTAGATGTTTTTCGGAAGCTTCACATCAACATTCCTTTCGCCGAGGCAGTCGAGCAAATGCCAAGTTATGTGAAGTTTATGAAAGAAATTATGTCAAAGAAAAGGAAACTAGAGGACTATGAGATAGTGGCACTTAATAAGGAGTGCAGTGAAATACTCCCAAAGAAACTACCTCCCAAGCTTAAAGATCCAGGTAGTTTTACCATTCCTTGTACCATAGGGAATGTGGATTTTGAGAAGACACTCTGTGATTTAGGGGCAAGTGTGAATTTAATGCCTCTATCAATCTATCTATTGCAAAAATGAAATTAGGGGAAGCGAGACCAACTACTGTGACACTTCAAATAATGAATCGCTCAGTCAAACAACCTCGCAAAGTGATTGAGGATGTTCTAGTCAAGGTGGAAAATTTCATCTTCCCTGCATATTTCATTATTCTGGATATGGAGGAGGATGCAAACATCCCAATAATTCTTGGAAGGCCATTTTTAGCTACTGGTAGGGCATTAATCGATGTTCATAAGGGTGAATTGAAGATGCGAGTTCAAAAGGAAGAGGTAACATTTAATGTTTTTCTAGGAACAAAAATTCCAATTTTTTGTAGAGTAGATGTGGTGAAAAGAGGTGGTGATAAGATGGATGTCACTAAGAAGAAGTCCTTGGCTCAATGTGGTATGCGAATAGTTCTTCATTGTTTGAAAAATATCTTTAGTGGGAAAGCTCGATTGTTACATGAGCAGTGGAATGCTCCAAAAATTTGCAATATCAAGAAACGAGCATCCAATCATGACACTATGGCCCTCAAGGACTTGAGGGGTGGCTTAGATCCAAGTTGAATCTAATAAGGAGGTCAGTGTTTGGCTAAATGACATTAACGACATTGCATTTGGGAGGCATCCCAATGGCTACATTTTATTTTTGTTAAGTTTTTAGTTTTTATTTTTTAACAATATGAATTTTCGGCAATTATTTTTTTTTGTTGTATTTATTTTATTTGCTTAGTTTTTAGGTTCACTATTTATTATGTAATTTTTCATCTACTTTTGAATCGTACAAATCGTGAAAAAAAATAATGTAAAAAATGAAAAAAGGCTCAAAAAGGACCATTTCTAGGCAAGTGGCGCGATTGAGGTGAGTCTATCGGGCTGCGCCCACAATGCCCCAGGGAAAATTAACCCACTAGCGCGACCGCGCTCAGAGCACTGCGGTCGCGACCGATGTCGTTCAATATGACATTGAGAGGAGAGTAGCGTGACCATGCTACACAGTGGTGCGACCGCAACCACAAGTCAGAGAGATTTTAAACTCTCCAAAAACATAAAAAATTTTAGTTTTTAAAATTTTAGTTTTTTTCTCTTCTCCTCTTCTCTGAGTTTCTCTTCTTTGCTATTGGGTTTCAAATTTCCAACCTTCTTTTGGTATGTATTTCCTCACTAAACACTTATTTGCTTTATGTTTTTGTGATATAGCACCTACATTGTTAGTCTTTCTTCCATTTTTTTTTTACTAATTATGTTCTTGCTCTCTTGGTTGTGGAATTCGAAATTTATGAGGAATGTGAGATTTCTTGCTGAATATTTCAACTTAGACGAGATGAATTTTGATCATATTGCATGTATGATGCTATTGTGACTTCAATTTGTGAGATTGTTTGAGAATTGTTGTATATTTTGTTTTGAAGCAAATTTTGGGCTTTTGAAATTCTTGATGTTATGATGAAATTAGATTGAAATTTTTGTCATCCATTTTGTTGAGTTTCTTTTTAATTTGGGAGAATTTTGCATTTTGAAATTTCTAGGGCATAAAATTGGGGATTTTGTTAATTGTGAGGAATTGATGTAATTGATATAAAATTTAGGTTCTATTGAGTAATTATTGAAGATATCATACTTGATTCTGCTTGGGTTTTGATTCAATTTTGTAATTTCTTGAGTAATTGAGTAATTTTGTATTTTAGGTCATCATATTGGGACTTTTTAATTTTGCATGCAATTGCTCATGTTCTTGTGTTTGGTGGTGATCTTTGAAATCATTTAAATTTGATTGGGTGATTGTGAGGAATTTTTGAAAATTTTTTGGTGAAAATTGTGTTTAATTTTTATGACAACTTTTTGTGAATTATTTTTTGTTGATATGGCAAGGAAGAGAAATAAAAAAGTGCAAGAACTATTGCCTGGATCCCAAGATTCCGACATAGAGCCTACTGAACCTACATCTAGATTTATCAATGCTAGTGCTAAGTCTAGGTATAAAATAGAAAAGTCTAGGAGTTTGATTCCGAAGAGGGGTTTTTCCACCAATGCTGAGGGAGAATTTACTGTCCTTGAGGAATATGTCAATGTTATCAACACCCATCATTGGAAGTATTTTTGTTCCCCACCTATCCATGATGTGATCCCAATTGTTAGGGAATTCTATGCCAATGCCTATGACCACGACTATACTTGGAAAGCAACCATTAGGGGGAAGACTGTGGCTTTTGATTATAGGCCATTAATGATTTCTTTAAGTTGCTCACACGTGACAATGATGACTATCAGGATCTAAAAAATATTTTGTGTGAGGAGAGTACCTGGATACAATTTTGACTGCTTTGACTCTAGTTTGGAGTCAATGGACTTTCAATGGGACAGTTAGAATATGTTTTCCCTTTAATTTGTTGACTAGAGAGAAAAGAATCTGGTTGAATTTCCTCTATGCAAATCTGACACCTAGTAGTCATGTGACTACTGTGAATCCTAATAAGGCAATATTGCTTTATGTTGTCTTATTAGGTATGTCTGTAGGTATTGGTAGGATTATAGCCTCACAATTCCATTCTGCATTGTTCACTCAAAATGTGGGGTTATATTTTCCTAGTTTGATCACTAGTCTTTGTTTGAAAGATAGGGTCCAATTTGATGAGACTGATGAGCTTGTGACTCCTTTGATTTATGACACTGTTCATATGAACAAGACCAAAACAGTTAGTTATGCTAGTGTTGCTTCTTCAGGTGGCACTTCGTCTTAGGTGTGGCGTAGACAATCTCGTCCCTCTACTTTGGAGGAGAGGATGAGTAGACTGGAGCTGAATTTCCAGGAGCATCATTTATGGAGCGTCAATATGACCCATTATCAACATGGGTACCAACAGGAATTTGCATCTCATTTTGAAATTGACTTCTTTACCAGCTTGGGAAAATAGTTTTGATTGACACGAGTGTAGCCTCATCTAGACTTTATCCTTTATCAAGTTAAACAAAGCTCTCTTGTTTATACCTCTCAACACATGTAACCCCAAATAAGTTTCTATTTCATTTGTCATTTTCATATTTAGAGAGAATGTATTGAGGAGGGTATTCTCTTCTGAGGTATTTGGAGAGAAGTATACTAGAAACTTCGTAAAGTTGATCATTTGCTCAGCAAGAAGAAAAAATATAGTAATTACAAATAATAATAGTAATATTAACTTTTGAGATCAAATTCAAGTGTGAGATGTGGCTTTATGTCCAGAATATGCTGACTATAGAAAGAAGATATGTTGTATAACATGTATGGATCTTTTTGTTGCCTGAAAGATGATGAGACTGTCATTCGCAAAAAAGAGATGAGTAATGGCAAGAGTGTTGGTAGCAATTTTCAATACCATAATGTCTCTCCTACTTTCTGCTTGTTGGAGTAAAGCTGAAAAATATTCTGCACTAATCAAGAAAAGCTATGGTGATAAAGATTCACCTTGTCTCAATCCTCTTGATGGTGTCACTTCTCCATATACTAGACCATTTATTTGAAATGAGCATTGATCCAAGTTCCACATTTCATTATCTTGTTTACCCAACCCGACCTGAACCCCGTTCTTAATAATATTTTCTCCACAAATATCCATTCAACCCAATCATATGTCTTACTCATATCTAACTTCATTGTTGCATAGCACTTACTTGCTGTCTTTTTAAGTTTTTAAATTATGGAGACACTCATAGGATATTATTGCATTATTTGTGATGAGCCTTCTTGGATCAAAAGCACTTTGAGAAATATTGATGATGAATGAAAGAAAAGGTTTTAATCTATTAATTAAAAACCTTGAAGATAATTTATAAAGAACATTACAAAGGCTGATTGGTCGAAAATCATTGTTAGCAACATGATTTTTTCACTTTTGGAATTAGAGTGACTATGGTGGAATTAATTGTAAACAGTTCCACAGATTTGTTCAAACTTATAGTTTTTTATACTAATGGACCAACAATATCCCAGTGTTCCTGATAAAATAGTGCACTCATACTATCTGGGCCTGGACTCTTATCTGTAGGCATAGAGAAAACTGCCTCCTTAATTTCCTCCAGAGAAAAAGGGGAGTCCAATATCTTCAGTAGCTAGCATTTGAATCCCCAGTAGTAATTCCTCTATCCGTTCTTCTGGAGGGGAGGAGGATGTGAAAAGAGAGATGTAAAAATTTATTGTAATACACTAATATCGTTGTAGCTAGTGCACCATTCTTCTTCGTCATTGAAAAGGCCTGATATATAACAAAAGTGGAGATCATTTATATATTAACATGTAACAAACCTTCAAATTATAAAATAAAATAAAATAAAATAAATGACACATTCTAATTGGTCGATGAGCATGTGATTGCTAAGAACCTTCCTCATAAGTTAGTGGTGTTTACTTGATTATACATATATATATATAAAGTAAATTATGTATTTATGAATAATTATTACATGAGCATAAATAATGTAGTTGAATTCCTACAACTTAGCAAAAGGTGAACATAAATATGTATTTACATGATGAGATGGTCGGTCGTAAGCTTTATATTAGTCTAAATTATAGACATTAAGGAAGAAGGCGAAGCCATTTTGTCCATTCCTTAGTCAGATTCAAATATAAAAGATCTTTTAGTTTGACATCATGATAAATCAGGTCATTATTCAATTCGGAGTGGCTACTAGCAAGCCATTTTAGTTCTGGGCCTGGGACAAGCTGAGTCATCTCATGGCACCTCAAAATGGTGGGAAAGGCTTTGGTCTCTTTGCCTCCTCCCAAGATCAAAATGTTCATCTAGAAAGCTTCGCATAATTGACTTCCAACATTGAGGAACCTGCACCACCGTGGTATGGATGTGGATGAAACTTGTCACAATTGTTCGAGAGGCCCTGAGACAAGTTGTCATGCTACATGGGTTTTTCGGGGCTGGCCTCAGTGCGTGACCAGGTCTGTTCTAATATTAGCCTTCTTCCATTTTGGCATATGGATATCTATGAATTCATAGTGGAGCTTTCTGAATCCCTTTGCAATTCTGATCTAGAACGAATGTTGACTGTGTTGTGGAGACTTTGGTTTCGCGGAAACAAGTGTGTAAATGAAGGGATCTTGTTAAAGGATGAAATGTTGTCTCATCGGGCGACTGAGTACATAACTCGTTATCAAAGTGTAAACCGACCCACTAAAGAGCATGGCCTCCCCAATCAAGCACTCTCAAGTAGAGAGATACAACTGTGGATGGCTCCTCCATCTCACATTCTGAAGGTAAATACTGATTGTCATCTCTCCTCATATCAACAGAGTTGGTTTGGGCATGATACTTAGGGACCACAAAAATAATTCCATTGCCTTAGCCATATGGCCTTGCTTGGCTACCTTCTCTCTTGTTATTGTCGAAACTTTGGGTATGTTGAAGAGCCTCAATCTATGTAAAATGTTGGGTTTCTTACAAATAATAATGGAATGAGATTGTCTTCATGTGATTCATGCAGTTAACAATAAAATCATTGATCAATCTTACCTTGGTTCCATTATTAGGGATATCATTGACATTTGCAATGAGTTTATTGTTGTATCATTCAGATATTGTCCTAGAGTCGCTAATAGTGTCATCTATTCCTTAGCTAAGTTAGCTCTATCTAAGGATGAACATATGTTATGGTTGCGAGGACACCGTTATTGTATTGACTCTTGTATTCAGGCTGATGGCCTTTATCAATGATATCCCCTTAGCACTCTTTTTTCCTCTTGAGCTTTTTCCCAATAGGTTTTGCTCTTGAGGAGGCCAAGTAACTTTAAAAAAAAAAAAAAAAAAAGACATTAAAAACAAAAACAATCGCCTTTGTTTTTATTATTATTTTAAATTTCTAAACGATTATAGCTCTAATATATTAGTTATAATGGTGTTAAAAAATTAAATGAGAGGAGTCCCACAAATATCTATTGAATCAACATAACTAACAGCAATATGGAAGTTTGATTAAAGTATGCAACAACAAAATCATTGCATTCGTTACTTAATTAAGCAATACCCTATCAATGAAAACATGACTAAGTGTTCAATTAATCTATAGGTAACTGGCGTGATTTGATCATACCTTATGAATAGCCAATATATGTTAGAAGCATCCTACTAGCTCCAGCAAAAACCACACTCACTTGCCAAATTATGCAAGGAAAATTCAAGTCATAACAGACTTGCATAGTATTCCCAATACCCACCAAGAAATCCTAATACGCCTCTGTTTTCTTATTCTTCTTTTTTAATTTTATTTTCCTTCTATATTTGAAACTAATGATAGTGAAGGTAGGAAATATGAAGGTAGGAAATATGATTCGGTATGGTGAGTGGACTGTGGAATTATATAGCTAAAATATTCATGAAATGCAATGCAGACGTCGAGCTCAAACATAACATTGTGAAACAACCACAAGATTTTGGGAAGGTCCCTTGCAAAATCATTTTTAATTCCTCCTAAATTATAAGATAAGCAGTTCCTAGTCCCTTAACTATACTATACCCTTACTTATCTACTTCTTTAACAACATAATTTCCTACATTAAAAGATAATTAAATAAATAAATATATATTTAGAGAGACAGAAGACAACACATTTGATATAGTTATTCCTATATCTTTCCTTCACCCTTTGATGAAAGAATTTTTTATTTTGATTTCTCGCTTGTAGTCATTTAACTTTGGAGCGTTGTTGCCAGAAGACTTCCTCTTGGTGCAACAAATCATCTAGTTTTCATTCTAAGTATCGTAGTTTCAGAGCATCATTTAGTTGTTCTTGCGAGTTTTGCAGTCGTACAATTTGAGAATGAGTTTCTTTGATATCTATGGATAAGGATCCAAATTTTGACTAGTGCCATGATGAAAGGTTAGATGCACATCTTTGGATATTATTGATTGTTGAGAGAAGAGATGAAGATGATATTGGTTGCCAACAATTTTTTATAATATATATTTACATTCTTGATTGTTCGATCAAAGATTTTCAAATTTAAAACGAGATCTTTTCCTCTTTCCTAAAGTGCCAGACCCCATTACACTTTCTAGTGTTATGAGAAGAGTTCTATGATTTGAATGGTAGAAATCTAAATGTCTTAGAGAGGCTGTAGAAAACCACTCTTGCCATTCATTATGTACCATAGCCCAATCCAATCTCTCTTGTATGAGGCCATCCTTAGAATTTTTATGCCTTGTGAAATGGTTACCTATAAAGCTTAAAGAATGGAATGCACATACTTCTAATGTTTCACAGAAAGCTTCAAGTTGTGATTCACTTTGATTTCTGATAATTTTGCAAAATAGACAAAGGAGATTTGAGAGAGAATCAAAATGGAGGCTAGGTTTTCATTATGTCAAAAGAGATGAAAATAAGAGTACAAGAGCAACAAAATATATAGCTAAAATAATGAGAGGCTAAAAGACTAAACTACCCTTACATAATAATAAAACTTATATTATTAACATCCGCCCTCAAACTCACGATGCATTTGCAGGAAGCATCGAGAGTTTGCTAACTAAGAAACGAAAACGAGAAATAGTATGAGCCTTCATAAATAAGTCGACAATCTGCATAGCGGAAGTGACAAATGGTAAAGTGATGGTCCCATTTTGATAGTGGTGATGAGTAAGATGACAATCTATCTCAATATGTTTCGTGCGCTCATGAAAAACGGAGTTGCGAGTAATCTGAATAGCACTAACATTGTCACAATGCATCGGAGTGGGATCTAAGAGAATAACACCCATATCAGCAAGTAACCAATGCAACCAAACAATTTCAGCGGTAGTGGAGGCCATGGCACGATATTCTGCTTCTGTAGACGATCGAGAGACAACAATCTGTTTTTTACTCTTCCAAGAAATAAGAGAATCTCCCAAAAATACACAAAAACTAGTGGTAGATTTGCGATCAGTACAATCACCACCCCAATCTGCATCTGAGTAGGCACATAACTCTAAAGTAAACATAGATGGAAAAAGCAAACTCTGAAATTGAGTTCCCCGAAGATATCGAAGAATACGAAGCACAGCTGCCCAATGAGCGGTAGTGGGAGATGCAACAAACTGACTGACAATGTGAACTACATAAGCGATGTCTGGCCTGGTGATAGTAAGTTACACTAAGCTACCAACCAGAGTGCGATATAGAGAGGGATCTGACAAGGAAACACCATCAGATGAAGAATACTTGACATTAAGCTCAAGAGGGGTATCAACAGTGCGAGCATCAGAGAGACGAGCCTGATCAAGAATATCAGCAATGTACTTAGATTGAGAAAGAAAGCCACCAGGAGAGTAAGCTACTTCTATCCCTAAAAAGTACCGTAGGGAACCCAAATCTTTCATCTCAAATTCATGAGTCAAGTGCGTTTTCAACTCCGTTATCCCATTCGCATCATCACCGGTGATAATCATATCATCAACATATAAAGAGAGTAAAGTGCGGCCAGAAGAAGTACACCTAACAAAGAGAGCTGAATCATGTGCACTGGGGTGGAAGCCGAGAGAAGTAATCACGATGGAAAATTTTTCAAACAAGGCTCGGGGAGCTTGTTTAAGCCCATAAAGAGCCTTCTTCAATCTGCAAACTTCTCCTGAATTATGAGGAACACCTAGTGGAGGAACCATGTAAAATTCTTCTTGAAGAGTCCCATTCAAGAAGGCATTTTTAACGTCCCTTTGAGAAATGGACCACTGTCGAGCAGACGCAACAGCAATGAGAGTACGAATAGTGGTATGTTTGGAAACTGGAGCGAAAGTTTCCTCATAATCCATCCCATACTCCTGAGCAAAGCCTTTAGCAACCGAACGAGCTTTGTACCGCTCTACTGATCCATCAGACTTAGTCTTGATCTTGTAAACCCAACGGGAACCAATAGCACGCTTCCCCACAGGAAGAGGAACAATATCCCAAGTACCTGTCTTGTACAACGCCGAGAGTTCTTCAGCCATTGCCTGCTGTCAAAGAGGGTCAAGAATAGCCTCTTTATAGGAAGAGGGCACAGAGAATTGGTGAATAGAAGTCAAAAAAGAAGAGAAAGAATCAGAATAAGTGGAGTAGACAAAATCAGGTAACTGTGTGGACTTACGAATTCTTTGAGGGTAGCGAGGAGGAGGAGTAGGATCCACAATCTCAGAAGCATCTTGGGCAGTAGTAGGGACAGAAGGGACTTCGACAGGCTGAGAACTGACATCTGCAGAGTTAAGAGTATCAACAGTACAGGAATCAAATGGATCAATACGAGTGAGATCAAATTTGTGAGATTGGGGGTGTCCGATGGAATAGAGTAGAAAGGTATATGCTCAAGAAACACAACATGACGAGAAACATAGAGTTTTTTACTAACAGGATCATAACATCGATATCATTTTTGACCTTCACCATAACCAAGAAATACACAAAGAGCGAAACGAGAAGTAAGCTTACTACGTTCAACATGAGGACGGAGAACAAAACATGTGGAACCAAAGACTCTCAATGAAGAATAATCAGGAGCGTGACCATAAAGTTTTTCAAAGGGAGACAGACCTGAAGTGACAGATGACGAAATTCTATTGATTGAATGAATTGCAGTCAGAATGGCTTCCCCCCATAACTCACTAGGAACATAAGCAGACAATAAGAGAGAACGAGCAGTTTCAACAATGTGTCTGTGTTTTCTTTCGGCAACCCCATTTTGCTCTGGTGTATTGGTACAAGAGGTTTGATGTAAGGTACCATCTAAAGCAAGCAATTCATAGAAACGATTGGAGGTATATTCACCACCCAGATCACATCGAAAACATTTGATAACAACATTATGTTGAGTTTTAACAAAAGCACGAAACATATGATAAATCGCGAGGAAATCAGAACGATGTTTCATAAGATAGACCCAACAACAACGAGTATAATCATCAATAAAAGAGACATAGTAATGTGATCCACCTTCTGTTAGAACGGGTGATGGCCCCCACACATCAGAGTGAATCAAATCAAAAGGTGCAAGAGAAATAGAAACACTCTTATAAAAAGGTAAAGCAGAAAATTTTGCCAATTTGCAACCACAACAATCTGAAATATCATGGGTTTGTAACTTTCCTAATGCTCCTGTGGAAGCCAAGTACTTTAAACGTGAACCAGATACATGTCCAAGACGAGAATGCCATAAATAAAAACTAGACGAAGACGAACTTAAACGAAATGAAGACAAATTGACACTAGAAGCTGCAACATCAGGAACTCTCAGCTCATCTAAAATGTAAAGCCCCCCTGCCTACGGCCTGTCCCAATCAGATTCTTGGAATGAGGATCCTGCACATAACAACAAGGATTAGAGAAAATAACTGAGAAACCAGAGTCACATAATTGACCAACAGCGACAAGATTCAAAGTAAGATTTGGAATATGATATACATTAGAGAATGACATTTTTGGAGTGCAAATCGAGCCAATCCCTGCTAATGGCATGGGAGTGCCATCAGCGGTCATGACAGATACATAGGGTGCTGATTTAATGGACAAGAAGGAATTGGAATTAGGTGACATATGATGTGAAGCTCCAGAATCAAGGACCCATATAGAGGAAGATATACCTGGTGTACTACTAGAAGGCAAACCTATGTGTGAGGAGGCTGACATGGCGTGTGGTTGTGAGGCAAAGAACTTCTGAAACTGCTCTGTGAGTGTAGCAATAGAGGTACTAGGAGTGCTTCCAGAGTTTGCAGGTGGAACAATAGCTGCCATGTTCAAAGACATAGAGTGAAGAGGTCGATGTGTTGGGGTTTTATGCCCTAATTAAAACCCAAATTCTTTGTAATCTCATTTTATTATCAATAAAAGAATAGAAATCATTTTTTGACTTGGTCAATCACTTTGCTCACATGTTTTATTTTCATGATTATTTGTTTAATATAAACTTCTATTAAATCCCGAGCATATAGCTAATCTTATTTATAGTGACGTAATCACAATGGAATATAAATATGATTATATGTTCAAAATAAGTTAGTCCTAAGATTAGTCAGTGCCCAGGATTTACACTGACTTGCCAATCTACGATATGATCTACTTACACATTATAGTGTTATGTTCTTTCCAGAACATTAGCAAAGTAGATAAGATTGGATGTATTTGTTACATCGGACTGGATCGATATTGACAGTTGATAAGATAAGTAAACATACTGTTATTATCTATTCTAGTCATATCATATAGTTGACCATATGTCAATTCAATCTCAATTCTGAGTGGTTAGTATTCTAACTGATTGTATTATTTGAGTTCTTTGACTTGTTCGTTACCAGCTTACCCTACGGACTAGCCCATGCTTACATCTAGGGAACTCGGTAGTATAATTGAGTGGGAGTGTTAATCATAGATATGAACACCTATAGCTTCTGATAAAGAAGTGAAATGATGGTTTCCTTTTAGTTTGGTTCAAGGTGTTAAATGATAGAGATCTCATTTCAGTAATTAAATTAGTTTACTGAAATATCATTTACAAGGAACTAAGTGTTTTAAGGATAAAATACAATGAGGTGTAAAACGGTATTTTAGTCCCATCTCATTGTAGACCGTCTATAGAGGATTGAGTGACAGTTATGGTTGTAACAATGGATAATTAATAGCGTATCTATATTTGTTATAGAGCGTTCTATGAATTCAAGAGTGCAATTCCGAGTCTATAGTGGAGTCACGAGGAATTAATAAGTTAGTAAATCTATTTTTAGATTTATGATAACTTATTGAAGCTTGATTTCGTAGGCCCATGGTCCCCATTATACCTTGGATAAAATCATTTAGATAGTCTCAATTAATTGATTTAATCATCAATTAGAATTATCAAAGTTGACCAGGTCAATTTTGGATAGTTTCACAGAGTTGTGTAATTTTGAGAAGAAAAGAGAAATTATGGCAGATTTATTAATTAAGATAAATTGGAATCTAAATTAATAAATAAATTTAAATCAAGGTTCAAATTATAAATAATTAATTTGATAAAGAATTTAAATAATTATTTAATTAATTAAATCAATAGAATATAATACAGGCCTTGATTTTAAGTCCAATGGTCTTATAATCAAATGGGAAATTTCACGGGCCTATAACCCATGATAATTTCGACCTAGGGCTTCAAATTGACTGTTATTTTATTGATTTTTCAATTAAATTAAATGGCCTAATTGAGTCTATAAAAGGAGTGCTTAGAGAGAAGTCAAAACAATAAGTTTGATAAGTCACAAGTCAGATTTTATGATAGTTTTAAATTCTCTCTAAACACAAGTCCTTTTCTAAGCCTCTTTGTTATTTTCTCTTCTTCTCTCTATATCTATCTCATGTGTTGAGAATTGCCCACACTAGTCTAGGTGGTTCTAAGAATACATTGGAAGATTGTGAAGAAAATAGAAGATTGGTTCAATTTCTTAATAATACTCTGCGACAGAGATGATACAAGAGTTAGAGAAACTGAAGGAATGACTCTTTAATTCCGATGCGTATACTGTATGTATTCTATTATTTGTTTCTCTTCGAATTCAATTTTAGAAACATGTTTTAGGCTATCTCGTATTAATTTGTTCAATATTAGATATACATGAAAATAAATAAAGATCCTGTATAAGCTAATGCAACAACTGGTATCAGAGACTTTGGTAATCTTTATTTTCATGCATGAACATGTTTAAAATTGGATTATTTGATATGTTTGAATAGGTTTTCATGTTTTTATGAAGCATATTGATTTTATGTGAATTTTAGCAATTTTTAGGTTATTTTGTTGTGTTTTCTATGCTATTAATTTTTTATATGCTTTATTTTGTGTAAAACATGTTAAAAATTAATTAGAAAATGGTTTTAGTTTGAAAAATTGCTCAAAAATTTTTTTTGGAAAAATTTGGCCTGGCTCCCATGCGCGCGCGCACACCATGCGCACCAGCGCGCACCCGCGCCATGCACGCGTGAACAGTACCGGTGAACAGTACCGCGGGTACTATTCATCCAATTTTTTTTTTAAAATTAAAAAAAAAATTTAAAATTTTGTGGAAATAAATTATTTATAATCAAAACTAAAAATATCTTTTTTGTTTTATCATTTATTATTATTATTTTTTAAAAAAATGATATTTTTGTTAGTTGAGATATAAATGATTAGATATTTTCTACAAATATTCAAATTCAAATTTAAAAATAGGCTAACAACTTAATTTTAAATATTTTAATATATTAAAATATTAGAATTATGGTATCAGATATTTAAGATATTTTCATTTAAATTCTTTATTTTTTTATTAAATCTTTATTTGAAAATATAAATATCTTTTTATTCTATAGTTTTTAATATTTAAATTATTTGAAATTTGAATATTGTTAGTTAGATATTTTTATGGATATTTAAATTTGCTTAACTATTTGAGATATTTTAGGGTTGTTATAACTATTTCTATTTTATTATTTTTAAATGGTTAAAATATTAGATAATAGTTGTAACAACACAAGATATTTTGGAAAATAGTTAAGATATTGTTTTTAAAATTTAAAATTGGTTAAATTTTGAAAAATATTTTTTTTTCAGCCAATTAATAAAATATTTTTTTAATGGGATTTAAATTAACTTTGGTTAATTGTTGATAAATCCTATTTAAATTAAATTAATATTTTTTTATCAAATTAACCTAAAACCAAGTTGATTTTTTATAAATGAAATTTAAATTAACTATTGTTAATTGTTGATAAATTTCATTTAAATTGACTTATTTTTTGTAAAAATTTAATTAATTTGAATTTTTTTTGATAAATTCTAGATAATTAATTGTGGTATTTTTACAAATAAAATAAATTGTGGTATTTTTGCATAAATTCATAGAATTGCTCATATAGTAACATGATTAGTCCCATCCAATTATAACATGTCTGTTTACACTATATGTGGTATTTTTGCAATTGGGCTTAGATGCATATAGTGACCCATATGTTTGTTAGATATATGGTATTTTGCCAAATAAAATATTCATAAAATGATAGGTTTTATTTGGGCCCATTAGAAAATGTAAAGTTTAAATTCCTCTCTTGTGGGTGATCCCACTTGTGAAGGCCCATTTGCTTTGCATGACTATAGTGGGCCTAATCAATTAATAACAATTAATAAAACGAAGGTTTAAATTCCTGTCTTTTGGACCTTGTATGGAAGATAGGGGGCCTTTGTAGTGGGAACGACATACTGGACCCAGCCCTCCTCCATACAAGCCCAATTGTTAAGGCCCATTTACCTGAGTTGGACTTAATTGTATAGGTTCATTATATTAGTTAAACCTAAATATTGATTAGCAACAAATTAATTCTAAATTAATTGAATTTGTTTCAATGTGATACTTTAGAATTAATAAGAAATTATAGGACTTTGGTTTAAAATTTTAATCTGTTTAATTTTTTTGGGGAAAACCATAGTCATTAATTTTCTAAAAATAAATAATAAAAATACTATTTTTAATTTTATAATGAGCTTATTTTAAGAATTTTTTTCGATCTCCACCGTTGGTTTAACATAGTCAATAGCTTAATGGGGCCTCGAGGCGCTTTGATTTGTCCCCCTACGTAAGGTGTTCATTAGTTATTTTGACAAGGTTAGATCTCGAAAGATAGATAATTATAGGTCAAATTCTACTAGACTCACCCCTACGGAAACTACTAGGACTAAATCTATGATTATCGAAACCGTGGGTCTAGCTCATAAAATAAGAGATTTTGTTTTCTTATTTTGATCGAATAGTAGGTTGTTAATAATGGTGTCCATTATTAAATGAGTTTACAACTCTATTTAACTAGTGGTATTTTTGACTCTCGCCAACCGGGACAAGGATATCATAGATTAGTTAAAAACCTAAAGAAATAGAGATATGATTGTTTTGGTATTTTTTCTCATATCTTACATATTTTTGGTATATGTTGTGCTATTTCTTGAAATTTGTGTGAATAGAAGTTTTATTGAGCAAATGTGATTGATTTCTATTTTATTGATAATTTGTAGTTTTAAGCTAAGTAGTGTTTGTGTCTACTCCCATCCTTTCTCAACTTTCGATGGAGAAACTCATTGAAAAAAAACTTCCTTAATTGGAAGCAGAACATCAACATAAAGTTGATTGGTGACAACTCTGAATTCGTCATGACTGAAGAATCCCCAAAATGAGCACCGTGTCCGCACGTTAGTGATGACACCGTCAATGCTCGTAATGGTACCGTAAATGCTTGGATATTACCGTCTCTGCACGTTCGTGATGGCACCGTAAATTCTCGGATGGCACCGTGTTTGCACATTCGTGCTCAACTCAACTATGGTCTGACGCAGCTCATGAATGAGCTTCAGATTATTGAACCTGTCATGGGTGGACCTAGTAAAGGAGGTGAAAATAAGACTACTGATGTTGCTGCTCATCTAGCTAAGGCTGAAGCTAACCAAGCTTCGTCTTCGAAAGATGGAAACAAGAGGAAAGGTGGACAAATAAACAACCCCAAGCCTGCAAAGGTTGCAAAGACGAGTGCACACCCAAGTGCACTGACGCCAAAGGGGAAAAACAACAAACACAAGAAAGGTAAAGGTAAATGTTTTCACTGCAAAGAGAAGGGGCATTGGAAACGAGATTGCCCTATGTTTCTAGCAGTGAAAAACAAAGGTAATGATTATAGTTAATTTATCTTGGAAACATGTGTTTTAGAGAATGATAAATCCGTTTGGATTATTGATTTTGGATTTACTAACCATGTTTGTAACTCTTTACAGCTTCTTGAATCGTGGGAGGAAGTGAACGAAGGCGGCTTAAAGCTTAGAGTTGGGAACGGAGCGTTCGTTGCGGTCCAAGCTAGAGGAAGAGCGCGTCTGAAGTTCGAAAATAAAATTTTAATTTTAAAAGATGTATTTTTTATTCCGGATTTTAGTAGAAATTTAATTTCAGTTTCCATGTTGCAATTAGAACGATTTGTTATGACTTTCACAAGTTTTAATATATCTATTTCTTTCAATGGATCACAATTGTGCACTGCATGTTTGGAAAACAAGCTTTATATTCTGCGACCTAACAAACCCCTCGCTCTTAACAATGATTTATTAAAAGTAGCTAAACCTAGGACCAATAAACGTCAAAAGACCGATAACAATAATATGACGTATTTATGGCACTTGAGACTAGGTCACATTGGCTATGATAGGATTCAAAGACTTACAAAGGACGGACCTTTGAGGGAACTCACCTTAGGTGAATTACCTGTCTGTGAATCTTGTCTAGAAGGCAAACTAACCAAGCGTCCATTCTCTGCAAAGGGTGATAGGGCCAAAGAACCACTTGGTCTTGTGCATTCAGATGTTTGTGGACCTTTGAATGTACAAGCCAGGGGTGGTTTTGAGTATTTCGTCACTTTCATTGACGATTACTCTAGATACTCATGTCTTTACCTAATGCATAGGAAATCAGAAACATTTTCAAAGTTTCAGGAATTCCTAGCAATGGCTCACAACCAATTAGGTAAAACGTTAAAGATCTCGCGATTTGATAGGGGTGGAGAATATTTGGATATACAGTTCCAAGATCATTTAACTTAACTTGAGATTTTATCATAACTTACTGCCCCAGGTACTCCGCAACAAAATGGTGTAGCGGAACGCCGAAACAGAACTTTATTGGAAATGGTTAGATGCATGCTTAGTTACTCAACTCTACCAACTTCATTCTGGGGACATGCAATTGAAACCCCAAATAACATTCTCAATGTCGTGCCGTCAAAATCAATCCCCAAAACACCTTTAGAACGCTGGAATGGTCGTGAACCTAGTTTACGCCATTATAGAATCTGGGGGTGTCCCGCTCACGTCCTGAGGAAAAAGGAGGGAAAGCTAGAACCGCGAACTGAAGTTTGCATGTTTGTTGGCTATCCTAAAGGTACTCGGGCTGGACTTTTCTATAGTCATTCAGAAAAGAAAGTGTTTACTTCTACAAATGCTACTTTTCTGGAAAATGACTATGTCCAAAACTTTAAACCTCGCAGCAAAGTATTTTTAGAGGAGATGGTTAAAGAATTGACTCCAACCAATGTTCCATCATCATCAACGCGAGTTGATGATGAAATTCCCACTCTTCATGTACAACCGACGCAAGTCGATTTAAATGAAGAAAGTACCACTGTTCCTGAGCAAACAGTCACGAAGCCTCGTCGTAGTGGGAGGGTTTCTAGGAACCCAGTTCGCTATGGTTTGGATGGTGAAACCAATATGGTTGTTGGTGACACTAGTGATGATGATCCGTTGTCTTTCAAACAGGCTATGGCAAGCCCTGAAAAGGAACTATGGCTCGAAGCCATGAAACAGGAAATGGAGTCCATGTACTCAAATTCCGTCTGGGATCTTGTGGAAGCACCTAGTGACTTTAGGGCCATTGGGTGCAAGTGGATCTTTAAGAAGAAACGAGGTGTTGATGGAAATATCGAGACTTATAAAGCTCGATTAGTGGCAAAGGGTTATACCCAAAGAGAAGGCGTGGACTATGATGAAACTTTTAGTCCGGTAGCCATGCTCAAATCCATTCGCATCCTCCTATCCATAGCAGCCGCTCTCGACTATGAGATCTGGCAAATGGACGTCAAGACAACTTTACTTAATGGAAAGCTTGACGAAGTCATTTATATGGATCAGCCAGAAGGATTTAAAGTATCTGGATAAGAAGGAAAAGTTTGTAAGTTAAATAGGTCCATCTATGGACTTAAGCAAGCTTCTCATTCCTGGAATCTTAGGTTTGATGAAATAATCAAAACCTATGGCTTTGAACAAAATATTGATGAGCCCTGTGTTTACCAACTGAAGGAAAATCAAATAGTGGTATTCTTGGTTCTTTATGTAGATGATATCTTACTCATTGGAAACAATGTTAAGAAATTATCAGATGTGAAGAATTGGCTGAGCACTCAATTCCAGATGAAGGATTTGTGTGAAGCAAGTTATGTTCTAGGTATCCAGATCATCAGGGATAGAAAGAACAAACTTTTAGCTCTATCTCAAGCAGCTTACATTGATAAAGTGCTTGAACGTTTCTCAATGACAAATTCCAAGAAAGGACGTCTACTGTCCCGCCATGGAATTCATCTTTCAAAGAAGCAGTCTCCCCAGACTCCTGAAGAGGAAGATGCAATGAGAAAAGTTCCTTACGCATCTGCAGTTGGAAGTCTGATGTATGCCAGGTTGTGTACTAGACCAAACATCTGCTATGCAGTGGGAGTAGTGAGCAGGTATCAGTCAAACCCAGGACCGGAACATTGGATAGCAGTTAAGCATATCCTGAAGTATTTGAGATGGACTAGGGATTATATGTTAGTCTACAAGGGTGGTGTTCTAAACCCTGTAGGCTACACCGATTCAGATTTTCAGACTGATGTCGATGACAGAAAGTCTACTTCTGGAACAGTGTTTACTCTTGGGGGTGGAGCTGTGATTTGGAGAAGCGTAAAGCAGTCTGCAATCTCAGATTCCACCATGGAGGTTGAGTACATAGCCGCGTCAGAAGCAGCTAAGGAAATAGTCTGGCGAAAGAAGTTATATTCGGATCTTGGTGTTATTCCAGAAATGGATAAACTGCTTGTGTTGTTTTGTGACAATACATGAGCGATAGCCAACTCGAAAGAACCTCGAAGTCACAAGAGGAGTAAGCATATAGAAAGGAAGTATCACATTATTCGAGAATATGTGGCCAGGGGAGATGTGAAGGTTATGAAGATTGCAACTGAAGACAATCTTGCAGATTCGTTTACAAAGACACTACCAGAAGCTACATTTGATAAGCATATTAAGGAAATGGGATTAATAGAATTAAGACATTAGTTTCAATTAGTGCAAGTGGGAGTTTGTTGGGGTTTTATGCCCTAATTAAAACCCAAATTCTTTGTAATCTCATTTTATTATCAATAAAAGAATAGAAATCATTTTTTGACTTGGTCAATCACTTTGCTCACATGTTTTATTTTCATGATTATTTGTTTAATATAAACTTCTATTAAATCCCGAGCATATAGCTAATCTTATTTATAGTGACGTAATCACAGTGGAATATAAATATGATTATATGTTCAAAATAAGTTAGTCCTAAGATTAGTCAGTGCCCAAGATTTACACTGACTTGCCAATCTACGATATGATCTACTTACACATTATAGTGTTATGTTCTTTCCAAAACATTAGCAAAGTAGATAAGATCGGATGTATTTGTTACATCGGACTGGACCGATATTGACAGTTGATAAGATAGGTAAACATACTGTTATTATCTATTCTAGTCATATCATATAGTTGACCATAGGTCAATTCAATCTCAATTCTGAGTGGTTAGTATTCTAACTAATTGTATTATTTGAGTTCTTTGACTTGTTTGTTACCAGCTTACCCTACGGACTAGCCCATGCTTACTTCTTGGGAACTCGGTAGTATAATTGAGTGGGAGTGTTAATCATAGATATGAACATCTATAGCTTCTGATAAAGAAGTGAAACGATGGTTTCCTTTTAGTTTGGTTCAAGGTGTTAAATGATAGAGATCTCATTTCAGTAATTAAATTAGTTTACTGAAATATCATTTACAAGGAACTAATTGTTTTAAGGATAAAATACAATGAGGGGTAAAACGGTATTTTAGTCCTATCTCATTGTAGACCGTCTATAGAGGATTGAGTGACAATTATGGTTGTAACAATGGATAATTAATAGCGTATCTATATTTGTTATTGAGCGTTCTATGAATTCAAGAGTGCAATTCCGAGTCTATAGTGGAGTCACGAGGAATTAATAAGTTAGTAAATTTATTTGTTAGATTTATGATAACTTATTGGAGCTTGATTTCATAGGCCCATGTTCCCCATTGTACCTTGGATAAGATCATCTAGATAGTCTCAATTAATTGATTTAATCATCAATTAGAATTATCAAAGTTGACCAGGTCAATTTTGGATAGTTTCACAGAGTTGTGTAATTTTGAGAAGAAAAGAGAAATTATGGCAGATTTATTAATTAAGATAAATTTGTATCTAAATTAATAAATAAATTTAAATCAAGGTTCAAATTATAAATAATTAATTTGATAAAGGATTTAAATAATTATTTAATTAATTAAATCAATAGAAAATAATACAGGCCTTGATTTTAAGTCCAATGGTCTTATAATCAAATGGGAAATTTCACGGGCCTATAGCCCATGATAATTTCAACCTAGGGCTTCAAAATGGCTGTTATTTTATTGATTTTTTAATTAAATTAAATGGCCTAATTGAGTCTATAAAAGGAGTGTTTAGAGAGAAGTCAAAACAATAAGTTTGATAAGTCACAAGTCAGATTTTATGATAGTTTTAGATTCTCTCTAAACACAAGTCCTTTTCTAAGCCTCTTTGTTATTTTCTCTTCTTCTCTCTATATCTATCTCATGTGTTGAGAATTGCCCACACTAGTCTAGGTGGTTCTAAGGATACATTGGAAGATTGTGAAGAAAATAGAAGATCGGTTCAGTTTCTTGATAATACTCTGCGACAGAGAGGATACAAGAGTTAGAGAAACTGAAGGAAGGACTCTTTAATTCCGCTGCGTATACTGTAAGTATTCTATTCTTTGTTTCTCTTTGAATTCAATTTTAGAAACATGTTTTAGGCTATCTCGTATTAATTTGTTTAATATTTGATATACATGAAAATAAATAAAGATCCTGTATAAGCTAATCCAACACGATGAGGTTGGTTGCCAGATTTCCAGTGAGGAGACTGATTCGGTGATTGCGCCCTATTCAACAATTTGGGACATTGAGCCTTCCAGTGTCCCTTTTGCTTGCAAAAACTACATTCGTCGTAGCCAACCTTGGCTTGAGTCTTGTGTTGATTGTTGGAGGCTGGCCGATGAGGAAATGCAAAAACAGAGGGATTCGGAGAAGGAAGAATCCCCTTTTCCGCCCCCCCTTTATCAACACGAGACTTCAAGCGAATCTCTTCTGCTAACAACTCATTAACCACCGAATCAACCGACGGAAGAGGACTGCGATGCAGGATTGTTCCACGAAGACCTTCAAACTCATCTCGAAGAGCCATAAAAAACTGAACTAGACGTTGTGTGTCTCTCCGAGCAATGTAAGGGGCATATGCCCGTAACTCGTCTGATTCAGTCAAAGCAAGCTGATCCCATAGATTAGACATAGCTGAATAAAATTCCTGAACATTCATGATATTCTATTGAAGGGCCCGAATGTCAATCTCCAACTGATACTGCTTTGTGAAATTAGACTGTGTATACAACCTTTCCAAGTGCACCCAAACTTCCTTCGCCGTCTCATATTTCGCCAATTGGATACAGATTGATTGTTGAACAGAGTTGTTGATCCAAGTGATGATTTTCAAATTGTTGGCATCCCAAAGATCCAACTGTTCTGCAAAGCTCTCATCCTTATCATTCTTCGGTTTCGTGGAAGTTCCAAAAACATAACCCCACATACGTTTCCCTTTCAGAATTTTTTTCATAACATAATGCCAATACGAATAATTCTGCCCATTCAATTGCACATTGATGGACTGAAGCGAATCATCTTTTGCGCCAGCCATGACGAACAATCGAAATCCAAATAAATAGAACAAAATGCAAAATCCCCAAGATTGGTGCGAAAACCTCAAAATCAAAGCCAAAGACAGAGCCAAACTCAGGTCGAGGGTTTTTCTCCTCGAGATGACAATATATTTTTGAATAAATATCTACACTGATCTATTTGTGTTCCCCTTAGTCTATTGTTTTCTCATGCTTGTGAATCCTTAGATTCTTGTATGTTCGAAATCTTAGGGGTTAACTTTTAGATCGGGATAGATTTTATCGATATTTTAGTTGTATCCAAGATTTTGCTCGCTTAAATGAGTCATACTTGTTAAGAATCAGGCTACGGACCTGGTCATATCCAGGGGTTTTAATAGGCTTAGTAGCTTTATACCTATTAGTAATCAGGCCTCGAACCTGGTTATATCAAGGGGTTTTATTTTTAGAGATTTCTCAAACTTAGTCCGCATTTGGAATTTTGAAAATTCGAGCTTCAAAAAGCCGTTGAATAATCAATTTTTCCAAACTCTAAGTTTTAATCTTTATTCAAATAAGCTGAACTCTCTTCAAAACTCTATTCGGTTATGTGCCCCCCAAGCAACAAGAACATATAAATGTTCTTGGTTGCTCTTACAAACTGAGCTCGTGATAAAAAATAATAAAATTGGTTACTTAATAATACAGATGTTATTGAACTGAAATGACTTTTATAAATAAGCCTTACATAAATGGTAATTCTGAAAACACTAAAGACAACAAAATTATTGATAATACTTTTTTAAGTATAGGGCATTTCAAGTCTATGGGACTATTTCTCCACTTAACCGGGCTAGCTTGAAAGTTCCTTTGTGCAGGACGTCCACGATTTGATATGGTCCTTCCCAGTTCGGCCCCAACACACCATCTTTAGGATCCTTACTTGCTAAAAAGACCCTTCGGAGAACCAGATTTCCTAATCCGAGTCTGCACCCCTTAATCTTTAAATTGAAATAATGAGTGATCTTCTGTTGATAATGGGCGAGCTATAATTGTGATGCCTCTCATTTTTCTTCAATTAGATTAAGGGGTGCACTAAGTAGCTCGTGGTTATGATCCTGATCAAAGGTCTTTTATCTGTGGGTCGTCACCATCCCCTCAATTGGGAGCATAGCCTCCCTTCCAAAGGTCAGAGAAAAAGAGGTATGTCCCATCGAGGTTCAATGTGAGGTTTGGTAGGCCCAGAGTACTTGTGGGAACTGCTCGGGCCATAATTCCTTGGCCTCATATAATCATTTATTTAAGCTCGTCTTCAGGGTTTTGTTTACAGCCTTGACCTGCCCATTGGCCTGTGGGTATGCTATTGACGAGAAACTCTTGGTTATGTCGTATTTTTCACAAAAGTCTGTGAAGAGATCACTATCAAATTGAGTTTCGTTGTCTGACTCTCTTCGAGGTGACGGTTGCCAAAGGTTTAACCTCTACACACTTTGTGTAATAATCGATGGCGACTACTGCATAACAAACTCCTCCTTTTCCTATTGGTAGAGAACCAATTAAGTAAATTTCCTATGCTGCAAACGACCAAGGGGATGAGATCATGGCTATCTGGACGGGAGCAGCTCGGGCAACTATGGCGAAACGTTGGCATTTTTCACACTTATGCACATACCACTACAACAAAAGCCCATTTCCATAACACAAAATTTTAACACTTTTAAAAAAGAGTTATAATATATATAAGTTTATATGCATATAGGCGGAACTTATTGTAATTTGGTGCCTAATTTTCCCCAGCCCCAAAATTTTTCACACGGTCCAATGGACTAAAAAACGTGTTATCATCCTTTCTCCTTCTCTCTCATAATTCAGATCTCTCTTTCTCTTTCTTTTCTTCTTTTTCCTCATCGTTCTCTCTCCTCTCTTTCTCCCACCAGACCTCTCTCCTTCACTCTTTCTCTCTCGCCTGTCTCTTTGTGGAGCCCGACTGCCACCTTCCCCTACACGCGCCGGCTAGGGATCTTCAGAGGCTGTCGAAGCTTCAACCCACGCGAGCCATCGTCGTATTCCTATTCCTATTCTCTTTTCGTTTTTCATTGTAGTTACACAGATTTCTCTCTCTCTCTACTTTCTCTCAGGTCTTCTACTTCGATGTCGGCGAGAATAGAAGGGGTCGTTTCCTCAAGGTACTCTCTGCGTTGACCTTATCATCCTTTTTGCCTTTGGCTTTTTCAAACTATGCAAGTATATAAGTACATTTCTAGGCATGACTATAGGTTGACTTTCTATACCAATATTTTTGTCACCAATACTTCAAAAATGTATTCATACTGTGTTTATACAAGTCTCTGTACATTCTTACATAATACATATCTATATTTATAAGTGAGCTAGGATTGTTGAATGTGGAGTGTGTGAGCTGTGATTGAGTGAGATGTGAGTATTTTTTGGACTCATTTGGGGGTTTCGATGCCCTAATGGGTTGAATTTCGGGACACCATTGTTAATTTTTGATTATTATTATTTGTTTATGTTCTTTAATCTTTGATCTCCATCATGTATTTGATCTCTTTTCTTTAGTCTTTATACAACTCTGCTATGTAAATTTTTTATTTCTAAATTATTTTCGGAGAAGCTTACTTCTGTCAAGTTACAGACACTCACTCATCAGGAGAAGCTTGCTTTCTGGATCAATATCTATAATTCTTGCATGATGAACATAAATAGATGACCTCATCTAGTACTCATAGCTTCTTTTTGTTTCTTTTATGTATATTTTCTAAAGCTGTCATAAGTAAAATAAAAGCACTATTTTACTGTAGGCATTCCTGGACCATGGAATACCAAAGAGTCCTGAAATGGTTGTTGCCCTGATGCAAAAGGTATGGAATATTATAGTATCAAAGTTTTGCTGGATTGTCATTTTCTTGCGGTGTAATACATTGTTAATTTTTGCTCTATATTTATATGTTGGTTGTGGGTTTTCATCTGCAGATGCTATATAAAGTTGTATGATTCCCCTCCAAAGTCAACCACTGAGGAAGACGATGAGATGTCCAAGTTGCCTCCTTCTCAGAAAAAGAAAATGAGGAAAAAATTGAGAAAAGCAGAGGCTCGAGCTAAGAAAGTAATGTTTCTGACTTCTGTAGATTTTTGGACCATTCCCCTACATTTATTTTTATCCTAATGTTTAGCATTCTTTTAGGAGGCTGAAGGTAAAAATGAAGAATCCAATGTTAATAGTGTCTCAAAGACTGGGAAACGAAATGTGAAACCTGTTGATCCAGATCCCCATGGGGAGAAATTGTTGCAGGTTCCGTGTGCCTTTATTTATTTCTCAGATTCCTGAATTGTGTTTTGTATTTTCCTTAATTGTTTGTCGGACATCTCTAGGAAAAGTGTTGCCCTGTCTGATATTTATGTGTTTATTCAGGTAGAAGATCCACTTTTAGAAGCTACAAAGTACTTGAAGTTGCTTCAAAAGAACTCCCCTGATTCGTTAGAAACACACTTGCTTTCTTTTGAAGTGAATGTGAGAAAACAAAAGGTTTTGCTTGCCTTTCAGGTAAGCTATTGTTTAAGCGTGTGGCTAAGAAGCTTTTATTCTGACCCCTCTTTTTGTCTTGAGCTGCATAAGGCCAACTGATGACTAAATTGTCTTTGGAGTGCAGGCTGTAAAGCAACTACTGAGGTTGAACGCTGAACACCCAGATACACATCGCTGTTTAGTATGTATCTCTGTTATCTATGGCCATCGTGTTTGTATATGTTCTTATCAGTTTGTGGTGATCTGTCTATTCCACTCGAACTTATTGTTAACTGCTTAAATATAGATTAAATTCTTCCATAAAGGGGACTCGATGCCCACTCCAGTTACAGATGCTGAGAAACTCATTTCGAGTGTCTTGGATGCAGAACGCCCAACAATAAGGTTCTTTTTCTACTTTCCTGTCTCTTTTTTCTGCCTGTACATATTTAGCATTAAATGAATTGTTTTCTTTCCTTCTTTCTTCTTTTTTTCTTTCTCTTTTAATAATATTTTGCATGAGAAATCTCTGATCGAGGCGAACAAGATTTTCTTAGAGAAACATAAAGGTGATTGTCAAACTTGTTTAGTGTAATTCAGTGCATAATCCATCATGTCTTATGCCATTTTGGTTAACCTTTTCCCCTTTGTCATTGGCTTTCTGCAGATTCCTTAATGCACAGAGCTACTGCTGCAGAACTACTGTATGCTTTACAACCTGACAAGAAAGCTGAGGCTGTTAAGCTAATTGAGGACGCAACAAACAATCCGGTGCCAAGGTGATAGATGCTGTACATTGCTTTGAGGAGTTTCATTTTTGCTCAACATGTTTTGTCATGTTACATGGAAACTTGACATGTCATCATTTTGCATAAACGGAGCACTTGGGCCAATCGGGGAATGGACACTTGGGGACTGTGTCCGGTCAGCGTAGATACCGGGAGCATGTTGTATTATACTCATTTCATTGACTTAATTGGTATGTACAAACAACTTATTATGTGAACTTTTTTGCCATGAAATTTTTAAATTAGCCAATGTGTATTGCGATATGCAACTTTTTTAAGTATTATAATTCAGTTCAATGGGTTTTATAGGATCCATTGAGTGTTTTTTTTAATTTTTTATTAATGGGATTATAGGGTCCTTTTAGTTGGGGTTATAAAGCAGATATCTTTATAATGAGTTTATATAGAAGCTGTTGTATTATTATCCCTTAATTTGGCTGAATTTCCTTCTCCAGAGGTTGCAACAATAATTACTGGACAAGCCTAGTACTCTTCCATTTGATGAGGTATGTTTTTCTTACTAGAAGTGCTACTTTTCAATTCCGTGTACTACAGTCATTTTTTGACCAACTGGTGATTAAACCACAAACTTATTTGATGAACAGAAAGGCAAACTAAATTTATGTGATTATAATCTATATCATTATAATTGATATTGTAATTTGTTTCTGCTACTATATTTTCTTTTGTAAAACACTTGTGAGCAAGAATTTGTTGAAATTTGAGTGAAGGAGCTTCTTCCAAACTCTCACAGCTTTTAAGAAATAGACTCTTCAAATTAGCTTGAGATAAATCTAGCATATGTATCAAATTCTTTGAAAATCTGAGATTGACAACTTTTAAGCTCTCAAGACACTGTAACAAAAGGAAATGGCAAAAATAAATAAATAAATATATTTCTAGCTCACATATGTATATAAAGTAAAATTATGCCTTTAATTTAATAATATTAAATGCCCCTATAATTTAGTAAAATTATGCCTTTAATTTTGTTTTTAAATATAAATCTCAAACATAAATGATTATTGTACACAAACCAAATAAGGATGCTAATGTAGTGGTATATGGTTCCAATTTAAATCTTGAATCTAATATAAAATTTTAAACACTTTAATGTACTATTATAGAAGCAATAGTTGTATTTTTATCTTTTAGATGTTGAATGTATTTTGATGCCTTAATCAATAATCAATCTTAAAGGCAAAACTGGTTTAATCAAGGAATCAAATCAAAACAGAAATGAAACATAAAGATGAACACAAACACAAACACAAACACATACATGGTTCGAATGAGTGTTGGCTAGACACCACTCTACTCCATGGCCAAAACCAGCCCCAAGGGCTTGAAGATATCTTTATTGATTATTGATTCTTTCTTATACAATTCTCTTTACAACCTTTACAACACTCTTGTCTCTGTTCCTCTCAAGATGTTACAATTTGAGAGAATAAAACTTGTTCTTTTTCATGACCAGTGAAAAAACTAAAGTAATACAAACTTATATAGCAAAGTATTACAAGTAAAGAAATAGAACCAACAAACTTAACAGAAACAGTTAGAAGTGGCTAGTGTACTATCATGCAATAGTCCCTATATAACGCTTTTGATTATTTTTTTAGTTGTGTGGTATTTTTAGTCCTTTAATGATTTTTTAAATTGGCATTTATGGGACCAAATGGGTTTTTTCATCTTTTTCGTGCAAATTGTTGATGTGTGCTATCACCTTCTTTTCCAGGCTTGTGATTAACTGCTATATATGATTTATGTTGTTTTCCAGCCTAATGTTTCAAATTAATTGGCAGGCATACTTGATAGAGGAGTACAAATTGATGGACTGGGTATGAAGAGCTTCATGACATATGAAAGCAATGTTCTATTTGCTCTTCGCTTTATGATTGATTGCAACATAGTTGGTGGCAACTGGATTGAAGTACCTGCTGGAAAATATAAGAAGACAGCTAAACATTATTCATACTGTCAGCTAGAGTTTGATTGCCTGTATCCTTATAGATGTGAGGAGCACTTATACTTCACATGTGATTTGTTTATTTAGTGTTTAGTTCTTTCTCTGATTTGTTTATTCAGTTTTAATTGAAATTTTTACTTTCTTGTCTTTATATTATTTTTTTTCTGAAAAAGATGATTTTTTTTTCCTAGATAAACATTTCCTTTACAAATGTCTTTAGATATTCAGAACTTATCAGTCATGCACCAGAAGGAGAATTTTCCAAAATGGCTCCATTTCGCATACTGAGTTTTGACATACTGTCAGCTAGAGTTTGATTGCCTGTATCCTTTTAGATGTGAGGAGCACTTATACTTCACATGTGATTTGTTTATTTAGTTTTTAGTTCTTTCTCTGATTTGTTTATTCAGTTTTAATTGAAATTTTTACTTTCTTGTCTTTATATATTTTTTTTTTGAAAAAAGATGATTTTTTTTCCTAGATAAACATTTCCTTTACAAATGTCTTTAGATATTCAGAACTTATCAGTCATGCACCAGAAGGAGAATTTTCCAAGATGGCTCCATTTCACATACTGAGTTTTGACATTGAATGTGCTGGTCGTAAAGGTCATTTTCCCGAGCCTGGCCATGATCCTGTTATCCAGGTCGGACATGTTCATCTGTTATAGTTTATATAAAATTTACTGACTTTTAATTATTTATTTTAAAATTTTTTATTGGTCATTCTGTTTATAAGAAAAATGATAACTAATATTGCTCTTTTATTTGTAGATTGCAAATCTGTTAACTTTACAGGGAAATACTGAGCCATTAATCCGTAATGTCATGACCCTTAAGTCATGTTCTCCTATAGTTGGTGTCGACGTGATGTCCTTTGATACAGAAAGAGAAGTCTTGCTAGCTTGGAGGGTATTAGTTTTGCATTGCTTTTCTTTTATGAAAATGAAAAGTGTTTGTTAATACTGTTAAGGTGCATTTGTTATGAATCTGTTCTCAATATTTATATCTTATTTTTCATACTTTTAGGGATTTTCATTTATAGGTTCCTTTTCATTTCACTCTTATGGTGGGAGATCTAGCTTCAGAAAACTATTTCTCTTGCCATAGTGAAACATAATTTTCATTCTAGTCTGGAAAAGCAATCAGACAAGCAAGCAAGTTTTGGGGATTTAAGCTGGGATATTAGAGCACACATGTGTGTGTGCATATGAAATTATTTTCGTTATATATTATAACAACTTTAGTTTGTTCAGATATTGTCTATAAGTCAAAGGCAACCAGCCAAATGCTATTTTCATTTTCAAATGGTAATGCATAGTATTGAACCTTTTACCATGTGTGATTCTTTGCATCATTAACTGATCTTATCTTGCATTTTAGCTTAAATGGGTCTTTAATTATTATTCTCTGTTTTTAGTCGCTTAATGAATCTTTCAACTATGCACACAAATGGGATTTTTCTTTTTATTCAAATATATTCCATATATGCAATAAGTATTTTCTTAATATGCCATAAGTGATTTGTAATACAAGGTTGTTTCATATAAAATAAATGCCATAAGTGATTTGTAAAACTTTTGTAATTGTGCCAATGGTATGTACCCATGTTAAAGGGTAGAAATTTTGTATAAATGTAATCACCGTGCTAAGTATTTGTATTGAAATTCTTTTCGTTGTAAGACGTGGAATAGAATGATCTGGTTGAAGAGTACAACATTAAAAACATGATTGATTTATTCAATGGAATATTGTATTGCTTGTTTTTCTCACCTCTTTCTTTTTTGTTGATTATTTCAGGTGGTACTGAAAGAAAATCTAGTTCTAACATTATTTAGGGATGAGGTGAGACTTGCCATTTATATTTGTCTAATGAAACATGTTATCAAATTAAAGAAGTTGACTGTTTTCTTGACTTTAAAATATGCAGTATATACTTCTGCATGAGGAATATCAGCTCTATGTTCTACCCAGAATTTTGGAATCAAAGAGGACGGAAAAATCTGGACGCACCAAGCAAAAAGAAGCAGATTTGGAATATAGTGTTGCAAAGCAGGTTGAAAAAATGATTAGGTATGACCCTTTTATTCTTCTTCTTTAAGCAGTTATTTAATTTTCTTGCTCTGTTAGGCTCTGATCTGATATGTGTGTTGATTATTGCTATTCATATATGGACTAAACAAGTCTCTTTTAGAAATGTGGTGTAAATCCTACACCCTTAAAGAACAGCAAAACAAGAAAGAGTAATCAGCAAAACAAGAAAGAGTAATCAGCAAAACAAGAAAGAGTAATGCAGAAACATAGAATAAAAAATGATAAGACTTTAAAACAAAAAATATACCAAACACATTACTTGGTTCAACTCAATTAAAAGCCTACATCCAAGGTAGAATAGCCCCAAATAATGGCTGATTAGACTTTATTAGTTCTTGAGTATCAAGCACAAAATTACACAAAGGGAGACTTGCTCCATGTACAACCACTCTAAAAAAAATGCTTTAAAAAACAGAACAAAAAAACATTGAAAAAATTCTCTACTGATTCTCTTAACCCCGAATGAGAGTAGTGAAGACATTATATATAGTCTTCTATGGTAGCTAATGTACCAACTGTATTACCAAAATTTTGAACTTCTTGGAATAAAAGAGTTGTCACATTAGCTGTCACTTAAGTGGCATATCAAGTCATACAATGTAGAGAAGTGAGCTAGTTTGATTTGATTTCAAGTTTAATGGGTTCAATTTTATCTTCCCAGCATTATAATCAATCATGTTGTTGTGGATTTCGTTTATAATCAATCATGTTGGGTTCTCAACTTCACGGTAGCAGCAGGTATATCTTTCTGTGGTGTTGAACTTTAGTTTGGTGATGTTATGGTCTTAGATTTTCTTGATAGCTCTCTTATTTTATTGTTCATCTGAAAATAACCTAGCTTTTCTTGATAGCTCTCTTATTTTATTGAACTAAAACAGATAAGTATTTATCTTAGTTTTCCATTTTCTTCTTTTGAAGTTTTCAATGTATCATTTAAGAAAAGACTGTAAGTTTGTTGTTGTGGTGGCAAGAACTTTTACTCTGTTCTGGGATAGCTCTCTCAACTCAGTATGCTTGGGCTTTTGTTGGCTTATCAGTCACAGAAGTGATCACTGCAAGCATAACAATTGTTATAGGTCCTTTCTTTCATTCTCTCTCTCTCTGACCATTTCTAAATGTTGATGTTTGTCTATGTTACAAATTTAATTTAAACTTTATATGCTTACAGGTGGAAACTAGCTTAAGTCTTATGTTTTTAATAATAAAAGGACTTTTTTTTTTACAATGTGCAGGTATATTGAGATGATTTCTTTGGAGAAATTCTTGACAACATTTGTAGTTGAGGCCTTTAGAATGGAAGAATGTATTTCACTAATTTTTGTATACATTTCTTTTTTTGTATTTAGTGATAATGGAATCTGAATTGGGCATAAGTTATGTTGTAATATGATTTCTTAAGCCTAGACTTGTAGACTAAATATTGTAATTACATTTGAGTAATTAATAAAAATCTATTTATGTTACCTTATTTGGCTTCACCTTTCATATTTGTTTTCCTAGTTTTGTGTAAGTAAAAAAAGATTATGTTTCTATAAGCTAATATAACACATGTGTTATACTAAAGTGTAGTATAGCACAAAAAATGTGTTATACTAAAGTGTAGTATAACACAAAAAAAGTGTTATACTAAAGTGTAGTATAACTCAAAAAAAGTGTTACACTAAAGTGTAGTATAACACAAAAAAAGTGTTATACAATCGACTATAAATAACATAATTAAACACTTATCTATATATTAAAATAACACAGAAATTGTGTTAACGTTGACAGTACAATAACACATCTGTATAACACTGATAAAGTGTTATGTAAAGTACCCTGACCTACGATAACATAGTCGGTCTTAACACATCAGAAAGTGTTATCGTATGTTTTGATAACACATTTTCGGTGTTATTAAAAGCATTTTTTCTTGTAGTGTACGAGATCAAATACTTTGTCAGCATGGGAAAAAAATAACCCTGTCTTAGTACCTTTAGTGCTAGGTTTTTCCCCCCAGCATGGTCTTTGCAGAAACCTTCGTGTATTTCTTGCAAAATAGTCTGTGCTTCCTTGGGCAGAACACATCATAAGAGGGGCAGTGAATGCCCTCGTCGATATAGAATCCCCTCAACCATAACATACCATGGAGCTTGATACAACAACTTTCTTGCGTCCTTCCTATCATCAAGTAGCTTTTCAGTTGTGAGGTACTCAACTATGGGGGTCATCCAGGTCGGTTTTATATCAATCATTTCGACCTCAATCGGTTCTGTTGTTATACTCGGGTTTTTCAAGAACTCCACTGGAACTACATTCAATGTATCTGCCTCTTTGGTGCTAGCTAGTCGAGCCAGAGCATTAGCGTTGGAATTATGCTCGTGGGGTACTTGGTCAACGAAGCTAAACTCGAACTCCGACAACGCGCACTTTACCTTAGCTAAGTAGGCTTCCATATTGATACCTCAAGCTTGGTATTCCCCCAATAACTGATTGACTACGAGCTAAGAATTGCTATAACTTTGGATAGATTTTGCCTTTAACTCTTTCGCCACCCTTAGCCCTGCCAATAAGGCCTCATATTCGACTTCATTGTTGGACGCTTCAAATCCGAACCTGAGAGTTGTTGGAATCTATGCCCTTCAGGTGAGATTAAGATTATCCCAGCTCTCGATCCGTTTTAACTAGACGATCCATCAATGAAGATTTTCCATAATTCCTACATCGGTTCCCTTATCAGCTCGTCCTGAAATCCTGTGCACTCGGCCAGAAAATCAGCAAGGGCTTGGCTTTTGATTGCTGTCCGTGGCATATATAATATCTCGAAATGGCTGAGTTTGATGGCCCATTTTAATAGACGTTCGACGTTTTAGGTTTTTGCAAAACTTTCCTTAAAGGTTGGTCGGTTAAGACATGAATCGAATGGGATTGGAATTATGGCTTGAGCTTCCTTGAAGCCAAAATTAGGCAGAACGCAAGCTTTTCTATAAATGGATACTGTGATTTAGCTTCGAGAAGTCTCTTCATTACATAATATACAGGTTTTGTGCCCAATTTTCTTCTCGAACTAACAAAGCACTGACTGCGTTTTCTGTCACGGCCAAATATAGCAATAGACATTCCCTGGACGTTGGTTTTGATATTATGGGGGGTTCAACTAGATGCATTTTCAGGTCGCTAAATGCCATTTCACATTCTTCGGTCCATTCAAACTTATTGTTTCCTCTGAGCAAGTTGTATAATGGGAGACACTTATCAGTGGACTTTGAAACGAACCGGTTTAAGGCTGCCACCTTTCCAGTTAGTCTTTGTACTTTGTACACGACCTAGGCAAAGGAATTTCTAACAACGATCTGATTTTTTCTGGATTCGCCTTTATTCCCCTTGTGTTGATTATAAACCCCAGAAAATTTCTCGACGAAACTCTGAAAGTGCACTTCTGGGGATTGAACTTCATGTCGTATTTCTTCAATATGCCAAAAAAATTCTTCAAGGTTGGATACATGGTTATTGGAATTCTTTTGGTTTCATGAGCATATCATCGACATGCACCTCCATGTTTCTCCTGATCTGGTGAGCTAACATTTTGTTCACTAACCGTTGGTATGTAGCAACGACATTTTTTAGTCCGAATGGCATAACTTTATAGCAATATATGTTATGCTCAGTCATGAAGCTGGTATGCTCTTGATCTGCAGGGTTCATCGAGAACTAGTTATATCCAGAATACACATCCATGAAAGACATGAGCTCGTGACCGGCTATGGCATCTACCAACTGATCAATTCTTGGTAGTGGAAACAGTCCTTGGGGCAAGCTTTGTTGAGATCAGAGAAATCAATACAAGTTCTCCACTTCCTGTTTGGCTTCGGGACCAGCATGGGGTTAGCAACCTAGATCTGGTATTTTGCTGTAACGACCCAAAATTACTAATAAGGCTTAAGGGCCTTGATTAGTGTGCTGGGAGGGCACGATTGGAAGTTATGTGAATTAATGGTGAAAATTCATGATTATGTGATAAGCATGCTTATATGATTATTTGGATATATGTGAAGCATGACTATGTGTATTAGTATGCATGTAGGCCCTGATTAGGTTATAATGGCATATTTGTAATTTTGGCCCGTTGAGGGCATAAGTGTAAATATTTGTGATAAATTGTTGAGACCACATTATTATGTGGATATATCTACAGCTTGTGACTCAAGGCGATCCTAGTGAGCGGTTTAGCGGAAAAGTCACAGCAGGGATTTATACCCGGCTTGGGGTGAGTCTGGGGTTATTTTTGGGAATTTAGAGAATATATTGGAGACTATTTGTTATTGAGGAAAATAATTGGTGATTATTTAGGTGTCGGGATGTAAGCGGTAAATATTAGAGACATTCAAGGAATTAGCGGAAATTGGGAGCAATGACCAAAATGCCCTTAGAATGACTTATAGGTTTAGGATTTATTGGGAGGGCCATATGGTCATTTGGTCTAATAAGAGGATAAGTCATATTCAGCCTTTATGGACTTAGTTGAAAGTTTAGAATGAAATAGAAGCTGAAAGAAATAGAAGGAGGAAAGAAAGTAAGAAAAATAAAACACTTAACCTCTTCCTTTTTCTCTCATTTGGTTCCCTCTTGCATCACCATCTCTTGAGGAATTTTGGAGCTTTAACTCAGGAAAGCTTAGGCTGAAGCTTGGGGTTAGGATCTTTGGTGAAGCTAAAGGTTTAGCAGGAGTTAGTCACACAATTGAGGTAAGTTTCAAGGTTTTTCTTCAATTTCTAGTTTTGATGTTGAAATGGATTTCTGAGCTGAGTTTTAATGGGAATTCTAGGGAATTAAGGCTGAGGTTTTGAGGAGTGAATGCTAAGGAGGTGTGGAGGATAGCCTAAGGTCGAATTTCCCCATTGAAGGTAAGAAACTCTGGACCTGGTCACTTGAATTCTAGACTGTTATGGTTTCTGTTGAGTTTTTGAGCTTCAAGCTCAATCATGGTAGTTTCTTCATTTTGGGGTGCATGTGCTTAAGTTTCATATGATTGGGTCATTTGGGGTGAGTTATAGATGATGGTAGGCTTGTTTTGGTGTTTGGTTGAAGCTTGGAAGGATTTTGTAGAGGTTTGGCTCGGGGAAAATCGAAGGAAGAAAAACAGGGTTTAGCTGTGCTGTGACTAGTGCTGTAGCGCTAGCCTTTGGGCGCTACAACGCTAGGCCTTGTGGTCAGAGAGCTTTTTGGCTCTGTTTGTAGCGCTATAGCGCCCTCTTTATGGCGTTGTAGCGCTACCCTATCTCTAGAAGAGGGTTTTTTGGGTTATTTCCTAGGGTTTTTGCCTGGGGGCTTGGGGTTTGATTCCACCACCCCGTTTGGTGGAATTAGGGCCTCCCGAGGGCTCGGGATTGGTCCCGAGGCTAGGTTTTGGAATTGAAGTTTGGTATGGTTCTAATTTATGGCTGTGACTAGGTGTATGCTAGGGCTCAGATGGGATCGTGCTTAAGGGTTGATTTCATTGAACAAAGCTAGCGGAATCAAATGTAAGAAAACTACACCCTGTTATGTGATTGTATTGGGACTAAGAGCTCCCTATATCTGTATGATGTCATAGATGGAATTATGCCATGGGACATGTGATAAATGGCCTAAGAGTACTGGAATCAATATTTGCGCATAAGGCGCGGCTCGGCCTTTGGTAGCTGAGGACAACTTGATATTCACTAAGCTCGGTTTAAGCAGGCCGGAGTTAGTGGGACAAATATGGGTGCGACCTAATATGTGAATTGGTTATTAATGTGAATTGACGAACTTGGTATGCTGAATACCTGATTATGTGAATGTTTTGGATTGTTGAGTATATGATTATACTGTATGAGTTATCTCATTGTTTGATTGATGATTGTGCTCTGTTATTGTGTTTTCTTGTTGGGCCTTGGCTCACGGGTGCTACGTGGTGCAGGTTAAGGCAAGGGTAAAGTGGACCAATCCTGAGTGAGAGAGCTTTGAGGCTGAATGTACATAGTCAGCTGATCAGCCACCACGGCCGAGGAGTGGTATAGGACGGGAAAAGCCTAAATGTCTGTTTTGCCCTTATAGTGGCTAATAGCTGTACTTTTATCCTGAAATTTTGTAAACTGTTTTCCAACGTTATTACTTTTGGGATCCCATGTATAGAAGAATGTTTGATTATATGAAATGAAACTTTTGTGACCGAAATCTTTTAACCTTAGTTCAACTATAGTTTCAGTAACACGTTTCTAACTGAATGACTTGATTAGCAAGTCTTACACTTTTATAAACACACAGTGTAACGGTCGTGACTATCCAGGGCATTACATTTGCCTCTCTAATTAATCCACATTTAAGTAGGTGAGCTACCTCTTCTTCTAATACTTCAAATCGCACTATCCCAAAAAGCCTTCATTTTTAGGACTTTGCAGGCACATTCTTGTCCAAGTTCAAAGTATGCATTATTACACGCAGACTGATTCCCACCATATCCTCATGCGACCAGGTGAAGACATCAAGGTTCTTCCTCAGGAATTTGACCAGCTCCTTCTTCCTTTTGGCTTCAAGTTTTTTTTCCAATTTTGACAACTCTTGAAGGTACTTCTAGGTCAATATTTATTTCTTTGAGCTCTTCTATTGCTTTAATTTTAGATCTATCTTTTCCTACTCACAGATAAATGTCATCCTGTTGGGCGATCTCATCGTCTCCTTCTCGAGGTTCTTCCATCCCACGGGTAATTTCCATTACCCGAGACTCCTCACCTCCTTCACCTATGACCACCACCAGCTGCCCGGGTTGTGATTTTCCCTTCATATTAATGTTGTAGTATTCTTAGCAGTGAGTTGGTCTCCTCTTATTGTACATAACCTCGTGGTTGAGGGGAACTTCATTGCCAGGTGTTAGATCGAGGTGTTGGCCTCAAAAGCCATCAGCAACGGTCATCCAAAAATCGCATTATACATTGCAGGACAATCGATTACCACGAACTCAAGTATTTTAGAGATAGTTCATGCCTCTTCTCCCAGCGTTACCACCAGTTCGATCGTCCCTATGGCTGCCGTCCCTTCACCTGAAAATACATACAAGGTCATTGAGGTTGCCTTCAAATCGGTTACTGACAATCCCATCTTTTCTAGGGTGGACCTGAAAAGAACATTTATGGAACTTACATTATCGACCAGTATCCTATGTACCCTTCGGTTATCGAATTGCACGGTTACATTATGTGGGAATTGAATGTGGCTAACGTCCTCTTTCGTGAAAATGATTGGTTATTTTTCCAACCGCTGTTGTTTTGAGAACCCTTGCTCCGGGAAAAATTCAACACTGTTATGAGTTTTCAACTCATTAATATACCTATTTTGGGCCTTGCTGCTCGTGCTCGCCAAAAGAGGTCCTCCGACAATAGTAGTTATATGTTCTCCCACTATCAGGGGAGGGTCGACCTGATTCGTTTGAGCTCCAGGTTGACCTATCGGAGCTTCTAGAGCTGGATGAGAATTCTTCCCAGTAGGTTGATTGGGAATAACCCAATTTCAGGCATACTGGGCTAATGGTCCAGTCTGAATGAGAGTCTCAATCTCATCCCTCAACTATCAGAAGTCATCGGTGTTATGACCGATGTCATTGTGGAATCGGCAAAACTTTGAGGGATCTCTCTTTGCCTTTTGATGCCTTAAAGGTTCTGGCTTCTTCAATGGGAGGCGATTAAAGTTTGCTAAGAAGGTATGTTCTTGGGTGTCCGTTAGGATAGTGTAGATGGCATAAACGGGCTTGAATTTCTCCACAAACTTGTTCTTCGTCATGCCATTTTGGTCACCCTCACCATTCTCCTTCCTCTTGTTGTTTCCTGCTTGGTTATTTTGGGTAATAGGTTGAGCTGTAACTGCAACATTTGTCAGCGCTCCAGCGGGTTGGATAAGGGCCTGGCTAGTTCCTGCGACAACAAATCACGCCTCTTCCAGATTTATCCACTCGTGAGCTCGGTCCAAGAACTAATTTACACTTTTAAATCTTTTTCATTAGAGTTCTTGTCATAGGTCGCCTCCCATAAGGATTCCTGTCCTCATCGCCATGAGCTTGGAGCTATCATCAGCATCCCTAGCCTGTGCTGCAACATTGGCGAATCTGCTCAGATATGCTTTCAGTGATTCACTAGGTTGCTGTTTTACATTGGCCAATGAATCAGCTTCTACACAAGCTGCCTGTGAAGCTCGGAATGCTCTCTTAAACCACTGTCTAGTAGGTCCGACCAGTGTCGCGGGGAACAGGACACATCTTAGATCGAGCCCGACATTGTGGGCCATCATTATTGTGTTGAACATCCTGAGGTGATCAGATGGATATGTGTTTCCATCAAATATCGACTTTTTTGGCATCCTAAAGCCAATGTAGCTCTTGAAATGTTTGGAGCGAAAGGTTCGAGCTCCTCATCTGAGTTGCAATCATCCATCCCCTTTCTAGATAAGAGCCTCTTCATCTATTGCTCCATCAAGGCCAGTCGGTCAAAAGTTTGGTCCTTGGTCTCTAGGTTAGCTGGGGGCTGTTCAACAGCTCCCATCCTATTGTATGCGTTTGATGGGTTGTTGTCCCTCCAAGTTTGAGCTGGGTTAGGTGGGATATTCCCATTGTCGCATACGATAGACAGACCTCCCTCATGTAGAGTATAACTCACATCCTCATTACAAGCTGGACACCTTCTTTGTGAGTTCAAATGATCGCGCAGGTCGGGCTGTGGATCATACCGAGGACTTTGCGCTGAGCTCAGGTGATTTCTCAGGTCGTTCTCAAACCTGCCTCCACACTGGCTCCCCGTCTAGTAACTTCCATTTGCAAAACTTATGGCCCGCAGTTGAGATTGAGGACCTGGGTTCTCAGCACGTGACTGTGGGGCATAAGTATTTATTGACGGGGGAGGATTTCTCCTACTATTCCCACGAGCTGGAGCATCTCGTTGTGGGCGAGTTGGTGTAGGATGTTTAACCTGTGATGGCGGATGCCTTATTGGCAAGGCTATCCTTGTTCCATCATGATGAACTAAATTAGCATGCCTCGACTCTACCCCAATGTCCCGAATTCTCTATGCATGGGGTTTTGATTGCGACACAGGATGATTTGCTAGAACATTTTGCCTTCGTGAACTTGTCCCAACCCACCCTGTTGGGTTCTTATGGGCATCCCCGAGAATCTGTGAAGAAGGCACAGAGCTGGGGTCACAGTTCTGATCGACCGACTGACATGCTGATGATGACTCCTGTGATGACCAGTGTGTTGAGTACTTCTGTGGTTTCTGTTTGAAGGCATAGAGCTCAGAGTGGCAGTCCTGACAGAATGACTAGGTTTAGATATGTTATTCCTGTGGGACTTATGAGATTCAGTTTGTCTCTTTGTGAAATTAATGTCGATTGCAAGAAGGGGTAACCGAGCCAAGACCTCCTCAATCTGTCTATTTTCCATAGCGAGATGGCTCCTTGATTAGGCCTTTTCCATCTCGACGACGGTCAAATATCCTGGATTAGGATTTGGTGGGAGTGATGCTAAACTCCCAGCGTCGTCCTGACCCACCAATTGCTTTCGAGGACGTTGTTGGACATCTGAACCCCTTCCAGTGGGACCAACAGTATGATGGGCCTCCTACCCACCAGGTTGTTCCATCTCATTGTCATGCATCGATCGAGTGAGCACCATGATGAATGTCGACTGAAACTTATGAAGCACTAATTTCTTGTCAATGAAAGCACCAAACTGTTGACTCGGTTTTTCGCCAATAGTAGATTAAGAAATCTAATAGGGATATTAGTGCTAAATTATAAACTATAATGAAATAATAAGAACTCTTTCGTATACACACAATTTTTACGTGGTTCAGTGGTTAAAATCCACCTAGTCCGCGAGACAATATTCTTGCTTTTATCTCACAATTTTTGCTGAGGTTTAGTAATTCAAAAGGGCAGTCCCCCTCCCTGTCCATTATCCCTAATATTTATAGGAGAATTTGCTGGCCAGGTTTGGGTAACCGTGTGAATAGATAAGGTATACATTTAATACTGATTATTACCATTTACATTGGGATATGATTTGATAACAGAATATATATACTCCTGATATCTATGATAATAAATGATAGATATGCAATACAGTCTGGGCATTAATGAGTGTATACGGAGCCTCCGAATTTCTTGGGATCATTCAATATGCGTTCTAACCAGGTTTCCACGAGCTGGATATCTCCCCTGAGCTAGTCCTCAAAGACTATCTGAACCTTAGTTTGTATTAAGCTTAGAGCGCCCAAATGTGGTTTCGGCCATTTTAGGTCTCGAACTGGATTATTATCCGAAGAGGCAGTCTGATAACAACCTGTACGTCGTGTTGTTAGGTCCCAACTTGAGCTACTCACATCATTGTTAACCAGAGGTTCCACTCTGCGGATTTTCCACGTATTCATCTGCTAGTTGTACCAGAACTGAGTGACTAGACTCGTGCTATTTTTTAGGGTACAACACAACCCATTGTGGACTAGAGTCCTAATGAGGGGAGTGCATCATCATCTTCTAGGAGACGACTTGATCAAAATCCCAAGGCCGATGAGGATTTGTACTATAATCTAGAAAGATACTTGCAATAGTGGAGCTAGAAAATCGTCGGCTACGTGAACAGCTAGTCGAGGCTACATGGCTAAATGAGGAGTTGGCAAGGCAAGATACTGAAGTTTGGGTACCACCTTGGAGGGCCAGGGGATGACCTCGGGGGAGTACGGTTGCCCGGATGGCCGAACAAAGGGTCCAACAGGCTCAACCGAGACCTAGGTCAAACATCTAAAATAATCGACCTGGAGAAGCTGCTCAGAGCCCTGTTAGGAACAACTTTATAGGAAGCGTTCTTGCAGGAACTGGGAATAACCGAGCTTGCTCATTATCTTGGAGTGATATCCCAGACCTATCACGAACAACCCAGAGACAGCTTGTAACGCCTTGCTAATTAGGATCCGTAACAATGTGTGTTTAAGATTAGTGATGGACTCGCTAAATGAGTCATTTGGATTAAACATGTGATTAAGCCACTAAGGATTCAGGTATTTAAAATTTTGGTCAAGTCATAAACATTTTCATTAAAAAAAAACTTTGGTCTTTACATGGGATCCCCGAAATACAAGTTTAAAAGTCGGTTACAATTCCAACGTTACAAAATAAGCTGACCTAGGCAGCAAAACTATGTCCAACCCTAGCATCCTTGAAATTTCTCGACCGTGGTGGCCGAGTGAACTGCATATGTACACGTCACTCCTCTCGCTCTCCAACTCATGGGATTCTCCTTACCCTTACCTACACCACAAAGCACCCGTGAGCCAAAAGGCTCAGCAAGAAAACATATTCAAACAATTCACGGAATAATATAGCAGGCTTAGCAGTAATAACTGGAACTAAACATAAACACTATTCAGATAAGCAACCATAGGGTTGCACAAGTGTGTGTTGCAATCCCTTTTTAACCTTATGGCATCTGAGCCAGTCAAGTGCTTGGTGCACTCCCAAGGTGGCCTAACCATAGTGGCCTCCGCTCAAGGTGGCTCATAAGTCGAGTCTTGCAGATCCTTGACTTATAAGTCGAGCCTCATAGACCCTCGACTTATAAGTCGAACCTTAAAGACCCTCGGCTTATAAGTCGAGCCTTGCAGACTCTAGACCTATAAGTCGAGCCCCTTAAATCAAGTATGCCCTCGACTATTAAGTCGATCTTTACCTAGATACAACAACAAATCCTTGGCTTATAAACCGAGCTTCCTTGTCATAATAGACAATCACATAACATTTATCATACATACAAATACAATGAATTACAATACATAAAAACAGATATACACTTGCATAATCATAATCATGCACATTTATAAGGCCAACGCCCAAAACAAGATTATGTTCAGCATTCGGGCCAAGCCCTAATCATGTATATCATATTCTGGGTGCATTTTTCTTACCTTTGGTCCAAGTACAAGCTACCAATGAACAACCCTTGAGTATGATCCCTGATTCGAGCCGCTAGCAATGACCTAGTCACATCCATGATAAAGAATCCCATCAATAACGAGTATATAAAGGCTTTCGGACCTAGTCCTAACCTTTGGGACATCGAATTCCACTAAACTGGGTAGTAGGATCGATCCCGAGCCGTTAGGGTTGAGTTCCCGCACTCAAAAACTCTCCTGGGGTTCAAAACCCCTTAAGAGCTGTGGCCCTAAGCCCTTGTGCTACGGCTCGCCATTAGATAGGCTTAGCCTCCCTTTTAACTAAACAGGTACTGCGACATTGCCAAACAGGCACCGCGGCACGCCCTCACGATAGATCCATCACCTGGCTCCCTGGGTTCAAGAGGGATGCGTCCTGACCTCTTCGAACCCATAATTCTTAGGTTTTTCTTCAGCCAAACCAAACCCAAGTCATTCCAAAACAAACCTTAAACCTCAATTCCATTCCCATAACCGATTTAACACTTTTCCAGCAACAAAACCTAACTCAAAACTTGATAGAAAACTCATCAAAAATCCAAAATTCAATCTTTAAATCCTCTCACATGCAAACTCTAAACTTCCTACAGAAATCAATAGAATTGACATAGAGATACTAAGTTCAAGCCCTACCTTTGAGATATGCTCAACCATGAATCAATTTCCCAGCTTAGCCAGTGCAATCCTTTAGTCTAGAATCCTCCAAATTTCCTCAAATCTCCAAGCACCACAAGAGGGAGAGAGAGCCGTGAGATAGAGAGAGAGAGAGAGAGCTGAAGTATCTATTTCTTTCTAAGTGTTTCTAAAGTCTCAGCTGCCTAAGACCAAGCATATCCCTTTTTGCCTAAAAAGTCCAAAATGCCCTTATAACATAGCTTAAATCCTCTAGTGACTTCAAGGGAAATTCCGTCAATTGCCGCTACCCGCCAAATCCTTGAGTGTTCCTCTAATTTTTGCAATTATCTCCAAATAATAAACGTTTAATCCCCCATTACCCGATAAACCCCGGTAATGTACTAAATTACCAAAATACCCCTAGGCTCACCTCTAGTCGGGTATTTAACCTCGTTGTGACTTTTCTGCTAACTTGATTACCAGGATCACCTCGCGTCGAGTAACCCATATATATCCACATAATAATGTGGTCTAAACCATACACACGCATATTTAAAATCATACCCTTAATGGGTCAAAATTACTAAAATGCCTTTCTTATAAGAAACGGGCCCACACGCATATTTAATATTCTAAACATGCAAGCATAATTATATTATAATATAATTCACTTAATGACATGCTCATAATACATTAACACACAATTAAAACAATTATTGCCTCCTGACCCCCTAATCTAGGCACTATGCCATATTAGGGAATTTGGGATGTTACAACTATCCCCTCCTTACAGGATTTTTTTCCTCTAAATTTTACCTGAACAACTGAGGATACTAGTCCCACATGGTTGATACCAACTCCTAGGTCAACTCCTCGACCTTGCTGTTCCTCCATAATACCTTAACTAAATGTATGGTTATATTCCTCAGGACCTTGTCCTTTCTGTCTAATATCTGGATTGGCTGCTCCTCAAAGAATAAGTCTCTCTGCAGCTCCTAATCTTCGTAGCTCAATACATGAGTCTCATCAAATACATACTAATGCAGGATCGAAATATGGAACACATTGTGCATGGCCGATAGTGCCGGAGGTAACGCCAATCTATAGGCCACCTGACTAATCCTTTCCAGGATCTCAAAAGGTCCTACAAACCTAGGGCTCAACTTGCTCTTCTTCCCAAACCTCCTCACCCTCTTGAGTGGTGAGACTCTAAGGAAGACATAGTCTCCCACCTTGAACTCTACGTTCCTGCACTTCAGATTCGCATAACTTCTCTATCTACTTTATGATGCAAGCATTCGAGCTCTGATCTTTTCAATGGCTTCATTGGTCCTTTGGATTGCCTCAGGACCCAAGTATCTACGCTCACCCATCTCATCTGAGTGAATAGGTGATCTGCACTTCCTACCATACAACATCTCATAAGGAGTCACTCCCATGGTCGTTGGTAGCTGTTGTTGTAGGAAAAATCTATCAGAGGTAAATATTTACTCCAAGACCCCTCAAAGTCAAGTAAACATACTCTCAGCATGTCCTTAAGTATCTGGATAGTCCTCTCAGACTGACCATCAGTTAGAGGATGATAGGCTGTACTAAACTTCAGTTGCATGGCCATTACCTTTTGCAAACTTCCCTAAAACATGGAAGTAAATCTGGGGTCCCGATCCGACACGATCGGTGTTGGAGCTCAATGAAGATGTACTATCTCATTTACATAGAGATTTGTGTATTGGTCAACAGTATAAGTCATCTTCATTGGTAGAAAGTGAGCCAATTTGTTATATCTGTCTACAGTCACCCATACCAAATCGTGCTGACCTACCGTCTTAGGCAATCCCACCACAAAGTCCATTGCGATGTCTTCCCATTTCCACTATGGAATGTCCAAAGGCTATAATAGCCCTACTGGTCTCTGATCTTCAGCTTTGATCTGCTGACACGTTAGACACTTGGCTACATACTTCATTACATCACCCTTCATCCCCGCCCACCAATACAAAGTTCTCAGATCCTGGTACAACTTCATGGTTCCAGGATGCAAAGAGTACGGGGTAGTATAAGATTCATCCAGAATCTTCTGTCTAATAACATCATCCATCGAAACACAAATCCGACCTTGATATCTTAGCAAACCCATATCTAATACTATATAGACCCTAGCCGCTCCAGCTAGGACGTCCTCTCTAATTTTTACTAACATTGGCTCTTGTAACTGACTCTCCATTATCCTATCTAGAAGAGTAGACTGTACGGTAATGTTGGCTAACTGGCCCACTATTAATTCAATCCCCACTCTGGTCATATCCTCTGCTAACTCCTTGAATATCTGCCTCGAACTATACAACTGCCCCGGACCTCTCCGACTTAAGGTATCTGCCACCACGTTGGCTTTCCTTGGATGATAAAGGATATCACAATCATAATCCTTCACCAGTTCCAACCAACACCTCTGTCTCATATTCAAATTCTTGAGTAAAGAAGTACTTAAGGCTCTTGTGGTCTGTATATATCTCACACTTCTCTCCATAAAGGTAATACCTCCATACCCTTAATTCAAAGACCACCGCTACTAACTCTAGATCATGGGTAGGATACCTCTAATCATAATCCTTCAACTGGCATGATGCATAAGCAATTACCTTATCTTCTTGCATAAGGACACAACCTAACCCTTGTCTCGAAGCATCACAATAAACCCTGAACTTCTCCTGATCAGTCGGAAGACTCAGGACTAGGGCGGTAATTTGCCGCCGCTTTAACTCCTAGAAGTTGTTCTCGCATCTGTCTGACCATGTAAAATTCTGATTCTTACGTGTCAGTTTTGTCATTAGGGTATCTATTCTTGAGAATCCTTCCACAAACTTCATATAATAGCATGCGAATCCAAGGAAGCTTCTAATCTCAGAGGCATTCCTTGGCCTCAGCCAATTCTTGATAGCCTCAATCTTAGCTGGGTCTATCTTAATCCCGTCTCTACTAACAATATGACCCAAGAAAGTCACCTAAGGTAACTAGAACTCACACATCTTGAACTTCGCAAATAATCTGTGCTCACTCAGTCTCTGCAAGACCAATCAGAGGTGTTGCTCATGCTCTTCCTCTGACTGTGAATATACCAAGATATCATCGATGAAGATGGTCACAAATCGGTCCAGATAGTCCTTGAACACTCTGGTCATTAAGTCCACGAAAGTTGTCGGGGCGTTAATCAAACCAAATGACATAACAAGGAACTCATAGGGCCCATATCTGGTATGAAATTTTTTCTTTGGTATGTCTTCCTCCTTGATCCTCAACTGATGATAACCAGATCGAAGATCTATCCTTGAGAACAACATTTTACCTTGCAATTGGTAAAATAATTCATCTCTCCTTGGCAGAGGATACCTATTCTTAATGGTCAGCTTATTCAGTACCCTGTAGTCTATACACATCCTTAGAGAACTGTCCTTCTTCTTCACAAATAGAACTGGCGCACCCCACGGCGAGAAACTGGGTCTGATAAAACCCAGATCCAACAACTACCTTGAGTTCCCTCAACTCTACTGGGGCCATCCTATAAGGTGCCCTACACACTGGCTCTGTCCCTGGTGCCAACTCAATAACAAATTCGATCTCCCTGCGTGGTGGCAACCCTGGTAACTCCTTCGGGAACACATCTAGGAACTCACAAACCAACCTAGTCTCTTTTGGTTCCACTGGCACGACCTGAGTGGTATCCACCATACTAGCTAGGAATCCTATGCAACCTCCTTGCAGTAGATCTTTAGTCCTCAATGTTGAAATTATAGGCACTCGGGGTCCATGCACAGTGCCAATGAATACGAAGGGTTCCTCACCCTTAGGTTCAAAGGTTACCATCTTCTTCCTACAATCAATGGTTTCCCCATATCTAGTCAACCAATCCATTCCCAAAATCATACAAAAGTCAGTCATAACAAACTCTATTAAGTCAACCGAAAACTCTCTGCCGTCCACCATCACTGGCAATGATCTGACCCATCTCCTTGAAACCACTAACTCCCCAGTGGGTAGTAACGTCCCAAACCCCACAACATAGTAATCACATGGCCTATACAGTCTATCAATAATCCTACTAGAAACATAAGATTGTGTAGCACCATAATCAATCAACACAGTATAAGGAATGCCAGCACTAGAAAGCTGACACGTGACCACTAAGGGCCTAGCCTCAGCCTCAGCCAGTGTCAATGCAAACACTCGAGCTGGAGTTGAGCCGTCTTCCTTCTTCATTTCTTCTTTCTTCATTCTTGGGCAGTCCTTCTTGAGATGCCCCACAATCCCACATAAAAAGCAGACCTTCGCCAAAAACTCCCCCAGATGACGTCTTCTAAATCTGGCACATTCTGGGTATGTCTTCCAGTTCTCATTGCCGCCCTGGCGGCCAATTTGTACACCCTGTGGCCTCCTATCAGGTCTGGGAGCTGAAACAGTATCCGGGGTCTTCCTTTTTTGGTCATTGGGGCCTCCGCCCCTACCTGATCTAGTAAAGGGAGCTCCCGTGCCCCTCATATCCCTTCTGGATGCGTTCTCGCGCCAGATCTTGTTCTCAGCACCCTCTGCAATAAGACCTCTCTCTACTACCTGAGCGTATGTTGTCACTCTAGGTACTGTGATAATTTTGACATCTCGGGATCATAGGCTATAGCCCCTGAAGGAATCATTCCTTCCTTGTCCCATCAGTTGGCACCAAGTCTGCAACGAACTCTACTAATCTGTCGAATTTCAGGGTGTATTCGGTCGCTGACATATTCCCTTGTAATAGTCTACTGAATTCCTCAACCTTTGCAGCTTTAATGGCCTCATTATAATACTTCTCATTGAAGAGGGTTATAAACTCTTCCCAATTCATTGTGGTTACATTCCTAGTCTGGCACACCACCTCCCACCAGATTCAGGCATCCTCTCGAAACATGTACGACCGGTACTGGAGCAGCAGATGGGACCTCTGATGCAGCATTCCCTGCCAGAACCTGCTGTTGCCTCAACTGGTGAATCTCTTCATCCTGTCTCTGTAGCCTAGCTTGTATGTGAGCAAGCATCTGTTGCCAGTCAGGTTGATAAACTCATCAACCTTCGCAGCTCGAACTGCTATGCTGTAGTATTTCTCATTAAAGATACTCTTAAATTCTTTCCATGTCATGACTGCAACATTCCTCCGCTGACTCACTGCATCCCACCAGATGCAAGCATCCTCCCTAAGCATGTAGCTAGCACAAGCTACCCTTTCATTTCCTTCGACCCTCATAACGTCTAAGATCAAGGAAATCATATTCATCCATTGCTCGGCCCGCAGTGGGTCCGACCCACTCTCAAAGGTAGGAGGTTGTTGCTTCCTGAATCTTTCGTAAAAGGGTTCCCACCTGTTCTCAACCACAGGCTGAACCGACATTGGGGCCACATTCTGCTGTATTGGTAACCCTGTAACCTGTGGAGGGGCCTGCTGCCTCATCTGACGAAGTTCTTCCTCTGTTCTTTGTAATCTAGCCTCCATTTCGGCTAACATTTGCTGCCAGTACTGTGGGGCGGGTGGAGGGTCCTGACCCTGATTATCATCCTCAGCCCGACTGCCGCGGAGTTTAGATGATTGCTGAGGCATTACAACTATATGCCTACAATCAGTGACACCGCTCATCAGGCATGATAACAAAATCCAATTCCACCTCCCATTCCCAACAACCAACCAAAATCAACAATCCAGATAAAATACAAATAGCATATAACACACAACGGGCCTTGCCCTGGCATCATGCATATGTTATCTTACTCATCATGCTCTTTATGAACTAAGCAGGCAAACAAGGCATTCAAACACATATTCAAGTATATTAATCAACCATACCAATTAACCCTGAGTCGAGCTTTTCAATGGCAGCGTGCGTACATGTTCGGTCAATCTCCATAACCAATAAACCTTGGCTCGCTCTGATACCAAGTTATAACGCCCTACTACCTTAGAGCCGTTACTAAGTGAGTTTAAAATGTGTAATTAACTCGCTCAACGAGGTCTTTAGAACAAAAGTGTGATTAAACAAAAAGACAATGCTGTAATCTTTAAAAGTACTCCATTTCACTAAAAGTTCCAAGAGTTTAACATTTGGGATCCCAAAACAAGGTTTGTAAAATATTTACAATTCAAAATAGATTTACAGACGACCAATTATCAAAACACATTTTAGTACAGCCATTTCTCAAAATGCCCCCAACCAAAGCAGTTGACTTTCTCTTTGCCCTTACCTGCAACACAGAGCATCCGTGAGCCGAAGCCCAGCAAGAAAACTCACACAGCACATAACATATGCATATCATACAATCATTATAACAGTTAAATAATATATAATCAAACAGTCCATAAGATTTAAACAAATATACGGCCATGCCGTCCTAGAAGCGTTACCAAAGCCTGGGATCTCGGTCTACACCGTAAGGATATCCCATGTATCCGTTAGGGTCTCACCCTAACCATAAGCACTCCATGTACTAAGTGGTATTCCCGGCCCCACTGTCGTTCTCGACCCTTCGCCGTTCCTGGCTCCTTTGCCGTTCTTTTTGCTATAACCACACTTAGCATTCTCAAACAACAATCAAACATACAATAATTCATTTAAAGCTACATCCTAGCAATGATATAATCTAGGGCCGTGCCCTGCAACCACGCTACGGGCCCATGCCCTGCTCTATGGGTGTTACGGTTTTCTTACCTGTATCCCGAGCTTTCCGATGCAACAAGGTCACAAGCACGGTCCTCTATCACGAGCCTCTCCAAAATCCTAGTCACAACACATATAAAACACTTTTAATACTAACCAATCCCAAAACCACTTCTCGGGACCAATCCCGTACTCTCGGGACCTCTAATTCCCTAAAACATTGTATTGGAACCATCCCCCGAGCCCCCGGGAAAAAGCCCTAAAAATGCAATATTTGGCTGCCAAAAATAGCCTAGGGCCGCGACACTCCCATCAAGGGCCGCGGCGCCCCTACGCGAACCTAGATTTCTGGGTTTTCCCCCTGCATTTTCCCAAGCCAATACAATTCCAATTCAACCCAAACAAGTACCTAAGCCCCAAAATCAATTTAAAACCCCAAATGAACCCTTTAATAACCTATAAACATAAAAAACAAACTCAATTACACAATCACACTCAAAATCCATTCTTGAGTTTCAAATTCCTGAAACTTAAACCAGAGCTTGAAAACTATAAATCATGCCTCTAAAATCTTAAACCACATAAGATATAAAACCAGCCATATTTCCTTTAGGTTCCCACACTCATTCCTTGAAAATTCAGACTTAAATTTAACAAAAACAGAGCATAATTCTTACCTTTGAACAATCCTAGCTTAAATCTGGTTTTGGTTGCCTCAAACTCCTTTGAATTTCCTCCGAGGTTTCAAGTTCCAGCCCTCCTTCTTGCTTCCCTTTCTTTCTAGCCTTTTTTCCAATTTTTTGCTTAAACCAATATATGACCAAGTGTTATACGTGAACCATCCTTCCCTTCAGCTCAAGCTTATCTATCCTTAGCCAATTGACCATTCTACCCTTCCCTAGAAATTCTCTCCTAACTAAACCTCAAGGGCACTCTTGTCCTTTCACCTATATTACAATTCTACCATTTTTCCATCTGAACTTGTTACTCTCAGCAGTTACTAATGGTTACACAGGTTACTCAATCACCAATAACCATTAACCACTAATTCTCAAATTTACAAGATTCCCAAAGTACCCCTAGGCTCCTCTCGAGCCAGGTATAAAATCCCGTTGTGACTTTTAAATTAACTAGCTCCCTAGGACCGTCTCGGCACGTGCATCACATTAATATCACCACACTCACGTGGTACAAATCATATATTCATTCAAATTCATATATTATCATGTTAATTCACTTATTGTCCTCCAGGCACGCTAATCAAGGTCCTAAACCTTATTAGCAACTTAGGGTGTTACATCATGCTTCTTATTTAAGCTAGCAGGTAAGGCATATATAGTTCTTTTAAGCAAGTACACACATTATTATATTAATAGTTACCCAACCCTGAGTCAAGCTTGTCTTTAGTAGTGAGTGTACATGCCCAGTCCATCATCAGGAACCCTTAAACCTTGGCAGCTCTGATACCAAGTTGTAATGCTCTGCTAATTAGGGTCTGTTACAATGTGTGTTTAAAATTAGTACCGGACACGCTAAACGAGTCATTTGGACTAAACAGGTGATTAAGCCACTAAGGGTTCAAGTATTAAAAATTTTAGTCAAGTCATAAACATTTTCATTAAAAAAAACATTGGTCTTTACATGGGATCCCCAAAATACAAGTTTAAAAGTTAGTTACAAAATAAGCCGACCTAGACGGAAAAACTGGGTCCAACCTTAGCTTCCTTGAAATTTCTCGACCGTGGTGACCGAGTGAATTGCATATGTACATGTCACTACTATCGCTCTCCAAGTCATGGCTGGCCAAGCTTCTCCTTACCCTTACTTGCACCACAAAGCACCCGTGAGCCAAAAGACTCAGCAAGAAAAAATATTCAAACAATTCACAGAATAATACAGTAGGCTTAGCAATAATAACTAGAACTAAGCATAAACACTATTCAGATCAATAACCATAGGGTTTCACAAGTGCGTGTTGCACTTCCTTTTTATTCTTATGGAATTCGAGCCAATCAAGTGCTTGGTCACTCCCAAGGTGGCCCAGCCATAGTAGCCAGCGCTCAAGGGGCGTAATGCTGGTCTCAGCTCATAAGTCGAATCTTGTAGATCCTTTACTTTTAAGTCGAGCCTCAGAGACCCCCGACTTATAAGTCGAAACTTAAAGACCCTTGACTTATAAGTCGAGCCTTGGAGACTCTCGACCTATAAGTCGAGCCCCTTAAATCATGTATGCCCTCGACTAGTAAGTCGATCTTTGCCGAGATACAAAAACAAATCCTTGGCTTATAAACCAAGCTTCCTTGTCAAAACAGACAATCACATAATACATTTATCATACATACATATACAATGCATTACAATACATTTAAAATGGATATACACAATCATAATAATAATCATGCGCATTTACAGGGCCAACGCCCAAAACAAGACTGTGTTCAGCATTCGGGCCAAGCCCTAATCATGTATATCTTACTCTGGGTGCAATTTTCTTACCTTTGGTCCAAGTACAAGCTACAATGAACGACCCTCGAGTATGATCCCTGATCCGAGACTCTAGTGATGACCTAGTCACAACCATGATAAACAATCTCGTCAATAACGAGTGAATAAAGGATTCTGGACCGAGTCTTAGCCTCCGGGACAACGAATTCCAGTAAACTGGGTAGTAGGATTGATCGCAAGCCTTTAGGGTTGAGTTCCCGCACTCAAAAACCCTCTTGCGGTTCAAAACCCCTTAAGCGCCGCGACCCTAAGATCTTGTATCACGACCCTCCCCTAGACAGAGGCTTAACCTCCCTTTTAACTGAACACGCACCGCGGCGCGCCTTCGCGACAGAGCCTTCACCTGCTCCCTGGGTTCAAGAAAGCTGCGACCCAACCTCTTTGAACCTAGACTTCTTGGCTTTTTCTTCAGCCAAACCCAACCCAAATCATTCAAAAAAAAACTTAAAACCTCAATTCAGTTCCCATAACCGATTTAACACTTTTCCAGCAACAAAACCTAACTCAAAACTTGATAGAAAACTCATAAAAAATCCAAAATTCAATCTTTAAACCCTCTCACATGGAAACTCTGAACCTCCTATAGAAATCAACGAAATTGACATAGAAATACTAAGTTCAAGCCCTTACCTCTGAGATATGCTCAAGCCTGAATCAATTTCCCAACTCAGATAGTCCAATCAATCAATCCCTTAGTCTAGAACCCTCCAAATTTCCTCAAATCTCAAACCACCACAAGAGGGAGAGAGAGCTGAAGTATCTCTTTTTTTCTAAGTGTTTCTAAAGTCTCAGCTGCCTAAGACCAAGCATATCCCTTTTTTCCTAAAAGTCCAAAATGCCCTTATAACTAACTTAATTCCTCTAGTGACATCAAGGGCAATTCCGTCAATTTCCACTACTCGCAAAATCCTCGAGTGTTCCTCTAATTTTTGCAGTTATCTCCAAATAATAAGCATTTAATCCCCCATTACCCGATAAACCCCGGTAATGTACTAAATTACCAAAATACCCTTAGGCTCACTCCGAGCCGGGTATTTAACCCCGTTGTGACTTTTCCGCTAACTTGCTTACCAGGATCGCCCTGCGTCGAGTAACCCAAATATATCCACATATTAATGTGGTATCAATCATACACACGCATATTTAAAATTATACCCTCAATGGGTCAAAATTACTAAAATGCCCTTCTTATAAGAAAGAGGCCCACACACTTAATGAGATGCTCATAATACATTAGCACACAATTAAAGCAATTATTGCCTCCCAGACCCCTAATCTAGGCACTAAGCCATATTAGGGAATTTGGGAGGTTACACTGCCCTGGTCAATCTTGAGCTTTCTAGACCGAATGGTGGGAGGCCACCACCCCCGTCGATTATGCATCTTCCTTCTCTGATAAGACATCCCTCTCCAGCACGGGATGTGCCCAATCCAGTTCCCAGTGGGAACCGAGTAGGAGATCGGGAACCTAAGAGGACTTCTCAAAGTGCTCGAAGTGGGGGCTGAGACAGGAGTCATCGGGATCAAACCGAGCACGGGGGCGAGCGTGAGGCCCTGCAAGAGGCTCATATGGGACATAGAGAACTTCAGCCATCTGGGATTCATATGTCAAGGTTGAGAACAACTGGAGTGAGGGTGCACGTGGAAAACCCACTCTGTAATAATCGAGCCACACATCAGCAACAACCAGAAAGAAATGTCAGTTTCCTTGGCGGAAGTCAGGACTATAGTAGGTTGGTGAGTGTGTATAACACTGAGCCTACAAATTACGAGAATTATTAGAATTATTATCCTAACATTCGAGATCATCTAAATCAGAACCGGGGGCAATCTAATCAGCGAAACTTGGACATGCAAACACACTTAAATAACTGGAGGGAGCCTCTACAGCCAGTATATGGGAATCAATATAACCCTATACTATGATAAGGAGCTAGAGTTTTTACGAACAATAACCAGCTGCCAGTAGTGCAAGCTCCTTCAAGAGGGGAAAAAATAAGGAAAAGACCTATGATTCCGACGAGGAGCTTGATCCTTTTGCCCTTCATATCCCAAATACCCCATTTCCTCATGGCTTCAAAACACTCCACATGGTGCCCTACGATGGGACTACTGACCCAGGCAACCACATGAGTACGTTCAGTACGGTAATGCGAGCCAGTAACCGTGGATACGAGCTCAGATGTATGCTCCTCCCGACCCCACTCACTGGACCAACAAAGAATTGGTTTGATGAATTCCAGAGACATTCGATCTCGTCGTGCGAACAACTGTCCTGAGAATTCAAGATGCATTTCCAGGCTATGAAGAGCATCAAACCTGAGGCATCAACATTGACTAATGTCAGGCAGCAGCTAGGTGAGTCGCTAAAAATTTATCTGGCAAGGTTCAATATAGAAGTGGCGTGAGCTTGCAATGTTGATGACAACTGTCATCTCATGGAAGTACAAGTTGGAGTATTTCCAGGGAGTCCCCTTTTGGACGACATGCAGAGGAAACTGGCGGGGTCGATAGCTGAGTCCAATACTTGGGCTCATAGGTTTGTCAATGTAGAAGATGCGAGGTTGGCGCTCACGTTAACTACTTTACCCATAATAACTACAACTACAAATGTTAACTCAGCCACCACCTTGGCTATGCCATCCACATCGCGACCCTTAGGAGATAACGCTTCTAAAAGAAATAAGAATGAAGGGAATAAATCAGAGGCTGATAGGAGTAAGAAAAAGAAAGGAGAAAAATACTTCTCAATTTATATAGTTTATACCAAGCTCACAGATACTTGGGAACATATATTTGTCACAAATGAAAATCAGGTCCCTTTCAGACGACCTGATCCAATGCGAACTAAAAATCTAAAAGGGATGCAAACAAGTTCTGCAGATTCCAGAGGGATATAGGTCATACCACTGACAAATGCAAACAACTAAAGGATGCGATCAAAAATTTGATCTCAAGAGGCTACTTGGGGCAGTACATTCGAAACCAAAATCTGGCCCAGGCTTCGCTTGGACAGAAGGTAGCTCCAACCCAGCCGGCCCAGCAATCTCTAGCCCCACATGCAAGGTAGGATAATCGACCTCCCCCAATCGATGGAGAAGATGTAATAACCATCGTGGGGAGGGGGGGGGGGGGAACATCCTAGGGTCGAGTAGAAATGCCCAAAAGAGGTATTCCAATGAGCACAAAATGGGGGATGGATCTCCCTATCAATCTGAACCCTGAGCTCCGAAATAACAAAGGGTTGAGTCCCAACCCATTACCTTCATCAAAGATGACTTCTCGCACGTCCAATTTCCTCATAATGACCCTGTGGTCATAAATTTTCTCGCCAATAAGAGGGTGTGTCGAGTCTTGATCGATAACGGGAGCTCGGTCAACATCTTCTATAACGCTACCCTGGAAAAAATGGGACTTTCAGTTTGAGATCTAAAAGCTTTTGCGACAACACTATATAGATTTTCAGGAGAGGGAATCGCCAGTATGAGATCTATCGAGCTCCCAGCAACCTTCAGAGACTACCCAATCTCGATAACCAAGATAATGGAGTTCATCGTAGTTGATACCCCTTTGACCTACAATGTACTACTCGGGAGACCAACCCTGATTGGGCTGGGGGAAGTTACATCCATTAGGCACCTGGCTATAAAATTCTCAACACTCAGTGGCATTGGGACATTGAAAGGAGACCAACTGGCCGCCTAAGAATGCTACAATATCTCGATGAGGGGTAAGGGCAAAACAAGTGTGCAGGCACTGATTATTATTGAAGAAATAGAAGAAGAAATATACAAGATCGACCCAAGGATAGATGAGGACAGGCCCCATCTCGGGCCAATTGAAGAGCTTGAAGACATTGAGATCGATGATAGGGACACCACCAAGGTGGTAAAGATTGGGAAGAACCTTCCAAGGGATGCAAGATAGCAATTAATCCAGTTTCTGAGGGAAAACCAGGATGTATTTGCATGGTCGCACTCAGATATGATTGGGATCAATCCAAACATTATAAGCCATGCGTTGAACATAGACAAAACCTTCCTGCCAAATCAACATAAAAGAAGGCTAATCGATGATGAAACGAAGAAGGCCTTGAAAGAGGAGGTCCAAAGGCTAAAAGCAAATTAGTTTATCTGAGATGCTTTCTATCCAGATTGGATAGCCAACCTAGTTCTAGTCCCAAAGCCCAATGGCAAGTGGTGAACTTGCATTGATTATTTAGACCTCAACAAGGCGTGTCCAAAGGGCTGCTTTCCCCTACCTCGAATTGATCAACTCATAGACACTACCTCGGGTCACGACTTCATGTCATTCATGGACGCATATTCTAGATACAACCATATAGCCATGGATGCACCCGATCAGGAACATATGAGCTTCATGACTGATAAAGGTCTATATTGTTACAATGTGATGCCCTTCGGACTCAAGAATGTCGGAACCACATACCAGAGACTGGTAAAAAGAATGTTTGTCAAGCAAATAGGGAACAACATGGAAGTATATGTGGATGATATGTTGGTCAAGTCCAAACACAATTATAAGCATGTTGACGATCTCGCCATACTCTGAAAGTACAACATGAGACTCATCCCACACAAATGTTTATTTGGAGTATCTTCGGGAAAATTTCTCAGATTTATAGTGAATGCTCAGGGAATAGAGGCATACCCGGATAAGATAAAGGCTTTAATTGACATGCCTTCACCTCGAAAGCATAAAGATGTCCAGAGTTTAACTAGATGAATGACGACTTTAAGTAGGTTCATATCAAAATCTACGGACAGAGGCCTACCATTCTTTAATCTTCTGAGAGGAGGGAAAAAAGTTTGAATGGTCAGACGAATGCGAGCTCTCTTTCCAGGCCCTTAAAAAAACATCTTGCTGAACCACCTATCTTATCCAAACCAGTCATAGGGGAAATATTGTACTTGTACCTCGTTGTGATTGAACATGCAATTAGTACGGTACTTGTTCGAGAGGATAAGAAAGTATAAAATCCTGTTTATTATGTCAGCAAAAGGTTCCTGGGGGCAGAGTCGAGGTATCCATTGACGGAAAAGCTAGCCTTGTGCTTAATACACGCATCCGAAAAATCTCTGACCCTACTTCAAGGCGCATCCCGTACATGTGCTGACTGATCAACCATTGAGGCAAATATTGTTGAAACCCAAAGCGTCAGGGAGAATGCTGAAATGGGAAGTCAAACTTGGGCAATTCGGGATCACGTATCACTCGAGAACGACGATAAAAGGACAGGCCTTGGCTGATTTCATAGTCAAATGCACTGGAATCTCAAACAAGGAAGTTGTAACCCCAGCCCGTGAGCTATGGAGACTTTACGTTGATGGTTCTTCAAATGAGAACGGGTCGGGGGCAGAAATAATCCTAATTACACCGTCAGGAAATAGGTTTCATTCATCCATATAGTTTGGCTTCGAGGCATCGAATAACAAAGCAGAATACGAGGCACTATTAGTAGGACTTTGAATAGCTTTCGAGCTAAAAGCGAAAGCCATCCACTGCTATATTGACTCCCAATTGGTTGTCAACCATGTCCTAGGAGAATACCAGGCTCGAGGGGTTAAAATGGCAACATACTTGGATAAGGTCAAAGAGACAGTCAGACAATTCAAATTTTACGCGATTGAGCAAGTTCTGCAGGAACATAATTCGAATGCAGATGCTCTAGTTCGACTCGCCACAACCAAGGAAGCCGACACACTCAATGTGGTACCAGTTGAATTTTCACCGGTGTCGAGCATAGCCGATTTTTACCGGTGATGAGCATAGTCGAGCCTAACAAAGATGACGCCAACATGATAGACTCACACCCTACTTGGATGACTCCCATAATAGACTACCTTGAGATTGGGAGCCTCCCAGCTGACCGGAATGAGGCTAGAAAGCTAATGTACAAGATACCATGCTATACTATCTTGGAGGGGAGATTGTACAGAAGAGGATATTCTATGCCATTATTAAGGTGTGTAACTCCATCCGAGGATAGAAAAATCCTAGAAAAAATCCATGAAGGATTTTTTAGATATCACACCGGGGGGCATAGTTTATCAAAGAAGGTAATTAGGCAAGTAGCCTATAGTGAAAGGAGAATCATTTAAATATGTCAAATGCTGTGATAAATGTCAACAATATGTCAAATCCCGGGAGTTCCACCAACCGAGCTCACCATGATGAGCTCCCCATGGCCATTTGTAGTATGGGGAATCGACCTCATAGGATCAATCCCAATAGGAAAAAAAGGAGTCAAGTATGTCGCAGGTGCTATTTATTACTTCACTAAATGGGCCAAGGTTGACCCTCTAGCCACAATCACCTCGAAGAAGGTCTTGGACATCGTGGTAAAAAATATAATTTGCAGGTTTGAGGTACCAAGGAAAATAGTGTCAGACAACGGAACCCAGTTCGATATCGAACTGTTTACGTGGTTTTGCGAAAAGAATGGGATAATCAAGTGCTTTTCCTCAATAGCCAATCAATAAGAAAATGGCCAGGTCGAATCCATGAATAAGACTCTAAAAAGCTCCATTAAGAAAAGGCTTGAAGAAGCTAAAGGAAAATGGCCAGAAGAATTACCACAAGTCCCATGGGCTTATAGAGCAACATCTCGAACTTCAACAAGACATACCCCCTTTTCCCTAGCTTATGGTTGCAAAGCTATGCTGCCCATTGAGGTCGAAATTCTGATGATTAGATGCGAATCATACAACTAGACTTAGCTTGAGGAAACCCTAGACCTAATTGAAGAAAAACGAGAAGAAGCCCAACATAAAAATGCCGCGTACCAACAAAGGGCCACAAGGTAATTCAATAATAGGGTTTGAGACAGACACATTGGATTGGGAGATTTGGTGCTTAGGCGTGTGTTTTTGGCCACATAAGACCCCTCTGCGGGTGTGCTCATACCTAATTGGGAGGGACCTTACCAAATTGAATCCATTATTCTACCCGGTGTTTATAAACTAGAGAGATTGAATGGAGGATTGGCTCCGCGAGCATGGAATGGTGAACATCTATGACCTTATTACGAGTAAAATAAGAAAGATATTTACTTATTTGAAACCAAGATTGTATTTAATTTTTTCTTTTCATTAATAAAGCATTTTTTCTTTATTCCGATTGTATTTTTATTGTTGCATCTTTTGCAAGCTCCCGAAATTCAATAACTTAAGATTTTACAATCATAGGAGATTAAGGGGGCGTGAGTGGTATACAATCATACCATAGGCTTGAAAATATAGCATCAATAAAAAAAATGTTACAGTGGGTGGATTATCAACCAAACACGAATTAAAAAAGTGGTCTGGAACAAACCAGCAAACACTAATAGACACAATATAGTGTTGGAATTCTAGATAAACAAAGGAAATTCATAAGTCAAGACAGGGTTGGAATTTTTTTCAAAAAGTTTCGACCTCGCAACCTCAAGACCATACTTGAGGGAGAGGAAAAGTTACTATACTTAAGCAAGAAATAACTAGACTAATGATATTACATGCAAATAAGCATTTTGAAACATGAAAATACATGGTAAAAGTAATGTTTGAACTTGATTATAACGAGGTCGAAATTGTGCAATCGAATAAACTATGTATGAATATATAGAAGTTCGAACTTAAGCACGTTAGTATTTGTATAAACAAACAAATATAAAAGCAAGTCTTCACTAGCATGCTCAAAATACCTGGAGTTTGTTGAATAAGGATAAGATGAAAGTTGTATGTAGATAATGTTCATAAAGATTTCGAGAAATATATTTAAGCATAAAACTACTAGTAAAATATACGAACCAAATAAGATAATAAAATAGCTTGAGCTTGAGCTACGGTATAAATTGTCTCGACCCAAAGGGCCTTAATTAAAATTATATTACAAAAAAGAGAGATAAGGGACGCAACCCTTGTGAAGCAGATAAATTATTTCTGGCTAACAAGAGAAGACTTGGCCTCTTCTCCTTTCTCCTCCTCACCACTAGCCTACAAGGTGGTTCCTGCAGTCAAATCTTCCTCAGCCAACCGAGCTTTCCATTTGGTCAATAACTCCTCTTCCATGTCCATTAGGAATGAAGTGTCAATCTCAGGATTAAGCGACCACATTATGTACATAGCTCGGTCAGTGGCCAACTCCTTCTTGGCAATGAACTCCTCGAGCATACGTTTCTTCTTGTCCTCGAGGATTTCATAGGCGACATTATTCTCCTCTTTAAGGCGCTCGATTTCATAATTTCCAGTGTCGAAGTCCGTCATCTTGGTGTCAAGCTCCGACTTCAGGCGACTGGTTTCAGCCTTGAAGAAGGCGAGCTTATGCTGGGTGGCTTTGAGGGCATCCTCGACCTTGGCCTGGACCTCCCTAGCATCTTTAAGTGAATTCACGGCCTTGGGTTTGGCTCCCTGGGCCTCTTTCAGGTTATCCTTATCTTGGATTTGAGCTTGATGGGTATCATTGACCAATTTCTTGTCGGTTGCAACCTTTAAATACAGGAGGGAGTACTGGTGCATAAATCTGAGGAGGGCCTGAAGGGCAAAACAATAACAGTTAGAGAATATAAAAATAACTGTTAAATTAAAGAGTTGAAGAAATAGAGCAGACTCACAAAGACCTTGAGCTCCAGAGATTGATTGAAGAGAGTCGTGGTGTTGTTCCCCCTCACAAACCTCCACACATTGTTGTCGAGGTTGCTACAAGACTAACCAGTCCACGAAAGCAAGTCGGAGCACAGGTCTGCTCCTGAGGCCCCAGCCTCGTTCAGCAAACGGTACTCCGACATATGTGACATGGTCCAAAACTTGCGAACTACAGTTGAAGTTGGGGGACCTGCTGGTTCGATGCCTTGTGCTCCACATTTTTCTTACCTTCATCCCCAGTAAGGACTTTACTGGGGGGAAGGAGTAGGAGGAGGAGGAGTCTTGGTCTTTGGTTCATTGGGTGCAACCTTTGAGGTCGCCAAAATGGGGTCCTCAGTAACCGTGGTGGCCTTAGGGGGAGGAGCGTCCTTCTTCAAAGTTACATAGCCTCGCTTGTTGCCTCGGGCCTTAGGGGCATTCCGAGGATGTTATTGAGATCTGGGTCCATATCACTTGAAAAAGGAAAAAAATATTGATTATGCTTGGAAAAAAAGAAACTTTATATAAGTCCAACATTGAAACTACTGAGTAAAAGGAACCTAACTGGAGGACTCCTTTGACCTCGAGCTCGGGGACCAGGAAATCCCCCTATCTTCTGACAAGGCTAAGGGGTCCCCTCCTTAAAAGTAGGGGACATCCTCGATAGGTCCCTATAATCATTAGTCCCCTATTGGATTGCTATTCCATCCCGAACTTCATTTAAACTATACATTGTTTGGTATCTCCCCAACCAACTATCAAACCTATGCACCTTAAGATCTACCCCCGACCAGACCATAAAATTATTTTGGGGATCTTTAAACAAAACCACAACATTGTGCTTCTGTCTAAGAAGGGTGGGAGACCACTTGGATAGGTCTAGCAAAACTTTACCTCAATCAAACAAGCTCATCGAGGCCTTGTCTTACGATTTAGTTCCCAAGCATGAAGGTTCGACTGAGTGGGAAATTGGGCCACGTGAGTGTGAGCTTGAGTGTTTCCCCCTAGAGGGAACCTTGGCCATTGGTAATGGGACATCTTCCCACCTCACGAATTTGCGAATCCCGATGTTGTCTGTAGACTCGCCTTCGCCGAGGAGACTGTATCGACGAAGCTTGTCCTCGTGAAGGAGATAGTTGAGGGACAGCCAGTTGCACGGGAGCTTGAAAATCTCTTCTCAGTGGTCTTTCATGTCCTTGGTAGGTTGCAGACGGTGATAGTTGGATGAAAACTGGATTGGAATGAGCATTATGAGCTCGAAATAAAAAATGGAGATCAAAGTGAACTATGAAAAAATACTTACGAATCCATTGAAATGAGTAAAATCTGAACGGACAGAGACCATTAGTCCATAATAATATGTTCTTGATGTTAGGGGGATGGTTGGGGATGTCCTCTAACAAACTTCTCTCCTTTGGGTAGCTCAATAGATAATAAAACCTATCACCACCGTGAACTCGAGAAGGGTTACTTTTGAGGGAGAAGAGGTACGTGATCTTGTGTGCCAAGGGTCTATCCCATTTCATCTTGTGGTAGAGCAACCTTAGGGCCACTAGGACCCTATACGAGTTGGACTGGAGTTGGAATGAGGCAATGCCAACGTAGTCGGCGAAATTTTAGAAATAGTCCCTCAGAGGCAGCAATGCCCCAACTTGCATGTGTTCACAAATCCAGGCCGTGAGCTAGATCTTCTTCTATGGGTTGTTTTCGCCTGGAGAAAAATAGCTCCTTTCATTGGAGTTGGCTGGCCGACACACAAGCTTCCCAATTAGGTTTAGCTCGTGGTAAGTTAGGAGTTTCAAAATCTATCTGGTAGATGTGACAGAACTCTACTAATGTTCAGCCTTGAAGAAAGAGCTCTCCGAGACCGGGGTAGAAGGGATTTGGGGGGCGGTGTGTGTGGTTAATTTATTTGATGTGCTCTCCATGAAGTCGAAGTAGAGTTTGCCTGAAGAAAAATCTACTGTCACCCTACATTTGGGATCAAGTGGAACTGATCGAACCTTTGGGTCTGGATCCAGATGCACGACAAAACGTATTCTCCTTCTTTTTCCTTCTTCAACCTTATCAATCTACCAACGGATATGGGTGTGAATGTCTTCCTGCTGGTTTTGGGAAAATGGAGACTCAATTCAAGGAGACGGTGGGTGGTAAGGAATCGCGAGCTTGGGCCCCCACTGATTCTCTGAAGATTGTGACATCTAACAAGAAAGAAAAAGGCGATGGCCCATTATTTAAAAAAAAAGGAAGAATTAAAGCTTGATAACTCGAGTTTGCAAGCTCGAGATAACAAGATTACACTAATCGAGCCTGAAGTCTCGAAATAGCGAGAATGACTCAAATTCCATAACCGAGCTATTAAAAGTTCGAGGCATCGAGAGTGGGTGGTAAGGAATCGCAAGCTTGGGCCCCCACCGATTCTCTGAAGATTGCGACATCTAACAAGAAAGAAAAAGGTGAGGGCCCATTAGTTAAAAAGAATTAGGAAGAATTAAAGCTTGATAACTCAAGTTTGTAAGCTCGAGATAACAAGATTGCATTAATCGAGCCTGAAGTCTTGAAATAGCGAGACCGACTCAAATGCCATAATCGAGCTATTAAAAGTTTGGGGCATGGAGAGTGGATGCACGCGAGAGTAGGGCAGTTATTTCTAGTTTGGGGTATCCTGAATTTCTAGGAAGAAATGGGTAGTTACCCAAAAAGAAGATATCATCGGGCTGCATCTCTTAAACTCCTAATTCAAAACCCTATTTCTTACACTACAAGAAACCTATAACCTATTACACCATAACTTAAAAAGGTGCCATTTTTGCCAGTTTTTACCAATTTTTTTGCCTAAACAGATCTTTATTCACTACAAATACTCATCCATACAAATCAAAAACTCCCTTTTTACAGATAAGACTGCAAGAGTACAACAAGAACCAAGAAAAAATTCTCATGTAGGAAAACTAAAAGAACTGTAAAAAAAAACTTACACAAAGTCGATAGTGGAAATGAGTAGATCATTGATCGAAAGATAAGAAGAAGGAATGATCTTGTGGAACCAAACAATTGAAGGGTGCTTTGTTTTTTTGGCTTGGAGAACATGCGAGGAGTTGGAACTCTGGTTCGTAAATCTTTTTTGAAAGATGGAGAAGATGAGGGGGAGTTTAAATAGGTGAAAGTTGGCGGAAAGGTGACATTGGGAAATTGATCTAAACCCTTGAAGAGGATCGAATTGTCATCCAACAAGACTGTGTTTAATTTCGAAAGTTGGTGGCAAAAAGGGAGTAGGAAAGGATGTGTCCAGATAAAAGAGTACTTGAGTACTCTCAGTATGCAATCCCCCAACGACACGTGGCCACACTCGAGTATGGTAGGTGGGCACGTTTTCCAAAAATGGAGTTTAAAAGTTTCATTCTAATATGATTTGATACAACACTTTTGAGGGGGAAAAATTTTACACCCAAATTTTGAGAATAAAGGGCCTCGAAATGTAGGCTCACAAAGATAATCTCGGGATAAACAAGTGTGTATAGAATGCTTGTAAAAATTGTCAAATTGTTCCAGATCTTCTATCAGTGTTCGAGCATGGGTTGCAGGCTCGAAGACATTAACCTTCTCTTAGGGATGAGCTCGAGGCTATGAGTGATCTCGAAAGCGCGTTGAAGCAAATATTCAAGTTTGATGACGCGTTTATCACACGAAAAATCTGTTAGGAAATCCCTATTCCTCTGGGATTAGTTAAGACGGTGTGTCAAATCTCTATGTTTATGGGATCTTTATTTAAATAACGCATTTTAGTTGTATTATTAGTAATATTTAGATATTCCTTTGAATTTTAATACATGATTGTAACTTCCATAAATTGGGGGAAGATATTCTTGGAACCATGTCTATATATAGTCTGGAACTTGTCATTTGTAGACACAAACAATTTTGTACTAAAAAGAGACTCAACCAAATTGTTTTCACTTGAAGCTTTTGCACAGAGTTCATAATAACAGTGACTCGTGAACGTAGACAAATTATAACTGTTGAACAACGTTAAAATTCCCTGGTTTCTTCTATTCTTCCTAAATTAATTATTTATTGCTCTATATAATTAAGTTGACGAAAAACAACATTAATAAACGACAAGTAAAATATCAAAAGAAAACTAACACACTTATCACACCGATCTAGAATGTAAAGAATATATTTTAAATTAATTTAGATATATGTCACATAACAGTGTATAAACATACAAGTACTCTTTAGCTAAAATATTAAGCATAATTCGTGAATTTTTTTAATGTTTTTTTAAAAGATATATTTTATTCGATAATTTTACAAAGTTAATACACATACAATAACATACATATCCAACAAAAGTTAATACTTTAAATAATATAAAACTAATTAAATTAAAAGAAAAAGGAAAAAATAACAGATAAATAAAATGAATGATCACAATTGCTTTAAAAAAGTAATTATAAAATACTATTTCATCTTTATTATTTTAAAAATAATTCTATAACGTTGTAATATATTTGCTTATAATTAATATGAAACTAATATATATTTTTTGTACAATAGTATGATTTTATTTAAAATAATCTTAAACAAAATTATGTTTGATGGATATCTTTTTATAATTTTGCTAGATATTATAATATGATATTTTGAAAAATATAAAATATGATAGTAAATAATTAAATAACATATAGCATATTATATTGTTAATTTTTTTTATTATGACATACAGAGTACAAATTTTTTTAACTAAATTTAAAAAGAAAATATTATAAAAAAATAATATGATATTTTAAAAAATATAAAATATGATATTAAATAATTAAATAACGTATATCATATTATAATGTTAATATTTTTTTAAATTATGACATAAGGAGAATAAATTTTATTTACTAAATTAAAAAATAAACCTCAATATAAAATAAGAAAAGAAAGGGAATAAAAATAATAATGAAAAATAGAAATATTTGAAAAAAATTTATTGAGTAATTAATTTAAGAAAAAACAAAAATATATAATGATAGCATAAAAAAATTACATAAGGGAAGATGATTCTCGAGAAGAAAAGAAAATTTGACAAAATAAGAAAAAGTAACAAAAAAATATCACAAGCAAATAATATTAATAATAAAAGATAAGTATTAAATTTTCATTTATTCAGTAAAAAACAAAACAATGTATTACAAATAATGTTTATATGTAATACACGTGCGATGATTTCAGAATTAAATAAAGAGAAAAAATATTGAAAAACACATTAGGGAAAAATAAAATAAGAAATGACAGAAAAATGATGACTTATCCATTTATATATATATAGTAGAGATATATATATATATATTTATATATATTTGAAGTATGTTAATTATGAAATTGCTTCTAGATTTACTTAATTCATTTTCCATCATCTAGAGTATTTATCTTCAACCTCTATACTATATTCTATGTTCTATCTACGTATTCAAAACTTTTAATTCAATCAACTCAAATTTTCTATTTATTTATTAATAGAAAAAAACAATCAATTAAACGTGGTATCTTTTTATTATATCTTTTGTGAAAGAAACATCATCTAATAATCCTGTCAATCAATCTTTGTATATTTGTTCATTCCTCATTTTTGTGGTCATTTAATTTGGTCCACAAATTCAATTTACATATCTCTACATAAATATATAAATGTATATATAGTATTTATGTGACTTTATATGTACCATAATTTACGTATTTCTTCTTACAATTTATGGCAAGGTCGTCTATTTAAATTACTTTTGCATTGTCATTAATTGATTTTAATATTTAACTTTATTGAGAGTACCAATCCTCATTAAAAATCCATTATTTTCCATTGGTTATGGGTAACTACATTAATTAACCCTATTCAGTCCTATATTTATAACTCTAACCCTTAGTTAAAGTTTTTCACATTTTTGACTCTTTAAGACAAAATTACCCATTTGTTAAACAAATAATTAGAAACAACCCTATTTCAGTTTCACTCTTCTCATCCCCTTCCCGTTGAAAACCCTCCCTCCCAAACCCAACTATCTTCTCGTCGAAGCTGCGGTGGTGTTGTCATCTCCGACCAGCACCCACCTCGTCCCACACCGATGCATGTCCTCCCAGTTGCGTCATCATCTCCATAGCCACCTTTTTTTCTTACCCATTTCGTTTTCAGCCCCTTTTACACTCTTCCTTCTCTCTCTCTCAAATCTACCACAGCCCCCATCCCCTCCGCTTGCTCCCGACCCCACGAACCCACATTGCTGCCTCGCCGTGCTTCGCAGCCATATCGTTGAGCCCACGTCGCCGGAGCCCAATGTTTACAACACCTAAGACCCCAAACTCCCCTTGCAAGCCCGATACCCTAGCCCAAGGTATTGTTGTTGGGATCCCTTGTTGTTATATTATTTATGACTCATTTGTTTATTTTGAATTTGTCATATTGATGCTTTGAGATTTGATGGTTGTGGTTGGAAACATGTTAGAAGAATGTAAGGTTTGGACTTTGGTTAAATTTCTAACTACTTGAGGCATGTTTTAATTGGGAAATAAGGAGTGAATTTAGTGTGAATTTGGTGTGAAGTGAAGATGTTGTGAACCATATGTAATTTCAGTGTGAACAATGTGTGTAATTGGTGTAAACCATGTGTGATTGTGGTGTGAATTTAGTGTGAACCATGTATGAAGTGAAGTTGGTGTGAACCATGTGTGATTTTAGTGTGAATAGTGTGTGAATTTGGTGTGAATAGTATGTGAACGATGTGCGAACCATGTTTTGAAATTATGGTGAACAATGTGAGAATGATGTGTGGACCATGTGTGAATTTGGTGTGAATGGTGTGTGAACCATGTTCTGAACTTATGGTGAATAATGTGTGAATTATAAAAGGAAACTACACTAACTAACCCAATTATAAAACTGCACGGCCTCAATTTCTAGTGTGTATATATCTCTTTTTGTTTATTGTAATAAATTTATTAGCATATTATGTATGATATATAAGTGAAAATCAATTGTGGAAGGAACTTGTAACTCAAATCCACTAGTTTGTTATCAAATATATGAATGAGTATTATCAAATGCCAAACATGCTCAAAGTAGCTAAAGAATAGGTACCATATTTATCTCCATTGTTTTTAATTGAATCCTTATGGAGTGTGTACTTCACAATAATTTATGTTCTTTTAATGTTTATATGTGAATTTAATTGAAAAACTAGTATCTTTTAATATTTCTGCAGAATGTAAGTAATATTTTTTTAGGTTTTGGGTTTTTGATTGAGAAATATCTTAGCTCAAGCAAGACCAACAGTGGGATGGCTTATGGATTATTATGTGTATATATTTGTTAAATACTAACTTTGTTAGAATTTTGTGTGAACATAGGTGAATTTAGTGTGAACTATGTTTGAATTTGGTGTGAATTATGTGTGAGGTTGGTGTGAATTTGGGTGAGCTATGCGTGAACCATGTGTGAATAATGTGTGAACTGTATGTGAAGAAAGTGTGTGTAACGCCCTACTTCCTTAGAGCCGTTACTAAGTGAGTTTTTAAGACAAAACAGTGTGCAATGAACTCGCTAACCGAGGTTTTTGAAACAAAAGTGTGACTAATTAAAAGTTAAGGCTGTAATCTTTGAAAATGCATCGTTTCATCAAAACTTCTATTATTAAACAGTTGGGATCCCAAAATAAGGTTTGAAAACTAATTACATCTTGAAATAAGGTTACAGTTTGAGAAATTATAAAATTATAGATTATTACAGCCATTTTAGAATAAACCCCCAACCAAAGCAGTCGGGCAGGCCAAACATGTACACGTCGCTTCACGCTCTCCGTACTCATGGTTGGTTGACTCAGTCAATGCCCTTACCTGCAACACAAAGCACCCGTGAGCCGAAGCCCAGCAAGAAAACTCATGCAGGACATAACATATGCTATGTATACAGTTTATCATAACAGATAATCCACAATAAACAAGTCAATCATTAGACTAAGCAAACAAGGCCAAGCCGCCCCAGAGCCTTACCGAAGCCTGGGGTATCGGTTCTCACCGCGAGGATAACTCATGTATCCCTTGGGTCCCACCCTGAATATAGCATCCCATGTGCTAGGTGTTACTTTCGGCCCACGGCCGCCCCGGCTTACGCCGTACTCGGCCCACGGCCGCCCCGGCCTACGCCGTACTCGGCCCACGGCCGCTCATTTCATCATAATCACACATATAGTACATTCGAAATAATCATTCACACACATCATGATTCATTTAAGTTTAAACATTTGCACATAATACAATCTGGGGCCATGCCCTAACCTCGGGTGTTATAGTTTTCTTACCTGCATTCCGAGCCTCCTGATGCACTAAAGCCGCGAGCACGGTCCTCTAGCACGAGCCTCTCAAAGAACCTAGTCACAACACACAAGAAACATCCCTCATTACTAATCAACCCAAAACCACTTTCCGGGACCAATCCCGCACTCTCGGGACCCCTAAAACCTTAGAACAACACCCCGGAGGCATCCCCCGAACCCCCGGAGCAAAGGCCTAAAATTGCCTAAAAATGATGTCCTGAAATTAGCCTTGTGCCGCGGCACCACATCCTTGTGCCGCGGCACCCATCAGTCAGAGGCTCCCTTGCCGCGGCACGAAAAACCTGTGTCGCGGCACGCCTTCGCAGACCCAGAATTCTGGGTTTTCTCCTGCGTTTTCTCCGAGCTAAAACCTTACCAAATCAACCCAAACTCACACCCAAGCCCCAAAACCAACTCAAGACTCCAAATAAACCATCCAACAACCCATAAACATCACCAAAACATCTAAACACCCAATCAAATCCCCAAAATCCACATCCTTGATTTCAATTTCAGAAAAAATAAAAACTCAAACATCAAACTTAACCCATGCTCAAATTCTTAACCCATAACATAATCAAGCCTTAAATGTGTATAAAATTCCTTACCTCATATGGAGAATCCATCCCTAAGCTTCCTTCATCTCCTAGGTCTCCAACTTCTCCTTCTCTTCTTCTTCTTCTTCTTCCTCATGCCCTAGCTTTTCCCTCTCTTTTCTCTTCTCTTCAAACACTATCAAGACCAAAATGGTTAAGCCCCAAACCGTGTACCCCATAAAACCAGCTGCCATTTATCTAATTCCCAACCAAATGACCATTTTGCCCCTCCTTGCCTATCCTTTCCCACCTAAACCTCAAGGGTACTTAAGTCTTTTCATTTCTATTTCATTTCTACCATTTTCTTTCTAAAACTTGTTACTCTCAGCAGTAACTAATGGTTACCCAGGTTACTAAATCTCCAATAACCATTACCCACTAAATCTCAACTTAACCATAAAATTCCCGAGGTACCCCTAGGCTCCTCCCGAGCCGGGTATAGAAATCCCGTTGTGACTCTTGAGTTAACGAGCTCTCTAGAACCGTCTCGGCACGTGCATCAAAATAATACAACCACACCCACGTGGTACAATTCACAGAATACAGTTATCACATATCAATACAGTTATGCCCAACATGGCCAAAATTACAATTATTCCCTTCTAACACGATCCGGGCCTACATGCATACTAGTAAACATAGCCATGAATCTCAGTTAAACAAATAGCCAAATAACATGCTTTAAATCATAATCATGCATTTAATTCATAAAATCACACATAAATCCCAACCTGCCCTCCTGGCACACTAATCAAGGCCCTTAAGCCTTATTAGCGAATTTGGGTCGTTACAGTGTGAATATATGTGAGTTATGTATTAAGCGCTTATTTTATTTACCTTTTCAGATGTCACTCCTCATGCTTCCTACTGAAAGGCATTATCCAGCAAAGGCTGCGTATAGGGGAGGGAGCATTATGAGTATAATAATAACGAAGTTCACGACATTTGACTTGTTGGAACAAGCGAAACAGTCACCATTCAAGCAATTCTTCTTAGCTCCGCCTCTACAATATTCAGGAGTTATTATTCACCAGTTATTGCTTAGGAGAGTTGTTGGTAGAGGAAAGAACGAATGCTGCTTGAATTTTAATATTTGTGGTCAGAATACAAGGTTTGGAATTAGTGAATTTGGTTTGATCATTGGATTGAATTGTGGAATTTCTCCGGATCAGGAAAAGTATAAAGAAATAACCAAGAGTAAAAGAATTCTCCAGACATACTTGAACAATAAAGAATGTTTGTCTTCTGAAGAGTTGGAAGATGGATTCAAAAGGTGCGATGTGAAAGAAGACGTATGGAAATTAGGTCTATGTTTTTTGGTAGACTCTCTTTTATTACCTAGTGAACCAAAGAAGAAATGCTTTATTGATGTCCTTTCCATGGTGGAAAATGAAGATGACTTCTTCAACTATCCTTGGGGGAGATTATCGTACCAGAAGACATTATTCGGCTTGACAAAAGATATGGAAAGGCTAAGGAATAAATACTTGAAGAATGTTGAGCAAAAGAGAAAAAGACCAGCACCTCAGTACACAATTTATGGTTATGCCATTGCTCTGCAATATTGGGCCTATGAAATTTTCACAAAGTTCTCTGCATTTGCTGATCAACAACCCCTTGCCTTTCCAAGAATGCTTAGCTGGTCAGCGCATAAAATGCTGAAAGAGAAAGATATTGAAGGTGTATTTAAGAAAAAAAGTGTAAGTCGTTAAGATTTTATTTGAGTTTGTGATTTATAAGTAATGTTTATACCTTATTAATTTATTATTTTGTTGCAGAATCTTGTGAAGGCCACGCTTAATCCAAGACCCGAAGAGAAAGAATTTCATGACTCTATTATTCAAGGACCAGATGAGCTACTCATGGGACATGTTATTAGCTTTGTAGACGATGATGTGGAATTGGAGTTTGAAAGGGAAGAACGTGAGGAATCTCCCACAAAGCCTGATGTAGCAGATGGGCATCGTCACGAGCAAAACTAGAAAGAGATACCAACTCCAATTAACACCCACCACGAAAAGTTGTTAGCTGATATTGACACTTTGAAAAGTAACCAACAAAGAATGGAGGAGAAGTTGGATTATTTAATTGAATTAGTGCTCTCGCAACGTAAAGGTAGTGATTCTGAGGATTCATTATCAGATGAGCATCTTGCTTCACCACACCGTACATTTATTATGGAGCATGTTGTTGGAGAAGATAGCCCTAGCTGTAAGGTGGTATCTCCTAAAGATATGGCTGGGGTGGAATTCAAGAGAAGGAGGGCTCCAACGAAAAGAATTTTTGGTTCCGAGTTTACTGATCCAACTAGGAAGAAAAAGAAAGCAAAGACAATTGTAACTGATCCTTGTGAAATTAATCCCCTACAGCCATATGAAGAAAAGCAAATGAGACATTTTAAGAAATGGGTAATTGGTTTAAAAAAGAATGATAAGCCTATTTCTCTTTTGGCTGGTTCGTGCACAGCGAAATGGTTTATTCAGCTACTTACACCACGTACATGGCTGGACGGACTGGTAAGACTACTGAAATAATTTTTTTTAAAAATATATATAATTTGAATGTGATGTATAAATACTTATAATATTTGGCATGCAGCACATTGATGCAGCTTTAGGGTTGATGAAAGAACGAGTGTACACTTACAAGAAGACTTACTCTGAAAGATTCACCATTGTGGATTCTATGTTCCAACAGTTCTTCGAACCACATTGGGAACAATTCAACAAGAGGAAAATCAAATCAAGCTACATTTGGCCAAAAGAAGTGCTTGATTACTTGGTAGGTGATGATAACAATTTCAAAAGGAGTTGGAAAGACATTGACGATGTGTTTACCCCGATTAATTTTTTTGGGACACATTGGGTGTTGTTAGAGATATCATTGACAAGCTATCTTATAAAAGCTTATGACTCTGATATCACTGTGGTCTCCAACAAGGAGTTTGAGAATAAAATGAGCAGATGGGGAAAAATGCTACCATTTCTAATTCAATCCAGTGGGCTGTTAAGCCATAGGAAAGATGTCCAACTACAAGCAGAGAAAGTGCGTTTTGAGTTCACAAGACTTGGCACAGAAAAAGTGCCACAGACCAAAACTAGGTATAACTCTGTTAACCATATTTATATTGCAAATAATCACTATGGTCTTCCAATAATTAAAAAACTTTATTTCCTATGCAGTGGCGAATGTGGGGTATATGTCATCAAACATCTGGAGTACTTGCTAGCCAAAAAACCGCTATCCGAAGTAAATGACAACAACATGGATTTCTTTAGAAAAAGACTTGTGTAGATTTGTTTTACCATAACTTACAACCATAGTTGTCTTTTATTTAAATATATGTATCTTACTTTTGAATGTATGAAGAAACTATGTCAACTTCATCTCATTAAATGGTATTGAATGACTTCGTTTATTTCATCTTAATAGTGGAATGGATAAATCTTTGTCACTTTTATCTTATTAAGTTATGTGTGAATTGGGTGTGAATTAAGTGTGAATCAGGATTGAAATATGTGTGAATCAGGTGTGAACTATGTGTGAATTAGGTGTGAATTAAGTTTGAACCAGGTGTCAATTATGTGTGAATTATGTGTGAACCGCGTGTGAAATATGTGTGAATCATGTGTGAACTATGTGTGAATTAGGTGTGAATTAAGTGTGAACATATACTGCGGTTGTAGGATGTCATTCCTGTGGTCACAGGAATGTCCTAGAAATGCCAAAACTTTTCTGGAATTGCGGCCGCAAGACACCCTTCTTGCGGTCGCAGAAATTGCTCCGAAACACCGTTTTCTACCACTTTTTGTCATTTTGTCAATTTTCCCCATGTTTCCACACCTAAGTCACCTAATCCTTTCGACACCTAATACTTTACCTAAAAAATACATAGATAAACAAGTCTAAAACTCATTTATCATGAATTAAGTGTGAACCAGGTGTCAATTATGTGCGAATTATGTGTGAACCGTGTGTGAAATATGTGTGAATCAGATGTGAACTATGTGTGAATTATGTGTGATTTACGTGCATGTATGAATTAGGTGTGTCCGAAACAACAAACTTTAACACAAAAAGTCGTATTACTGAAGCAATCTAAAAATTCAAATTCCGCAATTGAAGAGTACAAAGTAAAACAATAAAAGTACAAACTAAGCATGTCTAGACGGCGGGGGACAAACAGTGGTGCACGTCACTTGATTGTGGCCCAGGACACCACATCTACTACATCTACGTTGTTTGCTATTCTTTTCACCCTTTGATAAACGTCGTTTCTTCTTTGGACGACCATCCTTTTGCTTCACTAAAGGAGGAGCTATCATCATACTTCATATATCATTTGGTATCACCCAAGATTCTTCATTACCCAGCGTATATACATATCCACCATAGGATGACAACCACGCTTCAACTGTGTAGAATCTGGAGCATAAACTATATGGACTAATGCCACGATCTCGAGCACCAGCTAGAGCGTGTTCACAAGGAAGACCTGTCAAATCAAATCTTCTACAACTAAACGTTTTCCTCCTCAGGTCGACATCTCCATCAAGATCACCATCCAACTGTTATTTCATATTGACTAGATGGAAAAGGGAACGAGGTAGTGGACTTGTCTGCTAACTTTTGCAAATCAACTTCCACTTCTGTGGCAAGAGGACCTGTAGCCGCTGATGCTGCAGTTCGACGCTTGAAAAACCATTTTTGTAAAGTGTGCCTCATAAATTCCATGAGACAAGTAATTGGCCACCCACGTGCCTCAGCAATGACATTGTTCCAGCTTTCGGCAATACCTGTAGTCATTAAATTATATCGATGACCAGGAAAGAAAGAACGAGCCCACTTTTCAAAACCCACTTGATTCTCTAAGTATTGAGCAATTGCAAGATCTTTGAATGTAATCTTCTCAAAATGGCGTAAAAACTCTCGCTTTCTATAAGCTTTCGTTGCAAGGAAGAATTCTTCATGGAAATGGTCAGTTTTGAACTTCGCACGGATATTCATGCTAACATGATGTATACAAGCACCGTGGTATGCCTCAGGAAAATTTTTAGTCAAGGCACTTGCTATACTAGTATGTCTATCAGACACGAATACTAGATTCTCCACTTCACCAATCGCTTCCTTCAATTTCAGTAGAAAATAAAACCATGAGTCATTATTCTCTGAGTCAACTACTGAAAATGCAATTGGATATATTTGCTTGTTAGCATCTTGTCCCATGGCACATAACAAAGTACCTCCACACCGAGTAGTCAAGAAGGTTCCATCTACACATATAACTGGGCGAATATATGTTTTAAACCCCATTATAGAAACACCTAAGGCCATGAAGCAATATTTGAACCTACCTTCATTGTCCATCTGCAAATGAGTAACAGTTCCAGGATTTTTTTGCTCCATCATGTAAAGAAATGAGGGAAGTTTCTGAAATGATGATTCTGGTGTACCTCTTATGTAAGCCAATGCATGCTCTCGACACCTCCAAGCTTTAGCATAGCTCATAAGAACTCCATATGATAAACTCATATCTTTTACAATTGACCTTGGCTTGTAATTAACATTATCACCCTCAAATTTTCTCCTTATGACATGTCCAATAAGCCATGGGGATGCCTGACAGTGATCTTTATGTCGAACATCCAATGAACATGTGTGTTCACCGAAAAATTTACGAACCTCGAACATATTGGAATTAACCAATTTTGTAGCCCTCAACCTCCATTTGCATTTATCATCAACACATACTGTACACCATATATTTTTCGCAGACTTCTTTACTTTAAACTCAAAGTTTTTCTTTAATGCATAAAGATGGAGTTTCATCTTCAACTCTTGCTTGTTCTCAAATATTTGACCCTCTTTTATTTCCCACGAATTGATACTCGAAGAAGATGTCAGTAATTGAGCTGTTGAGGCTGAAGTAGAGCCTTTTTCCCCTTGATTCAACAAAAGTGGAGTACTCCATAGATTATCTTCACCAACCTGTCTTACTTTACGACCTCTATTATTTGAGGAATCATGGCTCTTCAATACTTCATTGGAGGTTGTCTGTTGTAAATTATGCTTCACAAGTACATCATTGCAGGTAGGCCTATCAATATTTTCATTATCATCTGAGCTTAATGCATCATTATTATCATCATGACAACTGTCTTCATTGCCATCTGCATCATTATTATCATCATCACAACTGTCTTCATTGCCATCAATGCAAAAATCATCATTCACTTTGGTTTCAACTGGAGGAATAGTATACAACTCACGTGTTTTAGTAACCAAAGGTTCATTACTTCTCTTCTCTATAGTAGACACACATAGGGGTGTCCGATGATTGATAAATGTTCCTATCTCATCAAGAAAAAAAGCAACATCATCATCATTACTAATCAAAGATGGAGGGATACCTTTACTTCCAAAATGATAGATTACATTTAAGTCAAGATCAATACGAGACTTGTCAGCTCTGATTAATGTATACAATTGATCAACAAGACTATTGTAAGTGATAGTCTTTGGCACCTTCATACCCTTGCTTTGTTTAGCACTAAATCACCAACCTTCGTTCAAAACTTGTTCCCACGATCCATTATATAACACCACAATATTTATATGTGTTTGACCTGTATAACATATGACAAAAGGTTCGAAATCCAAAGGTTATTAGGTAAAATTAGCCAAAAGAAATAAGAAATAAATGTGTGAAGCAAGCATGTGTGAAGCATGTGTGAACCAAGTGTGAAATGTGTGTGAATTATGTGTGAACCAAGTGTGAATCATATGTGAACCAAATGTGAATCATGTGTTAAGTACTCGTGAACCAAGTCTGAACCAAGTATGAATCATGTGTGAACAAAGTGTGAATAATGTGTGAACAAAGTGTGAACGCAGTGACCTAATTCGGGAAAATGTGAACCAAGTGTGAATAATGTGTGAACAAAGTGTGAACACAGTGACCTAAATCGCGAAAATCATTCAAAAATTCGTCATCTCAACATAAAATTATTTCTTTTCACATATTTTTTAGTGTATAGTAGTTCCAAAATTCTATTTAAACTATTACACAAGACACCCATAACCTATAAATAAGAAAAAACTTACTCATTATCAAATCAAATGTTCAAACTTCTTCAAGTTTGGGAGAATCTTCAATCTTCTTCAACTTGGGTGAGAAGAACAAAAAATTATGATAGATTACATCATTTTCCAAAGCTTCGTGAGAAGAAAAATTGTGATGATTTCTCTTTGATGATGATTTGAGAGAGAGGGAGAAGGAGGAGGGTTTGTTCTCTTTATGAGAGAGAAGGAAGAGAGAGAAGGGGCTGAAGACGAAATGGGAAGGGAAAAAATGGGAGGAAGAAGCCTAATGTTAATAAGGGTAAGCTAGTCTTTTCACATGGGTATAAGGTTAAAAATATGAGAAACATTAATGTGGGGTTAGAGTTAGTATTACCCTATAAAATAGGGTCATTTCATGGAGTTCCCCTTGGTTATTCTCTTTTTAAGATTTTTCAATTCAATGCATTATGTATATATATATATACCATTGTACGCCCTAATTTTTCCAATGGGTTATTAGCGAGCTGAGACATGGCCTAATTATATCAGCCACGTGGATACCCCATGACTGGAGCTGCCGTCGTCAGGTCCTTCCTCTTTAGCTCGAGGTAACCAAAGGTTCATCAAGATTACTCAAGGGCCGAGTCAGGACTATGAAGGCCGCAGGTCGAGAAGGCATCCAGCTCGGGGTACGAACTGGAGTTGGAAGCTATGACCTTTTATAAAGTCAACCACGCAATGTAAACGTGCATATATCAGACATCACGTGTCTGATATATCCCTGAATTCTCGAACACGCAGCATGAACGTGCGTATTCAGGCACCCACGACTGGGTTGGGTCGTGCGGCCCATTATCCCCCTTACCTGTTGATTAGACCACACTTCATTTGTAAGGGTTTAGGAATTAATCATGAATGTCACAGAAGTGACATGATGGGTAAGAAGGTCACGGGATGACCCCCCTTACCAACTTCCAAGTGCCCTCTCCTATAAATATGGAGACCCTGGGATTTGCAAAGGGTTGGATTCTATCATGTAACAAAGTATCCTGTAAAGAATACCAAAAATATAGCAATAATATTGGCTGGTGGAGTAGAAGGATTTTAACCTTTGAACAACCTAAAAACATAGTTGTGTCATCAGTCCATTAAAAGATCATTTATCTATTTCAGTTCATTATTAAGCACTAATCTCTTTCTCTTCTTTTCTTAATTACCTGTTGGTGAAGAACCGCGTCAACAGTTTGGTGCTTTCATTGAGAGTTAGTTAGATTGGTGCTATCGCAAACATCCAACTATGGTGACCACTCGATCAAGACACGGTAACGAGGCGGAACAACATGATGGGCAGGAGGCTCATCATGTCGCCATCTCCGGTGAGCAAAATCCCAAAGTCCAGCAGCGGCCGGGCAAGCAGCCGATAGGCCAGGATGACACTGGAAGTTCGGCACCCTGGCCACCTAATCCGAACCCAGATTTTTACATGGCGGTAGAGATGGAGAATGCTCAGCTGAGGAGCCAATTGGCGAAAGCTAGTCAGCATATTAAGGAGGTGTTGGCCCGGTTACCCCCTCTTACAACCGACGATAACGTCGGAAAGAGGCAAGGTGAGACTCGTAAGTCCCGCCGGGGTAATCGGCCCAGGCCTAGCCGCTCGGACAGACCTCCGACGTCCAACTCTACTCCCTCATCGTACCGCCAAGAAGCAAACTTCGAAGAAATACCCAGAGCCGAGCAACAGTATAGCCGCTCGGTCCGAACTTCAACTCCCAGCTCACTGCCAGCCTTGAGCGCGCCTAGGAGGGCTCGAGGGAATTCTAGAAGGAGATCCGGGGAGAGCTCACAGCACCAGCCCGTCCCCGCCAGCTGTCCTGCGCCTCGTCCAGATCGCCAGGCACGGGGCCCGCAGGTTGGCAGGGCCGAAAGGCCCCCACCTAACTTGATCCGCCCTGACGGAACCATGATTGCATCCCCGGTCAGACATCCTCCGTCACCAATAAGATATCCCTCTCCTCCTCGGCCTATCCGAGATATTCCAGCTTATGGAAGCAGCAGGAGAAATCCGCCATCCGCAGGACCTTCCCGTCGTAGCAGGGCACCCAGAGGGAGCCCGGATCCTCACCCCCAGAGGCGGACTCCGAGCTTCTCTAACGGGAGCTACTAGACCGGCAGTCGCCGGAGTGAATTTTCTGGCGGAGACTTGCGTCAACGCTTAAGCTCGGCGCAAAGTCCTCAAGCCACCCCAAGGGGCGACCTACGATATCGCCTTAACTCTCATAGGGGGGACCCGGTAGGAGGTGGCAGCCATGCTCGCTCAGGGGGAGACCTTTCCGAGGAACGTAACAGCAGGAATGCCCCAAATAACCTATCTCAAGATAGGAGGGGCAATAACCCACCAAACGTATACAATGGATCCGGAGCTGTTGAACAACCCCGGAGTAACCAAGGAGATCAGGACAAAATCCTTGAGCGCCTGGCTCAAATGGAGGAGCTAATGAGGAAGCTCCTGTCGGAGAAAGAGAAAGACGAATATGATTCAGGGGACGAGCTTGAGCTCTTCACCCCCAGCATAGCAGAAACGACATACCCACCCGGTTTCCGTATGCCGCACCTGTCCAAATTCAATGGAGACGGAGATCTGTTGGATCATCTAGGGATGTTCAATACCCTGATGATGGCCCACAACATTGGCCTTGAGCTGAGGTGTCTGATATTTCCCTCCACACTGACTGGACCAGCCAGACAGTGGTTCAAACAAAGCAAGAAACAATCAATCAGCTCCTGGAAAACTTTCTCCGCTGACTTCAAAAGGGCATTCCGAGCCTCCCAGGCCGCCCGCGTCAAGGCCGACTCCCTGGCTAACGTGAGGCAGCAACCCGACGAGCCTTTGAAGGCTTTCCTGAGCAGGTTTGCGAACATCACTGCACAGGCCAGAGACGCAAATGACAGCTCCAAGCTCATGGCTTTGAGAACTGGAATCCTCGTCAGAGGGGGACTCTGGAATGAAATACAAAGGAAGGGAGTCAGCTCAGTAAATGAATTCCAGAATAGGGCCCAAGGATGGATCAACTTGGAGGAAGCACAAGCCTCAGCTGCAGGAACCAGCTAGGTCCCTGAGCAACCCGCTGGAGTGGGAATGGAGGTCATGACAATGACCCAGAACGTTACGCAGAATAACCAGTTCGGTGGAGGCAAAAGAAAGGGGAATGGTGAGGGCAACCATCACGGCCCAAAGAAGAATAAGTCCATAGAAAAATTTAAGCCAGTCTACGCGACCTATACAGAGCTCACCCACTCTAGGGAGAACATCTTCCTAGCGAACTCTGCTCGCCTCCCCTGGAAGAAGCCGAAGCCGTTAAAGCACCAGAAGGGGAAGAGAGACACCTCCAAGTTTTGTTGTTTCCACAACAATGTTGGCCACAATACTGATGATTGTAGGCATTTGAAAGATGAGATCGAAACTCTCATCAGAGCCGGCCCCTTGGCTCAGTATGCACAGAACAGGGTTCCAACAGGCCGACCTGCTCTGGAAGTCCCGGTCAGTCAGCCCCCGGGGTCTCGGGTCGATCAAGACGTCCCTCCTCCAGTGATAGGAGGAGAGATATCCACAATCTCCGGAGGTCCGCATTTGGCTGGTACGAGCCGGGGTGCCCAAAAGAGGTATGTAAACGAGCTCAAGGCGCATAATGGAGTAGAGTTCGTCCCGGAGCAGCATCTGCCAAAGCAGCAACGATTGGAGAGGCAACCAATCATCTTTACTGAAGAAGATGCTGGCCACGTTCAGTTCCCTCATAATGAACCTCTGGTCGTAGCAGTGCAGCTCGCTAATCGGAGGGTTAGGAGAGTGCTGATCGATAATGGGAGCTCGGTAAACCTTCTATTCCGGTCCACGCTGGAGAAGATGGGTTTGACTGTCGCCGATCTGAAGGCGACCTCCATGATGCTGTATGGTTTTTCGGGAGAAGGATCAGCGGCTATAGGGAGGATCGAGCTGGTGATCACCTTAGGAGAGGGACCTCGGACAGTCTCGAAACTCCTCGAGTTCGTGGTTATTGACTGCCCCGCCGCATACAATGCTATTTTGGGCCGACCCACACTTATAGCTTTTGAAGCCATCACCTCCGTTCGCAACCTCGCGCTGAAATTCCCTTCTTCCACGGGAATATGCACGGTGCGTGGCGATCATCTCACTGCCAGGGAATGCTACAACATTTCCATGAAGGGAAAATCGAAACCCGGGCAGCTAACGATGGCCATCCAAGGTGGAGGAGAGGAATCTCAGGAACATTTGACTAATCCTGAGATTGAAAAACCTCAGAGCACCGAGGGGGAAAGTATCATCCTAAGTGAGGATATTGACCCCCGAATAGGTGAGGACAAGTTCGAGCTCCAAGCTATTGAAGAGCTCGAGGAAGTGAACATCGATCCACAGAATCCTTCACGGATGGTCAAGCTCGGGAAAAACCTCTGTGGCAAGAGGAAAGCGGAGCTGATCAAGTTTTTGCAGGATAACCTGGATGTATTTGCATGGTCACACGAGGACATGGTGGGAATCAGTCCAAATGTCATCATGCACACCCTTCATTTGGATAAGAGCATTCCTGCAAAGTCCCAGAAGCAGAGGCGCCTGGGAACAACTCAGGCTGAGGCTTTAGAAGAAGAAGTAGCCCGACTCAAGAAATGTGGCTTTATCCGTGAAGCCAAGTTTCCGGTTTGGGTTGCCAACCCCGTGCTAGTCCCAAAGCCCAACGGGAAATGGCGAGCTGCATCGACTTCTCCGACCTGAATAAAGCCTGCCCCAAAGATTGTTTCCCCTTGCCAAGGATCGATCAATTGGTGGATGCCACGGTGGGGCACGAGCTTATGTCCTTTATGGACGCGTACTCAGGCTATAATTAGATCACCCTGAATTCGACGGACCAGGAGCATACCAGCTTCATGACCCCGACTAACGTCTATTGCTAGAAGGTCATGCCGTTCAGGCTGAAGAACGCCGGTGCTACATACCAGAGATTAGTGAATAGAATGTTTGCCAACCAGATCAGGAAGAACATGGAAGTGTACGTTGATGACATGCTGGTCAAGTCAAAGACTGCCGATAACCATGGTTCCGACCTGGAAGAATGCTTCAAGATACTAAGAGAATACGGCATGAAGCTTAACCCTCAGAAATGCACTTTTGGGGTCGCGTCTGGAAAATTCCTGGGTTTCATTGTCAACACTAGAGGAATTGAGGCTAACCCCGATAAGATCAGGTCATTGCTCGAGCTTCCCTCACGCAGGTCGCGTAAAGATGTCCAAGGCCTGACAGGAAGGGTGGCAGCCCTAAATCGGTTTATTTCAAAATCCACTGACAAGTGCCTGCCATTCTACAACTTGCTCCGAGGAAACAAGAAATTTGAATGGACAAAGGAGTGCGAAAGAGATTTCCTTGATCTGAAGGCACATCTGGCCGAGCCGCCCGTATTGTCCAAACGAAAGGCAAGAGAGCCCATTTTCCTCTACCTAGCTGTCACAGAGGATGTAGCTAGTGCCGTATTGGTTCGAGAAGAAGACCGGGTTCAGAAATCGGTCTACTACATCAGCAAGAGACTTCTCTGGGCTGAGTCCCGATACCCGTTGATGGAAAAATTGGCGTTCTGTATTATCATGGCCTCCCAAAAGCTCAGGCCGTATTTCCAATCGCACTCAATACACGTCATGACCGATCAGCCTTTAAGGCAGGTTTTGCAAAAACCTGAAGCATCGGGACGCCTGCTAAAGTGGGCTATCGAACTCAGTCAGTTCGAGATATTGTACACCCCACAAACTACTATAAAAATTCAGGCCCTGGCCAATTTTGTGGCAGAGTGCACAGGATTCAGGGAGGATCCTGTGGAAGACTCACCCCAGGTCACCACGGCCCAGACGTCTTGGAAGATCTTCGTGGACGGCTCATCCAATGAGAACGGCTCAGGGGCTGGGATCATTTTGATATCCCCAGAGGGACATAAATTCCACTCGGCGCTAAGATTCGAATTCAAGGCCTCCAACGACGAGGCCGAATACGAAGCTTTGCTGGCCGGACTAAGGATAGCCCAAGAGCTGAAGGCCAGCTCCGTTCAGTGCTTCAGCGATTCCCAGCTCGTGGTAAACCAGGTGCTAGGTGAATATCAAGCACGAGGAGCCAAGATGGATGCCTACCTGGCCAAGGTAAAAGTCGAACTGTCCACGTTTGGGTGAGGCTCAATCGAGCAGATACCTTAAGAGAAAAACGCTAACGCAGACACCCTCGCCAAGCTCGCTACCTCCGGGGAGACGGAGACGCTGGGGTTAGTACTGGTGGAATTCCTGGAAAAACCAAGTATAGAAGAGGTCGGGGCAGAGGTCGAGATGATTGACGCCAGACCGACTTGGATGACTCCCATCCTCGAATACCTCACCAAAGGAAAGTTACCCGAAGGACGTAATGACGCACGACGGGTACAGTACCAGGCTCCAAGGTATACGATTGTAGGTGGGGTGCTGTACCGACGTGGGCATTCCCTATCTCTCCTATGATGTGTTCTACCAGGAGAAGAAAAGGCCATCTTGCAGGAAGTGCACGAAGGTTTTTGCGGGGATCACACTGGGGGGCAAAGCCTGGCCCTAAAAGTCTTAAGGCAAGGGTATTACTGGCCCACTCAGTCAAAAGACTCGATCTCATACGTCAAGAAATGTGACAAGTGCCAGTGATTCGCCACAGTTGTCTGAGCTACCCCAGTCGAGCTAAAGATGATCTCGTCCCCGTGGCCATTTGCAGTCTGGGGAATCGACTTGGTTGGTGCCCTCCCTACTGGAAAGGGCGGGGTCCGCTACATTGTGGTGGCCATCGGCTAATTCACGAAGTGGGATGAGGCAGAACCTTTGGCAACAATAACTTCCAAGAAAGTTCTCAACTTCGTGGTCAAGAGCATTATCTACTGGTTCGGGCTACCGAAGACAATCGTATCCGACAATGGGACTCAGTTTGACAGCGACCTCTTCACCGAATTTTGTGAAAGGTACGAAATCGTGAAAAGTTTCTCCTCCGTGGCCTATCCTCAGGCGAACAGCCAGGTCGAAGCTGTCAATAAGACGCTAAAGGCGAGCCTTAAGAAAAGACTAGACGAAGCCAAGGGGGTCTGGCCAGAATAGCTCCCCCAGGTTCTGTGGGCATACCGGACCTCGCATCGGACTCCTACGGGTCATACTCCTTTCTCTCTGACTTTGGGAGTGAGGCAGTCCTCCCTGTTGAGATTAAGGTATCTTCGCATCGAGTCCAGGCATATGACCAGGACCGCAACCACGAACTACTTTGCGCCTCCCTCGACCTGATTGATGAAAGACAAGAAAATTCGCAGCTTCAGCTCACGCATTACCAGCAAAACATCACTCGTTATTTCAACTCAAAGGTCAAAAAGCACGCCTTTAGCATTGGCGACCTGGTCCTCAGGAGGGTCTTCTTGGCCGGTAAGGATCCCAAAGATGGAGTATTGGGACCGAACTGGGAAGGGCCATATCAAATCACCGAGGTCATTAAGGAAGGAACTTATAAAATAGCTCGACTCAATGGAGGGGTAGTCCCACGAACTTGGAACGCCATTCATTTGAAGAAATATTATCAGTAGCACCCTTGTAAGGCTTAAAGGCCACTTTTTGTTAAGCAATAAGAACTAAATCTTTGCTTAATATTGTGTATATTTGTGGGTGTAATCTTAAGTAACCACGAAATACCCTTTCCTAGTTACTTGGGGGGCATATGGTGCCTGGATATAACCAGGTCGCCTTAAAGGCTTAGAAGTTGATTCAAATTGATTGATCGTTGTTTTTCTTAAAAAACACGAGATATTGATAAAGGATTAACGCGAACTAAGTCCTATCCTGGATATAACCAGGTCGCCTTAAAGGTTTAGAAGTTGATTCAAATTGGTTGATCGTTGTTTTTCTTAAAAAACACGAGATATTGATAAAGGATTAACGCGAACTAAGTCCTATCCTGGATATAACCAGGTCATAAAACTTAGAAGTTAATTCAAATTGATTGATCATTGTTTTTCTTAAAAAGCACGAGATATTGATAAAAATTAACACGAACTAAGTTTTCAAACTAACGTCCTGGACATAACCAGGTCATAAAACTTAGAAGTTAATTCAAATTGATTGATCGTTGTTTTGTTTTAAAAAGCACGAGATATTGATAAAAATTAACGCAAACTAAGTTTTCAAACTAACGTCCTGGACATAACCAGGTCATAAAGCTTAGAAGTTAATTCAAATTGATTAATCGGTGTTTTTCTTAAAAAGCACAAAATATTAGTCAAGAATTAACACGAACTAAGTTTTTCAAAGCAATGACCAAAATGCGTAGAGGCAAAAGGAAATAAACCAATTAAATGCAAAAATTGATAAAGCCAATTGTCTCGAGGTGGAAAAACCTCATACAAAAGTTACAAAAAAAAATATATATAATGTGGGTGCGAAAAAGAAAGGCCCTAGGCTCCACCGGGCTGCTCTGTTGAGGTCGCCGTCTCGCCCTCCTGGTCGGCCGCTGTGGAGGTCTCCCCGGTCTCAGAGGGCGCCTCTCGCTAAAGACGAGCTTTGAACCCCTCCAGGAAGGGCTCCCAGACTTCCGCTCCTAGGAAGGAAAAATCGCTATCAGGGTTGAAGACCCAGCAGTGGTATAACATGTCCTCCATGGCGGAGCTGGAGGTCGCCTTCTCTTTTCAAGGGTGGCCTTAGCCTCCTTGGCCTCGGCTTTTGCGGTGTCTAGTGCGACCCGGGTAGTCCTGGCCTCCTCGAGTTCGGCCGTTACAACAGCTAGGGCGGCCTTGTTAGCCTTGGCCTCTTCCAGCTTGGGGCGGGACGCTTCCAACTCGGCCCGCGCGGCCGCCAAGGCATCCTTGGTCTCCTGTTCCTGCTTTTGGGCAATCTTCAGCGCGGCCAAAGTAGTTTTCTGGGTGGCCAAAACAGCCTGATGCTTGCCCCTCATGTCCTCGAGGTGAGCCTTGGACTTGGATATGCTCCGATGAAGAGCCAAGGCACCCTGCAAAGCAAGGAGGCAACTGCCTTAGAAAAGAAAAAAGAAGGAACGTACGATGCATGGAAACCAAAGGGTGCAAAGTGTAAAGCCAGCTTACCATTAGAGCCATTCCCAGTGAAGACTCCATCATGCTCTTCGGGCTCCTTGTTTCGATCGCCCGCAGGTCCTTTTCGGTGGTGCCATAGTAGTGGTCGACGGTGTAGGTCACCGTCTCGTACACCGTCCCCCGAAAGACGTCGGGAATTTTCTCCAGGGCCTGGGGATCCACCGGAATGCGCACCTTGGGGACTGCGGTTGCCAAAATCCTGGGCTCCGCCCCCGAATCCTGAACAAAGGCCAGAGCTCGTTGAGGGGGCGGGGGCATCTTCTCCACTGCGGCATGATGTGGAGGTACCTTGGCCTGGGCAGCTGAGGTCTGGTCTTTCCCCTCTGCAGGGGACTTGGTTGGGGTCCCAACGACCTTCTTTGCCACCCGGAACTTCTTCATTTTGGGCCCAGAGGCCCCAGCAGAGGAGTTCCCTCCGGCGAACATGGCTCATAGGTCTCTATTCCCAGGCTGAGACATTTCCTTTGGCAAAACAAAGACAACATTAATATACAAGTAAGCATTCATGCAAGAACAAAAATAAGGGGGAAAAAGCGGAACTCAAGTATATATATTGAAAGGGATCCTACCCCCCGAGCTAGAAGAGGAATCTATGGTCACGACCATCGGCCCCGGAGCTTCTGCGGGCTGGCACGGGTTCTGGGTCAGAAACTGGCTCAGGACTAGACTCTTCTACGTACTGCCTAAGACCCGGAGCTACGATACCCTCCCGGAGCGAGGGTCATGACCGAAGATTGGTCCCATACTCCTTAAATAAGGCCGACCTAAAGGCTAAAGTGTTGTCTACGACTACGGTACCCCTAGGGCAGCTACTCTCGTAATCCAGCACGAGCCGGTCGACACACTGGAGTAGGGTTACGTCGAGGTCGGGGTTGTTTCGATGGCGTTGGACGGGCTGGTTGGGATTAAACCTAGCTAACCGAGGATCGGCGGTGGCCCTATCTAAGCCCCTGAACATGTAAGGATTACCTTGCCCAGAGGGATCTGCGGCTGCTCCGGACTGGATCCTCTCCTCGTTCGTTCTTTGGACGACCTCTAGCGCCCGCTTCCTCCTTGTCCTTAGGAGGGGCACCTCGTCCTCCTCGTCCTCATCCCTCGTGGCCTCCTCCTCGGGGATGGGCCTCATCTCGCGAGCTGGGGGAAGCCCCCGGGGTCTCCTCAGGGCCAAAGTTTTGCCCGGAGAGATCAGTTTGCATGCCAACATCGTCTCGTCTATTACGAGCTGGCGGTAGTCCTTTTCACTGGGGGGCAAACCCGCCAGTGTCTCGTACTGGCTCCTGAGGATCACAGACTTGTCTGTCCTCGCGAAAATGGCTGCAGAATTATTCTAAGTCAGAAATGGATAAAGGGGGGAGCTAACCGATACTTAACTTACGAGCTAAGAGAAAAAGGTACTTACGAGGACGGTTGAAGTAGTGCAGTTCGTAGTTGCGAAACCCCTTGGACATGAAGAACTAGTCTTTGAAGTCGTTGGGGTGGCTGGGCAGCTCGATGACCACAGACGTATTTGGAAATCGGGTCAAGTAATAGAACCCGTCGCCTCGCCCCTCCTGCTCTGAGCTGGCCTTAAGGCAGAAAAAATATAGGATATCTGCCGGAGTGGGGACCTCTCACTCCTGTTTCAAGAACAGATATCTCAACCCTACCAACGAACGGTAGGACTTGGGGGGGAGCTAGAAAGGAACCAACCTCACGTAGTTGAGGAAGTCGGCGAAGTATTGGTCCAGCGGGAGGAAGGCCCCAGCTTTGAAGTGCTCGTCACTCCAGGCCGCGAACTCCTCGTCGAGCAGCGCGCAGCTCCGCTCACCTTCCGCGGGAGGTCGGGAGATCAGGGCACCCCTCCCCAGCTCGATGTTGTGGGAAAGGAATATTCTATTCACTTTCCCCTGGTCAGTGATCTTCGAGACGATCCTCTCGGCCTCGAAGAAAGCATCGGGCACCACCTCGAGCTCCTGCTCCACGGCCAGCCCAAAGACGGGGATTGGGGAGTCTATCATCACCTCCTTTCGTTTGGATTGTTGGGAGGACGAGCTGCCTGTGATCCTCTTAGGAGCGTTCTTCTTGGGTCCCATCTAGTCGCCTAGCGAACAAAAGAAGAAATTTCAGAAAAGGCGACCTAAGCATAAGGGAGAATCTAAAGAGAAGTGTTTCCTTTGCAGGGGCTGAGGTAATCTCAGCCCGTGGAGAGTGAGACCACGCGATTCTATGAACACGCGCCTGTTCTCCCAACAGATCCCCGATTACTCGGAATTCATGTGTCAAGAGGGTCAGGATAGAAATTTGCCTTGGAAGGAAAGTTTCAGTAGGCAAGAGGTGCAAAACTACCTGTGAAGCGTGTCCCCTAAGCTACCCGGTTTTGCACCCAAAGTACTGGATATTTTGAACAAGCATACCCAAAAATCTACCCAGAAGATTTCCCCAGAAAACGCACCCTATTGAACCATGCCCCTAAATGGTTTTCCTCTACAATCGATGCCCTAAAATAAAAACCTACACCCTTCATACCCACAAAAAACCAATAGAATATTGCATGCAGCTACTGGAACTATTTACCTAGGCTACAGTGAAAAGAAAATTTAAAACATGCACTGTCAGAGAACTTACGAAGTGTTTTGCTGTGGGGGAGATGAAGGGGTCGTCTGAGTTGGGGCCTCGCCGGAGTGACTGGTTCCAAGACCTCAAAGGAGTCCTTGCGACTGATCTTCTGGAATGCTGGGAATGGTAACCAGAAGAAAAATAGGGTTTTTTTTTAGGGAGAGAAGAGAGAAGAAGAAGGAAAATTCAGAAAATTTTCAAATAAATGGGTGGCCCATGCGTAAGGTGGCCACCCCTTTTATATACGTGATAGGCCACGTGAGGAGGGCCATTGGATTGCCCTGATGTGGGATCTGAGGCTCTCCACTCGAAAGGCGAAACGACGGCTGAGTATAGGCTAGGCCATTTAATGTGGTTCTCGGAAGACGTACCGTCACCAACCACGATGTTCCACGTATTCAGCGCCTGTGTAAAAGGTGGAATATGGAGAGTCCATGGAGAAGCCTAAAAGCCCCTACTGTGGCCCTACACGACGTCGTGCACAACGAGCAGGGGCTTGGGGGGCAGATGTACGCCCTGATTTTCCAATGGGCTATTAGTGAGTTGAGATATGGCCTAATTATATCAGCCACGTGGATACCCCATGACTGGAGCTGCCGTCGTCAGGTCCTACCTCTTTAGCTCGAGGTAACCAAAGGTTCATCAAGATTACTCAAGGGCCGAGTCAGGACTATGAAGGCCGCAGGCAGAGAAGGCATCCAGCTCGGGGTACGAACTGGAGTTGGAAGCTATGACCTTTTATAAAGTCAACCACGCAATGTAAACGTGCATATATCAGACATCACGTGTTTGATATATCCCTGAATTCTCGGACACGCAGCATGAACGTGCGTATTCAGGCACCCACGACTGGGTTGGGCCGTGCGGCCCATTATCCCCCTTACCTGTTGATTAGACCACACTTCATTTGTCAGGGTTTAGGAATTAATCATGAATGTCACATAAGTGACATGATGAGTAAGAAGGTCACAGGATGACCCCCCTTACCAACTTCCAGGTGCCCTCTCCTATAAATATGGAGACCCTGGGAGTTGCAAAGGGTTGGATTCTATCATGTAACAAAGTATCCTGTAAAGAATACCAGAAATATAACAATAATATTGGCTGGTGGAGTAGAAGGATTTTAACCTTTGAACCACCTAAAAATGTAGTTGTGTCATCAGTCCATTAAAAGATCATTTATTTATTTCGGTTCATTATTAAGCACTAATCTCTTTCTCTTCTTTTCTTAATTACCTGTTGGTGAAGAACCGCGTCAACAACAATAATTAAGGGTACATTGAGGTCCAGTTGTAGGAAATCGTCAATTTTTTGAACTACATCTTATTAGTTATGACTCAACCTCAGTATTTGTTTTGTTGTTTATTCTACAAGTTTGAATTTTACACGATCACCATTGTTCCCATCTCTTTTGTACTGAATAATAAACTATCCAATTCCACACAAATATTGTTGATTTGGGCTTACCCAACCTTTTTTTGACATTATTGAATATAGGAGAACCTATAATTTTTTAAAGATTTTTCAAATCTTGTATCATTAATGAGAGCAAACACTGCAATTTGGTACTTAGACTGATAGTGGATAAATCAGACTCAATCAATATCCTTCAAGAACTAGGGATTTTAATTTATTATACTCATCCGTGCTAAACAACTACAAAGGATAAAAGAATGAATTAAAACTGGAATTTAATAATAACAGTCACATCACATGACTTGATACGAGGTTACAATCCCATAGGAGAAAAATAAAAAAGTTCAAAAAAAAAAAAGAAAAACATTGAAGATCCCTAACATCTTTGTCTCCATTCCTGCTCTTCATGATTTAGGATCTTCCTTATTCTCATTACTACAGGGAAGTTTCTCCTGCCTAATTTGCATGTTTTTCCTTTGTGAGAGTTATTAGTCTAGGTTTAGGTATTTTGTCAACACCCAACTCTGCTTTCCTTTTGGTACTTAGTCACCAGATTTGGTAGGTTATGATCTTTAGCTTCCGGGCTAAGGGTGGATGATGACTCTTGGCCTATGTGTACACACAACAAATTTAATATTAAGCTCTTCGTATAAGTATTAATACACTTTGATAAACAAATACTACTAATTTATATTATAATTGTTTAACCCAAAATTAGACATGATGACGTAGTTGAAGAGGACACGTGGCAGTAAACGACATCAAAACTTCTGAGAGATGACGTGGCGTGGTTCATGCTCGAATAAGCTTTATCAGCAGAAGGCATTATCCAGCCTTCCAGAAGATTGATAACCTATCAAGTATGCTGCTCAAGGAAAAGGAGGCTGGTCGAAGACACAACCACCTTATGAAGCTTCTCGAAGGAAGGCCTGCTCGAAGAATAAGTCATTCAAATAAGATGATTTGGATTTTATGAGATATCATGAAATATCACAAGATATTTATGTAACTGTTATTTGAATGTATTTCTCTAGTATTATTTGAATATGTAATCCCACACTACACGTGTAGGGCCTAAATTATTTTGTAGGGCCCATAGCCCACTAACAGACTCTATAAATAGGGATCTCTCAAAGTCATCATTTTCATAAGCTAAATATGCACTTTACATACAAAACTCTACTGAATTGTATTCTCCCTCACGTTTAGGAAACTCAGTTAACCTTGTTCTTCTTAATCTTGAGTCTGAGACTTTCTTGATTAATAAAAGTGCAAGTGGACGTAGGTCATTACGAACTCTTGGGGATGAACCACTATAGATTTCCTGTGTTGTTTTACTTGATTTTAGCTCCTTAAAATTATTTACTTTCGTTCATATTGACTTAGTGTCGTTGACCAAAATGCTGGTCAACATTTTGATGCTTTCAATGAGAGCTGAAATCCAAGATCACAATCTACTAGATCCGTCTGAATCAATGATTATCACTACTAGAGGCAAAAGCCAAGAACCACTAGGGGGAAACCCTACCATAGGACAGTATGACCGCCCTTTGAGCAGTCAGATTCCCCCACTACACCTTGGTCAGCAGGTTCCTCCACCTAGAAACCTACCTCCACGAGGAAAATTTTGGTGTGATGAGTCCCACGTGGATTTTGGGGAAGACCTCAACCCTGACATTGAGTAGGTGAAGGAAGTTGTGGGACAAATGCAAGAGCAGTTTCTTGCTATGCATGAAAATCAGGAAGCAACCCAAGAAGCTGTATCTGAATCCCTGAATAAGCATCCAATGATAGTGAGCCCTTGAAGCTCATCAAGAAAAATCTAACCGTCGTAATGTCAAAGCAGCAAGGCTGCTAGAAGCCGTCTTGCTACAGACTCAAGCTGTAAGGCCTCGACCAATGAATCCTTAACCAAAGAATGTTGGTCGAGAAAATGCTGAGGTATAAAGGCCAACTGGTCGAGCTCAGAGCCTGCTCAACCATCCAGGTCCCGATACCAAGTAGTTACCTTGGGAAAACTCAAAGTTTTCATTTGAACAAGGGAGTTCAACCAAGAGTACATCAAGAACTCAATCAAGATGAACAAGTGCTAACCAATCATGACCAGGGTAAAGGCAATGGTAAACAAGTGTTTGGAGTTGGAAGGCTTGCTGATGGGCAACCAAAGCATGTGGCCTCAAGAGGGGGGCAACCTCCTAATCCAAAAAATCTAGGGCTTGGTTAGTAGTTCCAACAACCAAAGAACGAACGACCAGTAAGTCAGAATCGAGGCCAACAACCTCGACGTTATCATTTAGCTGGGTGCAATCATGGTCATTCTCCAAAAAGAAATAGGCGGAGGAATGACCAAGAAGCAAGTAGCAGCTATCAAACATCCTACCGGGAGGGCTACGAGAAAGATGAAGGGGATAGTCGATACTACATACCACACGAGAATCAGTATTATGATGATCATCATATTGATGGGCATCCAAGTGGACAATTTGTTCCACCATGGCCACCTGGGCCTTAAAACATCCCTGGTTGGGAAAATGTGCAACCTAAAGGACCGTTTGTCCCACCAAGGCAGCAAGAGCCAGCAAGTTGTCCAGCAAGACCACCTCCTGGTGCTCCTTCAGCGGACATCTAAAATGTAAAAGGGGGGGGGGGGGGCAGCCTAGAGGATGCAGTGTCTTTAACAAACTTGGAAACAGGGGACATGACTTGCAAGAAGTCCTCGACCAACTTCGGGAAGGAAATGGGTCCAATGTTGTTGGACCCATCGCACCAGTAATCCATCCAGCGCCGTGAGGAGAAGCTGCCACACTCCTAGTCCCTGCCCCAGCTATTGTGCCACTAGTTGTTCCAGCTATTCAAGTAAAACTTGATGCCCATACTCATATGGTTCAAAAATTGATAGCCCTGAAACTAACTGCCATTGATTTAGAGGAAAAGAAAGGCTCTCCTTTCTCTGATCGAATCGAATCAATGTACTCACCATTGCTCCCAAGTTCTAGTGCCAATTTGGAAAATGTACACGGGTAAAGAAGATCCAATGCCACACATGAACAACCTTGAAATATGAACATATCTTTGAGGAGTTAGAGATAATGTCCGTTGCAGTATCTTTCCTGCTACCGTTTTTGACACAGAACAACAATGGTTCTTAAAACTAGAGCCTAGAACAATTAATTCTTGGGATGCATATGTGAGAATCTTCTACCAACAGTTCTTTGTTGTTCGAATTCTACCAGCAGAGCTCAATGACCCCGTTGATTGTGTGCAAGGTTTTATGCTAGAAGTTGCTCGATCCAAGACAGTAAGAGATGATGGAAAGCTGATGGCTATCATGGCTGGGATCCAAGTTAAAGGTCCTCTTTGGACTGAACTTAAGAGAAAAATCATTTACTCAACTAGAGAGTTCCTTGATCGAGCAGGAGAGTTTATAAAACTGGAAGAAGCTATACGAAAGGCTAACCAAGCCAACCAAGATGGAACCAGTACTACACCAGTGAAAGATCCACTTGTGACTAATCTTAGAAGACAAGTGCAGACAAGTTTATGAAACTTGAAGAAGATATATGGAAGGCTGACCAAGACAACCACGCTAGAATCAGTATTGCACCAACAAAAAACGCTGATGCGACTAACCAGAACCAGACAACCAATTGTAATGGTAACAAGAAAAACCAGAATGGTGGCAAACAAAATGACAATTCTAGCAGTGGAAATAACAATGACAATAAACAGGTAAAGACCAATGATAAGCCACGAGAATACATTCCTCATTTTAACACCTACTCTACACTGTTAGGGTCCCGAGCAGAAGTCTTTCAAGCTACACAGGCCGAAGAGCCCTATAGGAAGCCAAATTCTATTAGAAAAGATATAAGCAAGAAAGACACTAACACGTTTTGCCGCTTCCATAACGATTATGGACATGACACAATGAGTGTAATCAACTGAAGGAAGAAATTGAATTTCTCATCCTCCAAAATCATTAGGCCATGGGAAGATAATTCATCGTCCTACTGAACAAAATTAGGCTGCTGTATGAACTCTTGATGCACTAGCCCAACCACTACGACCGACCCGGGTAGCAGATCGACTTAATATGATTTGTGGAGGACCACACCTATAACGCCTTACTACCCAGGGATAGTTACACTGTGTATTTTGAGTAGTGCTAAACTCGCTAAATGAGTCATTTAGCCATAATCGTGTAACTAAACGTGATTAACGATTTATGGTTAAAAATTTCGTCAAAGATACAAACGTTTCACCAAAACATTTACTGTATACAAGGGATCCCAAAATACATTTAAAGGGTTAACTACAATAAATGAGTTACAACTTGCCGACCTAAGCGGCAAAATAGGGTTTGACCTTAGTTCCTCTTTAAACTCTCGGTCGTGGTGGTCGAGCAGCCGCATATGTACACATCGTCACCTAAGCTCTCCAACTCAAGGATGGTCCAGCTTTCTCTTACCTTTACCTGCACTACATAGCACCCGTGAGCTGAGGCTCAACAAGAACTTAAACATGCTTGTTGACGCCGTTTTTCGTCAACTTAAGATGTAGAGCAATTAAACAATAAGAACTATGGCGCAGATGAATAATACAGTAGAACGGCAAGAATTTTACGTGGTTCAGCAGTTAACTCTGCCTAGTCCACGAGTCTATTTTATTAAGACTTTGGAGTTTTCTGGAAATCCTTCAGGGATGAATTCTCCAGAATTTCTCTCAAGATATCAAAAGAGCTTTCCCTTACAAATTTTCATGACCTCTCTATTTATAGAGGGTTCTCAGAGTTCATTCCCACATATTTCGGGAAGATACTCCTGTTTATTAATGAAATACTGATATTAAATTTTGTAACTCCTATATACAAGGAAATGTCCCCTGAAGACCACGGGGAATATAACAGACTTGTTAATATCCCTTTAATGTTGGGATGTTACAACAATAAATATCTTTAAATGCATGGAACGCGCCTCATCAGATGACCCATTAAATTGTTCGAGGTCGGCAATCAGCATCATGTCGGTCCAGGTCTATAGATAAGTTATGAGCTAGCCACCTTATCCCAAGACTAGCTCGGAGTGGGTAAATACCATCAAGGCTGTTACACTCCAAGCTTGTACTCCTGCCAAGCTTGGGCTACTTGATCCAAAGACACCCAACAACGAATATACCCCGATGCTAAGTTCTTTCGAGCTCAGAAAGAACTTCGAGGTTAAAAATGCCTTCAAGGTTGCCATCTTGATTCGAGGGTTCGACATCTTGACCACGAACATGCATTTTTGATATCTCGAGCTCACACTTGACGAGTCCATCTTTCGAGGTCACAATCTCAGGTCTCGAAATCTGGGTGTAACATTTTGCCCCCTCAAAAGTATTAGTTCGAATCCTAGGAGAAGGAAACTTTTAAACTACTTCTTCGGGAACCGTTCCGTCACACACTCAAGTATGGACACACGTCAGCTGGGTATTGCCCACTCAGTGTACTTGAGTGCCTTGAAACTCTGCCCATGATCGTTCACCTGCCAACTTTATGGTACATCATGTCATTTGTCCCTGGCCGTCAGATCTGATATAGAATCTGGCCAATGGCCCAGATTAATCCAACTTTTTTTTTTTAAAATTCCTGAAAGCCTATAAATATATCCCTCGTTCGTCCTCTTCATTTTTCCTTCTACGTTCAAATTCTCAGAGAGAAAAAAAAAATCAGACCTTTCTTTGCCGAGCTCTTGCATGTTTTCCAAGTCGAGAAGACAAAGCAACGTTGGAATCTTTGACTCAGTAAGATCGCACTTGCCACCACTCGTACAATCATCCATATCTCTATTTCCTCCGATCACATTGTGTAAGTTTTTGGTTCATGGATTCTTTGCGTTTTATACATTTTTTTTTTGTGTTTCATGTATGTTTATGCTTCTGTTGCACCGTGGATACTTGGATTTATTTTCGATCCAATCATTAGTTTAATGCACTAGGATTAGGGTGCTTCGACTGATAGACATTAGGCTCATACCCAGTTTCTGCGAAAAAGGGTCCAAAAATGGTTCCTTTTTTGGGTTTTCAAATTTTAGAAACCATATCTTGCACACCAAGATATCGAGTACAAAATCAGGGTTTTTTAAAGAATGCAAGATTCCCAAAAATATCATCTTTTAGACAACCGCCACCTTTTTACCTTAATACTTTGGGATTTCCCATAACATATCCACCTTCCTCCCTTTTGGTGGAATACATGCTCTGAGATTGGTCTCACCCTTTGGATCGAGCTTGCCTTATAGCCTCGATCATTCGAGCTTAGGTACTATTTATCTCTTTATTTCCTGTTTGCTTGGCCCTCACCCTTTTTCTTTCTTGTTAGATGCCGCATAGTTTGGGAAAGTGGTGGGGGTCAAAGCTCGCAATTCCTTACTCACTAGTAGCTTCGAGCCCGGAATCTCCTTCACTCGGAACCAACGCTTAATTCGGGAGCACGAACTGAGGCGTGAGCAAGAGGACACTCGAGACCACTTCCGACGTCAGATAGACGAGGTCGAAGAAGTGAAAAGGAAAAGACTAAGGGTCGCCCTTCATCCAGATCCAGACATTGAGCCTAGACCGATTCCTCTCGACCCTACGCTTAAAGTGACAATCGCCTTCAAGTTAGGTGATCTTCAGTTTTCACTGATGGGGGAACCCTCTACCTCGCAGCCGAGGAGAGAATTTTTTGAGGCCGAGCATTACTAGAGCTCGGTTACGTCACTAGGCCAGATAACCGATATTCTGGCCTCTCACGGCATAGGACTATCAGGCTCGCTAAGGTTTTGAGCCCTGACCTCCCACGAGCGGAGTTGGCGCGCTCCAGGAGATGGAAATCCTAACAGCAAGCTGAGATACGGAGCTTGGAGCCAAGAGCATATGAAGGCAGGGGCGGTACTGCCCTTGAAGCCTTTTTTCAAGGACTTCACATATTTTGTTGGGCTGGATCCTTTCCAGCTCAACACTAATTCTTACAGGGTACTGTCTACCCTGAGGTCGCTGTATCACGAGTTGAAGTGGGCAGGACCTTCACCAGAAGAGATTTTATATCTCTTCTACTTGAAAAGCAATCCCTCCCGAGCTCGGGGAGGAGAAGAAGATGTTCGAGGATCTTCCCAATCATCCTCCTGACTTCAAGAAGGCCTTCTTCTGGACAAATGGTCTAGCCCCGTCTCGATTCGATTCATTCAGACGGATTCGTAAGTATCTCAACCTCCTTCTTTTTTATGCTCGAACTTTGTTTTTAGGCCCGTACTTAGTTGAAATGCGTTTGATTTTCCATCCAACTACCATCGCCCTACCCCTACCAAGGAGATGAGGGAGCACAGAGAGACTCTGCTCCAACTTCCCTACGACAGGAGATCCCTTTCCTATCTCCTTCATGTAGACAAGCTCCGAGCGTGTAGGTTCTTAGGGGAGGATCAGTCTACATCAGACTGGTCCAATAAAAAATACGACCGGCGGGAGCTCGTGCCTCTACCAACCGAAAACCTCCCCCCAAGGAGAGATGCGAGGCCTCCATCTCCAGCTCGTCATAGGAGTCCACAATCGGGGAATGAGGCCAACGACGAGGCCTCAAGCTTGGGCTCGGATGAACAAGGTACAGTCATCCTTATCTCGAATATGTGGTCCCCGTCACTACTAAAACATAGACCCGATAGATTAATATTGTGTGAGGATGATAGGAACCATTTTTATGTATGGTCT